>NC_136932.1:55238598-55932147 GCF_949752795.1 Hyperoodon ampullatus
AGATAGTTTATTGGTTTTGGTTAAATGTTTCTGAGTTGTAGGTCCTTGACCAGATTGCTGATGCCAAGGTTTGTGGGCCTCTACCATAGGACTTCGGAGGTAGAGACATTCTCACATGAGATGGTCTCTGGTTAGGCTGTGCTTCACCAGCCTGACCACAGGGCGCTACAGACGTGAAGATATTGTTTCAGGGCAGCCAGTCTCAGGGGGCTGTGGGGAAAGAACACTGGATTTCGAACCAGACGCATACCTGGGTGTGAATCTTGGCTTTGCCCTTTCGTTTCCTCATCTATAAGTTGAGAAATAATACTGCCTTGAAGGGTGGAGGTAAACGTGGAAAAGGGGGATGTGTATAAAGCTTCTGTGAGGCCCCAGATAGGTGTCGTTAGGCCCCACAAATGGTGGTGTTACAGTTCTCATCACCACAGGTTGCCTTTGTAGCAAAGGAGCCCTGTGTTGCCCACGGAAGGGAAGGGTGTTGCCACGGACACTCACTGTACCCTTCCCCCGCCTCCAGCCGCTGCTTTGACGGGAGCACTCCCGTCCATGCCGCGGCGTTTTCAGGCAGTCAGTGGATCCTCAGCAAGCTGCTGGATGCAGGGGGTGATCTGCGACTCCACGATGAGAAGGGTCAGAACCCGCAGACCTGGGCCCTGACAGCAGAGAAGGAACGCGGCACCGCAGTAAGTGTGGGCCCGCTCTGCAGGCCCACCCAAGGCAGAGCACAGGGCTGGGAGTCAGGCGCCCAGGGGCAGAGGCTGGTCCTGGGGATAGCACAGGGCTTGTAGTGGCCTTGCCATTGACGTTGGACACACAGGCCTGGGTTGAAGCGAGTTAACCAACTGTAAACCTTGGGCAAGTCTCGTGAACTCTTCTGGTCATCCATTCAGTGGGGAGGGAGGACAACTGTCATTTCGTCTGACCCTTAACTAGCACTTACCGTGCATCAGACGTTCTGAATTAAATTAAATACTCATTTAATCTTTACAACAACCCTCTCAGGTACGTACTATTAATTATTGTCCCCATTTTACAGATGGGGAAACTGAAGTGCATTGACATTAAGTAACTTGTCTGTAGCCACAAGCTGGCCGGCGTGATGTGTTTTAATGAGGGCTAGAGAATCTAACAAATGTAAAGGGCACGTGGAGGGAGGGAGGATGGGCAGAGTCCCTTCCCTCTGGTTCTCCTGCTCAGTAGCTATTGGGCCTTGGACAAAAGTTAAAATACTCCTCCTGCCTCAGTTTCCTCATCTGTTGAATGAAGGATTTGGAGGTAATTATTGCCAAATGAGCTCCCTGAAAATAGAATCATCTCATTCCATATCTTTAGGAAATCACTTGGGCCCTTCCCTTTCCAGAGATTTCCCTGTGGGGGGCTTCTGTTTCCTCAGACCACTCCCCTCAGACCATTCCAATCCCACTGAAGGCCAGGGTGGCCATTAGCCGTGTGGGCATTGACTGTCTCTGCCGTGTGTTGCAGATGGTGGAGTTCATGCAGCGCTGTGCCGCGCACATGCAGGCCATCATCCAGGGCTTCTCCTATGACCTCCTGAAGAAGATTGACTCCCCTCAGCGGCTCATCTGTGGCCTGCCCCGGTTTGGGGGCCTCATGCAGGGGTGAGCGCTGCCTCCAGCAGACTGGGATGTTCTGCATCACCCCCGCCTTCCTTGTGGGAGCCCTCGGTCCCCTCCACATGGGTCCCTTCCAGCACCTGGCCCACCCAAAGGGGTGAGCTTGGAGGGAGAGGATATTGCCATGAAAACCATCAGTTGTCCCCCCGCTTCCAGGAACGTCTGGGGGAAATGAGTTCTGGGCTCCAGTGGGAACCACCCCATGGTTAGCAGGGAAGGAAGGAACTTTTCAGGCCTGGGCTGTCTAGCAGAAAACACTTTCTCAGCAGAGCAGCTGGCTAGCTTTTTTTTTTTTGTCATCTTGGAACCATGGAAAACATGTTCCTTTATTGGAACATGCATCCTTTATATCCTAAGGTTGCAAAAGACACAAATGCTTAATTTAAGGTTCCTTGGGCTGTTTTAAGCTGGTGTAAGACTTGCTGCCACCTGGGTGGGCAGCCTCCCCTTGTCCCCATCACAGCTGCAGGAGGTGAACTCCATCCAGGCTTCTCTTCATGCTCAGGAGAGTTATTTTAAGTTCCCTGGGCTTTATAGACTTAGGATTTATATGTGGAAAATTCTTTCCATTTTGATGTTCTCTGACAGCATCTTTTTCTGTGATCAGGGTGAGTAGACTTGTCACACTCTTCACAGGCTCCCACATCCCATTCTGTGCACACTGAGTCCTGGTTTTCCTCTCATGACCTGGATGCTTCTCATGCAAGATGAGTTAAGGATTCCCTCGAGGACCAGTTACTCCTCACTGCTCTTCTTGCTGCCACTCTTGTCCATCTTGGTTCTTTACTCAGCATCCAGAATGACCTTCTAAAAATGAAAATCGAATTGTACCATTCACTGCTAAAAACCCTTTTAGGGTCTTCCCCATGGCTATCAGGTTAAACTCCCAAATCCCTCATCTGGCCTTGGAGCCCCTGCTTGGTTCAGCTCTTCCATCTCTCACACCTCCTCTCCTGCCAGCGTTAGGATCTTGGCAGACCAAGTTCCTTCTAACAGGGCCAAAGCCTAGTCCCTGCTGCTGTTTTGTGACTTCAGGCCAGCAGGTTTCCCCTTTCTGGCTCCATTTTTCCCATCTATAAAATGAGAAAGTTGGACGAGTATGCTTTATGATTCTTTCCAACTTTGACCATCTCTATTTGTTATCTGTTGTACTAATCCCAAACTTAGTGGATGCAAACAACAGTAAATATTTGTATCTCACATAATTTCTGTAGGTCAGGAATGGCTACACCCAACTCAGCCATTCCACTGGGAATGGCTTAGTTGGGTGGCTCTGGCTCAGGGTTTCTCATGAAGATGTGGTCAAGATGCAGCTTGGGCTGCAGTCATCTGGGACTGAAGGATCCAGTTCCAAGGTGGTTCACTTGCATGGCTAGCAAATTGGTGCTGGGTGTTGGGCCTCCCCATTAGGCTGCTGGAGTGTCCTCACAACATGGCAACTGGCCTCCTCTAGAGCAAGTGCTGCGAGAGAGATCAGGGCAGAAGTCCTGGGGGTCTAGCCTTGGAACTCACACCACTCCGTCATTTCTGCAGTATCCCGTGAGGTTAACAGGTCAGCCCTCTCTGACCTGTGTGTGGCTACACAAGGGCATGAATACCAGGAAATGGGAATCACTGCGGCCCTCTCAGAGGCTGACGTCCACTGTCAAGTAGTAAAGGCAAAACCAACTACGCATTCTGACAGCTTGGTTCAGCGTTGTTCCTCTAGATATGGGTAGTTAATCCTTACTTTTCTCCTCCTCTTTTAAATATTTCTAGAAGCCCTAATGGCTCTCCTAACCGACTGCTTAAAGCTGGAGTCATTTCTGCCCAAAACATCTACAGCTTTGGCTTTGGAAAGGTAAGAGGTTGCTACCAACACCCAATGTTTGCAGGACTAACTGGGGAATCGCCCGGCCCTGGCTCTGGCCCCAGGGCCCACAACTTTATCCAACTCTTCCTTCCTATGGAAAGTTAAAATACCCCCTCTCCAAAGTGTTTTTCTTCTTCTTTACTGCTCTTGCAGGACAAGTACCTCTTAGTGTTCTTGTCCTTACTGAAAAATGATGAAAACCTTGGAGAGTTCTCTTGAATGCCTTTGGTATAGATTTGGGGAGTTTTAGACAATGATCCTTTAATTCCCAGCAAAGGCCCCAGGCATGTTCTGTGGGTGCCTCAAGAGGCGCCTGAAGCCTGGTGCTTCAGGCAGGCATCTGACCTCTTTCCATGAGCCTCCGGTTTCCTCGCTAGCAAAAGGGAAAGAGTATTACAACCTTGCAGTGCTTCTTGGAAAATTAAAGATAATAAAAAGAATTATGTCCAGTGCATAGGGGTATTCAGCAAATTGATAAATAGCAGCTATCTTTATTTTTAGCTGGCTGGTAAAATTCTGGAGGTATTTTACTTCTTTCTCTTTTTTCCCACCATTTGAAGCTGTGCTTTGCTTTCAGTTTTATCTCATAGGGGGCACGCAGCTGGCTTATCTAGGATCTCTTCCAGTAATTGGAGAAAAGGAAGTGATTCAAGCTGATGATGAGCCCACCTTCTCTTTCTTCAGTGGCCCCTACATGGTCATGACCAAGTAAGTGGAAGCTGGCCAGTGGAGGTAAGATTTAGTCCCACAGGAAGAATGGACTTTGTGTGACTTCCTTGTGTGTGGAGGGTTTCTGCCCAGACACAAGGACACACTGGAAAGCAGATGTCTAGATCAGGATTTCTCAGCCAGGACACCCTTGACGTTTTTGTTATCCTTTATTGTTGGGGGCTGTCCTGTGCACTGTAGGATGTTTAGGAGTGTCCCTGGTTTCTACTCACTAGATGCCAGTAGCAGCTCTGTTTGCCTCCCCGCAACCCCCTACATTTGTTTTTTTTTTTTTTTAAAAGATTTAATTTTTTATTTATTTTTGGCTGTGTTGGGTTTTCGCTGCTGCGCGCAGGCTTTCTTTAGTTGCGGCGAGAGGGGGCTGCTCTTCATTGTGGTGCACGGGCTTCTCATTGTGGTGGCTTCTCTTGTTGTGGAGCACAGGCTCTAGGCACGTGGGCTTGAGTAGTTGTGGCACGTGGGCTCAATAGTTGTGGCTCGCAGGCTCTAGAGCGCAGGCTCAGTAGTTGTGGCGCACAGGCTTAGTTGCTCCACGGCACGTGGGATCTTCCCGGACCAGGGCTCAAACCCGTGTCCCCTGCACTGGCAGGCGGATTCTTAACCATTGTGCCACAGGGAAGCCCCCCAACCCCCTACATTTGTGATTGTGACAACCAAAATGTCTACAGACAAGGCCAAATGGCCCCTTGTTGAGAACAACCAGTCTGAAAGATTACTCATGACAGTGTTTCAACCTTTATACTCTCTAGAGAATTAGAGGCAGCATAGGGGTGACTGGCCTCAGGTCAAAGGGTACTGAAGCCCTGCATGGCTCTCACCAGCCAAATGCAGCAGAGGCTGCAGTAATAGGATTTGGCTGTGATGAAAGTCCCTGGGATGTTCTCAGTCCCCAGAGACCTGCCTACCGCCGGGTCACAGGAGTCGTCCTGGCCAAGGTCTCTTCTCCTTCTTGAACCTGGCTGCCTCTTCCCTGCTTAGAAGTCACACCCTTCTAAAAAGGCCTCTACAGGCCCGCAAGGCTCTGTATCCCCTGCAGATATGCTTCTTGTTTTCCCGCCCGTGCCACAGATTTGTTGTCGTATCCCCTCTTCTTCTGTCCACTGCTGTGGTCTTTGCCCACGTCATCACTGTCCCTCCCCCAGGCTAGCCTCCTAACTGGCCTCTCATTCTCCAGACCACCCCTGCCCTCCCACTCCCCATGCTGCTGGTACCCTTGTCTTTCTAAAATACAAACCTGATCAAGTCACCCCCTCCCTTAAATCCTTCAGTGATTTCCTGCCACCGGCACTAAGTCCCTGAGGTGCTTTAGGCCCCCGGGGGCGGTAGGAGGGAGGACCCAGCAGTGCTGGGGTGGGGGCTTTACAGAGTCTGTGTAAACACTACTTCTCTGATCTCTGGCCACAGAGCTCCTCACTGAAGCAGTGGCTGCTCACGCCCTCCTGCCCGCACTCTCTCCTGCCCTTGTAGCCTGCTGTGGAACGGGAGCAGGGTCACCGTGAAGGAGCTGCGCCTTCCCACCCGCCCGCACTGCCGCAGGCTGCGGCTGGCTGACTTGTTAATTGCTGAGCAAGAGCACAGCAGGTGAGAAGAAAACCCAAGAGCATTTCAGACCCAAGTTCAGGGCTGTGCAGGGCTGTGCCTGAGGGTGGAGACCAGCCCCCTCAGCCTCAGCATTTCCTCATTGTAGGTTGATTTGACTTCCCAGGGCTGCCAAGAAAGAAAAAGAAGAACTCATGACTAGCCTGAGTGTGGGGATGGTGGTGGTAGGGGCTCCACTCTGTCAGCTGATCAACTCCCGGTAACACGTGTCTCTGAGGTGCAGCCTGCAGTCCCGGCTGGCTCTTCTGCAGCCCCCGAGGCCCACCTCATTTTGGGCCCTGTGCCCATCAGGTCAGCATGCACAAGCCTGTCTTCATAGAGCATGGCTCTGCTGGAGATCCACGTGTCTGAGGAACCGTGTCTCTCCTTTGAGGACACGCTGATGGGTCTCAGTACCTTAAGTTTGCTGTGGCTCAGGGGTTAATCTTTCAAAGGGGCAGGAAATCCATCCTCGGTTTCATACCAGGGCTGCTGAGGCCTTGGAATAGGCCCTGGCTCATCGAGTTCTCTCCTGAGGAAATCACTCAACTCCTATAAAGCCAGATCCTTCCTTTTGGGGAAGTCATCCTAAAGGGACTCAAGGAGGCTGGAAGGGCTCATAGACGCAGCATGGATTTTTTTTTTTTTAATATTTATTTATTTATTGCTGTGTCGGGTCTTGTTGCAGCACGCAGGATCTTCCTTTGTGGTGCACGGGCTCAGTAGTTGCAGCATGTGGGCTCAGTTGCCCTGTGGCACGTGGGATCTTAGTTCCGTGACCAGGGATCAAACCCACGTCCCCCACGTCCCCTGCATTAGAAGGTGGATTCTTTTTTTTTTTTTTTTTTTTTTTTTGCATTACACGGGCTTCTCACTGCTGTGGCCTCTCCCGTTGCGGAGCACAGGCTGTGGACGCGCAGGCCCAGCAGCCATGGCCCACGGGCCCAGCCGCTCCGCGGCATGTGGGATCTTCCCAGACCGGGGCACGAACCCGTGTCCCCTGCATTGGCAGGCGGACTCTCAACCACTGCGCCACCAGGGAAGCCCAGAAGGTGGATTCTTAAGCACTAGACCACCAGGGAAGTCCCCACAGCATGGATTTTTTTTTTTTTTTTTTTTTTTTGTGGTACACGGGTCTCTCACTGTTTATGGCCTCTCCCGTTGCGGAGCACAGGCTCCGGACGCGCAGGCTCAGCGGCCATGGCTCACGGGCCCAGCCGCTCTGCGGCATGTGGGATCTTCCCGGACCGGGACACGAACCCGTGTCCCCTGCATCGGCAGGCGGACTTTCAACCACTGCGCCACCAGGGCAGCCCTACAGCGTGGATTTTGATGTGAGGGTCTATGACCTTGGGCCTGACATCTCCCTGACCTTGGTTTCCTCATCTCTAAAATGAGTGTAACAGTAATGATACCTTTCTTGCAACTAGTTGTTAGGATCAAGTTGATGGATGTAAAGTGCCTTGCTTAGTAGCTCTTAGTGACATTGTCGTTGATGACCCTAAGCCCTCAGGTTCTGATCAGTGAAAGGTCAAGGGTTCCACCAACAGAGACCCCTACTCCCACCCCATCCCCCTTTCTTGGAAGAACATTCTGTGCAAATAGTATTTGTTTGGAGTGCATTCAGGGTGCCAAGAAGAAAGGAAAGTGCCCATCTTCCATCATGTCCTCTTCCCTTGCCTCATCGGAAGCCTCCTTCCCTCTGCAGCAAGTTGCGGCACCCTCACCTGCTACAGCTGATGGCCGTGTGCCTGTCCCAGGGCCTGCAGAAGACCCGCCTCGTGTACGAGCGCGTCGCCGTCGGCACGCTGTTCGCTGTCCTCCATGAACGGGTAAGTGGCCGTTCCCCTGGGCTTTGCCCTTGCTCCCCCCGCCCCCTGGCCCCAGCTCTCCCTTCCCTTCCTCCCTCTTCCTTCTCCCCCAGCAGTAGAGTTGAGAAACCTCTTAATTCTTTACTCTGTGGGAGCCATACAACACACCATTTAAGGCTGATCAGCACGTTGGAACTAGTGTGATTTTATTATTGTTTGTCTTGCTTTTTTTTTTTTTTTTTTGGTTTTTTTTGCGGTACGCGGGCCTCTCACTGTTGTGGCCTCTCCTGTTGTGGAGCACAGGCTCCGGACACGCAGGCTCAGCGGCCATGGCTCACGGGCCCAGCCGCTCCGCGCACATGGGATCTTCCCGGACCGGGGCACGAACCCGCATCCCCTGCATCGGCAGGCGGACTCTCAACCACTGCGCCACCAGGGAAGCCCTGTCTTGCTTTTTTATCAGACATCTAAGAGCTCAGTAGACCCAGAAAACACATAGCCGCACTTTCAGCTAACTCTAATCCAGCAGCCTCTGGTCTCACTTCCCGGTATTTTCACGGTGCCCTGCAGGACCTTTTTACGCAAGTCTTTATCAGTCCCCTCTCTCTCTTCAGACTTCCTGGTGGAGGCGGGGACATATTCCCTGACCCACAGACTCCCTGGGAGACATGCTTTGGGCTGACATGTGGCTTCAGAGAGGTCCTGAAAGATTTGTTTTTCTTTCTCCATGAGTTTGTTCTAAAGACCCTGGGCTGGAGTGAGAAGAGACCCTCCAGGAAGGGCTCTTCCCTGAAACGGCTCGCCGTTCCTCCTGCCTGAGCACCTCCTGTTAGTGGCCTAGTTCCGTTTCCTCTCCTTGGGTGAGGGCGTTAACTTAAAATGCCACTTCTCTGGGGAGAGACCTGTCATGATTGGGTACTTCGGTGTGAGTGAATTTCTATCCTCCTAGGATGAACTTTCTAGGTCATCTGACTGTGGTAGGGGATGGATTGTCCTTTACGTATCTAGGTTCTCCCGCAGCACAGGCTTGGCTGGGGATGGGGAGCGGGGCAGGTGCATTGCTGGTGGTGGCAGACCCACTCTGGAGGTGTGTACCAGGATTTGAGGACTTTTCTCCTCATTTTTCGCGGTATCAGGCAGCTTGGCTGAGGGAAGGGAACCCAGGTTTGGAGCCAGGGGCCCTGGGTCAGTGGGACCTTAGGCCGGTCACTTAACTTCACTGAGCTTTAGGTTTCCCCAGCTATAAAATGGGCACACTAGGTGGCTGTCGTGAAGATCAGCTGAAAAGACTTTGGAAACGACAAAGCATTCTACAGTGTCGGGGGCCGCAGTCCCCTTTGTTCTGGTGGTTGATCTCTTGCTTGCAGCGCGCCCAGTTCCCCGTGCTGCGCATGGAGACGATCGTGCACCTGCTACTTCAGACCTCCGACGCCCTGAGGTACCTGCATTCTCGGGGCTTTATCCACCGTTCCCTCAGCTCCTACGCCATCCACATCGTCTCCACAGGGGAAGCGAGGCTGACCAACCTGGAGTACATGATGGAAAGGTGGGTGCACCTCAATCATGACGTCCAAACAGGATCTCCCTGGGGATGCTTTGCTGTAGAGAGAGAATCTGACCTGGGCTTGACTCCTCATTGGTGGGCTGAGCTGGCTATCCATGGAGGAAGAGGTTTCCCAACGCCTTGCCCTGTCAGCTAAGGTTAGAGGGAGTTTGGGGAAGTTATTTCTGCCCAGGACATTCTCATTTTAATAAACATTTAACAAGCATGAGCACACATTCACCAGCATGTATAAGTTTTCAAAATTTTCTGTGGCTTCACACAACCGAAGTATTTCTCACTCGCATTGCACTCTGGTGTGTGTGTGTGTGTGTGTGTGTGTGTGTGTGTTGGAGGGGGTGGTGGCAGCATTCACTATGTTCCACGTTCCTCCCCGCTGTGGCTCCACCATCCCCCAGGCCTCCGTCCCCCCACTGTATCCTCTGCATTGCTAGTCAACGAGCAAGAGCAAGCCTGGAGGGACACATGGCGGGGTTTAGGGACTACCTGAAGTGTGTGTATCGTTGCTTCCCACTTTACATTGGCCAGAGCCCAGTCACCTCTTTGCAGGGAGTCTGGGAAATGCACCACAGCTGTGCATCCTGGAAGGAGAGAGAAGGTGATGATGGGTGCTGGTGAGCGTTATGGTCCTGGCCCAGATGGGTGGGGATCGGTGCTGTGAGGGAAGCAGTAACAAAAAACAATGCCCTTATTCACAGGTTGGTGGATGGGCTTCACTTCCCATTTGGCAGGAGTCAGAGTCCTCCTGAGAGTTGAGGGCTGGTCCCCATCTCCTGCCCCTAGGTTCTGGGAAGCGGAGGATCTCCCCTGTGCTTCCTTGCTGTCGTCCACGGCCCTGAGCCCCAGGCCCAGGGTTGTTCCTGTGCTGCTGTGAGGCCTCGGCCACGGGCAGACCCATGGCTTAGATCTTACCTCCACTTACCCTGCTCCTCACCTACCACCATCACTGAGGCTTTGTTTCTGAGTCTCTCAGCAGGTCTTTGCTGCTCACATGCTCATAATATACTTCTCTCACTACATGAAAACCTCTACCAGGGCAGGGATTTCTGTTTTATCCGCTGCCATATCTCAGATGCCTAGAATAAGCCTCCACGCAGCGGGAGCTCAGCATGTTTTTTTTTTTTTTTTTTTTTTTTTTTTTTTTTTTGCGGTACGCGGGCCTCTCACTGTTGTGGCCTCTCCCGTTGTGGAGCACAGGCTCCGGACGCGCAGGCTCAGCGGCCATGGCTCACGGGCCCAGCCACTCCGCGGCATGCGGGATCCTCCCAGACTGGGGTATGAACCCGTGTCCCCTGCATCGGCAGGCGGACTCCCAACCACTGCGCCACCAGGGAAGCCCCTCAGCATGTTTTTTAAATGAATGAAGTGGAAAGACTCTCACTTCCTTGACCGCACGAGCCCTTGGTCTCTCTGCCTGGAGAGGGGAGCAGGGGCCAGACTGTGCTTGGCCTCACGGACCTTGGCAAAGACCTTGAAGTTAATAACCCTAAGAACACGGGGATGCTGTGAACGTTTGTTTTTTTTGAGCAGAATGGTGTCATGGCTGAAATTTACAGGTGAAGCAGACCCCCTCACTCCTGCCACGTGGAGAAGGGGCTGTGACGGGACGAGAGAGAACCGGGGGAGCAGTTAGGGTGTGGCTGGAGCAGTTTTCCACGTGGGAACCGGTGGAGGCCAAACAGCTATCGCCAGTTGAGTGGCTCAGTCTCAGATCTGGTCCGTTCTCAATCCCAGTGGCTCCCGTGGCCTAGAAGATGAAGTCCCGGCACTTTGCAGGGTGAGAAGCCTTCCGAGGCCGGGCTCTGCCTACAGTGCCATGCTCGTCACTTCCCACTCCGCCTGGCCGTCTGAAGACACTTCCAGTCCACGCCATGTCCCAGCTGTGCTCCTGGCCTCCGGAGTACCTGGCACTCCCTCTTATCCTTTTAAACTCACTTCTGACACAGTCTCCCACCACACCCCGTGAAGCCTATGCTGAAGCCCTGTCCCCACCTCACTGAGCATATTTCACTTCCCTGCAGCCGAGTGTGTCTGCCCCGCCCCCCCCAGATGGCGAGCTCCGAGAGGGCAGGGACCATGAGTTGTTAATCTTTAGCACCCACCTCAGGCCTGCCACACAGTAAGTGCTCAGGAAGCATTTGAAGTGAATGGATGAGTCTAGCTGAAGGGAAACTTTGAAATGATTCAGAACAGGGTTCACCACTTTGGCTGTGTGTTCAAGGGCAGTAGAAGCTAAGGGGTTTGGACATTTTTGCTGTTGATAACAGGCTTTTCGAGAAGGCTGGCAGAACCCAAGCTGTTTGCCAGTGATACAGCGCCATCTGTTGTTGAAATGGAGGTATAACAGTTTCTTTGACTTGAGCTCTCCAGTAGAAATGTGAATCCTAGAGTGAAATGGAGCTTTGGAGATGGCCAGGCCCAACGCTGTCCTTTTATAGAGGAGGAAACTGGGGCCCAGAGAGGTGAAGAGGTGGTCTGAGGTTACCCAGCTGTGGCTAGGATCAGGTGATAGAGGACGTTTCCTGGCTTATAGGGGCAGGATGGATTGGAGGTTGAAGGTAGAAAAACCAGCTGTGGCCTGGTGGTGACCAAGGAGCCAAAATAGAAGGGAAAGATGTGAGATGCACTGAGAAGCTGGGGTCCACAGACTGGTCAAGTGAGGGGCTGTGAAGTAAATGGGTAGGAAAGTGTGAGTTCTTTTGGGCTTGTTGACCTCAGAATGGAACTTTGGGCAGAAAAAGGTCCATCAGCAACATCTGACAGCTCATAATGTGAGTTGATTACCCAAGAATACAAAACAGCTTTCAGTTCTACATTTATTTTTGGTAGCACTCTATTCAGGCCGGTCCAGTTGTTGAATGTCATTGTTAAGGGTAGCACTCCATCTCTTGGTGTAAAAATGATGCAGCAGTTTCTCCTATGCTTCAACTCCTTCTTAATGGAATCTTTAGAGCTGGAATTGACCTTGCAAGTGGTATCACGTAGCCATAGCCAAATGTAATTTTAATGATGTCAAAGCTGAAGCGCAGAAAAATAACTACCATGGAATGACAGCCAGAAAAGAAGCTCCCTTCCTACACCCCACTAGCGTTAACAGAGAAGGAGGAGGGATCAGAAGAGTGGAAGTAAAAGGGGAAGGATATAAATCCTGATCGTCAATAACTTGTCCCTTGCCTTAGGCAGCCTGAGAGGCCCAAGAAGGTCAGTAAGTGTCTCCTTTGGACAGTCAGCCTACAAGGTGAAGAGCCAAGTATGCTAGGTCCTCAGAATATATCTCTGACAATAAAACATGCTGCTGCTTTTCCTGTGATACTAATATAATATTTGCATGTGTATACACGCTGTTCACATGACACCTAGGCCACACTTGCCTATTGAGCAATACAACTAAAGAGTCTAAATGTACCATCTTAAAAAAAAAAAAAAGAGAAAACAAAACAAAAGTACAGTCTTTTATAGCTTCATGGCTTCCTGAACTCATTGCCATCTATCAAAAGTTCTACCGGAAGAAATATTACTTAGGGAAGTTTGTTCAAAGTCTGAGAAGTCCATCCCATCCTCTAAAAGCTTTCCTTTGCCAGCAAAAAGAACTTCTGGTTACTTGCTTTTTAGGAACTTAATTTTTTTTCTTTGGCCACGCTGCATGGCTTGCAGGATCTTAGTTCCCCGCGCGAGACTGAACCCGGGCTCCAGCAGTAACAGCGCCGAAGTCCTAACCACTGGACCTCCAGGGAATTCCCAAAAACTTAATTCTTAATTATCAACCAGCATCACCAAGTCTTTACCAAATGCCTACCATAATGTTCATATTAATTCCTTACTTGCTTAGTGCTTTGTGGTTCACGGAGTGTTCCCACACGTGTGATCTCATCTGATGCTCATGGCAGCTGTGGGCAGAAGTCAGCACTGATCACCCTGAGGACTCTCTTTGGCCCAGAAGACATTTAGGATACTCTGACTTAGTTCTCAAAGAGCCTGGTTGCGAAGTTGAGTCATTCAAGCCAATCAGTGAACCTCTGAGTGCTAAACTGAGAGGGCTCATTCCCAAGAGGGCAGAGCTCAGAGAAGAAGCAATCACGAAGAGCTGGAAGAGTCTCAGAAGGCTTTGATGAAGCAGGTGGGGCTTGAGGGGGTTCTTGAAAGAGTCCTAGGTTCATTTAATCAAAAGGTAAGCATTGAGGCCCTGGTGTAAGTTTAGAGATACAGTGATACAAGAGACAGATAAGTGGCCTACCCTCGTGGAGCTGACTTTGGTGGAGGGGAGACAGATTATAAACGATAAATCAATGAACAAGAAATTCAGATAATAAGTTCTCTGAAGCCAATAAATTGGGACTACTTTACATTAGGTCGTCAGGTAAGTCCTCTCCGAGGAGGTGATTTTTGAGCTAATATATGTCCATGCCACTCTCTCACTTCGTCCCAGCTTACCCTTCCCCCTCCCCATGTCCTCAAGTCCATTCTCTACGTCTGCGTCTTTATTCCTGCCCTGCCCCTAGGTTCTTCAGAACCTTTTTTTTTTCTTTTGAGATTCCATATATATGTGTTATGAGCTAATACTTTAATTACAAGAAACAGCCAGTCATGCTAGGATCTGTGGGCAGAGCATGCCATGCAGAAGAAGCCACCGGTGCAAAGACCTGAAGTGGTGATGTATTTGGCATGCTGGAGAAACTGAAAGAGGGCCCCTGTGACTTGAGAGGAGTGAGTGAGCAGGAGAGAGCGGCCAGATGAGGTGGGAGGCAGGGCAGGGCCTGCTCGGGTAGGAACGGTAAGGAGTTGCAGGCGTTGGAATAGCAGGCAGTGTGGGTTAGCTCAGGGTCTAGCTGGTTTCTGGAAGCTCAAGGAGGTTGTCAGTCTTCAGAGGCAAATGTTTCACACATGTGCAGCGTGGTGATCACAGTGATCCTTTAAGACATGAGCCCTACCTTGTGTTTCCTTCCGTAGCCGGGATGGAGGTGTACACAAGGACCTGACTGGAGTATCCCTCCCCACCCAGCTGTACAATTGGGCCGCCCCGGAGGTGATCTTACAGAAGGCAGCCACAGTGAAGTCAGACATCTACAGCTTTTCTGTGATCATACAGGAGATTTTAACAGGTAGATCAAAGAGCTCATTGACGGTGACCAAGACCAAAGTTCCTATTCTTAGGTTGGATTTTTTTTTCCCCCAAGAGTTACTTAGTTTTATGAAAATGCAGGACACAGGCAAAAAAAACTTCTTTAAGGAAACCTCTTTGGGTTTATGGAAGGTATAAGATGATCTCCCAGAAATCTTTCTCTTTTAACCTGTTCTTTAAGACTCAGCAAAGCCCATCTATTAGCCTGTCAGTGGTAATGCATTTAATCCAAGGAGTGTTTTTAAACTGAATATTGCTGTCAATGCTTAGGGGTCTCTGTGAAATGCCCCTTAAGAACTTTTTTTTAATTGAAGTATAGTTGATTTACAATGTTGTGTCATTCTCTGCTGTACAGCAAAGTGACTCAGTTATACACATATACACATTCTTTTTTTGTATTCTTTTCCATTATGGTTTCTCATATTGAAAAACCATATTGAATATAGTTCAATATTGAATATAGTTCCCTGTGCTGTACATTAGGACCTTGCTGTCTATCCATTCTAAATGTAATAGTTTGCATCTACCAACTCCAAACTCCCTTCCCCCATCCCTCTTGGCAACTGCAAGTCTGTTCTCTATGTTAAGAACTTATAAACGAGGGGAAAGGACTGGCCTCTGAGAAGTAAACTGTGAAATCAAACACACCCAGGACCCAGCGTATGTATAAGCAGTGTCACTTAAAAGACATAGTAACCCTTCCAAACATATAGGACTCTAAGGTGAAGGCATACATACCACATTCACTAAGGGGGTGAGAATCAGCCCCCATTTAGCAGTGTTTACAGTCTCAGAGGCAAAAACCACACCTTCCATGACGTGAATGTCTTGGACAAGCCTACTTGACACCAGAAAACATTCCCTTGTGGTCCCCAGGTCTGCCAGCAGAGAGTCCATACCTACATGAGGCTGACACGATTTTTTCCTGTCTCTGTGGCAGGGATTTCCCTGTTATTTGGGTCAAGTGGTTTCTCCTTTGTTATTGGGCTTCCGGTAGATTTTCTACAGAGAGAAATTAATTTTAAGGAGGTTGAGTGACTTGACAAAGGTTAGACAATTTCATGTGATTTCTTAATGTCTCTCCTTCCTATGGCTTTTTTCTTAACAGACAGCATACCCTGGGATGACTTAGATGGCTCAGTTATTAAAGAAACCATAGTCTTGGGAAATTATTTAGAAGCTGATGTCAGGCTTCCGAAACCTTACTATGACATCGTTAAGTCAGGCATCCAGGTCAACCAGAAGGACCGAACTATGAACCTTCAAGATATCCAGTATATCCTGAAAAATGACTTAAAGGTAAGCTGTGAAGTTGTTGGGAGTTTATTTCTGCTTACCTATCTCAGGGGATAGGGAGTTAGAGACCAAGAAGAAGCTAGAGACCAAGTTGTAGGATATTTTGGAAATCCTCATTTCATTACACCCTTTCTGTGTTCCCAAGAAAATTCTAACTGCCTAACTTGGTGAGGGCAGCAGGGAATTGTGGAGGGAGGCTGTGGAGAGTCAGTACGTAAAAGGGACACCCTGTAGGCACACAGTGCGATTCAATGAATGACAGCTACTGTTATTACTTTCCTTAAAAATTTATTTTGTTATTTTTTTTGTATTTTTGGATGCATTGGGTCTTTGTTGCTGCACGCGGGCTTTCTCTAGTTGTGGCGAGTGGGGGCTACTGTTCATTGCGGTGAGCGGGCTTCTCACTGCGGTGGCTTCTCTTGTTGGGGAGCACGGGCTCTAGGGGCACGGGCTTCAGTAGTTGTGGCACACAGGCTCAGTAGTTGTGACTCGCGGGCTCTAGAGCGCCGGCTCAGTAGTTGTGGTGCACGGGCTTAGTTGCTCCGCGGCATGTGGGATCTTGCCAGACCGGGGATTGAACCCGTGTCCCCTGCATTGGCAGGCAGATTCTTAATCACTGTGCCACCAGGGAAGTCCCTGTTATTACTTTTTAAATATTGGTAATTAACAGTTAATTCATTTATCAGGACTATAGTCAGTCTACCCAACAGGGGTAATGGGGTTTATTTGACACCTAGATATGTTTCTAAAACACCAGTGACATTCAGATGATTGCAGACATGTCCTTGCCGGTACTCCCCTTGTTACAGGATTTTATTGGAGCCCAGAGAACTCAGCCAACTGTGAGTCCCAGGGTGCAGAGATATGAACTCCATCCTGATGTCAGTGTCTGTTTAGGAGTGACTTCAGAACATCCATTGCAAATAAAAGAGCTGAAGGAAACAGGTATGGCCTTAACCCACAGGTTTTGACATGAATGTGTTCTGAGAGCTGCAACTAATCAACTCCTCCAAACTATACTCATAACTTATACTGGGAAAGATGGATGCCTTAGGGAAAAATCAAGATCCTTAAAATTATTAAGTTAAACTTTTTGGGCTCCATATACACCTTGATTGGATCCAGAACTGTGCAGCAACAATCTGTTTCTTTCTAGTATGATTTAGGAATGTATTTAATTGTTTCACAAAAATGGTGATTTTTAAAATTTAAAACTATTACCTGCTCATTATAGAAAATTCTAAACAATACAAAGAAGATTACTAGGGGCTTCCCTGGTGGCGCAGTGGTTGAGAGTCCGCCTGCCGATGCAGGGGACACGGGTTCGTGCCCCGGTCCGGGAAGATCCCACATGCCACGGAGCGGCTGGGCCCGTGAGCCATGGCCGCTGAGCCTGTGCATCCGGAGCCTGTGCTCCGCAACGGGAGAGGCCACATCAGTGAGAGGCCCGCGTATCGCAAAAAAAAAAAAAAAAGATTACTTAACATTTCAATTCGTCAGAAATAATTTGTTAACATTTTGGTGTTTCCTTCCAACCTTTTTTTCTAAAGCCTTACTGCTTTTTAGTATACTTGGAAATCTTAGAGCTCTGAGCTGGAAAGGACCTTGCAATCACCTGGCTTGATGCCCTCATATTCCAGATGCGAAAACTAAGGTTCAGAGAGGTTGTGGCTTGCTCACAATTCCAGGTTTATTACGCAGCTGGAGCATAGACCTTTGGATTCTGGCCAAGGGACTCTTCTCTGACTCTTTGGACAAGACTGGAAGCCTCCAGAATGGCCCTCCAAGCTCTTACTACCTTGGCTCCTTCGACCCGTTCTCTGCAAGCTCTACACCATCAACCAGGGGTGGTGGGTAGTCAGTCCTGGAGTTATTTTTTGAGGTATTATCTCTCTCAGTGCAGTGGCTTCTTGGGCATTGTCTCAGCTTATTTGATCAGATGCTCACAAAGAGCACAACTTGAACTGACATGAATATTCAGACACCTTTTGTGTAAAGTATGAATTTAGTCCTAAGATCCAGGGGCCTGTCATTTGCTTGTCCTGAAGTTATGCGTGTTTTGAACATACTATAACTTAAGCTTAGAACATTTCCTCCTGGGTTTGATCCTTCCCAAATTTTCTTTTTTTTTGTCTTACATAAATATATATATATATATATATATACATACATATATATATATATATATTTATTTATTTATTTGGTTGCACTGGGTCTTAGATGCAACAGGTGGGCTCCTTAGTTGTGGCAGGTGGACTCCTTAGTTGCAGCATGCATGTGGGATCTAGTTCCCTGACCAGGGATCGAACCCGGGCCCCCTGCATTGGGAGCACCCAGTCTTAACCACTTGGCCACCAGGGAAGTCCCCCAAATTTTCTATCTCAACCCACGTCAAACTAGTTAGAAATACCCTCTCACCCTCTGTGTGTGTATCTGGTAGTCTTCCTAACTGGAAAGCGAGTGGGAAGATAAAAAGCTTTTTTCTGTGTTCTCATGCTGCTTGAACAACAAGCCAAGGCTGCTGAGCTGCTGCAGTCACTTTAATCAGCTGCATGTTGCTACTCTTTTCAGCAGGTGGTCAGCTTCATTCACGAAGGCGTCACTCCACTCCCACCGAGAAAGCAACACCAGAGCCTCCGGTCCCAGACCCAAGTCTGGAGGCCCAGGAGACACAGAACGAAGATGCTGCTTCTCAGGCAAGCCTCTGCAGCTTCGAAGTCAACGAAATCTACTCAGGCTGCCTGGACATGGGCGATGACAAAGAGGAAGAGCCCCCAGGAGCTGGTTCATCTCTTGAGGGGGCCAGACAAAACCAGGTAGAAGAGCTGAAGTCCCTGGAAGAAGAGTCGGAAGAGATGGAGAGAGAGGCGTTGTGCTGGTTTTGCCACGAGGACAACAGCTCTTCAGAAGCTGACACGGAGCTCTCCTTTGAGGACTGGGGCTGGCAGAATAGTTCACGTAGCTCACCCAGCCTGCCTGAGCCATCCAGAGGAGCCAAGGGCACCGTGAGCAACAGGTCCCTGACCGAGCAGTACATCAGTAAGTGTGTGCTGAATCTAAAGATTTCACAGACCTTTCTGCACCAGAATGCCAACATGCTGAGGAATATTCAACAGAAAATAGATCAGCTTGAGATGAGACAGCAGGCGCAGGAGGGCTGGTTCCTGTGGGCTTCCTCAAGAGGGTCTGCAAGCCGCTGTGACTCACACTCAACCGTGGGTCCCCCAGCTTCAAGCTATGTGCCTCCTGCCGTGCAGCTGCCAGGAGACCTGCAGCCGGACACTGAGGGCAACTGCCCGACCCTAGCCAAGTCTCCAAGAGCAACGAGAGACTTCCAAGGAGGACATTTTGGCAGAAGGTCCAAGAAAAGAAGCAGCTGTGGCTGGACACCTTTCACCCCTTTCCCCCAAGTCCCTGAAGAAAGCACTAGGGATCCGTCGGAGAAGGGCCAGCAGGTAAGGCTGAGAAGTGGGAGGCCGGCAGCATCAGCAGGCTCTGGAGCCGGGTTCCGCGTTGCCCCTAACCTGCAAGCAGGGACGGACGTCTGCACAGCCAACGCACAGCGGGGTCCTCTTGGCTTTGGGAAGTAAGGCCTCTAGGTTGGAATTCCAAGATAGATAACTCTTCACCTCCTGTTCCAAACCCAGCACACAGCCCATGCCTTTCTCTGTAAATTCAGAGAAGTTTGAACCATGTGAAATTGTTTTATAGGTTAAAAAAATCAAGTATTGACACTTTTATATAGTTCAGCTCACCAAATATGGTATCTTGGGCAGGTATTAATCCCCATTCTAAATTGCTTTTTCATTCATTCATTCGCTCATTCAACAAACATTTATAGAGCAAGAGGCTATTTATCAGACCCTGGGATATTATGATGAATGAACCACAAGCTCTACTGTGAGTATCTCAGACACCAGTGGGGAACAGAGGGACTCGATAGTCAAAGAAGATGCCTCAGAGGATGTGAGAAACCATGGGTTTCTCTTCAAGTGGTTCCTCCATGAGCTTCTTAAGGGCAGGTCTTACTCATGCTGTGTCCCCACACCTAGAAGGGGGCCTAGCACGTAGAAGGTACTTGATAAACAGTCATTGAGGGAAGGACTAAACGAATGAATTTGAACAAGTTCACACACGCAGAGCTGGCTGCCTCTTGAATCAGAATTTTAGAGGTGGATCGAGCCCATCCTTTTACAGAGTGTGACGCTCAAGCTCAGAGACTTAAACTTTCCAAGATCCACTGGTATGGCTGAGAGCGGGGTGGAGTACGAGAGGTCAGCACCATTGGAAGGAAGATCTTATCACTAAAATTGTTTAGAGTTGCTGGCACATGGTAATAAAAAGCAGGCTTTTGGTGAGTTTTATTATTGTTTTAAAATCCTCCACCTGCAGTGCGCCCGCTTAGGCCTGCACAGGGCAGACGACTCCCACTTAACCCCCATGCCTTGCTGCGCTACTGCCAAGGCCCACAGCTGCTCAGGGGCAGGTTTCTGACTCCCAGTCTAGGGCTGTTTCACTGTTCCTTGCTGAATTTCAGTGAGGCTTCAGTCCTCACTTAGAACATTTGGAAAAGCCTTGGCATTTGTTTTTATGTAAAGAGGAGGCACAAAGAATTTACTTAGATTCTTAATTTTTCTGTTTCTACTGGAAGTTAGAGTTTGCTAGAAAACCATTAGAAATAACTTTTATCATATACTGTGTCTTGGTTACCTATTGCTGTCCGACAACAACAACAAAAGCCCAAACTTAGTGATTTAAAATCACAATGTTTTATTATTTCTCATAATTCTGTGGGTCAGGAATACGACAGGGCTTAACTGAGTGATTCTTCCACTCCATGTGGCATCGGCTGGGGTCACCCCCTCGACTGCATTCAGCTGGAGGCTGGGCTGGGCAAGAAGGCCCAAGAAGGCTTCACTTACCTGTCTGGTGCCTTAGGCTCCCCCAGGTGGCCTCTCTCCGCGCTTGGCTTTTCATTCACCCAAGCTTCTCTGCAGCATGGCAGCTGCCTTCCCAAGTGAAAACTGAAGCGGCCAGGCCTCTTAAAAACTAGGACAGTGTCACTTCTGCTGCTTTTCCGTTGGTCAGAGTCATGAAGCCAGCACAGATTCAAGGGGAGGGAAGTAGATTCCAGCTCCCAAATGGCAGGGAGGGAAGGAATTGAGGACAGCCGTTGTTGGAAGCCACCTACTAGTACATGAGACCATGTGGAAAACAGTTATACCATATTTCAATTGTTCTTTAAAAAGTGTACCCTGGTTTTCTAGCATAATCAAGGAGTAAGGCATTTTCACCGAAATGATTTTTTCAGACAAGTGAAATTCATTCTTTTAATTTCTCCATTCTCAAATTTTTAATCATACTGAATGAAAACATTACAAACTTCCCTTCCATTCTAAATACCTACTTTGGATGTATTCTAAATACATCCTGGCCTTTCCTTGGTGACCGTGACACTTTTCTGAACATCTGTTATTGTGGTGTTCCGTGATACAATGCTGCCGCCACAGGAGAGCCTCTGGAGGTCATATTCCAGAGAGATTATGATCATTTTTATGCATCTTCTCACCTTTAGGCATCTTGCTGCCATCCCCAAATCTCACATTTGTTGCCTTAATAGGTTAGGAAATATAATTAACTAAGTTTGTTAAAACTGGAGTAAGCAGATCGCAGAGTCTTTCTTTTGGATCAAGGGCATAGGCTTGCATTTATTTTGCTTCTACTATTTCCGAAGTATTGTGGCCTTTTTCTGTTGTTGTGTTTTATTTTCATAGCATCCCCCTGGTGAATTTAGGTAGATATTATTGTACCTGTTTTATGGATGAGGAAACTGAAATGAAACATAAGGCTCTTTTAGGTTAGTCTGAGCAAAGATCAGACTAGAACCCAGAGCCTGGGGCTCCTGCCACAAAACCTGCTGCCTTAATATAGGGGAAAGTTTGGGGATTTAAAAAAAAATAAATTTATGTATGTATGTATGTATTTTTATTTTTGGCTGCGTTGGGTCTTCGTTGCTGCGCGCGGGCTTTCTCTAGTTGTGGCGAGCGGGGGCTGCTCTTCGCTGCGGTGTGTAGGCTTCTAATTGCGGTGTCTTGTTGCAGAGCACGGGCTCCAGGCGCACGGGCTTCAGTATTTGTGGCGTTCGGGCTCAGTGGTTGTGGCACGTGGGCTCCAGAGCGCAGGCTTGGCAGTTGTGGCGCACGGGCTCCGTGGCATGTGGGATCCTTCTGGACCAGGACTCGAACCCGTGTCCCCTGCATTGGCAGGCAGATTCTTATTAACCACTGAGCCACCAGGGAAGTCCAAGTTTGGGGATTTTTGATGTCTATTTTGTCTGCTCCTTCTCCACTTGTGCCCTGTTCAGCCTGGAGTCTTGGGGGCCAACATTTCCATGTAGAGGCCTCCAGCTAAGAGATACGTTACTAGATGTGAAACATGCAAAATGAAATTGTCTTGAGAGATCTGGTTAGTTCTACCCACTTAGCGAGAATACCTTTAAAAATAGAATGTGAAGGGACTTCCCTGGTGGCTCAGTGGTTAAGAATCTGCCTGCCAATGCAGGGGACACGGATTCGAGCCCTGGTCCGGGAAGATCCAACATGCCGCGGAGCAGCTAAGCCCGTGCGTGCCACAACTACTGAAGCCCACACGCCTAGAACCC
The DNA here is from genome assembly GCF_949752795.1 of Hyperoodon ampullatus. Lineage (NCBI taxonomy): Eukaryota > Metazoa > Chordata > Mammalia > Artiodactyla > Ziphiidae > Hyperoodon > Hyperoodon ampullatus. The sequence continues at coordinate 55,260,840 of NC_136932.1, forward strand.
ATGTTCCACAACAAGAGAAGCCACTGCAACGAAGAGTAGCCCCTGCTCACGGCAACCAGAGAAAGCCCGCGCACAGCAACAAAGACCCAACACAGCCAAAAAAAAAAAAAAAATGTATATATATATATATAGAGAGAGAGAGAATGTGAGAGTGAGGGGAAGAGGGATTCCTTCATCCAAGCACTGAAACGTGTCTCCTGATGTTTAAGCTGCCACCTCCTTGTGGTCCTGGAAAACAGAGCAGAGGTGAACAGTTTCAGCCCACTCACGGAGCCAAGGACAGTTTGGAAAGAAACAGGAACCAAAATACCAGCAGGTGGGTTCACATTGTATTGTTCTTCGTGTCACCATGTCTTTAGACTCCCATGTGACCCTGAGGCCACTTAATGATCTTCATATGTCTAGTGACAAAGAGATTGTGAGAGATGAGGCATAGTAACCCAGAAACAGATCTTGGCAAGTTCTCTCCATTGCATAAGTGAGAATAGTGGTATAATGGAGACTTGCAGGGGACATCAAGTGGCTGGCAGGTTAGCCAGACAGAACTCATCAGTTGTCAAAAGCAAAACATCCTGCCTTTCTGAAACTGCCCAGATTGTGGGGTTTTTTTTTTTTTTTTTTTTTGGTCGCACCGCAGAGCATGTGGGATCTTAGTGCCCCAACCAGGTACTGAACTTGCACCCCCTGCATTGGAAGCACAGATTCTTAACCACTGGACCACCAGGGAAATCCCCAGATTGTTTTTCTTATAAAAAGAATTGCCAAGAATTCCATGCACCAGTGCTACAGAAACCAAACTATGTGAAAACCAGTGTTGTTCAAAATAAGCGTCACTGACTCTGGGGGACAGGAGGGGGTTGAACAGTATCACCGTTACCTTGCGGCCTCTGATTTTTAGCCAGATCAACAAAATGAATTGGTGTCGGCACAAATCACTAGAAGGAGAGTGTATGCGTACGCTGGGTTTTTAAGAACTTAGGTAAAACAAATTTTATTTTGCATAAGAGGAATTATTATTATTTTTTAAATTATTTATTTATTTATTTATTTATTTATTTATTTATTTTGGCTGCACTGGGTCTTAGTTGCGGCATGCGGACTCTTAGTTGCATAATGTGGATACTTAGTTGCGGCATGAGAACTCTTGGTTGTGGCATGTGGACTCTTAGCTGTGGCATGCATGCGGGATCTAGTTCCCGATCAGGGATCGAACCCAGGCCCCCTGCATTGGAAGCACGGAGTCTTACCCACCGGACCACCAGGGAAGTCCCTGCATAGGAGGAATTATTAATGGAGCAATAAATGTTTTTCAAGATAGAGTATTATATCAATTTAGTTTTCCTTTTCTGTGGTTAAATGGCAACATTAATCCACAGCTTGAAGTCAGTCCTCCTGGAAAGAAAATTTTGTTCCTACCCCCAGTGTTGGCTAAAACTAATGACAAATTTGCTGTTACATTCATTTTGGTTAAATATGTACATTAAGGGAGAATCAAGGAAAATGCCCAGACATTTTAGATTAGTGTATTTTACCTTTACAAAGGAAATTAACTGAAGAACCACCTAACTGGCATCAGAGTTTAGCAGTCACATCACTGACAGAGGCAGATAGGGTGATAGTATAGCCACTGGATGACAAAGCAAAAGCTGTAGTTGTGGCTTCGCCTGCCCAGCTCCACCCTCTTCCCCCAGGAGAACAAAAAACTGACTAAAGAAAAGTTTAACACTTTGCTACCAATCCACCTAGTCTTTTTGTATGCTTAAAAAAATTGTAATTATATACATGTAGGCGATTTTGTATCCTCAGTTTTTGCTTTCTATTAGAACATGGTTATCCCTTGTTATTAAAAACATCCTGTAAACTTACTTTGAAATTGTTGAATTTCCCACATTGTTGAATTTTAGGTTGTTTTATTCTTTTTTCTTGTTTGTTTTCCTGTTATGAATAGGGCTACAGTGACTTGTCAGTAAATTTTTTTTTGCATTTTGGGTTATGTCCTTGATAGAGTCCCAGAAGCAGAGTTACTAGCTCAGAGGGTTTGAACATTTTAAAGATTCTTGATAGCTATTGGCAAACTGCTCTTCAAAGAAACTGATTAGATGTGACCTTTCCAATTCAACAGTCTCTGCACTCTGATCCAGTGGGAGAGTGGGGTATTCTGGATAAAAGGGAATTCACATCTGTGCCATAGATCACACATTTTCAAAGAGTTAGTTTAATAGGTGATAACATGTATATAGTCATGGAATATTTAGAGGAAAAAGAAACTCCCTTGTTTTACAGATGAGGAAACCTTGGCCCAGAGAGATTGAAGTTTGCCAAAGTCAGACAGCTAGCCAGTGGCAGGACATGGTCTCGAACTCGGTGAAACTAGGCTGAAGATCTCTGAATGTTCTTCAGAGCCCCTGGTGCCTCAAGACCATCTTTACCAATGTTAGCTTTTGTGTTATCACTGATATGCAGATGTGCATATTACCAGAGGATTCTGATCAAAGGGCAGGAACAGCTACTGAACCTTCACCTATGTTCTGTGGCATTGTGGCAGGGCTCTGCTACAGCCCAAGGACCAGGATTCTGTCTAGTGCAGCTGTGTTTCAGTTGTGGGTCTTCTACCTCGAGATCTTCTAACCCACTCCTGTTATTTCTTAGCCAGGGAAGGCCTAGAGAGTCCAGTGCCCGAACCAGAACGACACAGCTCAGTGGTGCACTCCTCACCGTGCCAGGCCGCCCACAGGGACCACTCACGTCATCCAGCCCTGGCCGAGGCTCTTCCAGGTAGAGCCTTGTGGGCTGAATGTTGGGTAGTCTAGTGCCTCTTGGTGGTGGGTAGGAGTCGGTGCAATCTCAGGAACGGCTCAGAGAATAGGCGACAGTCCTCCGGGTGGGCTGATGGGCTTGGGGTTGTGCCAGGAACTTGAGCAAACTGATGTGTCTGTGTCCACTCGCCCTCTTCCCCCAAATCTGTGCAATTCAGGATCAGTATGGAATCTGTGTCTTCTAAAATCTATAACACAAAGTCAAGAAATAATGAAGATGCTGGAGAGATACACTTAAAATGGAAAAGTGAGTATAAAGTCATGGATTCTGTTGAGCAAAATGAAATTTAAAGTATCTTTCTAACCTTGTTGTTATCTGTAAGTACACAGACTGTATTGCATTGTTCTCCCATATTCTTTTCTTTTTAGATCATTCCATTTTAAAAGCAAGACCTTTCTGATTACAAACTGCAGAAGAGAAGTGCTTTATTCATTTCTATACTATATAGGAAATACTTCTATTCTACATGTGTATACATATATATATATATATATGTGTGTATGTTATATAACACATGTAAAAATACACAATATAGATGTTTAATATATAACAGTATTAAGGTAGAGAGCTTGCAGTGTCACTTTCACATATTTTGTGGGCATTATCCTTTTGTATCAGTTTAATCTTGTAAGCTTAAAAGGATACAGCATCTATGTTTTTTGATACTAATGCTAAGTGACATTGCAAAAGTATAGAAAATTGGAGTGAAAACACACATGAACACATACATATGTCCTCCCAAAATATGAGCTCAGTGTGGTCTAGAAAGGCTAGACAAACTCAAATAGAATTCCTTCCGTTAGTCTCTACAGACTAGGGGCTTCAGATGTCATTTTCTTATAAAATCTTCACAGCAAGAAGGTCCATCTACAAGTTTCCTGTTACTTTTTACTCTAATTCAGCAAAAAGCACTGTAACTAACTGAAATCCTGCCTTTCCCTTACTCTATCATCAATTCTCTCCTCTCCTCTTCTTCAGGCCAAGCTAAGGATGATGCAATTCCAAAAAAGCAATCCTTGGGACCATATGAGCTATAAAATTTGACATAACTCTTTAAGAATCTAAAGCTTTTGTTTCCAGCGTTCACAGTGATCTTTTAAATGCTGCTTTCTCTTACATCCAGCGGAGGTGAAAGAAATGGCAGAGAAAGCAGCTACTGGGCAGCTGGCAGGACCTCCTTGGCATCCTCAGAGTGGTGCGACTTTAGAAAACGAGGCTGAAAACAGGCCTCATCCCCTGCTGCAGCCCCCCGTTAGGGTCCCTGTGCACGTGGATCGGGGGCAAGCTGTAGAGCATCCCAAGAAAAATGATGAGCCAGGAGGGAACAGCAAGTGTGGCAAAGCAGACAGCAGTGACCACGACGGTGACCAGCGTGGCAGACAGCCAGGGCCTCGAAGCTTCAGCGGTACGTTCAGTGGGACGAGTCAGGGTGAGTGAGTTCTAGCAAGTTGTCCGCTCTCAAACATAAGTAAACCTCCTAGAATGTTTCCTTTGGTCTTCTCTCCTTTCCTACCTGTCTGGGAATCCTGAATTCCAGGGAAAAGCAGCATACCCTTCTAATCCCACTGTCCTTCAGACAGGTAAAGAAGTCCAGAGGTGCGTGAGTTTTTCTATTACCGGAGCAGATTCCTTTGTCCAAAGGAAGTAAAATAATCTCCATGCACTGACCCTGGATCTGGGTCTAACCTCACAAAGAATCGAACCTTTTACCTGAGGGCATTGGTGGAAGGCCACTCCCTACTGCCCACTTCTTTGCGTTGCATTTTAAGCCAGAAAAATTCTACTGGCTCTCAGAGAGTCTATGCCTGAGGAACTTAGAGACAAATGACATTTACTGTCATCACTTTTAGAGATTTGTAGGTGAAAACGGAAGAGTGTGTATTTCTACCTGGTAATTTGCTTGCAATCAGGGCATGGGATATCGTTTCACAGTTGTTTGCAAATCAAAGGAAGGTACATCTAAAATTATTATTTATCTTAGGTAGAAAATCTATTGGTTTGGATTTTTTTGGTATTTAAAATCTGCTCCTTGTCAAGCATCGCTCTTGAATGGGTAAGCAAAAGGGTGGCTGATCCAGGGCCACGTGCTGGGGCCAAACTAGCCTAGTCTCCACTTTGATTTGACATATGAAACATAGCCACCCTTGGCAGAATATGCCTACATCTCTTCTCTCACGCCACCCTTTGCCCTGTCCATGCCATTTGAAAATCACCAAATGACAATGATTGTGTTATGATTATTAGGTATCAGGCACCTGCCCCCCAGAAAAAATGAGCAGCCAGAGCATAGTGAAGTCTTTGAAGAAAATTCTGATGCACCTGTGGTTGTTGAGAAGTCTTACAACGTAAGTCATGCTGCCTGGAGAGCCAACTTGAACCCAAAGACCTGCTAGAACTGAGTTGTTATGTATTATGACATTGAAATAATATCTATAGTAGTTCTTTTTTGTTGGAGCTGTGCCCTCATGTCTCTGACATGAAAGAAGAAGTCTTTCCTCCCTGCCTGATACTTTTTGAGTTAGTTCAACTCAAAGCATTGTGTATATTGGAGCTTGGGGAAAACACAGACAAGTGTTATATTCAGCTCTGACCCTTGAGCTTTCTATCAAGTTGGCTAGACAAGACCAACTCTTTTTTTTTCTTAATTAATTGATTAATTAACGTATTTATTTTTGGCTGTGCTGGGTCTTTGTTGCTGCACGCAGGCTTTCTCTAGTTGTGGCGAGAGTGGGGGCTTCTCAGTGCGGTGACTTCTCTTGTTGAGGAGCACAGGCTCTAGGCATGTGGGCTTCAGTAGTTGTGGCTTGCGGACTCTAGAGCACAGGCTCAGTAGTTGTGGCGCACGGGCTTAGCTGCTCCGTGGCATGTGGGATCTTCCCGGACCAGGGCTCGAATCTGTGTCCCCTGCATCGGCAGGCGGATTCTTAACCACTGCACCACCAGGGAAGCCCCAAAGTCATGCTTCTTCACTTGCCTTTAAACGGGAATACCTGAGGGAGTCCCAGTTCTGAGCAGCCTCAGCCTGGAGGACAACGCCAACACGTGGACTGTATCTAGGCTCTTGAGGATCGGGGTGTTTAAATTCAGTCCCCACCTTGAGTCGTCTAGGGACTTTTTTCTTCCTGTGAATTTTAGAGCAAAAACATCACCCAGCCTCCCCCCACTTTCTTTTTTTTTTTTTTTAATTTAATTTTATTTTTTTTATTAGTTTCTGCTTTATAACAAAGTGAATCAGTCATACATATACATCTGTTCCCACATCCCTTCCCTCATGCATCTCCCTCCCTCCCACCGTCCCCATCCCACCCCTCCAGGCGGTCACAAAGCACCGAGCTGATCTCCCTGTGCTCTGCGGCTGCTTCCCACTATCTATCTACCTTACGTTTAGTAGTGTATATATGTCCATGCCTCTCTTTCCCTTTGTCACAGCTTACCCTTCCCCTTCCCCATATCCTCAAGTCCATTCTCAAGTAGGTCTGTGTCTTTATTCCCGTTTTACCCCTAGGTTCTTCATGACATTTTTTTTTTTTTAATTCCATATATATGTGTTAGCATACGGTATTTGTCTTTCTCTTTCTGACTTACTTCACTCTGTATGACAGACTCTAGGTCTATCCACCTCATTACAAATAGCTCAGTTTCGTTTCTTTTTATGGCTGAGTAATATTCCATTGTATATATGTGCCACATCTTCTTTATCCATTCATCCGATGATGGACACTTAGGTTGTTTCCAGCTCCGGGCTATTGTGAATAGAGCTGCAATGAACATTTTGGTACATGTCTCTTTTTGAATTATGGTTTTCTCAGGGTATATGCCTAGTAGTGGGATTGCTGGGTCATATGGTAGTTCTATTTTTAGTTTTTTAAGGAACCTCCATACTGTTCTCCATAGTGGCTGTACCAATTCACATTCCCACCAGCAGTGCAAGAGTGTTCCCTTTTCTCCACACCCTCTCCAGCATTTATTGTTTCTAGATTTCTTGATGATGGCCATTCTGACTGGTGTGAGATGATATCTCATTGTAGTTTTGATTTGCATTTCTCTAATGATTAATGATGTTGAGCATTCTTTCATGTGTTTGTTGGCAGTCTGTATATCTTCTTTGGAGAAATGCCTATTTAAGTCTTCTGCCCATTTTTGGATTGGGTTGTTTGTTTTTTTTGCTATTGACTCCCCCCACTTTCACTGTGCAGGTAAGGATGTTGAGATTCAGGACTGTCATTTGTCCCATTTGCTCCAGGGGGTTCACAGCTTGCTGTGGGGAAGGAGGGCCAGAGGTGCCAGTAGGCAGGAAGGTCTCAGAGAGCGTCACCCTGACCACAGAGTGATGTTTGCTGCTCCATCGTTAGCACTGCCTCCAGCTGTAAAGGGATTTGTTCACAAGAAACACCAACTTAAAAGTGATTTCCTACCTTATTAATAGGATCAGTCCGTGCAATCAACTTGTTCACCAGAGTCTTCTGAAGACATAACAGGTGAATTTTTAACTCCAGACCATGAATATTTTTACTCCTCAACTGCTCAAGGAGACTTGCCTCTTGAGGTAAAAAAATTTATTTTAATACATTTATTTATTTGTTTGTTTGTTTTTTATTTTTGGCTGCATTGGGTCTTCGTTGCTGCGTGCGGGCTTTCTCTAGTTGAGGTGAGCGGGGGCTACTCTTCATTGCGGTGCGCGGGCTTCTCATTGCGGTGGCTTCTCTTGTTGCGGAGCACGGGCTCTAGGCGCACAGTCTTCAGTAGTTGTGGCACGTGGGCTCAGTAGTTGTGGCTTGCGGGCTCTAGAGCACAGGCTCAGTAGTTGTGGTGCACGAGCTTAGTTGCTCCACGGCATGTGGGATCTTCCCGGACCAGGGCTCGAACCTGTGTCCCTTGCATTGGCAGGCGGATTCTCAACCACTGCACCACCAGGGAAGCCCTTAGAGGTAAAAATGTACAGTTCAGGATAAAGTACATCTTCAGCTTTTCTGTTGCCTTGTTCCTTTAAAATTATTTTTATTAAGAAAAATAACTTACACATAAAAGTATAGAATGTCAATTTATCAGTGCTTTTGTGTGTTTTGAAAAAAACGTGAAAAATAAGATTTTTTATAATGAAGGTCGTAAGCAATTTCTCCCCAAATTGTGGCTCCTGCATTTGTACAGCACTTTGTCCTTCTTTTTTCAAAACACTTTCCTTCATGTTACCCAATTCACACATCCTTCCTGAGGGGAAGAGAAGGCAGCCTGCTGTTACTCGTCTGTGTGAAGAACTGGCAAACGCAGAGGTAGGGAATTAGCCCTGGCCTGGCCAGGTTTAGTGGCGAGAGAGCCAGGAATAGAGGCACAGTGTCAGCAGTGAATGTGAGGCTGTCCAGTACACAGGGCTTTCTCTGGGATCTGCCTAGCTTTTGCAAGAAGCTGTTTGTACAGAGTATTTTCATTTATAAGATGAAACTTATTGGATTCTCTTATTTACTTACGTTATTTTCACCTCACCTGTCCCCTAACCTGCCACTTTTTGAGGTTCTTTTACCAATATGGAAGGTACGGTAGAGGAAAGAGAGGATTGTACATGTGAGTCACAACATTTGACTGACAAGAAGAATTCAGTGATGCATCAAAAAGCGTAGTTTCCACTTGTTGGCACTTCTGAAAACTCAATTAGAGCAATTTTCCATTATTAATCCTTTAAACATTCTTGGTTTTGCAGTGGACTGGGACATTAAGAAAATCTTTAATAAAAATGTATAAAGTATATATACATACATATGTATATACATGTAGCATACATATGTACATACATGTAACATGTAGATGTATATAAAAAGTGTAACAGAGAAGACTACATACATCTTCAGTGTACAGCTCGTGAACTTTTACACGCTGAACACACTCATGTACCCAGCACCCAAATCAAGAAATAGACCACTCTTGATCCCCCAAAAGACCTCCTTGTGTTTCCTCCCACTCCCTGCCTCCCCTCAAAGGAACCAGTGTTCTGACTTCTCACCCCATAGAGTAGCTTTGCAGTCTGGGCCGTTTTTACTACCTTCTTTGGCTTTTCTGATAAAGCTCCCAGGGATCAAAACGTCTTTGTTGGAAGGTTGTGGTGAGGAGGGGATGATGAAGGGAAAAGTCACCCGATTCCACCTCAGAGATTGTTGTTGAGGAAGAGCACACGGTACAAATAAGTCCTTGATGTCTGTGATGAAGGTTGGTTCTTTTTCTACAGAAGATGTAGGAACCTTGTGAAGATTTTCAAGGTTTAAGACCATCACGATATTCTCTCCCCACCTTCTGATGATATGTCTGCCTCCAGTGACCCTCCTTTCTTTGCTCTTTCATTCTTTTGTAGACCTCAAGTCCCACTGAAGAAGACCTTGAAGGAATACAACATGCTTGTGCCCAACCTCAAGCCTCTGGTAATAAGCCCTCAGGGCAGATTCCTTTGAGAGTCCCTCATCTTTACTTTCTGTCAGATCACACATGTTTAGAGCTGGAACGGTCCTTAGAAATAACCTTCCAGACCTTTCATTTTACAGATGAGAAACCTTAGGCTCAGTGATTTCCCCTGCCCCTCACTAGTCTCATGACATCCATACATCATGTTATTTATACCTCCCCTTGCATTCTTAGAGCATACGTTGTAGCAGTTGCTTCTTCTTCTATTTTCCCCCTGTAGTCTCTTTCCCTAGATTTCAGGCTCTTTGTGGCACATAGCAGGTGTTCAGTTATCTTTGCTGAGCTGACCTGAGGGATTGACCTAGGCCACACAGCTAGTTATTGACACAGTGACAACCAGAACTAGGTTTCCATGTCCTTCTCTACCCCAAAAGGCAGACATTTCACCATCATTTTCCTTTGGTTGCTTGGCATCTTAGCAACGGGTTAATAGTAGCCAACAGTACAGTCAACGTAACATCCTTCCCTTGGGAGGCCTTGGGTTCTATATAACTTAGCAACTGCTTCCTGTTACATGGGAAATTAACCTTGGATCAGCAGCTGGGGTGTGACACAAGACAAGATATACGTGAACCACAGGTTCTGATACAGGCATTTAAAAAATTGTGCACTTTCGCTCTTTTAAGGTATGCAACCATCCATTTTTAAAACCAGGGTTATCCACCTACCAAGCCATGTAGCTCGGTCCAGGGTCGTGTCTCGACAGTCTGAACCTGGGCTGGGTGGGTTTAGGTTCCGACCACACTCCCTTCCTCCTGCTGCATACTTCAGCTGCCATCTCTAACCTGATGCAGGTCCCTGTCACAGGCACAAGTATTTTAAGAAGCTGTAAGCTTTTAGATGAACAGTTAAATTCTCAGGACAATATGTATTTAAAGTTCCCAAACCTGGGTCTCTGGCCACCCAGCTCTTTCTGTGGAGCCTCTGCCCATGATCACTTTCTGTGTGAGCCTGACCTGTACATGGCCACTTCACTAGTGTTCGGAAGAGAGTTGAGTAGGATAGAGAAGTTATAGGGCAGGCAGGTCAGAAAACCAGGGCTAGTTGGATACAAACATCTAAAGTACATGTAGCAGCCTCTGATTTCTACTCTGTTTCCTCCTTTTAGCCCTTCTCCTCCCCCTTTTTTCACTAGGGCTCTGATATATCAATATATCCTCTCCATGCCAGGCAATACAACAGGGGTAAAAGTTGCATATGTGCTGGGTTCCAAGCCCAGTTCTGCCACTGATTTTTTTTTTCTGCATTACCTTGGGCATGTCACTCCACCTGAGGGCCCCACTTTCCCTCCATGTAAAGTAAAGGAGAAAGTTAGACTCTAAAATCTCTAAGTTCCCCTCCAGGTCTAAATTGTGCTTATTAGGAATTCATTTATGCTTTCCAGGTGTTTACGCTTTCTAGGCATTTGAAAAGGGGTGGAAAGAAGAAGAACCCCTATGCTTCTCCACTGGTGGGGTTTCAGAGTAGCTTGGCTTCTGCTGAAGGTGGCACTTTTATAGTGGGCCTCCCATTGCCTACCAGACTACCTCCTGGACCTAAAGAATGGCAGGCGGATCATGAGCATTTGTCAGCGGGGCAGGCTGGTCTGTCTGTCCTCTTCTCTATAAACCAGAGCTATGTAATGGTGGGAAGGAAAATGGACACTAGCCCCGTGTGTCCAGAGGCCTTACTGAGAGTTGGGGAGGAGTGACTTCAGATGCTTGAGGCCAACGAGAACAGAAGACAGTTGAATTAGCTCCTTAGTACTCAAGACCCCATCCCCACTCTTTAAGTGGTGTTTGGTGGCCAAGAGACACAGTTAATGTTCTGGGAATGCCCAAAACATTGGTCTTTTTTTTTTTTTTTAATTTTCATTTACTTATTTAATTTTATTTATTTTTGGCTGCATTGGGTCTTTGTTGCTGCACACAGGCTTTTCTCTAGTTGTGGCGAGCAGAGGCTACTCTTCCTTGTGGTGCACGGGCTTCTCATTGTTGCGGAGCACGGGCTCTAGGCGCACGGGCTTCCATAGTTGTGGCACGTGGGCTCAGTAGTTGTGGTGCACGGGCTTAGTTGCTCCGTGGCATGTGGGGGGTCTTCCCGGACCAGGGCTCGAACCCGTGTCCCCTGCATTGGCAGGCGGATTCTTAACCACTGCGCCACCAGCGAAGCCCTCGTGGTCTTTTCTATTTGGAATCTTTAGTGAACAAACAGTTCTTGGTTTCAACGCCCCCTGGTGTCTGTTGACAGGAACCAGGTCAGTTTGCCTTCCTGAAAAGACAAAACAACATTTGTCTCCAGAAATAACTGTGCAGTTATAACTGAAAGGGCAGTAAATGGCTTGATTGTATTCTGAGAGTCAGAATATAGTTCTCCCCTCTGAGCAAGGGAAATAAACTTTCAGAGCAAAAACCTCTTCTACAGTGCTCACTCCAAACCCAATTAGTAAGCACTTTGTTATGCAGATTATTTTTTATTCTGGACCAGACCAAGGAAAATTCTAGAGAATGAAAGTAATAATCTGGGATGGCAAAAATACACTAAAAAATGCATGTACTTTATTCTTTCAGGTGAAGAAAAGTTCCAAATGAGAAAAAACCTTGGAAAGAATGCTGAAATTTTGACCAGGTCTCAATTCCAACCTATACGAAGGTATATACTATTTTTTTTTTTTTTTTGCGGTATGCGGGCCTCTCACCGTTGTGGCCTCTCCCGTTGCGGAGCCCAGGCTCCGGACGTGCAGGCTCAGCGGCCATGGCTCACGGGCCCAGCCACTCCACGGCATGTGGGATCTTCCCGGACTGGGACACGAACCCGTGTCCCCTGCATCAGCAGGCGGACTCTCAACCACTGAGCCACCAGGGAAGCTCCCTATGCTATTATTTTATTCACAGTTTCATACTCATAGAAATAATGTTAATTGATGGCAATGCCCCATATTTACATGTTGCTCTTCTTCAAATATAATAGCCACCATGTTATAACAGTAAGCTTTGGGCAGCTTAGCTTTGTTAGGACTTGTTCAGCAGAATTGTGAGGGGTCGTGAAAAGGAGTTGTTATCTGTATTCAGATCCTGACTCTGCTTTTCTAACTTGGTCAAATTTCTCAACCCCTCTCTTCTAGCTCCCCATTTGTAAAATAGAGATAAGAATCATCACTGGACATATTGTTAATTGAAAAAAATGCACAACAGTGTATGTAATTTAATACCATCTGTGTAAAAATGAGAGGGAAGGGAGATACCTATAATCCTTGTAGTGTGTCGACATTTCTGGAAGTCTATACAGTGGTTAACTCTGGAGAGAGAGTCCAGAGGTTTTGCTTTTTATCTTATAACCTTCTTTGCTGTTGGAATGTTCCACCATGGGTGCATACTACTTTTGAAAGAAAAAGCTACTTTTTTTTTTTTACTTTTACAAATGAAAAAGAGAAATTCCATCTGGTTAAGGAAAGTTTCTGTAGACAACATTGAGTTTTATTTTTTCACCTCTCTTAAATAATATATTTTCAATTCTATTGAATAAATGGAAGATTCTAAATTCAAAAAAGAAAAGAATTCTTACTGGGAATGTTGACATAGAGATTAAAAGTAATAATATGACCTCTGGGCATTTACCCAGAGAAATGAAGAATTACGTTTACACGAAAGCACATACATGGGACTTACCTGGTGGTCCAGTGGTAAAGAATCCGCCTTCCAACGCAGGGAACATGGGTTCCATCCCTGGTCAGGGAACTAAGATCCCACATGCGGCGGGACAACTAAGCCCATGTGCCACAACTACTGAGCTTGTGCGCCTCAACGAGAGAGCCCGCGTGCTGCGAACTACAGAGCCCATACACTCTGGAGCCTGCGCACCACAACTAGAGAGAGAAAAACCACATGCCACAACTAGAGAGAAGCCCGTACACTGCAATGAAGAGCCTGCACTGCAATGAAAGATCCTGCATGCTGCAACTAAGACCCGATGCAGCCAAAAAAATTTATTTATTTAAAAATAAATAAATTTTTAAAAAACCCAACACATACATGAATGTTTATAGCAACTTTATTCATAATAGCCAAAATCTGGAAACCCAGATGTTGTCTAACAAGTGAATGGTTTAATAGACTGTGGTACATCCATACCATGGAATGCTCCTCAGCAATAAAAAAGAATGAACTATTGGTACATGCAACAACTGGGATAAGTCTCCAGAGAATTATGCTGAGTGGAAAAAGCAACCCCTGCAAAGTTATTTACTATATGATTCTACATTTATAACATTCTTGAAATGATAAAATTGTACAAATAAAGAATAAATGAGTGGTTTCTAGGGGTTAAGAAAGAGACGGGAGTGGGGGGGAAATGGACATGGCTCTAAAAGGGCAACGTGAGGGGTCCTTGTGGTGGAAATGTTCTGTATCTTGACCATATCAAGGTCGATATCTTGGTTATGGTATTGCTCATTAGATTTGCAAGATGTCACCATTGAGGGAAGCTGGGTAAAGTGTATTTCTTAAAACTGCATGTGGACTTCCCTGGTGGTGCAGTGGTTAAGAATCTGCCTGCCAATGCAGGGGACACGGGTTCGAGCCCTGGTCTGGGAAGATCCCACATGCCACGGAGCAACTAAGCCCGTGTGCCACAACTACTGAGCCTGCGCTCTAGAGCCTGTGCTCCGCAACAAGAGAAGCCACTGCAATGAGAAGCCCATGCACCGCAAGGAAGAGTAGCCCCCGCTCACTGCAACTAGAGAAAGCCAGCGCACAGCAACGAAGACCCAATGCAGCCATAAATTTAAAAAAAAAAAAGAACTGCATATGAATATACATACAGTTATTTCAAAATAAAAAGATTAATTAAAAAACTAATAATAGGGCTTCCCTGGTGGCGCAGTGGTTGAGAGTCCGCCTGCCGATGCAGGGGACACGGGTTCGTGCCCCGGTCCGGGAAGATCCCACATGCCGCGGAGCAGCTGGGCCCGTAAGCCACGGCCGCTGAGCCTGTGCGTCCGGAGCCTGTGCTCCACAGTGGGAGAGGCCACAGCGATGAGAGGCCCGCGTACCACGAAAAAAACAAACAAAAAAAAACCCCCCCAAAAAAAAAAACTAATAATAGAGATGAAGTGCCTGGTACAATAGCATTCAATTTACTTTCTCTTTCTGGGCCTCAATTTCCTTATCTATAATAATGATAGCTAGTATTTCCTAAGTAGTGACAATATGCCAGGTAATCTGTTTTGTTAAATTTATTCATATAACAACCCTCTCATTTTGCCAATACAGAAAGCAGAGGGTTTTTTCCTTAGGTTGTACAGTTAGTAAGTAGCTATATCATTAGGATAGGCTAGATTATGTTATGTAACACACAACCCCCAGATATTAGTGGCTTAAAACAACAGAAACTTATTTTGTGCTCATGCTCCATGTCCATCACCAGGAGTGTTCTGTGCTATACTACCTTTTATCAGAAATCCACACTGAGGGAGACTCCATATTTGTGCTTCCTTTCTTACTGGGGCAGGAAAAAAGGGAACATGGTGATTTGTGCACTAGGCTCTTAAAGTTTCTGCCCCAGAGTGAATCACATCACTTTCACTTGCATTTCACTGGTTAAAACAAGTCATGGCCATTTATGTAAATTAGGAGGGCCAAAAAGTACTGTCCTACATTGTGCTCAGCAGGAGAGACAAACATTTAGTGAACAGAATTAATAGTCACAACTCAGTCCCAAATCCATGCTCTTTCCTGTATACCATTGGTCGCACAGGATTGTGCAAAGATTAAAAATGTGGAAACATTTGGAAGGATTTAGCATGGCATCTGGCTTATAGTTTGTGTTTGAATATTGAAAATGAATCTTAAATATTGGTTAAAGTAGAAGCAGGTCAAGTTTGTCTTCAGAATTCTTTTCTGGCCATTTTTTGGCACAAGCCTCTCTTGGCATCCCCTGATACTCCATGCCAAGAAGCTGTTTCACAGTGGGTAAGGCCCCATGGCTGTGCCCTTTGCTCCAGCATCCATCCATAGCAAAGTTCCCATGCTCCGTTGATTTCCTCAGGAGCTTGCTCAGCCAGTAGCATCGTTGGCTGATTTCAGATGGGCTGACCCTTAGAGAGTATTTATTCAGCCTCTGAAGAGGAAACAGAGGCCCAGACATCCCTGAGGACATGTGGCTAGTCAGTAGCAGAGCCAGGATCAGAACCCTCACTTTCCACTTTGAGCTTAGTGCCCTTCCAGCTGCCTCTGACACTGGGCCAGTAACCGGTGCCTTGTACCATGTTATTGCACTCTGCTGACAGGGGATTTATATGATTTTCTCACTTTCTCTCTTACAGTACTGAAGACGAACAAGAGGAGACATTAAAGGAGTCACCAAAGGAAATGAAAGAGAAAGACACGTATGGCCACCAAAAATTGCCTAAGGATTCTGTGCAAAGTCTTGGTTTTAGGGGAATAGTATTTCCTTGTTTGTAAGAGTCTGTGTTCTTCCCATTTTTATGTATACACTTAATGTGAGCCTGTTTCTTCTTTCACCAAAAAACTGTTGGGATGAGTGATCTAAATTAATAGCATCTTAATCAAGGAAATACAGTGATAAGAAGAATAGAAGTTTATACTTGAGGTAGATTAAATCTGTTTGCCACATAAATAGACTTTCACCTATGGAATTTATTTTTAGCTGTTGAGATATGTTTAAAGTTAGTATCTCTTTTCAAGATATTCTCTAATATTCTCTTTAAGATATCTTACATATCTTATAGATATCTTATGGATATTCTAAGATACTCTCTGATTTTGGCCACTTGCCAAATAAAGATTTTTTGTGAAGAGCATCTTTAAAAAGTACCTCTTAGGAATATAGTGTTTGGTTTTTGTAAACGTCTCCCAATTACTCTGTGCTTTTAATTCTTTAGGTCATTGACAGACATTCAAGACCTGTCTAGTATCTCCTATGAACAAGACGGTTCTTTTAAGGAAGTCTCATGCAAAACACCCAAAATAAACCACGCACCTACTAGTGTCAGCACTCCGCTCAGCCCAGGTAACAACTAGCAGGGGGATGTTCTGGGAAAGGGACTAGCAGCCCCTGCCTCGCTGGCTATGGGAAGCCAGGCTGCAGGAGCAGACCCACAGTGTTTTCTCACAGTGCAGAGGGGTTTCCTTAGGGCAGAGCTGAAGGGGATAATCCCATGGGCGGCCAGGTAGCTGTGGTGGTGGTGATTAACCAGCTATAAGGAGATTTTTAAACTCTAGCAATGGAGACATGCAAATGCAGAGTCTACTTTGTACTTGAAGCACTGTTGAATTTAGTGCAAATACATTGGATTCTCTGGAGTTTGTAACTTAAAACAGGACCTTGTGCTTAAACATACATAGTTCTGGGTCCTGCAACTGCATACAGCCAGCATCAAATATCCTCTCTCTAGTGTCCTTTTTTCCAGTATATTTGTGGTTCAGATAATCTCCCTTTAGTCTCTCCCAAGTTTAGAGACTATCATCAGTGATCAGTGATTATTTCAGTTATTGACAATTTGGAAAATCCCTGTTCCAGGTATAGAGTTTTGTGGGGGCTTCTTTTTGTTGTTTTTAAATAATGTAAAGGATTCAGACACTAACTGCCCTCTTTTCTACAACAGGGTCAATTTCTTCAGCTGCTAGTCAGTATAAGGACTGTCTTGAAAGTATCACATTTCAGGTTAAAACAGGGTCTACCTCATTCTGGAACAGTCAAGAATCTATTCAAACTTCGTCTGATAAATTTACAACTGTCCGAGAGAACGCAGAGAGCCTAGATTCCCTTCTTACTTCCTCTGAAACTCTTCCTTCAAGACTGACTAATCTCGTAAGTATACCGACTCTGCGTTGCACACTCTTGGAGTGAGTCCAAAGGCGTCAGTGATGCAAAAGGCCAAGATTTCTCCATATCTGTTTTACAAAGAAAGCAAGAAATAAGCTGGATCCTCTCCAGGCTTCCCTGGGGCTCCTCTCTGAGTCTGTATTGTAGAATGGATCCTGGGTTTTTGTGCCCTTTTTTTTCCCTCAGAGGTAATGTTTGTCGATTTCTCGAAAGATCCGTCCGCTGCGATAGCTTATGATGCATTGTTCATCTGCATTGTTCTTTCTACCTAACCATACCTTACGTACTAAGAGGAGGCTCGAGTTCTGCTTCCTTCTTGACGCTTCCTCTGGTTAGTTCTCTGAGAGTTTCGATTGACCTCTACCTTCTCTGAACTCCTAAACCAATAATCTGCAGTAAAAACACTTAGTGGTACCTTCTCCTTGCTTCCTTCCCCTCCCCGTGCTGTTTGTTGGTTGGTTTCCTTTCTCTCTCTCCCTCATACTTCATATGTGTAGTCTCTTCAAGAAAACTGAAAGTTCCTTACTTGGTTCTGCTCATTAAACACCTGTTGACTGACCTTTCTGTAGGCAGATTGATTTACTTGTTTGGCCCTCAGTGAAAAATCGACTGTCATCTTCTCTGGGCGTTTGACTCACAAAAGGTCTCACTCTGAAGCAGGGAAATAAAGAACTTTATGCTCTTGTTCAACAAACTGTTAATGGGGCAGGTTCTAAGTGCCAGGCACTATGCCAGGCCCTTTTCTAGGTATCCAGAAGTGAATAGGAAAGTCCACACCCTGAAGGAGCTCACTGCCTATTGAGAAAGACTGGCAGGATGTAACACAGAGGTAAAAACTGAGTGCTGTGGAGGCAAAGAGGGGCGGGGAGGCTTCCAAGAGGAGATAACATTTGAATGTTTGACTCAGTCAACAAAACAAGTAGCTTCTTCCATCAGTGATACACAAGATTAATCTTGGAAATGATTGAGCTTAACGGGCCTTTTAAGCTTAATACACATGTCGGTTACCATGTTTATGTCTTACTTGTAGAAAAGATTGCCTACATTTACTGGGGCTGGTTCCTCCAGCATTGCTAAGACACCTGACACATCATCCCCTGCCACTCAGAGGAGGAGCCTGCCAAAAGGTACCCTGTGTTTAATATTAAAATACAAGTTCATAATAGTAAACCAGTTTAAGGGAGACTTCATCTCTTCTTTGATGGCTATAGTAGATTCAAACAAAAGTGCTAATTTCCCCTGACTATAAAAGTAAAACATACTCATTATAGAAAACTTAGAGAATACAGACGAGCTTAAAAGAGAAAACCGTGACCATTCTACCATTATTATTTTTTTTAAAGTTTTTTTTGATGTGGACCATTTTCAAAGTCTTTATTGAATTTGTTACAGTATGGCTTCTGTTTTATGTTTTGGTTTTTTGGCCACGAGGCATGTGGGATCTTAGCTCCCCAACCAGGGATTGAACCTGCACCCCCTGCATTAGAAGGCGAAGTCTTAACCACTGGACTGCCAGGGAAGTCCCTCTACCATGATTTTTTAACCTCTTATAGTATTTTGGTGCATATCTTTTTTATATTTTTAGAAATATACCCCTAAATATATATATATATATATATATATATATATATATATATATATATATATTTGGGGACTGTATATATATATATATATATTCTTTTAGCATAGTTGAGATCATATAGTGTATCAGCTCTGGCCTGCTTCTTTTTCTTTAATGATATATTTTAGGATTTCCACTTGTCAGTAAAAATTATTCATAAATATATGTGATGGCTGCATAGTAGTCCATTCTACTTACATTGCTTAACCATGCCCTTATGTTGAAGATTTATGTTGTTTTCCAACTTTTGCTTTTTGTACAGAAATCTTTATCTGAACCTCTGATCTTTTCCTTAGGATAGAGTCTTAGAAGACAATTTCCAGATCAAAGGGTATGAGAGCGTTAACAGCTCTTGAGATGTAATTGCCTTTGCTCCATTAATCTTATTGTCTTGTGTCTTTGGTACAACTCTTGGAATTTCCCTCAGGGGGATAGAGATATTGTGAACTATGCTGAGGGGTTTTGGTTAATGTTATAATTGAGCCTTTAAGTGAAGGCCCAAAGTATGGTCTCCCATATCCCCTGGCCTGATAATCTATAGAGAAAGGCCTCCCACTTTTTTTCATTTTGACAGGTCTAGAGCTTCTATATCCCTCCAGCAGTCTTGGTCCAAATTGGACCCCCAGCCTCTTAGTAAGAATTTATACCTCACCTACCTCAAATATCCTTGGGGAGGGGCACAGATCAAGTGGTACTGAGGTGAGGTGTGATGTAGGAAAGGGTTTAGAGTAAAAGGGAGAGTAAAGCCTTTCACATATGAAGTCTCAATTAGGACCGTTAATATAAGAGGTTTTCTCCCCGTCTTAGCTCGTTTCATCATTGAGAAATCCTAAGTCAAATCCACGTCGAAGCCTCGAAAACCTAGTTCAGGTCTAGGAAGGCAGTAAGTCACTTTCTCCTTTATCTTTTTTAAGAACTAGTAGAAACCATCTTGCAACATCACATTGATGAGCTACCACCACCATCTCAGGAGCTGCTTGACGAAATTGGTAAGGCATGCTCAATACAGAATATACTCCATGGCCCTGCTTCTTATGGTCACTGACCACATGTGGTTCTTTGTCTGAGGTGAGAGCACTAGTACCAAAGGCCCTATAAAGGTTTGACTGAATGTACAGAATTCTGGAAGAGCCAGTTTTCCAATGAACTGGGCCTCAGACTACTACTGAAGCCTGGCCAGGATAATTGGTCTGGGTCTGTTGTCATTTTGTTACTTAAAGGGTCTACGGTAATGATTCTAAGAGGAAATAACAACATTCAAGTGGTTTATTATGATGAACTTGTTTTATTAAAAGAATTCTTATCTCCTTTTTGAACCAAACTAGCCATACTGAAGTCTGGCAACTCGGGCCAAAACACCCCATGCTTTCTGTTTTGCCATTAGCAGGAGATATTAAAGGTATTGGCATTGTGGATGAATCCCTTTCCTGAGGGCAGGGAAGTCAGTGTCACAAGACCTAATGAGACCAGAATTTTCCATTTCAGGCAGAGATTGAGGGATACCTGCTCAATTTTAGTTGCAGCTGATCAGCAGCAGCCAGCTGAGCTGATGCTGAAAGTAAATGGAGCATGGTGATAGAAACATTTGGGGCAGGGGGTTTGCTTATCCAGGGAGGACTGACTGCCCTCTTCTTGACAGCCTGGCTGACCAGCCCCTCACTTTCAGAGGGCACATCTCATCAGACCTCTGATGGTACAGTTCTTGGTATGGGAACAGTAGGGAGCTTCCTGAGGGGCATCTCTTGATTTTCAGGGTCTCTGAGGTTTTGTGTCTCAACAGGAAGAGGGAGTTGAATGACTCAATGGACAGATATGGTCTAGGCTACCCAACCCCTAGCCCCTGGCTGTTGGCCTTACACACTTGGGTGGAGCCAGTCAGAGCTGCCAAAGCCTCCCTTGGTTTCTTTCTTTTCTGCAGTCATAGGTCCTTCTTGCCTCACCACACCCCTCGCCCAGTGCCACAGGGTTGTGCAGGTCACAGGGTTGTTGGCTCTTAGAGCTCCCACCCCCGCACCAGCTTGCCTCCCCTGGAACCCCCTAGGGAGTCCCTGCAAATTCCTCCTCTCCAGTTGCTCTCCTTCACATACTCATGGAACTACTGCCTGTGAGAGTAGAGGTCAGCCCCTCGTGTCCCACTCAGGTAGATTCTCAGCGCCGTCTGTTTTTTGGTCCCGGCTTAGAACAGCACTTGTAGGTTCCTTTGCAGTTAGACCTTAGCGATACTTTTCCTCTGGATCCTGCTCTCCTCTCTCTGCAGTCACAGTGTGGACCACCCCCCACCCCCCACCATCTCAGCGGCTGTCACCAGGCTTCTGCAGCCGGCCTCTTGGCACTGCTGTACCCCAGTGTGCTCTGCAGAAACTCTTCCTCATTTCGCTTATGGGAATTATCTGGGCCAGGTTTCTAGGCGATGTCTTGTACTTTGAGGTGGGTCAGTAATTTTCCAGAAAGATAAAGGGCAGAGGGCACCTGAGTAGTTTCTCCTAATAACGAGTGTGCCTACCTGATTATTGTTTATCATCACTCTCGTCGTTTCCTCTCAGGAGAGCTTTGGAGAGTGACCTGGAGCTGACACCTACTCTTTTGAAGGGCACACATCCACAAGTCCAGGCTTCCGTCCAGGGCCTAAAGGGGAGGGTCCTTTAGAATCTTGTAAGATCAACAAGGGACTACCTCTAACAAAGATAAAAATGGATTTTAAAATTTCAGATTATATTAAATGACCTTATGGGACCCCCTGATGCCCAGGGGCTGCCAGGGAGGGCTTGCTTCCTGACCTGCTAGAAGGGAAGGACCTGTGCCTGCACACAACAGGGCCGTGCCGGTGAGCCCAGGGGCCTCGTCTGTGCTGCCTCCCAGCTGTCTCTCTGATGGGCTCTGGGGAGCACTTTGAGGAAACTGAGCACCTAACACACGTGAAGCAGTGTACTGAGTTTAGCAGACGCTTGTCTTAGTCTAATGATCAATTCGTTAGGAACTGGAAATTTTATTCTCTTTGCCTTTTGTCTCTCTACAGACCAGATAAAAAATGTGTAATTTAGGCCAATAGAGGTAGGGAAAGATTTGGACTACTCTGAATTTACCCACTTTTTGAGAGAGTCTATAAAATAGAGATTAAGAGCATAAGCCTTAGAGCTCGACTGCCTGAATTCAGATTCCAGTCACACCTCTTAGTATCTGTGTGATTCTAGGCAAGTTCCTTAGCCTCTTCCTTTTTTTAAAAAAAATATTTATCTTGGCTGCCCCGGGTCTTCATTGTGGCACGCGGGATCCTTGTTGCGGCATGCATGCAGGATCTAGTTCTACTGACCAGGGGTTGAACCCAGGCCCCCTGCATTGGGAGCGTGGAGTCTTACCCACTGGACCCCCAGGGAAGTCCCTCCTTAACCTTTCTTTACCTTAATTTCCTCATCTGTTAAACAGGAATAACAATAATGTGATCAATCTCATAGGGTATTGTGAAGATTAATCTGGAATTAATGTATGCAAATTAGAAATAGTACCTGCCACTTAGAGCTCTGCAAGTGTTACCTATCATCATCGTTTTTTTTTACCTTTATTTTTAGTGTTATATGGGATTGGATGCCTAAGGCAGTGGTTCTCAAACTTCATCAGGCATCAGAAGCGCCTGGAGGGCTTGCTACACTAACCCCACCCCCAGAGTTTCTGATGCAGTAAGTCTGAGATGTGGCCTGAGAATTTGCATACCTAACAAGTTCTCAGGTTATACTGAGGCTGCTGGTCTGAGGAGTACTGTTGGAGAACCGCTGCCCTAGAGGATAATGTGACATGCGAAAGAAGGACTAAGTTGCTTTCTGCCCTGTGTTGTGATAGAGCACCTGAAGCGGCAGCAGGCCTCCTGCACAGTGTCGGGTGAGAACACAGCAGGCCACCTGGGCGTCGCTGCCAGTGGTAAGCCAAATCCCCCGTGCCTTCTCATCAGATTCTGCTGTAACTGTCCTTGGAAGCACTGGTACATTTGGGTGAGTGTGGACCTTGAGGTCAGGCACACTCCACCTCAATTCTGACTCCACTACTTACTTTGGTATGACAAACTGTTGAACGTCTCTGAGCTTCATTTATCCTCATCTGTAAAATGAGAACGATAACTCCTACCTAATGATGTTCAGGCATAGCGCCTGGTGCGTTGTAAGATACTTAACAAATGTTAGGTCTCCTTCCCTTCATAGGACTGCTGGCAGGATGAAATGAGATAGCATATGTAAAATGCCTGGCATACATTAAAGGGCACTACCCTTCCCCACCCAGATTCCTTCCCTGGCTCCAATCTGGAAACATCTAACAAGTGGGAAGAGGGTGGCCCCCCAGAATAAATCTGTACGATTGGTTTTCAGGGACTCTTGCCCCCTCTTTTATGTGCCGTTGCTTTCCTCTGTCTCTCTCGAGCCTTGGCACAGGCAAGGCTTCCTGCCGTTTCACCTGGCAAAGAGCTCCCCAGACCTCAGAAGCAGCTGCTGTGGATACAGGCGCCCTGCAGATTGCCACCTGGCCCCCTGCTCTTCTGGGAAGAGGGGAACTTGTGCATTGCAGACTTCAGGGTCCACTGATTAGCCTTAATTTTTTGCACTCCGTTTTTTTTTTTTTGGCTACGTTGGGTCTCCGTTGCCGCACACTGGCTTTCTCTAGTAGCGGCGAGCAGGGGGGCTACTCTTTATTGTGATGTGCGGCCTTCTCACTGCAGTGGCTTCTCTTGTTGCAGAGCACAGGCTCTAGGCGCACGGGCTTTAGTAGTTGCGGTGCGTGGGCTCAGTAATTGTGGCTTGCGGGCTTTGGACCACAGGCTCAGTAGTTGTGGCGCACAGGCCTAGCTGCTCCGCGGCATGTGGGATCTTCCCGGACCAGGGATTGAACCCATGTCCCCTGCATTGACAGGCAGATTCTTAACCACTGCGCCACCAGGGAAGTCCTGCACTCCATTTTAAGGCAGGTTTTCTCAAAATTTTTTTTGTTCTACAGTTAAGTCTTTCAATTGTTTTTAGATCAAAGGCATTTAGAAGAACAAGAAACTAACAGTAATAAAGAAGACAGCAGTATTCTTTGGACCAAAGAAACTCAGGATCTAGAAGAGGATACAGAGAGGTAACAGAAAGAGCTGGATTTTTTTTTAAGTGTTTGAAAAAACTATAGTGTTTATATTAGTTTTTCTTCTAATATTGACAAATAAGGAAGTAATGGTCTTTTGTCACACTATCCTCACAGCCCCTGTTCCTAAAAGGTGTTTTTTTTGTTTTTTTTAAAGTCCTTAATTGTGATAAAATACATATAACACAAAATTTTTAAGTGTACAGGTCAGTAGTGCTACGTATATTCACATTGTTGTGCAACTGATCTCCAGCACTTTTTCATCTGGCAAAACTGAAACTCTGTACCCATTAAACAACAACTCCCCATTTCCCACTCCCCTCAGTCCCCAGCAACCACAGTTCTACTCTCTGTTTCTCTGAGTTTCATTATTCTTTTTTTTTTTTTGAACATCTTTATTGGAGTATAATTGCTTTACAATGGTGTGTTAGTTTCTGCTGTACAACAAAGTGTATCAGCTATACGCATACATATATCCCCATATCCCCTCCCTCTTGCATCTCCCTCCGGTGTTTGTTGTTGTGTCACTGGCTTATTTCACTCAGCATAATGTCTTCAGGGTTCATCCATGTAGCATGCATCAGAATTTCCTTTCTTCTTAAGGCTGAAATCCATTGTGTGTGTGTGTGTATCACATTTTGTTTATCCATTCATCTGTTAGTGGACACTAGGTTGCTCCCACCTTTTGACTACTGTGATGCTGCTCTGAGTGTGAGTGCGCAAATAGCTCTTCAACACACCCTGCTTTCATTTCTTTTGGGTATATACCCAGAGTGGTATTGCTGGATCATATGGTAAATCTATTTTTATTTTTTTGAGGAAATGCCATCCTGTTTTCCACAGCAGCTGCACCATTTTACATTCCCACAAAGAGTGCACAAGGGTTCCACTTTCTACAGATCCTTGCCAATACTTGTTATTTTCTATTTTGGGTTTTTTTTTGGCTGTGCCAAGCGGCATGCGGGATCTTAGTTCCCCGACCAGGGATCGAACCCACGCCCCCTGCAGTGGAAGCGCGGAGTTTTAACCACTGGACCACCAGGGTGGTGGTGTTTCTGTTTTTTTGATAGTAGCATCCTAATAGGTGCGAGGTGATATCTCATTGTGGTTTTGATTTGCATTTCCCTAATGATTAGCTATGTTGGGCATCTTTTCATATGCAGAAGGCCATTTGTATATCTTCTTTGGAGAAATATCCTAGTCCTTTGCCCATTTTTTTTTTTTTTTTTTTTGCTGTATGCGGGCCTCTCACTGTTGTGGCCTCCCCCGTTGCTGAGCACAGGCTCCGGACGCGCAGGCTCAGCGGCCATGGCTCACGGGCCCAGCCGCTCCGCAGCATGTGAGATCTTACCGGACCGGGGCACGAACCCGTGTCTCCTGCATCGGCAGGCAGACGACTCAACCACTGTGCCACCAGGGAAGCCCTTTATTTCATTTTGTGAGGCAAACATTGGTTTCAGTTTCTTTCAAAACATTTTAGTTAAAGAGAATTTTTAGATCTTTCTAGCCAAATAAGAGAAGATGGAGGCAATCATCTGGACAATTCAGTCTGAAAACACAAGTTTGCCTCAAGAAACCCAATTCCATTCTTGACTTGGAGCTCTCCTTTGACCTGTGTTGTAAGGTAAACCACTTCAGATCACCTCCTTTGCCTCCTAACATTTCTTGCTTTGTCCGAACTGTCATTCAGGGCCAGGACTAGAAGGAGGTGAGTGTAACACACTCCTTGGGCACAAAATTGAAGGAGGCACCAAAAAACTCAGAAGTCAAGAAAAGTACTATTTTGATGCCATATTTTAAAAAATCCATACTAATGCCAAAAATATCCATGTTGAACAAAATATTTACGTTTTAAAGGAAGAGAGGCTATGAATCTACACTTACACCACTTGCCTCATCCTCATCCTGGACCAGCAAATCCTTGGGGAAGCCCTGCAGAATGTTTTCAGCTGCAAACGTTAGAAAACCCCGCCATCATGTTTAAGTGAGTTTGTCTCACATGACATGAAGCCCAGAGGTTGGCAGGGCATGGCTGGTGTAGCAGCTCAATGATGCTACCAGGGACTTAGGCTCTTTTGATCTTTCTGCTCTACCAGACATAGCATGTTGGCTTTTGTTTTCAGGCTTGTCAACTCCTGGACAAGGTGGCTGCTATCCATCCATACTCCAGGCAGAAATAAGTGGGTGGGGCAAAGGAATAGTCTAGCCAACTTTATGTCTTTTTATCCGGAAAGCAAAAGCTTTCCTAGAAGCCCTTCTCAGCAGATGCCTACTTATATCTCCTTGGCCAGATGTGACGCATGGCCACCCTTGGTTGCCAGGGAGACTGGAAATTAGTTTTTAGCTTTCAGCTGCTATAGAAGAGGAAGGTAAGGGAGGAGAGTGTTATGAATAACTTTTGGGTGGTGAATCCAGTTTCTGTCACACTCTTCAAGGGCTAAACTATTCTCCACAAGGAAGGAAAAGAGAGAGACCTGGACAGGAAGTGAGGAGACTAGAGCCCTGGGACCTGAGAGGAAGTGGGGAGAGGTTTTTTTTTGGGGGGGGGTGAGACAAGACAAAGGCAAAGGAGGAGGAAGGTAAACTTTTTAAAGTTTTATAAACCTTTTGTCTATAATGTATGATGTAACTCCATTCATTCCATCTCCCCAAAACACCTTCAGTAAATATCTAGCCATTATTTTATTTTATTTATTTATTTATTTTTTTGCAGTATGTGGGCCTCGCGCTGTTGTGGCCTCTCCCGTTGCGGAGCACAGGCTCCGGACGCGCAGGCTCAGCGGCCATGGCTCACGGGCCCAGCCGCTCCGCGGCATGTGGGATCTTCCCGGACCGGGGCACGAACCCGTGTCCCCTGCATCGGCAGGCGGGCTCTCAACCACTGCGCCACCAGGGAAGCCCTCTAGCCATTATTTAAGGCAAAAGAAAAGTAGCTCAAGAAGGCCAAGTTACATTTGGTTATACAAATATAAAGTGCTTTGCACATTATCAAAAGTTAGCTACTATTATCATTGTCTCTTTTTCAAAAGGGCTGGTTATGCTAGACACAGGTAGATGCCCACAGATGCTCAGTCATCTCAGTCCTTGGCACCAAGCCAGAGTGGAAGATATTTTTTCAGATGGTTGGGACTTTTCAGGTCTACTGAAAACACATTCTCTGCATCCAGTAGCCTCAGAGGCAGTTCTTTTTTTTTTTTTTTTTTTTTTATTAGTTTCTGCTTTATAACAAAGTGAATCAGTCATACATATACATCTGTTCCCACATCCCTTCCCTCATGCATCTCCCTCCCTCCCACCCTCCCCATCCCACCCCTCCAGGCGGTCACAAAGCACCGAGCTGATCTCCCTGTGCTCTGCGGCTGCTTCCCACTATCTGTCTACCTTACGTTTGGTACTGTATATATGTCCATGCCTCTCTTTCGCTTTGTCACAGCTTACCCTTCCCCCTCCCCATATCCTCAAGTCCATTCTCAAGTAGGTCTATGTCTTTATTCCCGTTTTACCCCTAGGTTCTTCATGACATTTTTTTTTAAATTCCATATATATGTGTTAGCATACGGTATTTGTCTTTCTCTTTCTGACTTACTTCACTCTGTATGACAGACTCTAGGTCTATCCACCTCATTACAAATAGCTCAGTTTCGTTTCTTTTTATGGCTGAGTAATATTCCATTGTATATATGTGCCACATCTTCTTTTTATTTATTTATTTATTTATTTTTATTTTTTTTTTATTTATTAGTTTCTGCTTTATAACAAAGTGAATCAGTCATACATCTACATCTGTTCCCACATCCCTTCCCTCATGCATCTCCCTCCCTCCCACCCTCCCCATCCCACCCCTCCAGGCGGTCACAAAGCACCGAGCTGATCTCCCTGTGCTCTGCGGCTGCTTCCCACTATCTATCTACCTTACGTTTGGTAGTGTATATATGTCCATGCCTCTCTTTCCCTTTGTCACAGCTTCCCCTTCCCCTTCCCCATATCCTCAAGTCCATTCTCAAGTAGGTCTGTGTCTTTATTCCCGTTTTACCCCTAGGTTCTTCATGACATTTTTTTTTTTTTTAAATTCCATATATATGTGTTAGCATACGGTATTTGTCTTTCTCTTTCTGACTTACTTCACTCTGTATGACAGACTCTAGGTCTATCCACCTCATTACAAATAGCTCAGTTTCGTTTCTTTTTATGGCTGAGTAATATTCCATTGTATATATGTGCCACATCTTCTTTATCCATTCATCTGATGATGGACACTTAGGTTGTTTCCAGCTCCGGGCTATTGTGAATAGAGCTGCAATGAACATTTTGGTACACGTCTCTTTTTGAATTATGGTTTTCTCAGGGTATATGCCTAGTAGTGGGATCAGAGGCAGTTCTTAATCTGAAAAACTTGTGGGAATGAGTGTGCATTTCTAGCCTCAGGTGGAAATTGATGTAATGACCTAGAATTGAGACAGAGTCTAATATCACACTTTGGGCTTTTTTGTCAAGAGGCTAAAGGAGGGTTCTGGTGCACATTTAAATCGGATCTAAGTGACCACTACAACTCCAGGTACAGTCTCACCGAGCTCTCATTTTCTCATGTGTATAGTGAAAGCAGGGGTTTGAAGGTCCTTTCCCACTCTAGAGTGCTATGCCTCCTTGTCAAGGGAGAAGGGGAATGATTGCTGTCTCAATTCTCTTCACTTGCCCTTGGACAGAGCTCACTCTACGCTTGATGAGGACCTGGAAAGATGGCTGCAGCCACCTGAGGACAGCACGGAGCTACAGGGTCTCCCCAAGTGCTCGGCAAGGTTATTGTTCTCCATCAGGGGATTGTTATTTTTCTTTTTCAGGAAGGGGGACTAGATTTTAGTTCAGTTTTTTTGAAAAAGGTAGATTTTAGTTTCTTAGAAAGTACATGGACTCCTTGGAGGAAGAACGTTTGGTGATGGCGTTACATTGCTCTAGAGAAGCCAGCCCCGACTTCTGTCTCCCCCTCTTCCTCCAGCCACCCACAGTGCTCAAGATACTGACTAGCAGACTGATATTAGTATAGAGAGAGGCCCCTAAGATTGCTGCGTCTAGGCCCTGTCGCCTTTAACATTTTCATCGGTCATTCGAGTTAATTTAGAAAAGGCATGCTTATCAAATTTTTAGATAACACAAATCTAAGGATAAATGCTAATGTGATGGGTAGATAGACTGTGGCTTCAAAATGGTCTTGACATGTGGCAATGCTAGATTTCTCTGAAAGATAAAAGTGAGCATTTAGATCCAAAGGTATAGAATGTGAGAGATCTGACCTAATGGAGCATTTTTTTGATCAGAAGCTCCCACTCAACTGAAATTTCATTGAAGATGGGAAGTACATCTTATTTTTATACGCCCAGCATTTAGCATGCATTTTGAGATGTGGTAAGAATTCAAGAAATTCCCCTTGAAGAAGACATGGACAGCGACTCCATGAGACCTCAGTTTGATGCAGTTGCTGAAAAGGTCAATGCAGCACTAATGCTGAACAGACAGAAATGTACAGTCCAGGTCAAGGTGATGTCTCAGGCTAGCTAGAGGACTTCTAGAACTCATGTGGGGCTCCTTTGGGGTGTCACATTTTAAAAGGGACAGTCAACAAATAGAAGAGGGTGGCCACAGAACAGATAGAAGTCTGGAAACCTTGTCATGTGAGAACAGCTGAAGGAACTGGGAAGGCTCAGTCTGAGAAGAGCAAATGGAGCAGAGAATTGGATAGCTGCCCCCAAATACCTGAAATATTGTAAAGTGAAGAGAGTCAGCTTACTCTCTTCTGCCTCAAAGGACAGAGCCACTGACTAGAAACTGCAGAATAAGAGATTTTTATTCAGTAAAGCACAAGCTTTCTAATGGCCACAGCAATCTGATAGAGAAACAGCTGCCTCTACACTAACTTTAACAGCAGCTTCTCCCACCCAAGCACAGGCTGCATGACTCTCTGGTCCAGGGCATTTGGACGGAGGTAATAGATAACCTCCTCCAACTTTAGAGCCTGTGATTCTATTAGTGATGAGAGGTTAGGAGGAAAAAAAAACCCTTTTCACCCTAGCTGGCTTTATTTTCTCTCTCACTTTGCATATTTTATTTTGAATATCCACCAGATGAAAACAGAAGAAAAATCCCTAAACCATGTCAGTTTGATTCATCCATCATCTGTTGAGCACTGTCAGTGAGCTGAGCACTGTGCTAGGGGCTGGAGATGCAGAGGGATGGGATGTCTCTGCCCTTAGGGAGCTTATAGTTGAGTGGGGAGTTGGTTTCTGCTTACTGGTTTGAGAAATGTGGTCTTCAATTGTTAGATACTGCAGTTAGATATTGAGAGTTTTAGGAAATGAAGATAAGGTAATAAAAATACATGTGGTTGTAAAAAGGACACCAATTACAACATAAGTGAAATGCTTTTTTTCCTTTGGGACAGTACAGCCTAGTGGTTGAGAGCAGAGTCTGAGTCAGGCTTCCTGGGTTCATCTCAGCTCTAGGACTTACTGGGCATGTAATTTAACTTCTTTGTGCCTCAGTTTTCTCATCACTTAACTACCTTATATAGTTGTGATGAGAATTAAATGAGTTAATATACATTACAGCACTTGAACTGTTCCATAGGGAATGCACAATTAGCTGTAGTTATTATTATATTTCCTTGGGAGCGCAGTCCTGTTCCCCTGGCCATTGTGCACATGGTTTAATGGCCAAAATCATTGTCATTGAAGGGAGACAAATACCAAAGATCAAGAAGTTGGTGAAAAGAAGAGAAAAGGGGAAGGAAGCATCACGCCAGAGAGAAGGAAATCAGAGAGCTTTTTAGGGACTTCTGAAGCAGGTATGAGTGGATGTTCATTTACAATGTAGCCTGGAGTCCTTGGGCTTCCATGAGCATCAAAGTTATTTAGAAATGTTTCCCAGATGCTATACATAATCCTCCTACACTTTCCCCTTGTAGTTCAGCCCAGGTTTTCTCTTAAATGCCAATTATGTCTTTATCACAAAACAGTAACAATAGCCAATTCTATTTCTAAAGTAAGCCTTCAGCCAGGCTCATATTGTCTGGAAAGATGTTTTCCTTCTAACGTGTCTTCAAAAGATAAGAAATCATAAATTGTGGAATTTAAGTGGAGTCTACAAGTAATATGAAAAGTACAAACCTTAATTTCAAAACTGTTTTGATAGAGCTTTAAGGCACCATTCACAAATGATGCCCTCCTATATTTAAGTTCCTCCCACTCAGGAAGTTAGCGTCATTAACTCTTTCAGATCATCTGGTCTCCCTTTTATCCCTTCCCCAGTCCATTCTCATTCTTCTCCTTTTTCTGCCCTGCTTTGTGCCCCAGGATGCTGACCCTTGTGAACTGAATCTGCTGGGCTTCCTGGCCAGCCGGCTTCCTGTTGGCCGAGGGGAGACCCCAGCAGAAGATCAGATAATTGGGATATTACTTGCCTTACCGCCTACCTCAGCACCTCATCTCTGTGTGGAAGTGATGTCCCTCAACAAGCACAGCTTCTATAGTGCAGCCCATCCTTCCCAGTTTTAGCACTCACTGGGTTCCAGTAACTGTTCTGCCGCACCTCTCCCCGCCCATCCCAGTCTCTTCAGACTTAGGGGTGATAATGGCTTCCCACTGCTGCTAGTCGCTGGATGCTTTGCCATACCTTGTTTGTTCCCTTAATTCTGACAACACCTCTGTAAGTAGTCACTTCATTAAAGGACCTGGGGGTGCATTCTGTTTCCTCTAGGACACTGCCTGGCACAAGGCCCAGAGTGTGTGAGCGTTCAGCTAGTATTCAATTCACCGAG
The DNA here is from genome assembly GCF_949752795.1 of Hyperoodon ampullatus. NCBI lineage: Eukaryota > Metazoa > Chordata > Mammalia > Artiodactyla > Ziphiidae > Hyperoodon > Hyperoodon ampullatus. Next base: position 55,292,459 of record NC_136932.1, read on the forward strand.
AACATAATGCAGGGACTTTGTGAAATTAGCATCATGTGTGTCCATTGCTATGACAGGGAACTGCAGGATGTTAGGAGTGGAAGCCTAGTATCTGTGTTTTTAGAAAGATTCTATCTCTGTAGAAGAAAACAATTGATGGAGAGAAAACAGTCCACCCTAAACTAGAGAGAGTACTAATGTGACTTCTGAATGCTCTCACCCAAAGTAATCAAGTTGTTTTTTCTTCCTCCTATCAAGAGGAACTAAAACCCTGTTTTTGGAAGCAACTGGGTTGGTCCGGACCATCCAGGTAATGAGATGTCAGATGTTTGTAAGTCAAAGTCCACTGTTTATAGACAACATGAATAGACTTTAAACATGTACCAGTATCTAAATAAACATTAATGACAAAGACTTGAATTCAGAGTTGCTCAGTTTTAAAAATGCTAATGTTTATAGTTAATTAAAATACAAGGGGAAATTAATGCCAACTTTGATTACATAATTGGTAGACAGCACAAGAATGGGTTGGTTTTTTTTTTTTTTGGCTGCCTTGGGTCTTTGTTGCTGCACGTGGGCTTTCTCTAGTTGCAGCGAGCGGGGCCTACTCTTCGTTGCGGTGAGCGGGCTTCTCATTGCGGTGGCTTCTCTTGTTGCGGAGCACAGGCTCTAGGCACGCAGGCTTCAGTAGTTGCAGCACGCGGGCTCAGTGGTTACAGCACACAGGCCCTAGAGTGTGTGGGCTTCAGTAGTTGTGGCACGCAGGCTTAGTAGTTGTGGCGCATGGACTTAATTGCTCTGCGGCATGTGGGATCTTCCCAGACCAGGGATCAAACCCGTGTTCCCTGCATTGGCAGGCGGATTCTTAACAACTGCGCCACCAGGGAGGTCCCACAAGAACGGTTTTAGATGGAGGGAGTACAGAAGATGCTGCTCTCGAAATGCTTTGCATTTCCACGATACACTAGCTTATCATAATCTCGCTTGATTATAAAGATCAAAGTTTCTTTCCTTTGAATTCAGTTGAATAAAAAGAGGCTTGTTGTTTGTGTCTTTAAGAAACATCACACCAACTCGAAACTCCCTTTTTTGTTCAGGATAATCGTGCTGGATCAGAGTGACTTGTCAGACTGACCGGAAGTGGACCATAGAGGGACTCCTGGCCTGCGTTTGAGTGTCCTGCTCGTGAGCTCCCTTCTTCCCTCGTCTGCTTCAGTCACCATTAGGGCAGTGGTTCCATTGCTCACACTTTGTTTAGCCGCCACAATAGACAGAACGACTTGTTTGTTTGCAGCACATTTAACCATTTGTTTTCAGTCAGATTTCTGAAAAGTAAACGGTAGTTTTGATTGTAAAGCTTTCTCATTGTGCCCAGAATGGCGTTTGGTTTTTTAATATAAATTTTCAAACACTTCAACTCCTGTTACATAATAAAATGTTTCCTTTTAATACCAGTTAGGTTTCAGCTGTAAGATATATTCCTGTGTTTTAGTTGTTGGGAGAGGACCTGCCACTCAAAGAAGTTTTGACAAGTAAATAACTACTGCTACCCCCCATCGTACAAACTGGCACCAGTCATCCATGTTTTATTACAGAAATATTGCCCTCCTCTTCACCAGGATTGCCATATTCCCGTTCCAGCTACAACTGACTTACATGATAAAAATGTAGGTAGGAATAAAAGCCCAAAATAGTCTGAACTCTTTAAGGTGAACCAACACCATCTCTGTATATTTCAGTTTGTACGTCACATCCTTAGTGTCCTAGAAGAATGAAACTATGGTGAGAAAGATCACAGTATTTTCTCTAACTTAGCCTCTTGTGCGGTGCTAGCCAGCTCACGTTTTATCTGTAAGTAGTAGGTCTTTTGTTTGTGAAAAACAGATAGTTCCTATTGTGGACGGTCATATTCATACAGTTCTTAGCTCCCCAAAATTTTACCCTGCACAAATAAAACAGGAAGGTACAAGTTTATTTGACCATTTTAAAGCAAGGAAACAGTTGCTTGCCACTGTAACCAGAGGAACCCATGACAAATTACTTTACAAATAATATGAAACTTTGAGGGATACAGAGACTTAGTAACATGCAGTACTTCCTCTCAAAAAACTTTATATGGTGAGACAAAACCAACATACATAAAAATGTAAGAACTAATAGCAGACATATCATGATAAATGGTAAGATATGAAGTTACAGTATTATCTATTAGTATTCATAAAGGCTACAGACTCGCACTGATGTGGTTTGTAATCCTTTGTCTACAGAGTAGACTCTTCTGTCTGGCTGGTGACTATGTAATATTGGCCAATGTTAACAATAATAATGTTGATAGATATTGTTTATTGGTTACAGAGTACCTGTTATGTACCAGGTACTTTATATACTTGGTGCGTTTCCTGCACATGGCACTCTCACTGTATTTCTTTAGTATGCTGCTTTTCCTACTCTTCAGCAGCTGTTATTTCCAACTTTTATTCTTCACTTCCCATCAACATTTAACAGATGACTTACCTCCAACTTTACAGAGAAATTAGCCATCAGATGGGAACAAATCAGCTTCCCACCACCAAAGCTACTAACAAGACCACATCTGTCTCTGTGACTAGAACAGTTGTAGGTAAATCAGTCTACCCTAAACTAGAGGTGGACCTTTTTTACATGTATTCTTTCTATTGACACTTTCCTCCACGTTACACGGAAGGAGGTGTCTCTCTCCCCATCCAAGGCCAGTCTCATCTTCTGTCTGCTCAGAGTTATCCTTCTCAGGTTATTATCTCCCTTCTTAGTATCTCCAACCCCTTCTTTATTAGCTTCTTTTCATCACTTGATGCACTTGGATTTTTCCCATTGTTAAAAAGTATTTCCTGGATTTTCCTGGCAGTCGGGCGGTTAAGGCTCTGTGCTTCCATTGCTGGGGGCACTGGTTCGATCCCTGGTCAGGGAACAAGGATCCCTCATGCCGTGTGCTGCAGCCAAACAAAAAAAGTATTCCCTGGATCCCACGTCCCTTTCCAGCCACTGCCCCATCTCTTTCCTCCCACTGCAGTTAGAGATCTTAAAAGAGTTGTCTACACCTGCTGTCTTCAGTGCCTCACCTCCGACTCACTCTTCAACCCATTATAATCTGAATTCTGCTCCTTCCATTCTCAGGCAATCCTAACGTTAGCAGTGACTTCCATATTCCTAAATCCCAGGGACACTCTTCTGGCCTCATTGTCCAGTTTGCCCTCTCAGACTATTCCCTTGGCTCCCTTATGTTACAATCTGGTTTTCCTTCTATTTCTCTGGTTATTCCATCTCAGCCTCCTTTGGGGTTCTGCCTTTACCTTTTCTTTTTATTTTTTAAATTTATTTTATTAAAGTATAGCTGAGTTACAATGTTGTGTTAATTTCTGCTGAACAGCAAAATGATTCAGCTATACATATACATATACATACATCCTTTTCCTTATTCTTTTTCATTATGTTTTATCACAGGATATTGAATATAATTCCCTGTGCTATACAGTAGGACCTTATTGTTTATTTACTTTATATATAGTAGTTTGTATCTGCTAATCCCAAACTCCCAATCCATCCCTTCCCCACCCCCCTCCCTCTTGGTAACCACAAGTCTGTTATCAATACCTGTGAGTCTGTTTCTGTTTTGTAGATAAGTTCATTTGTGTCATATTTTAGATTCCACATATAAGTGATATCATATGGTATTTGTCTTTGTCTGACTTACTTCACTTAGTATGATAATGTCTAGGTTCATCCATGTTGCTGCAAATGGCATTCTTTCTTTCTTTCATTTTTATGGCTGAGTAGTATTCCATTGTATATATGTACCACATCTTCTTAATCCATTCATCTGTTGAGACATTTAGGTTGTTTCCATGTTTTGGCTATTCTGAATAGTGCTGCTGTGAACATAGGGGTGCATGTATCTTTTAAATTACAGTTTTGTCTGGATATATGCCCAGGAGTGGGATTTCTGGATCATATGACAACTCTATTTTTAGTTTTTTAAGGAACTTCCATACTGTTCTCCATACTGGCTGCACCAATTTACATTCCCACCAACAGTGTACGAGGGTTCCCTTTTCTCCACACCCTCTCCAGTGTTTGCTATTTGTAGACTTTTTAATGATGGCCATTCTGACCAATGTGAGGTGGTACCTCACTGTAGTTTTGATTTGCATTTCTCTGATAATTAGCAATGTTGAGCATCTTTTCACATGGCTGTTGGCACTCTGTATGTCTTCTTTGGAGAAATGTCTGTTTAGGTCTTCTGCCCATTTTGCAATTAGGTTGTTTGTTTTTTTGTTATTGAGTTGTATGAGCTGTTTGTATATTTTGGAAATTAAGCCCTTGTTGGTCACATCATTTACAAATATTTTCTTCCAGTCTTTAAGTTGGCTTTTCATTTTGTTTATGGTTTCCTTTGCTGTACAAAAGCTTGTAAGTTTGATTAGGTCCCATTTGCTTATTTTTGCTTTTATTTCTATTGCCTTGGGAGACTGACCTAAGAAAACATTGGTACGATTTTATTTTTGTCAGAGAATGTTTTGCCTATGTTCTCTTTTAGGAGTTTTATGGTGTCGTGTCTTATATTTAAGTTTGTAAGCCCATTCTGAGTTTATTTTTGTGTATGGTGTGAGGGAGTGTTCTAACTTCATTGATTTACATGCGGCTGTCCAACTTTGCCACCACCACTTGCTGAAGAGACTGTCTTTTCTCCCATTGTATATTCTTGCCTCCTTTGTCGAAGATTAATTGACCATAGTGTGCGGGTTTGTTCTGGGGCTCTCTGTTCTGTTCCATTGATCCATATGTCTGTTTTTGTGCCAATACCAGTCTGCTTTGATTACTGTAGCTTTGTAGTACTGTCTGATGTCTGGGAGGGTTATGCCTCCTGCTTTGTTCTTTTTTTTTTTTTTTTTTTTGCGGTACACGGGCCTCTCACTGTTGCGGCCTCTCCCGCTGCAGAGCACAGGCTCCGGACGCGCAGGCCCAGCGGCCATGGCCCACGGGCCCAGCCACTCCGCGGCATATGGGATCCTCCCGGACCAGGGCACGAACCCGTATCCCCTGCATCGGCAGGCGGACTCTCAACCACTGCGCCACCAGGGAAGCCCCTCCTGCTTTGTTCTTTTTCCTCAGGATTGCTTTGGCAATTATGGGTCTTTTATGGTTCCATATGAATTTTAGGATTATTTGTTCTAGTTCTGTGAAACATGTCATGGGTAATTTGATAGGGATCACATTAAAGCTATAGATTGCTTTGGGTGGTATGGCCATTTTAACAGTATTAATTCTTCCAATCCAGGAGCATGGGATACCTTTCAATTTCTTTGAATCATCTTTAGTTTCCTTTATTAATGTTTTATGGTTCTCAGCATATATGTCTTTCACCTCCTTGGTCAGGTTTATTCCTAAGTTTTTTTTCTTTTGATGTGATTTTAAAAGGGATTTTTTTTTACATTCCTTTCACCTCTACCTTTCCTTACTTCAAGCCTTCCTCCTAAGAGACTTTGCTCACACCCGTTGCTTCACTTAGCTTCTGTATGCTGACAACTTCCAGATTTGTGTTGCAAGTTTACGACCAGACCTCTTCTCTGAGCCCATATAGCTACCCATGTATTCAGTGTCTCCACTTGGATTTCTTTCAGGTGTCTTACTGGTAATACCCAGAACTGAACCAATGGTCTTAATCACAAACCTTCTTCATCTTCAGAATTCCCCTTCCAACTAATGGTATTACTGTTCACTCAGCCACTCAAACCAGAAACCCAGGAGTCATTCTTCACTCCTCCCATTCCTTCACTCCTTACATCAAAATATCAATCATTAACACATTTTTGACCCGAGGCATATTATGGCCACAAGCGTTAGTTTCTGCAAAAATCCCCTGGTCAGTAATGTGTTAAGACTTATTTGTTTCAATCCTGGAGAGGATGTGGAGAAAAGGGAACCCTCCTACACTGTTGGTGGGAATGTAAGTTGGTAAAGCCACTATGGAAAACAGTATGGACGTTCCTCAGAAAACTAAAAATAGAATTACCATATGATCCAGCAATCTCACTCCTGGAAATATACCTGGACAGAGCTCTAATTCAAAAAGATATGTGCACCCCAGTGTTCACAGCAGCACTATTCACAATAGCCAAAACATGGAAACAACCTAAATGTCTATCAACAGATGAATGGATAAAGAAGATGTGGTACCTATACACAATGGAATATTACTCATCCATAAAACAGAAAAAAATGCCATTTGCCACCACATGGATGCAGCTAGAGATTATACTAAGTGAAATAAGTCAGAAAGAGAAAGACAGGGACTTCCCTGGTGGTGTAGTGGTTAAGAATCCGCCTGCCAATGCCGGGGACACAGGTTCGATCCCTGGTCTGGGAAGATCCCACATGCCGCGGAGCAACTAAGCCCGTGAGCCACAACTACTGAGCCCACGCACCGCAACTACTGAAGACTGCGTGCTCTAGGGCCCACGTGCCACAACTACTGAGCCCACATGCTGCAACTATTGAAGCCCATGTGCCTAGAGCCTGTGCTCCACAACGAGAAGCCACCACAATGAGAAGCCCGCTCACCGCAACGAAGAGTAGCCCCCACTCGCCACAACTAGAGAAAGCCTGTGTGTAGCAATGAAGACCCAGTGCAGCCAAAAAAAAAAAAAAAGACAAATACCGTATGATGTCACTTATATGTGGAATCTAAAATATGACACAAATGAACCTGTCTACAAAACAGAAACAGACTCATAGAGAACAGACTTGTGGTTGCCAAGAGAGAGGGATGGACTGGGAGTTTGGGGTTGGTAGATGTGAACTAATATATGTGTGTGGGGGGGGTGTATGTATGTATATATATATATATGCAAACTATATATATGTGTGTATATATATATATATATATATATATATATATATATATGTCTGTGCATATAACTGAGTCACTTTGCTGTACAGCAGAGATTGCCACAACATTGTAAATCAACTGTACTTAAATAAAAAAAAAAGTGGAAAAGGAAAAAGACTTCTTTGTTTCAACCTCCAAAACACATGTCCTCATACCCACTTCTTTGTGTCTCTGCTGCTGCTACCCTCATCTGACCACTAGTAACTCTCACTTGGGCCACTGCAACAGCCTCCTCAAGTGGCCTACTGCATCCAGTCCCACATTCAACAAATGTTTTTTGAATGACTTCTCTGTGCCAGGCACCACTCTGGGTGCTGGAGAAACAGTAAACAAAACAGAAATCCTCCTTTCCTTGAGTCTACAGCCATTAAATGAATAAATAGATAATTTTAGTAGTAGTAAGTGCTATGAAGAAGATAAATAAGTTAAAATGATAAGGATTGCATAGGGAGACACTTAACATTAGAAAAGATATTCAAGAGAAGGCTGCTCTGAAGAAGTGACCTTTGAGCTTCTACTGGAATGAAAAGAAGTTGCCAGTTTTTGGGACTCTGGTGGACGAGCATTCCAGCAAGGAGAAAAGCAACTGCAAAGACCCCACAGGAAGCACCACACTGGAGCAGCAAAAGGTCAGTGTGGTTGAGCAAAGTAAGTTGTGGGGAGGGTGATAGAAGGCTGGAGGTTGAGCAGGGGGATTATAGACCCTGCTAAAAAGTGATTTCCAGGGTTATAACATTATTAGATTCAAATGTCCAGTTCAACAAAAAAGTCACAAAGCATACCAAAAAAAAAAAAAAAAAGACCCATTCAAAGGAAAGAAAGAAATCAACAGAAACTGTCACTGAAAAATACCTGATGGCAGATATACTAGACAAAGACTTTAAAACAACTTTTGAAGATGCTCAGAGAACTAAAGGAAGATGTAGAGAAAGTCATGAAAATCATGTGTAAACAAAAGTGAAATATCAGTAAAGAGATAGAAAACTTAAACCAAAAAAATTCTGGAGCTGAAAAGTACAATATCTGAAATGAAAAGTTCACTAAAGACAGTCAAAGGCAGATTTGAGCAGGCAGAAGAAAGAATCTGGAAACTTGAAGCTAGGGCAATGAAATTATCAAGTCTGAGGAACAGAAAGAAAAAAGATTCAAGGAAAGTGAACAGAGCCTAAGGGACCTATTGGACACCATCAACCAGACCAACATATGCATACTGGGAGTCCTAGAAGGAGAAGAGAGAAAAAAAGGGGGAGAGAGAATATTTGAAGAAGTAATGGCTGAAAACTCCCCAAATTTGATTAAATACATGAATGTAAACATCCAAGAATCTCAACAAACTCCAAATAAGATGAGCTCAAAGAGCCCCACACTGAGACTCATTTAATCAAACTTTAAAGAGACAAAGGCAAAGAGAAAAATTTTTTAAATTTTATTTATTTTTTTTATACAGCAGGTTCTTATTAGTCATCCATTTTATACACATCAGTGTATACATGTCAATCCCAATCTCCCAATTCATCACACCACCCCCACCCCACCCCCTGCTGCTTCCCCCCCCTTTGGTGTCCATACCTTTGTTCTCAAAGAGAAAATTGTGAAAGCAGTAAGAGAGAGACAAATAGTCATATAAAGGAATCCTCAATAAGATTATCAGAAGATAATTTCTCAGAAAATTTTAAGGTCAGAAGACGGTTGGTATATTCAAATTGCTAGAAGAGTAAAACTGTCAACCAGGAATTCTATATATGACAAAACTGTCCTTCAAAAGTGAGGGAGAGGGCTTCCCTGGTGGCGCAGTGGTTGGGAGTCCGCCTGCCGATGCAGGGGACACGGGTTCGTGCCCCGGTCCGGGAAGATCCCACATGTCGCGGAGCGGCTGGGCCCGTGAGCCATGGCCACTGAGCCTGCGCGTCCGGAGCCTATGCTCCACAACGGGAGAGGCCACAACAGTGAGAGGCCCGCATACTGAAAAAAAAAAAAAAGTGAGGGAGAAATTAATATATTCCCAGATAAACAAAAGCTGAGAATTTGTAAGCACCAGACCTGCCCTGTAAGAAATGATTAAGGGAGTCCTGCAAGGTGAAATGAAAGGATACTAGACAGTAACTCAGAGACACATGGAGAAATAAAGATCTCAATAAAGGTAAATGCATGGGTAATTATAAAGCTAGTATTATTGTAACAATGGTTTGTAAATGCACTTTTTCTACATAATTTAAGAGACATATGTTTAAGGGAAAAAAGAGCAGTTATTAGTGTAAATGCTAGTATTACTGTAACTATGGTTTGTTAACTCCACATCTTGTTTTCTACATAATTTGAGAAACTAATGCATTTAAAAGAAGTATTAGTTTATTTTTTTGGTTTTTAAACTAAACAGTTAAAAAAATTTTTTTAAAATAAATTATTAGTTTATAATTTTGTGTCATCAACAACTGAAAGGAGTGGGGATGGAGATGTAAAGAAGCAGAGTTTTAGTATGTTATTGAAGTTAAACTGGTATAAATTCAACTTAGAGTGTTACAACTTTAGGATGCTAAGTGTAATCCCACAAAGAAAATAGCTATAGTAAGTACACAAAAGGAAAAGAGAAAGGAATTTAAACATTTCACTACAGAAAATCAACTAAACACAAAAGACAGTAATGCAGGAAATTTGGAACAAAAAGCTATAAGGTGTACAGAAAACAGCATAACGACAGAAATAAGACCCTCCTTATCAGGAATTATTTCAAATGTAAATGAATCAAGCTCTCCAATCAAAAGACAGAGATGGACAGAATGGATAAAAACACATGATCCTAGAGGAAAACATAGGCAGAACACTCTATGACATAAATCACAGCAAGATCCTTTTTGACCCACCTCCTAGAGTAAGGGAAATAAAACAAAAGTAAACAAATGGAACCTAATGAAAATTAAAAGTTTTGCACAGCAAAGGAAACCATAAACAAGACAAAAAGACAACCCTCATAATGGGAGAAAATATTTACAAATGAAGCAACTGACAGAGGATTAATCTCCAAAATTTACAAGCAGCTCATGCAGCTCAATATCAAAAAAACAAAGAACCCAATCCAAAAATGGGCAGAAGAACTACATGGACATTTCTCCAAAGAAGATATACAGATTGCCAACAAACACATGAAAGAATGCTCAGCATCACTAATCATTAGAGAAATGCAAATCAAAACTATAATGAGGTATCACCTCACACCGGTCAGAATGGCTATCATCAAAAAATCTACAAATAATAAATGCTGGAGAGGGTGTGGAGAAAAGGGAACCTTCCTGCACTGTTGGTGGGAATGTAAATTGATATAGCCACTATGGAGAACAGTATGGAGGGTCCTCAAAAAACTAAAAAATAGAACTACCATACGACCCAGCAATCCCACTACTGGGCATGTACCCTGAGAAAGCCATAATTCAAGAAGAGTCATGTACCACAATGTTCATTGCAGCACTATTTACAATAGCCAGGACATGGAAGCAACCTAAGTGTCCATCAACAGATGAATGGATAAAGAAGATGTGGCACATATATACAATGGAATATTACTCAGCCATAAAAAGAAATGAAATTGAGTTATTTGTAGTGAGGTGTGGATGGACTTAGAGTCTGTCATACAGAGCGAAGTAAGTCAGAAAGAGAAAAACAAATACCGTACGCTAACACATATATATGGAATCTAAAAAAAATGGTCATGAAGAACCTAGGGGCAGGACAGGAATAAAGACGCAGACCTACTAGAGAATGGACTTGAGGACATGGGGAGGGGGAAGGATAAGCTGGGACAAAGTGAGAGAGTGGCATGGACGTATATACACTACCAAATGTAAAACTGATAGCTAGTCGGAAGCAGCCGCGTTTCACAGGGAGATCAGCTCGGTGCTTTGTGACCACCTAGAGGGGTGGGATAAGGGAGGGTGGGAGGGAGATGCAAGAGGGAGGAGATATGGGGATGTATGTATATGTATGGCTGATTCACTTTGTTATAAAGCAGAAACTAACACACCATTGTAAAGCAATTATACTCCAATAAAGATGTTAAAACAAAAACAAAAACACAAGATCCAACTCTATGTTGTCTACAGGAGACTCACTTGAGATCCAAAGACACAGGTTGAAAGCGAAAGGGTGGTAAACGGTATTCCATGCAAATAGTAACCAAAAGAGAGCAGGGGTGGCTATACTATCAGACAGTTGACTCTATCAAAGTTTACAGGGGACAAAGAAGGACATTACATATTAATAAAAGGTTCAATGAAGAAAGAAGACATAATAATGATAAATATTTATGTGCCTAATGATAGACTGTCAAAATATATAAAGCAAAAACTGGCAGAACTGCAGGGAGAAATAGACAATTCTATAATAATAATTGGAGACTTCAAAAACCCACTCACAGTAACGGATAGAACAACCAGACGGAAGATCAGTACGGAAACAGAGGACTTAAACGACACAACGAGCCAAGTAGGTGTATAGACATATACAAAACACTCTACCCAACAACAAGAACAGAATACACACCCTTCTTAAGTACCCGGGGGACATTTTCCAGGAGAGATCGTATGTTAGGCCACAGATTAAATCTCAATAACATTTAAAAGACAGATATATGAAGTCTCTTCTTTGAGCACATCGGGATGAAGTTAGAAATCAATAACAAAAGGGAAACTGGAAAATTCAAAAAATCGTGGACATTAACACACTTTTAAACAACCAATGGATCAAAGAAGAAATCACAAGGAATTAGAAAATGCTATGAGATGAATTAAAACAAAAACACAACATACCAACACGGGGCACAGCAAAAACTGTACTCAGTGGGAAAATTATAGCTATAAATGTTTATATTAAAAAATAAAGATCTCAAGTTAACTATGTAACTTTATAACTTAAGAAACTAGGAAAAGAAAAACAAACTAAACCCAAAGCTAGCAGAAGAAAGGAAATAAAAATTAGAACAAAGATAAATGAAATAGAGAATAGAAAACAATACAGAACACCAGTGAAACCAAAAGTTGGTTCTTCAAAAAGATCAACAAAATTGACAAACCTTTAGCTAGATGGACTAAGAAAAAAAAGTCTCAAATTGCTAAAATCAGAAATTAAAGTGAGAATATTACTACTGATTCTACAGAAATAAAAAGGATTATAAGAGAATACTATGAACAATTATATGCAACAAAGAAAATTTTGTACAACCTAGATGAATGGACAAATTCTTAGAAACAGAAAACCTACCAAGACTAGATCACAAAGAAATAGAGAATCTGAGTAGACCTACAGCTAGTAAGGAGATTGAATCAGTATTGAAAAATCTCTCAACAAAAGTCCTGGGGACTTCCCTGGTGGTCCAGTGGTAAAGAATTCACCTTCCAATGCAGAGGATGCCTGTTCAATCCCTGGTAGGGGAACTAAGATCCAACATGCCACGGAGCAACTAAGCCCATGCGCTACAACTACTGAGCTTGTGCACCTCAATGAGAGAACCTGCGTGCCACAAACTACAGAGCCCGTGAGCCCCGGGCCTGCGTGCAATGACTAGAGAGAGAAAACCTGCACACCACAACTAGAGAGAAGCCCATGCGTCGCAACAAAAGATCCTGCATGCCTCAACGAAGATCCCATGTGCTGCAACTAAGATCCAACACAGCCAAAAAAATTAAGAAAATAAATTTCAAAAAAAAAAGTAAATGTTAAAAAAAAAAAAAAAAAAGTCCTGAGCCTGATGGCTCCACTGGTGAATTCTACCAAAAAATTTTTTTTGTATTTTATTTTATTATTTTTTTTTTGTGACCATGTCCTGCAGCATGCGGGATCTTAGTTCCCCAACGAGGGATCGAACCCATGCCCCCTGCACTGGGAGTGTGAAATCTTAACCACTGGACTGCCTACCAAAAATTTAAAGAAGAGGGACTTCCCTGGTGGTCCAGTGGCTAAGACTTCACACTCCCATTGCAGAGGGCCTGGGTTCGGTCCCTGGTTGGGGAACTAGATCCTGCATGCTGCTACTAAAGGAGCCCACATGCTGCAGCAAAGATCCTGCATGCTGCACCTATGACCCGGCACAGCCAAATAAATAAATATATATTAAAAAAAATTAAAGAAGAACTAATATCAAATCCTTCTCAAACTTTTCTAAAAAACTAAAGAGTAGGGAGCATTTCCTAACTCATTCTGAGGCCAGTTTTACCCTGATACCAAAGCCAGACAAAGACACTATAAGAAAAGAAAAATACAAACCAATACCCTTTATGAACATTGGTGGAAAAATCCTCAACAAAATACTAGCAGGCAGGATTCAGCAGCATATTGAAAAGATTATACACCATGACCAACTGGGATTTATTCCTGGAATGCAAGGATGTTTCAATATATAAAAATCAATCAATGTAATATGCCGTATCAATATAATGAAAGAAAAAACCACATGACCATCTCAATTGATGCAGAAAAAGCATTTGACAAAATTCAACAGCCTTCATGATAAAAACATTCAACAAACTAGGAATAGAAGGAAATTACCTCAATATAATAGCTATATATGAAAGCCCATGGCAAACATCATACTCCACGGTATGGAAAGACTGAAAGCTTTTCCTCAAAGATTAGGAAGAAAAGAAGGATTCTTGCTTTCACCACTTCTATTCAACATAATGCTTGAAGTTCTAGCCAGAGCAATTGGGCAAGAAAAAGAAAAGGCATACAAATTGGAAAGGAAGACGTAAAATTATTTCTGCAGATGATCTGAGTTTGTATGTGGAAAACCCTAAAGAGTCCACAAAAAAAAAAAACCATTAGAACTAATCAATGAATTCAGCTAAGTACCAGGATACAAAGGCAACATACCAAAATATGTTACATTTCCATATATGAACAATGAACCATCTGAAAGGGAAATTATAAAAACAATTCCATTTATAATAGCATCAAAGAGAATAAAATACTTAGGAATTAACCAAGAAGGTGAAACGCTTGCACTGTGAAAACTATGTACTACAAAACGTTGCTGCTCTTCCCTGAGTCTGGGGTGCAGGTGGGAATCAGAGAGCAGAAGTGAGAGAAGGACCTGGGACTCGGGAGCCAGAGAAGGCTAAATGGGCCCTTGGGTCCCCACCACCAGGGACCTGGCAGGCCTGAGGGCCAGTATTTTATATATTTAAGACCTGTGTCAGTAACTCATAGTTTCTCAATCTATTGAGATTCCTGATACGTAAAAACGTGGGTTTTCCGGGAATTCCCTGGTGGTCCAGTGATTAGGACTTGGCGCGTTCACTGCCGGTGCCTGGGTTCAATCCCTGGTTGGGGAACTAAGACCCCGCAAGCCGCACAGCGCGTCCAAAAAAAAAGTGGATTTTTAAAAAATTTTAACTTTATGTCTCTAATCAAGGCTGAATATAAAGATCCAGAAACAGTGATTCTGAACATCCCATAACTGCCATGACCCTTCAGAGTCAACAGTGAAATGCTGGATATGGTAGGGTCTGTGTCAGAGACTGAGAGAGAGAACCAGTGTGTGAAAGGGAAAGAAAGATGACAGTGTCTCTCTTTTATCCAAAATGGTCATCCAAGTTGGAAAATCACTCTTCAAATCAAGAAAGAACTGGAGTCCAGCTGATCATGATATCTGAGAGGAGGGAATCAGGAGAAAGGACACTAACATTTATTGTGGGACATGCACCTACCAGGCAATGATTTCCAGATGAAGAAACCAAGTTTCAAGCAAGTCAAGTAACCTGTCCAAGGTACACAAATAGCCATTTGTGATTGAAACCAATGACTGACTCCAAATCCCTTCTACAATCCTACACTCACTCCTGGGCCAGGAATGTGTGAGAATTTATGATTTGAGCAACCTGGATTTTCACCCCAGGACCAACCAAATCACCCATGAAACCTATAAAAAGCTGGAGTTCTATTTTTTTGACTTATATACAGTGCAGTTCCAAACCAAATTGGGACAATTTTGTGCCTTGCACCTTATTAAAACTGGGGCTAACACAGTGTGATTGATTTGAGTAGCCTTGCCTTAGTAGCATATTCAGGCTGATTCCTTCTCTCTGGATGAACCTCTGGGAATTCCTAGAACCTGAGCAGAGTAAGGGAGGATCTAGAGGCTTTATTATACACACCAGGAAATCCTTGTGTTGCTGAGAACTTGGTCAAAGCTTTGGCGGTGTCAGCTCCAAAGACAAATCCACAGTTTCCTTGCAGTTACTACATAAGAGTATCTGAAGAATTGTGGCTGTATGCCAGAATATTTAATAGGAGGCTCCTTCCTTTATGACATCACCAGGCAGGTAGCTAAGGGCACTATCTGAGACACTTGGATAACAACAGCCACTTTTGTGGGGGTGCAAGAACAGCAGGTTTTAAAACTGAGGGTAAATATGCAGGCTTCATTAGGACCCTGAATACAAGCCAGCCGGTAAAATATGGGCTCTACCCACAGAGGCACAACCTATCATACGGTCAAGACAAATAAAGCTGGGTCCAAGGTAGCAGTTTCAGCACAGAAAGGGGCCGAGGTTACTAACACAACCCCTCAGTGAGGACACGAATACGATCTTGCCTCAAGCCAGCGGAGTGGCATGGCCCATCGAAGATCAGAAGCTGGGCATTCCACCATTCCCCACTTAGCATCAGAGTACCCTCAATCTATCTACCCCCACTCAGGGCCAGGCCTCTCCGGAGCACCCAGCTGTCGAACCAAGACCCGATCAAAATCTGAAGCATACCGCCATGCCGTCCAGATGCAGCAGAATGTTAGTACATCCAGAGAGGAAGCAACTAGAAGAGGGCGTGAGAGCAAACCAGGGCATGATATCCATAATCGCTACTCATTAATTCCAGGTGCCAAATCCTCTCGCCGGTTGAGTCTTGTCGACCAGAAGGACAACTTGACAATCTTAGAAGAAGACCCACCCTCCAAGGTCCAGTACCCACAAGGGGTCAGAGTTCCCCATAGGCCTTTGGTTTATCCAAAGGATAAAGCAGTCCAAACTGAGCCCACTCGAAAGAGTTTGACTGCTGCTGCTATCAGATCTCCAAGGAGACCCTCTAGCCCAGAACGCAGAGGCAGCCGCATCTGTACAGACTCTCGACCAACCCAGAGACGGATCCCTGGCCAAGAATCTGGAATGGGCTGTCAAAACTCAATTTACATGGAACCTAAGGCCTTACATAGAAGTATGAACTTGGACTCACCACTCAGACTCTCCTCCCTTAAAGATTTGGATGGTGGACACAAAGTTTCTATGCGCCCAGAGCCTGAGTCTATCCACAGGCATTCTGTCTACACTGAAACCAAGTCCTTCCCAAAGGTCTTAATATCATCAGAAGTGGAGCCCAACGTGAAGTCCTCAATCCGACGAGACAGTGAGGGTGGCCGCAAGGTCACCATCTCCCCCGGGGGACAGTCAGCTTCCCGTGTGACATCTCGAGCCGTGTCTGAGAGCCCCTGCAAATCTTCCACGTTTGTCACTCCAGAGCCCATCTATAAGCAGCATACCACAAGACCCTCAAAAAGTACTTATGTGTCCTCAGGACCCACACTTAGGCATCCAGAGCCCTCTGGAGAGCCCTCTGTTCGTGCAGAACTGGAACTGACCCCTCGGCCCTTAGCCCCTCGGTCCTTACCGAGATATGGGCCAGACTCCTCATGGTGGGCCTTACTCAACCCTGAAGTTGAAATGCCCCAAAGCCGGCCAATGACACTTGATTCCGAGCCTGAGCTCCCTTCCCCCGTAGACCCGTCAATGCCTTTTTTTGAAAAGGAATCAAGCCCTTTCTGTGAGGATCTCATGTTCCAGAGAGGGAAGGCAAGTCCATCACCATCACCATCACCAGAGGA
The DNA here is from genome assembly GCF_949752795.1 of Hyperoodon ampullatus. NCBI lineage: Eukaryota > Metazoa > Chordata > Mammalia > Artiodactyla > Ziphiidae > Hyperoodon > Hyperoodon ampullatus. The sequence continues at coordinate 55,309,225 of NC_136932.1, forward strand.
GTCTCCAAGCCTGGAACCGCCGAGGGAAGTGCCACAGGTCCCCAAGCACACCTCCAAACAACCCATTCAAAGGTTTAGTGCTTTCTTCTTGGGTACGTGAAGAAGCAGACTATCCAGGTGCAGCCCCAATTTAGTGAGGTGGGATGCTGGGGTGGGCAAGACGTTCCCCCTCTGTATTCTGGGCCTCAGAGCTGCCCTCCTGCCGGAGCCAAAGGTAGACCCATCCTTGAGCCCATTGCTCCATTCCTTCCCCACCAGCTTCTCTGAACTCCAAGCTAATGACATCGATGATGACGCTTGGGACAGCGTCAGGCATTGACTCTTCCAGGCAATGCTGCTTAGCCTTTCAATGGAAGGTAGTAGAGAGTGGTGTGCAGGGTGGGAAGCTACTTCTCGACAGTGGAGACAAAGAACTGAGCTGGTAAAGGGAATAGGGTCCTCAGGTAAATATTCTGGCAACAAAGTGGGCCATAAATGAGCTGGGACTTAGACTTCCAAGGGGGGAGAGGCATTAACAGTGGCACAAAGAGAGGGTGGGGAAAAAGGGAGAGGGAGAGTGGGAATGTGACATTTAGTCTCAGGCTGGAGGAACTTCTTGGAGACATCAAGGGCTGAGGGCACCTTTGTGTGGAGAAACGTGGAGCTAGAAAGGGAGATGTTAACCCAGTGAGGGGAGGGGGCGTGTATCCCACAGGGAGAAAAAAAGAGCAACAATCTCTGTTACTTTCAGATGTCTCCGAGGAAATCTACAATTGTATCATCTGGTGGCTAAAAGGTCTGTGCTTTTCCCTCCTGTGGGTCCACTCTGGGGGGCTGGGAGGCAGGAGGACAGTTGGGAGGGTGGCCTCTGTATCCACAGAGCTAGATCTGTTAGGATGGCACATGCTGGGATTTTGACTTGAAGGGGCAAAGGAACTTCTCATCTTGCCTAAAATTCTACCATTAGAGTCATTCCTTTGGGACTTGGAAACTTGTTTCATTTTCAAGAGTCTCCTTTTAATGGGAAGGAGTCACTTTTGGAATGGAGAGCGATTTAAGCCCACAGCCTTTCAGATTAGCTGGTCTTTACCTGCCATGTGATAAAAAGCAAAACATCAAAAGCCCCGTTAACACAAGCTACCTGCTTCATGGTCTCACTCAGGGCTAACTCCAAACTTATTCAGGTTGAGGGGGTCTCCCCATGGGTCTCTCTGCTTCCTCAGAACCCTCTTCAAGCCCCCATCCCAGGATCTGGGAGGTACTTATTGGCTGCTGCCCTGGCAGGCTCTCCAGGGGTGTCTAGGTGAGGACATCAGTGGGTCCTGCAGCCAGCCAACTTGAGAATCCCCAGGGTCTGACCACCTCCCCCCACTCACTTTGTGCTCTTGACCTTTCTGATAGGAGGGAAGGTGGGAACCAGTCCTAATACAGAGCATCTTAGTGGCAAGGAATTCCTGCTTCAAGCGTTATGGACCAAAACATGCTCCAGCCCTGTGAGCACAAGAGAGGCCAGGGCTGTACATGAGGACGTTCCTAGAGAGGCGAGAGCCCTGGGAATGCAATCCAGTCCCCACCAGCAGTCCTGCCCCTCAGAGGGAGCAAAGATCCATAAAGGAGAGGTTTTTAGAATAAGGACTCTGGAGTTATATTATTGGGTTTGAGCCCTGTGTCCACTATTTTCTGCCTGTGACCTTGGGTAAGTTATTTTCCCTCTCCAGTCATTAGTTTCCCCACATCTGTTATTAGGAACAATGGCTTCCTCTTAAGGTTCCTGGAAGGATTCGCCAAGCTATTACACGTAAAGCACTTAGCATGGTGCCTGGCAACAGTGAGCACACAGTAAATGCTAGCCGTTGTTATTTGGGCCACTTTGGACTAGGAAGGGATTTGGGCCAGGTTGTGCCCAAGTCCACTGGACATCTTTAGTAAAATCCTCTTTTTTCCCTCCTGTTGGCACTCTCTGAGTTCCATGTGCTGCCCCCCTGGGAATGCCTGGCTTCTACTCTCTGCATTAGAACAGATGAGGAGGTAAGAACGCCCCTGGGAAGTTACTTCCCGTCTTTCCGTGCTCCCCCTTATCCAAGTGCCTCTCTTACCCTTAATTTTTTATTTTATTATTATTATTTTTTTTTTTTTCCGGTACGCGGGCCTCTCACTGTTGTGGTCTCTCCCATTGCGGAGCCCAGGCTCCGGACGCGCAGGCTCAGCGGCCATGGCTCACGGGCCCAGCCGCTCCACGGCACGTGGGATCTTCCCGGACCGGGGCACGAACCCGCGTCTCCTGCATCGGCAGGCGGACTGTCAACCACTGCGCCACCAGGGAAGCCCCCTCTCTTACCCTTTAATGGAAGCAGATGTGAAAGGAGACGGACAGAGGCGCTCCCTGTGGTTGGGCAGGTTGGGCAAGGGCACCTGGCAGAGAAGCAGGGGCTGCAGTCCAGCCCGTGTTCCACTTGCCAAGCTGTGCCCCTGTGGGGCTGCATCTCCCCAGAGGGGCGTTTGCATGCAGGCACCAGAGCTACTTGCAACACCGGAGAGGAGTACAGACCGTTTGGCAAACGATGAATCCTGCCAAGCACTCTGTGGGAAGGCTGTCTGGGAAGCCATAGGCTGGATCCACCCCCGCTTGGCTCTCCCCTCTCCAGCCCAGGGCACTCCAGAAAGGGGACATTTTTCTGGGTTACACACTATGTGAGTCCTCAACTTGGAAAGGCACAAGGTGAGCTCTGCTCTCGGCAGCCCTGTGTCCTGAATTTGGCAAAGAGTGTCCTGATTTCGCAGCGCCTTGTTCCTGTAAGTACGTTCACTCTTCTTGGTCCGTGTTTGATAAGATAGTCCAAGCTCTTTTTTTTTTTTTTTTTTTTCCGGTACGCGGGCCTCTCACTGTTGTGGTCTCTCCCGTTGCGGAGCACAGGCTCCGGACGCGCAGGCTCAGCGGCCATGGCTCACGGGCCCAGCCGCTCCGCGGCATGTGGGATCTTCCCGGACCGGGGCACGAACCCGTGTCCCCTGCATCGGCAGGCGGACTCTCACCCACTGCGCCACCAGGAAGCCCAGTCCAAGCTCTTTTGCCTTCGCTCTTTCTCTTGCCATCTCTCTCCCTCACCCAAAGTCCAGCATGGCCTCTAATGGACGAGCCCATTCATGGACTAGCCCAGGATGGACAGTTGACTACAGGTGCAAGACAAATGAGATGTGTGTGTGGCAGGGGGGAACAGCCTGGACTCAGATAAGAGAACAGCTGCAGGGGATGTGCCAGAAATGCGGCTGCCACCCCCTCTGCCATGGCTGCTTATCTAGCCCCGTGCCCTGGGCTCAGTGGTGGGTGGGAGCAGCTACTTTTAGAGATGATCTCCGTGCAAGACAGTAAATCCTTCTCTCCCTCCTGCCTTTCTCTCTTCCTTCCTTTCTCCTTTTCTCCCTTCCTTCCATAAACAGTTTCTATTCAGATGCTGAGCACTCTGCTAGGCACTATTGAGGAAACCATGGAAGCCTCACAGCACACACATTCTTTGGCCTTGAGAAACTTACCATCTGGATGGGGAGATAAGACATATGGGCAGGAGACATTTAAACAACAATATGAAATAGTCTGTGCTCAAATGTTCAAATGAATGCGACAGACTGAATAAGTGCTCTTGGAGGGTCTCAGGAGAGAGGGAGTCAGCAGGGAATTTGCGGGGAGGCGGTCAGGTTACCCACTCCTTCCCAAAGCCGCGGGGATATCTTAACAGCCAGCCTCTTGCTCACCCCTTGATGCAAACCTATACCTTTGGGAAGGGATTAGCATTTCCCCTCATTCGGGATATGATGCTTTTGACAGAGCAAGTTCCTCCCTGTTTTTCTCCAGCTTGCCCTCTTTCTTTAGGCATCTTGTTTTAGTTTAGGAAGTCAAAAGCCTTGGCAGCAGGACGGCTCCTTCTCAAAATAGCTCTTATCCTGTCCCGATAATTGCAGCTCTCCAGCCTGTTCAGCAGCAGAGCTGCTGCCCAGAAGCTGGGAAGAGAAGACTCCCAGGCAACAGGGCCTGCTGGTCTTCTCTGGATCTCTGGAAGTGGGTGGCATGGACGTGGGCCCGGTACTCTCCTCACAGGGTGTGCAAGAGCTAGGCCTTCCTCAGACTGATCCCTAGGCTGCATGGCCCACAGGCAGTCCCAGGATGAAGACTCTGTGGTGCTGGTGTCCAAGGCCTCTGGTTCCTCTCATCTAGGAATGGTTGACTGTGGAGTCTGGTCCAGATTCTATTCCCGGCAGGAATTCTCTGGGGGCCCAGCCACGACGCCTGGCTCGTGGATGGCAGCCTGTTTGTTGCTGAGCTTCACAAGCCCTTCTGGGTCCACAGCTGGGGGCGGAGCGTGATTCAGCCTCCTCCCAGGCGGCCCCTCAAGACCTTTTTGTCTAAGGAGCAGGGTAGACAGATGCTTCTCATCCTTGGTTTGGGACATCAGGGACTGGAGTCTTCCCGGAGGAGGCTATGCTGGACTGAGGGAAACATTCCTGGTGGGTTTTGTTTTGGTATCAGAACTAGCAGAAGCTCCATAGGAAGGTCCTGAGGGCGCCCTCTGCGGTCAGCGGGGGCTGTCTTCTCACACAACCCTGGGGAATTCCCTGGAATAAAGCAGCTCTTGTTGGGAGGGGCTGCCCTGGTCCCAAGATCCTGTGTCCTCAAGGCACCTAACCTGCTCACCCTTAGATGTGCTGTCAGGGGACAAGGCGGTTTACTCCCTGCTCTATCAATTATGCAAGGAATCAACTCTGGAAAACAGGCCAGGAACAAGAGGAGGCTGTTTCAGTGATACCTAAGGCCGACTTCAGTATCTTAAGGGTGACATGTCGTTTGTCCCTGGGGGCTGGGACGGCCAGCCTCCTCTTGGCTCCTGAGTCGCAGGGAAGTTTTGCTCAGGTAGATTAACTTGGCGAGGAAGAACCCAGAGCCTAGGAGCAGCCCAGGGAGGCTCTGCATTCCTGGGGATGTTAAGAGAAGCCTAGGCTATGGGCTGTCTGGAGGGAACCCCAGAGTCATTTCCCTACCCCCTCCTTTTCTCTTGCTTCGTACAGAGGCTCATAGTTGAAAGGGAAGGAGGTTGTTGAAAGGACGGGGCGGAGCTGCTGACAATGGGGCGGGGCACCTCGGGAGGCTCTTCACGGCAGCCCGACCCTCGCTGCCCCGCTGCTCTTCCTGTCAGATGGTACCTTGTTCACTGCAGCTATCGTGGGCCGTCAAGCCCAGAGCAGGATGGGAGGCTGGAGGCCTCTGGCCCAGACTTGCTATTCTGGGCACCGTCTAGGTTGACCAACTCATCAGGGTTTGCCCCGGGTGCTCCTGACTTTAACATTGAAAGTCTTGCATCCTGGGAACTCCGAGTCCTGAGCAAACCGGGACAGTTGGTCACCCTAGGACAGGTGGTGTGGTATGCCTCAGCAAGAGCCTCTGGAAGCACAGGGCAGGGGGGTAACGTCCTACCTCCACCGGGAGACCTGGGCAGATTACCCCCTCTGTCTGTACAACGAGGGCAGGACAATGCTCTGCCTTCTTCCCGAGCGTGACGGCAGAAGCCCTTCATTTTTTTGTTCTGCCCAGGATGAGCACACACAGGGAAGAATCAGCCACATCCATTTAGGACTTTCTAGTGTACTTCCAGAAGCTACTTGGTTCCCTGCCTGGAACCCATCTCCAGCATTACACATTTCTATCAGAGTAGTTTGGTGCTGTTTAAAATGGTGGGTTTTTCAGGTAAGAAGAGAGACAGGGGGCCTGAGTAGACTCGGGAGCTTGGCTTCAGAGGGCAGGTGCATACTCAGATGAGGAAGCAAATCTGTAATGCAGAAGCCATCTGACAGCTGCTCAGCCAGAGGAAGGCTGTCCTGAGTGACAGAAATGATCATGTCCCTTCACCCCACTCTGCTCAGCTGCCTTTGGCCCAGCTGCCATGAGGGGAGAAGCAAGAGACAGCTGCACCTTGGGGGCTGAATGCAGGCCTGGAGGAGGGAGACAGAATGCAAGGCAGCTCCTGAGGGAAGCTCAGACTCTGACACTGTAGATGGGAGGACTGCATCAACCAAAGTCATTTCCTTGGCACACCTGCCACAGGCAAAGTCATCTAGCTCCAGGGGTCTCAACAGTGGCTGTTTTGGGGAATTGGGTTCAATAAGTCTGAAACCAAGACCTGTTTTCTAGAGATAGAGTGGTGTCTAGCTGGAGAAGCTGATGCCACAGTTGGTGGCAGCATGGTCATTGCAATGTCACTTTAGACTAAGGCTTCTCTGCCATCCCTCTACACCCATTACACATGCACATGCTAATTCTTTGGAGGGGAGGCATTTGAAATAGTCACAGTTGACAGTTACTAGTTTGATGTTGATAATTTCGGTGTTAGCTGAGATAATGGCCGCCATTGATTTTAGTGATTATACCAGCGCTAAGTGTATTGCCTTAGTGAATCTTCACCGCAAACCTATGAGGTAGACTTTTTCTCCCTATTTCACAGATGAAGACACCGAGGCCCAGAGCTTGCTCATCAATGCCCGGAGCGCTCTAGGGAGCATCTTGCCCCAGGGGTTCATATGTGGTGTATAAACCCTTTTTCTGTAGTCACGTATTCCTGGAAGATAACTTCCTGATATTTCAGTAGCACCGTTAGATATCAAGAATTGTGAGAGGAAAGGTTGTAGTGGGGGTAACATCTGGGTCTCCGCATTTGAACTGAGAGGCTGGGAGGTCAGCGTGAGCTGGTAAACAGCCAGGATGAAGGACAGGTTATGGGTCAGCGCAGCCCATAGCCTCGAGGCTTGTCTGTACTCCAAAACCAGAGTGGAAACTAAGCAATGATTCCTCCTGGTCAATCCATATTGATCAGACATCTCTTGGGGGCAGAGGCCTGATCACCCAGGCAGACATCACATGACATATTCACTGAGTTGAAGTTGAGTAGAGGTTAATATAGAAAACATACTCCCTGTCCTTGAGGGGCTTGTGGTTAACTTGGAGAGAAAAGTATACAGATGGATCACTTGAAAAGAAGTGAATATCAAAGGACAAAGTCCAAGGCAACGAGTCAGCAAAGCTTCCAGCATGGAGGCGCTTGGAGGGTAAACACCAGGGGGAGACAGATTTTTTGCCTCAGTATAATGAAGACCTTGGTAACTCACCACCCAAAGATTGCAGGGCGGCTGTTAGAGTCAGTGAGTTTTTGGCCATGGAAGATATTCGAGCAGAGGCTGGAAGGTCAAGGGAGGGACTTGAAGGTAGTCAGACATGCAGGGGGCAGTGGTATTAGGAGGTGTGTAAGTCCCTTCCATCCCTGAGCCTCCTGGGCAGGCCCTGCCACAGAGAGGATGTTGGAAGGGCCCTCTGGCTGGCTTCTATCACCCTGCTGGCTCTGGAACTGTCCCTTGCTGCGGCCGTTCAGCAGGTGCCAGGAAACACTGTGTTCCCTGACCTGGCCGCCCGCATCTCGTGCCTGCCCCAGGATCGTGGGTCACTGGGGAGCAATAAGGGAAGGAGTGAGGCTTAGCGTATTTTGGTTTCTTGCCTCTGCACAGACCTTGCTGGACAGACTGGCTAAGGTTTCCTTGAAAGACACAAGCCAGTGATAGGTAGACGTTTGGCTCCACCAGGGCTCTCTCACTGTATCATCACTGAGTCAACACCTCTGGGGCAGGGGTACTATTAGCTGTTGCACCACTTAAGGGAAACTGCTACCGAGAGGCAAATGTGGCCTTTGCTAGTCAGGCAGATCTGAAATCCTGATTTCCGGTGGTAATTACTCTGTATTCTTGACTTTGAACCTGGGCCCTGGCTTGGCCCAAGTGCAGCATCCTTGTTTGCCATCACTGTGCCATATACCCTTCACCCATGGGTGGGCAGGAAAGATCCAGTGGAGGGGGGGCCAGGAGGTTTTCCGTAAAGACCATGTTAGCCTGAGCTAAGTAGAGGGGGCCCAGGACAGCAGACTGGGGCCGTGGTTGCTGATATGAGTTTCCCAGAAGAATCACCCTCTGTGCAAGGTATGTGTCGACTCTCCAGACGCTTGGCTTGAATACCCCACCCCAGCAGTTCCCCGGAAATTGTACCCTAGTCAAGGACATCAATGCCTGGTGGGATGTTGAATTTCTTCCTTCCTTCCTTCCTTCCTTTCTTTTCTGCCTGCATGGCTTGCGGGATCTCAGTTCCCCAACCAGGGACTGAACCCAGGCCCCAGCAGTGAAAGCCTGGAATCCTAACCACTAGGCCACCAGGGAACTCCTGGGATGTTGAATTTCAAGAGAGAACCAGAGCTCCAAGAGCTGAGGGGCACTGAGGCAAGGTTGGCCAGACAACCTGCTGGCTGGAGGTGGTACAGAGCACACAGTGATCAGTGACTCATACAAGGGCTGCTATATCTCAGCCCTGCTTCTGACCAAGTGTCAGCCTCTACCTGTCCCAATATAGAACATGAGAGCTGGAGTTGAGGGTAGAACAATCCTCTCTTTCAACAGGGGAAACAGAAGCACAGGGAGGGGAAGGGACTTTCAGGCAGTGAGATCATTGCCAGAGCTGGCATGGGGACTTACTCCCAGGCCAAATTCTCATGGAGACCCCTGAATTGCTACAGGGCTAGCATGCGGGGTTGTATAGGTAGAGTGACCCAGAGTCTACCTTAGGCTTTTATTTTGCCCAGCCCATGCTTCATGTTGGGCCTGTGACCATCAAGACCACAAGATTCTTGGCTTAGAGATGAGTTCCATGGTCCCTTCCTCTTTTGGGGCCTCACTTCCTTCAAAGCAAGCTGGCACCAACATGCCTTAGGAAACACAGGGCTCTCTGGGGTCTGGGCAGCAGGTGCCAGAGCAGAGCTGGGATTCCAGCTGCAGCTGAGGATGAGCTGCTAGCTGAGATGTGTTTGTGTCTACCCTTGAGCAGCAGCCAGAACTGGGGGAAGGAGGGACATTATGATTGTGGAAAATAAGGCTTTGTGATAGGGCCTGTCTTCCTTGACATAGGTTTTCTCCCTTGGGCCCAGCACTCACAGTCCAGGCCTTGCAGACTGAAGCATTCAAGAGGTATTCTTTTTTTTTTTTTTAATTAATGTATTTGTTATTTATTTTGGCTGCGCTGGGTCTTAGTTGTGGCACGCAGGATCTTTGTTGCGGCATGTGGATTTCTTAGTTGCAGCATGTGGGCTTCTTAGTTGCGGCATGCGAACTCTTAGTTGCAGCATGCATGTGGGATCTAGTTCCCCAACCAGGGATCGAACCGGGGCTCCCTGCACTTCTTTAAGCAATGACACCCCTTCTATCCTCCAGCCCACCATTGCCAAATATTCAATAGCAGCCCCATGTTTCCTGAACCTGATCTCACCTGTGGTACCCAGGCCCCCTCCCTCTCTCTGCTGAGTTTTGACGGATCCCAACCAAGACCACTGGGTCACAGATCAGACTGAAATAGTGTAGGCAGGCCTCTGGCACTTCTACCAATAGAGGGAGGGGGCCATGCCTGTGGCCTCAGTTTTGTCTAAAGTGTATTAAAGCCAGTCAGTCTGCCCTGGAAGAGGACTCTTGGAAGTCAGGGAGGGGCATGCTGCTGGAAACTTCCACAGAAGCCTGACCTGTATTAGCTCAGGAAATCCCCGCCAACTCCCCACCCCCTAAGCATCTCTGTTCTCCTAGCGGCTGCTGACCCTTCTGAGCCTCTAATGCCTCTAAAGCTGCTGGGGATTCTGTTCCCACAGCATCTCACCTGCTTGCCCAGCATGGCCTCTCCTGAGGCCCTCACCACTTCCACAGCCACAGGCAAGGCTTCACTTCCCCGGAAGGGCCACTCAGCCTCTCCCTTCCATTCTTCCAACAGATGATCCTGGGATAACTGATGCAGCAAATCCTCTTTACTCTTTAATCTAGGGTCCTGCCCGAAGGGAACCTCCCGTCTCTTCTTCACAGCTTGGCTGGAGGTGGAGATTGTCTGACCTTCCACCTAAGGAGGTGTCCAGAGGGTATGGACAATCAGTAACTTGGACATCAGCTGGGTTCAGTTCCCACAAACCTCGTGGACTCTCCGGGGTAACTGATCGTTTCTCTCCAACCTGGGAGGCAAACTCCCCTCTCCTTCCAAAGGTGTCTTCTCCTGGGGACACCAGGTGGGCCCTTCCTTTTGCTTTGGGGACTGGCTCAAGCCCCCACGATGCTGCGCTGCCGGGCAGGCCACTCTTTAGGGGCTGAGTGAGGAAGGGCCAAGTGACCAGCGAAGCCCCGTCCCGAGCGCCTCTCCGCACCCTGTCTCCGGGGGTCGAGAGACGCAAAGCCCCGCGGCGGGCCGGCCGCCCCCTGCCCGGCCTGCGCCGGTTCCCCGCGCCGCGGAGGTGCAGGCCCCGCCCCGCGGCCGTCCCGCCCCGCCCCCGCCGCCGGGCCCCGCCCCCGGCCGGTCCGGTCTCGGGGCGGCGGGCGGGGGCAGGCCGTTTGGCGAGGTCGGCACGCAGCTCCGGCCGCGGGTCGCTCGGGCGCTGTCCAGGCGGAGCCGGCCCGGCCCGGGCTGCAGCCATGGTAAGGCTGGCGGGCGCGGGGCGGGGCCGGGCGCGCAGGGCCCGCCGCTCCCGGGCGGCTTCGCCGAGACCCGCGGCGCCGCAGTCCAGGCTGTGCGGGGCGGGAGGCGCTGTCGCCTGCCGCGGGCACAGGCAGGCTGGCGGACGGCGCTGCGTCGCTGCGTCGCTGCTCCCAAGTTTCTTCTTCTGATGCGAGCAGACACGGAGTGGGCCCCGGCCACCGGGGTGCTGCCCCGTTCTTGGACGGAGGGGTGGGTCCGTGCTGGGTGGGGAGGGGCGCCGGCCGAGACGCGCTGGTGGGCTGGGGTGAGTGACTCAGGCAGGGGCGGAGGTGAGGGTCCCCCCCCTGCCTGGGTCAGCTGTTACCTGGGTGACTTCCTCGCCCACCTACCCTGGGCTCAGGGACCAGCATCAACGTCCTGGGAAAACACTGCCTGCCTCGCCAAGAGGGATGGTGAGACGCTTGGGCCCTCCCTTCCCACAGCACCATCTGCCCAGGGACCTCGGAGAGAGGGAGGCCCAGCCACCATCCTGCCCCGTGGGATCAGCTATATCCCTCTGCCTCTGAGACAGGAACCATGGGGAATCTTCCTCCTGCTGCATCCTCGCCCCTCCCCCCAAACCAGGTCCCTCTGCAGTGATGGAGGGTGGAGGGGACTCATTCCTGCCCCCTGCCTGTGGTGGGAGGAGAAACAGTAACCCCCGCCAACCACCCTGAAGACCCCCCAGGTAGGAAGCTTTGATGTTTGGCTGTGAGGGTGTGAGCTCTTTTCCTGCCATCCCTGCCAGAGCCTGCCACAAACACAGCATGCTGAGTGTCAGGGCCTCCAGGCCCTATGCCAGCTTCTCCTCCCGGTCTGGAAGCCCCCTAGCCTTTGCCCTCTGCATTGGGAAGCACAGGCTGTTTACAGCAGGAGGAGATCCGTGACCAGCCTGTGGGGCAGGATGTTGGCTGTGGGCAGCCTCCAGAAAGGAACTTCCTGGGCCCTGTGGAATCAGAAGCTTCCAGGTCTAGAAAGGCCAACCTTTTGGGCTCTTCTCTCTCAAGCTGTGTCCAGGCCGAGGCCCAAGTCTTGGCCAGGAAGTCTTGGTGACACTGTGACCTTCCCCAAAGGGGGGTTTCCTGGGAGAGGCCGAGTGGTGCCTGCCTTTATCCCTGCCCCCACCCTTCTCTTCACATGCGGACAGACAGACTGATTGTGCCCGGGATGGAAGCCTGGGGAGCACTGATTGTTCTCAGCGCCAAGGGGCCGAGAGGGGCTTTTTCTGCCACACACCAAGTTCAGCTCAGCTGAGGTCTTGGTGCTTCAACTTGGCTGAGGCCACCCTGTTCCTCTGTATTTAAAGGCACCCCGTCACCACCAGCGTCCTCAGCCTCAGGCCCCTGCCTCAAGCCAGCTCAGTCCTTAAGCTGACTGGGTTCATGTCAAGCCAGACTTCTCTGTGAGGGTCACTTTGTGAAAGGAGATCAGGCACCCAGCTGCTTCAGAGATCAGTGGGGAGAGCTCCCCAGCCCAGGAGCCCCAGGGGTTTTTAATTGGCATGCAAAAAGAAGGACTTGGCTAACATTAATAACCATCCTGGGACTTGAGGTGTACCTTCTCTCCCCAGGTTCAAAGCAGCTTGAGGTATCTGTCATCTGGGAGTGCTTTCTTTCCCCAGCCTTCCTGGGAGGCAAGGAAGGGCCATTCACGATTGGACATTAAGGCCCTGAAATTAAGACCCTATTCAAAATCACAAAGGGTATTTCTAGCCAAGGCAGAAACACTGGCCTCCGGACTCCTAGTCAAGTGCTCCATCTGCACTCTCCCAGTTAGGTCCCTCTGTTTGTCTCCCTCCTAATCGGCAACTTTGAAGCCTCTGGGATCCCAGCCTCTCCTTGACCTGAACTCATGCCCCTCAGAGACCAAGTGTGAGCAGCTCCCCTGCTGACTCTCTGAAAGTGATGGGGTGATGAAAGTGATACAGGTCCCCATGAGTCAGAGGTCACGTATCCTAGGATGGAAGGAGTCCCTGCAGCAAAGGCCTCTCTGTGGCTGGGACTCTCTGCAGGGAAATCTAGGGGCGGATTTCTGAAGGCAGTGCGGTTCTCCACTGAGAGAACACAGAGGGACACTGGGAAGAAAAGTGGGGCCATTCCTAAGAGAACATACACCCAGGGGATTATAGGACACCCCACACTGCTTCAGCACTGCTTGAAGTTAAGGTGAAAGAGATTGGAATCCTTTGGGACTGGAGTCTCCTGGGTAGCTGCCCCGTGTACTGATGGACCAGGTCACCTTGGGGACAGGTCTCAACCCTTTGACAGGCCTCAGTGTCCTTGGGGGTTACAGGAGAGGGCAAGTGGATCAAGAGCCTGTGTTGCAGACAGACTTGGGAGGCTGGTGCTGTGCCCATCAGGGTAGGCAGCGGGCAGGCATCGTGGAGCAGCCAATCAGAGGAGGAGGGGACTGCAGAAAAAAACGAGTGATCCTGCTGCAGCTGAGCTGTCCTTGGAGGGTGGGAGCCAAGGGAAGGGAGGAGGAAGGGTTGGGGAAGGACATTCCACAGGCTTTTCTGGCCCCTGACAGACACAGGGGCGTCAGAGAGAAAGGGAAAGGAGCAAGTCAGGACGCTGGATTACAACAAGAGCATCAAGACCAGGCTGTTTCTGTGTGTGAGGAACTTTTCTTGGGAGATAAAATTAGACCTAGAGCTTGCTGACAGGGAGTCTGAAGCGTGGGACATGGACCGTTCACTGGGATGGCAAGGCAGCTCTGTCCCTGGGGTAAGGTGCTGCTCTGGGAGACGGGTGGACCCGCCCTGTCTTCCCCCTGCATTGTCTGGGATTGGGGCTCAAAGTCAGAAAATGATGTGGTCGCTGGCGGAGCCGGGGGCAGGGAAGGACAGACAGCAGGTGAGGCCCCTCGTGTCCTGGCTCCTTGTCTAGAGCCCCTGTGGGCCCCTCCGTGCTGATGAGCTGTTCCCAGGCATGGAGAGTGGTGCTGGGTTCCTGGTGACTCTACTTGAAGAGCGCAGGGGCTGGGGGTCTCCATCAGTGCCTTCCTTTCTCCCTTCCTTGCTGCCCCGCTGCTCAGTGCCCCTGGGGAAACCAGGCGGAGCGCAGTCCTCTCTCTCCCACCCTCAGCCTGACCCCCAGACCGACTGCTGGGTCACTGTGGGGTTGTGCAGAGGGGCAGGATTTCCCCGAATTCCCCAGACTCTTCAGCTGCCCCCCCAGCCCCATCCCTTCTCTGTTGCCGTATAATTAATCGTCCAAGCTGGGACACTTTGCAGAGTCAAAGGGGGCAATTATGCCAGAACAACAAACATACACTGGGATGTATGGTCACCCCACCGGCCCCCACAAATACTGTGGGTAAGAAAAAGCCCGTTGGGTCAGGCTTGCCTCAGGACTGTCTCTTCTGGCCACTTGGCCCCTACCTGCTGGTTCCAGTTTCTGTCTAAAAGGCCCCTTTTCCTGTCTCGGCAAGCCCTGGAGGCTACGGCTATAAGCAGGTATGGGGACTTGAGAGGCGACAGCCTGGAAGTAGCTCTTAGGGCACTTTCCCCTGTAGCCTCCCCCTCTAGTCCCTTCCCTCTGCATAGACCTGGCAGCGTGACTGCATCCCTCAGTTCTTCCCTTTGTAAAACGGGGGCCTGCAGGGCGACCGCGGGCATGTTATCTCCCCTCACCCTGGCTGGGACTCCACAGTGGTCTGGGGTAGCCCCCACTGGCTTGGCTGATTCCCAGAGGGTGAGTCAGCCTGTGAAGCCGGCCCTTGTCCGTTGTCTGGGGGAGGCACGTGGGTTTTGTGAGGCCGAGCTGAGCCCAGCACCGCCAGGCACTCCACAGAGGGGGCTGGCCCCAAAGGAGAGAGAGGAAGCCTTAGGGTCTGGAGCTGAGGGTCCGAGTAGGAAGGGAGTGGCCTGCCTTCCCAGCTGGAGATGGAGTGGAGCGGGTCTCCACAGAGGAGCCAGCCCCCCGCTGCCTACCACCCGTGCAGTTCACAGTTGAGACCAGACCCCCTCCCTTTAGCACTGCAGGCTAAAGCCTGTCTCTGGGCACAGGGGGCACTTCCCCGTATACATCCCTCACAGTTGGGGGCTGTCAGACGTGTCCTGCCGTCCTCCCTCACCTGGTCCCTCCCAGCTCCCTTTCACCCACACTCGGCATCCCCTGCCGGCTTTCCCCTCCGCTCCTGGGGAGCCCCTCCACAGGCTCAGGCTCTGTGTGGCTCGGTGTCTGGAGGAAGGGGGGTCAGGTCAGCTGTACTGAGTCCTGGGCAGTGAGTCCTGGGGCGTGCGCACCTCCAGTAGAGTCTGCACCTCAGTCCCAGAGCTCAGCGACTGCAGTGACAGGAGGCGAAGAGACCCCTGCTGGCTCTCGATTCGCCCGGGGCTGGCGGCTCCCTTCTCCCCTGCCTCCCTCCTTCCTGCCCGTACCCCATTCTGGCCGTCTGCACTCTCCTTGAGTCCTGAGCCACAGTCTCCGCTCAGCTCTAACGCCTCTGTCTGCTGCCCGTCATTCAGCCTGACTTCCTGGCCTTTGGGGCAGTCCCTGGTCCTGGCTTGGGAGGGCAGCCTCAACAAGCACCCTGTTGAGAGCGAGCATTGGGACTGGAGCTACTCAGTTCCCCAGAGCAGTTTGCAAGGGCTCTGGGGGCCGCCCAGGGCTGCTGCTGGACCCCAGGGCCTTGCCTGACGTCTTGGACCCTTGGACCGGGGAGGCATGTGAGCAGTTGCGGGAGGGGTGGTGAGCTCTTCCTCTGGCCTGGCCGCCTGGGCAGGTTCTTGCCCTGGTAACCGTAAGCGCTTTCCTCTCTCCCTCTCGCCTTCTCCCGTCTTCCTCCTTCATTCGTCCCCTCCTGCCACCTGCCTGCCTGCCCCGCCCCCACCCCGGACCCTCAGATCAAGCGCTTCCTGGAGGACGCGGAGGACGCAGAGCTGAACAAATTCGTGAAGGATTTCCCAGGCAGCGAGACCTACCACCACCCAGAGGCCAAGACCTGGGTGTCCAGGCCCCAAATCCTGGAGCCGAGGCCCCAGGCCTCGGACCTCTGCCAGGATGACCTGGAGTTCAGACCCCCGTCGTGGCCCCAGCCCTCTGACAGCCAGCAGCACACCTCTGCCTCAGCCCCTCTCAGCCCCGCAGCCCGGCCCCGCAGCCCGTGGGGCAAGCTCGATCCCTATGACTCCTCCGAGGTAGAGCCTCCAGCCCTGCCTTTGCCTTTCAGTGGGCTGGTGCAGGAGGACCCGGGGAGGGAGGAGAGGGAGCCCGAGTGTGTGTGCACGTGCACGTGTGTGTGTGTGTGCGTGTGCGCACGCGTGTGCGTGCTGAGCCGGAGCCCCTCTCCGTCCTGTGTCGGCCCCAACTCTGTGGTGTCACCCCCCAGGTATGTTGGAAACTGACAACGTCAGCAGGGACAGGAGCCCAGCTGGGAGCCCCAGATGGGGCCTCGGAGGAGGCTGGCGCTGCTCTCTGAGGCCGGCGCTGGGTCCTGGGGTCCCTCTGCCTCTACCCTGATGCGCTCTGCCTTCTCGTCCGCTAGGATGACAAGGAGTACGTGGGCTTTGCGACCCTCCCCAATCAAGTCCACCGAAAGTCCGTGAAGAAGGGCTTTGACTTTACCCTCATGGTCGCAGGTAGGGCAGGGGCGGGGCTGGGCGGGGCTGGGCAGGAGGCGTCTCAGGTGGGGATGGTCTGTACGTGGGGAGTGGGTACGGGTAGGGCAGGAGAAAGCCAGGGGCTGTGCCTTTTTGCAAAATAGCTGGGAGACGCGGGTGGCCAAAAGTATGTGTGTGTGGCAGGGGAGGCGGTGGTGACGAGGAACAGAGAACATATAACCCTCAGCTTTCTAGCGGTTGCCTTTCTCTGTGTGACCTCGGGCAATCTCTCATCCTCTCTGGGCCGCATCCAAACGATAAGGCCGGGCGAGCTCTTCCCTGTGCCTCCTCCCAGCTCTGCTGTGGTCTAGTTGGTCTCTTCCCAGTTAGATAAGAGAGCGGCTGCCCCCGCAACCCCGCCACCTTGGTCCGGCGGGGTTGCCTCTTGGTTGCAGCTCTGACGTGGTGCCTCTGTCGTCTCTCCCCTGTCAGGAGAGTCTGGTCTGGGGAAATCCACTCTCGTCAACAGCCTCTTCCTCACTGACCTGTACCGGGACCGGAAGCTCCTCAGCGCTGAAGGTGAGGACGGGAGGGGAGCGTGGAGACAGGCAGGCAGAGCTGACCCGGGAAACCGAGCTGACTGCGGGCTCGGAGGGGCGGGCCCTCCCCAGCGCGCGGGAAGCCGTGGCTTCCTAGAGAGACTGCCGGCATCTCTCTGTAGGCCTATTTGGCCTGGAAGCCCACCAGCCAGCTCCCTAAAGATTTGGGTGCCGAAGCAGGGCACGGACCAGAATCCTGCTCTTGGAGTGAGTCTCTGACCCCCAGAGGATTCCAGGAATCCGAGAAAAGAGCCGGGAGCAGAGAAGAGGCTGGGGCCAGAGCCAACAGCCACCGGCATTTCCTGTGTTGGGAAATGTGCTCCTTGCTGGTTCCCAGAGCACAGGCCCCCAGGCAGCCCCCGGGGGCGGGAGCGGGGGCGGTGTGGGTGAGGCAGTCTGGGCAGCACTGGCTGGGGTGGGTGGTGCGTCCTGACTGGGCAGGTCCTTGCCCTTGCCCTGGCCTCAGTTTCCCCCTTCTCCAGAGCGGATCACGCAAACAGTGGAGATCACTAAACATGCAGTGGACATAGAAGAGAAGGGTGTGAAGCTGCGGCTCACCATTGTGGACACACCGGGTTTTGGGGATGCGGTCAACAACACAGAGTGGTATGTCTGACCAAGCACAGCCCCTGCCCCGACCCCCACCAACTCCGTACACACACACAGGGGCGCACGTAGGCTCAGACACACCCACAGTTGTCAAGAAGGAGGGGTTTGTGCCCTCGAGCATGCCACTGCCCTTTACCGGACAGCTGTCTCCTCTGTAAAGTGAGAGGGAAGGCCTTGGACCAGATGATCTCTAATGTTCCCTTGACTTGACCCACAGTTCTAGAATGGGGTTGAGGACACAGGAACGAAGAGCCTCAAGAAAGCAAACACATGTGAAAACGTGTAGCACGGGGCCTGACGTATAGTAGGTGGTCCGTAGTTGTCACCCTCCCTCCTTCCATTCCTTTCACCAGCAACATTTTAGGTGCTACAAGCAAGTTATTAAAGGCGTGAGAGTGCATGGAGGGAGGGGTGAAGGGAGAAATAAGAGGCGAAGGGAGAGCAGGGGTGGAGCTGCGTTTAAACTCCCGGGACCCTCTAGGCCACCTGCCAAAATAAAAGGCGGCTTGCCAGCCCCACCGCAATCATCCCTGACATTTTTTTCAGGAACTAGAAGGATGCTTAGATAATGGTCAGTCAGACAGACCTGAGTAGATGAGGAGGAGAATGGGTGATAAGGACAGGAGAAAAGGGGATGCCTTTGGTGAGGGAGTTAGGCAGGGTGGTGCTGAGACGCCTAGACCGAGAGTTCAGATCTTGATGCAGCGTTTAGGAACTGCGTGATCTTGAGCAAATGACCACATTCCCATTTCTTCAACTGAAATATGCTGGCCTTACCACCTCACCCAGCTGATCTGAAAATCAACCCAGAAAGATGCATGTGAACATGCATGAAAAACGTACAGTTTTTACAGGGCTGTGTACATTATACTCATGAATATTAAGATGATAATTTCAGGATTGGTGAAACATAAAAGTGTGGGGTCCCCTGTTCAAAATGATTAAGAATTTCAGCATGGCCACAGCAGAGACTAAACCAAATGTGGGCCTGGTATGACTGACTGCACGGGTCACACGCCCAGGAAGCTGACCCTGGATAATTGCCTCACAGACCGATCAGACCCTTATGGACCTTTCTGTGCTCTGAACCACTACCCCCTCCATTTGTGCTTGATCATGACAACATGTGACTTTCGGCTCAGCACATTGGTTCATCTTCAACTTCACGATCTAAGCCTTGAGGGGAGGGCCACTTCTTATATTCCTGCCACACGCTGTGCTGGTACATGGTGCCTGGTCTCTGTACGTAGTCCTGCTGGATTGAGGGGGTCTCCAGTCATCACCACCCTTCCGGATCGGGGACTACGTCTCAGCAAACTGGGCTCGCCCTGAAACCCGAGCCCTGACCAGCACCTGCTTCCTACTTCAGCAGGTATCACTCCCTCCTTCAATCAGTCTACTTACCTCCTCTTGCCTTCCATAGTAATAATAACTTCTCTTGCCTGGCACCTCACAGTTTACAGTGTACCACCACACGTACTCATTTAGTGAACCAGCAGGAAGTTACTGAGCACAGATGAGGTGTGCAGCCTGTGCTGGACATTTTAAGGGATGCAGAACACGTGTGAATAATCCTTGTCACAGTCTAGTGGCAGTGGGAGTGGGGGGGTGGGGGGCGCAGCAGGGCTCTAACGTGTGTCAATCGGGTAAAAACTTAGGTTAGTAAATGAGTTGGGCATTGTGGTGGCAAACACTGAACTAGGAGTCAGAAGGCCAGGGGCTTGAGTGGGTAGAGAATTTGCTAGCTAAAGTGATGTGGATTAAGTCTCTTAGCAGCTCTGCATTTAGCTTCTTCATGTATAAAATGAGAATAATGCTCCTCATAATGTCCACCCATCAGGGCACCTGGGTCAGTGAGGATGAAACTCAATAACAGAAGAGCAAGAGACTTGAAAATGGAAGTGGTTGAATCTATCTATCTATCTATATATAACACCTCTGTGTGTGGTGATGGAAGGGGAGAGCAGTGTGCACTGCTATAGTCACAGGAGCCTTCATGGAAGAGATGGTTCTGGGCTATGGCTCCGAAGGATGGAGTGGGCTTGGAGAGGCGGAGGAGAGGATGGAACCACACGAGCAAAGGCTCTGAGGCTGAACCGTGAACCTGACTTAGGGCTGCCCAGCCCTCCAGTTGGTTTTCACCTGCCGGCACCTTGCCAGTCTTACTGCTTTGTTTGGTCACCTGGGCTCTTTTCCTTTCATCAAGCTAGTATTTATTGACCTCTGTCTGTGTGCTGAGTCTGATTTTCTATCAAGATGTTTGAGATGCAGCCCTGTCCCACCCAGGTACCTCCCTGAAGATGTAATGAAGCAAGTCGGGGAATAGCAGAGTCTTGAAGAGACTGCTCGGGGCGTGGGCTCCTCGCAGGCCCCGAGCTCACTGGGCAGCCCTCACTTCCAGTTTCTCTGCTTGTCTGTCCCTCCTCCAGCTGGAAGCCTGTGGCAGAATACATCGACCAGCAGTTTGAGCAGTATTTCCGAGATGAGAGCGGCCTGAACCGCAAGAACATCCAAGACAACAGGGTGCACTGCTGCCTGTACTTCATCTCGCCCTTTGGCCACGGGTATGGTCTGAGCCTGAGGCTCCTGACACCACCGGGTGTTGCCAAGGGAACAGGCCAAGAGCACCAGGGGCAGGGCTGCCACTAGCAGGTGGTCACAGTTTCCTGTTCCCCAGGCTCCGGCCATTGGATGTTGAATTTATGAAGGCCCTGCATCAGCGGGTCAACGTCGTGCCTATCTTGGCAAAGGCGGACACACTGACACCTCCGGAAGTGGAGCGCAAGAAACGCAAAGTGAGGGAAGCTGGTGGGGGAGGGCAGCAGGTGGGCTTCTGGAAAGGATGGGGTCCCCCGAACTATGGGCCCCTCGTGTGTTTGCCAGATCCGGGAGGAGATTGAGCACTTTGGAATCAAGATCTACCAGTTCCCAGACTGTGACTCTGACGAGGATGAGGACTTCAAATTACAGGACCAAGCCCTAAAGGTGGGGCCACCCCAGGGCATCCCTTTCCCGTCTTGTTTCTTCTGGGCAGAAAAGAGAAGTAGAATTCTATATAAGGGTGGGCTACTGGGGTGGAAGAGGACCCTGGTTTCCTAGAAGGAACCAGAGAAGATGAAGATACAGGTGGAAAGGAACAGGTGCGAATGGCGGTGTTGACAGACACCCCTAACTTCTTCCAGGAAAGCATCCCATTTGCTGTAATTGGCAGCAACACTGTGGTAGAGGCCAGAGGGCGGCGAGTTCGGGGCCGGCTCTACCCCTGGGGCATTGTGGAAGGTAAAACACTGAGCTTGTGACCAGGGTATCTCCTTGCCCTCAATGGTTCTCCTGTACCTATGCCCCTGGCTGACCCCTAGCCTTGCTGTGCAGTGGAAAACCCAGGGCACTGCGACTTTGTGAAGCTGCGGACCATGCTGGTGCGTACTCACATGCAGGACCTGAAGGACGTGACCCGGGAGACACATTACGAGAACTACCGGGCACAGTGCATCCAGAGCATGACCCGCCTGGTGGTGAAAGAACGGAATCGCAAGTATGGCCAAAGGCCAGGACGGAGCTGGCAGGGGTGGGGTCCCAAGCACAGCCTTGGGTGAGACCAAGCCCTTCCTTTGTTCTGTAGGCTCTGGGCTCAATCCCAGCAGGTGCTGGGGCCTCCCCAGCCTCACCAACTCCCCTGTCCCCTCCCCCTCAGCAAACTGACTCGAGAGAGCGGTACCGACTTCCCCATTCCTGCCGTCCCACCAGGGACAGATCCAGAAACCGAGAGGCTGATCCGAGAGAAAGATGAGGAGGTGAGAGCTGGGTGGGGCAGTAGGGGCTGCCAGCCTGAGAGGACCCCTGCTTAGTCATAACCCTCAGCACCTCCTGGTTCGGGAATAGGAATATCCCTGGCCCTGGTACATATCTGGACCCTGGATTGGTGGCTTAGTGGTTCTGCCCAGAGACTCCGTCACACCTCAGGGCTGCCAAGGCCCTGGCTGAAGGGATTAGAGGTTGGGGGCACTTCTCTAAATCTATAGGACTCTCCGAAAGGCCCCACTTTGATTCATGTGCCTGTTCCAGCTGCGACGGATGCAGGAGATGCTGCACAAAATCCAAAGACAGATGAAGGAGACCCATTAGCTGGCTTTCAGCCTTGAATATTTAAACACCACCTCTTCGTCCTGCCTATGCCGGCCCCTCCCAGCACCAGCTCTGCTCAGGCCCCTGCAGCTACTGCCACCTCACCTTACATCCCTGCTGCCTTCCCAGAGACTCAGAGGAAATAAAGTTTAACAAATCTGTAGGTGGCTTCTGGTGTCACTGTCTGTATCTTTATAAATTTGTTTATTTTATTTATCTATCTTTGGCTGCGTTGGGTCTTCGTTGCTGTGCGCGGGCTTTCTCTAGTTGCGGCGAGTGGGGGCTACCCTTTGTTGCGGTGCATGGGCTTCTCATTGCAGTGGCTTCTCGTTGCGGAGCACAGGCTCTAGGCACGCGGGCTTCAGTAGTTGTGGCACGGGGGCTCAGTAGTTGTGGCTCGTGGCTCTAGAGCACAGGCTCAGTAGTTGTGGCGCACTGGCCTGGTTGCTCCACGGCATGTGGGATCTTCCCGGACCAGGGCTTGAACCCATGTCCCCTGCATTGGCAGGCGGATTCTTAACCACTGCGCCACCAGCGAAGCCCAGTGTCTGTATCTTTACCATCTCGTGGAAACCAAGAAGATCCTAGGACCCAGTTTTGAAAGGTTGCTGGAGGAGGGTGCTGGCTTCTGACTTTTCGCAGGGAAGGGAGAGTGGGGAAAACTTTCCCCTCTCATGACAGGGCTCAGTCCGTGCCCAGAATCCAGCCTGGCCTGTCCATCCTCCTGACTATATCTCTCCTGCCTCTGTTATCTGGAGCCCCTCTCATCTTTACCACATACAGTACTGACAACCCCATAGAAGTTTAGGATTTGATATCTCCCCCGAGAAAACATCGTATTAATTTCATGCAGCCTTCGTATTTCCCCTGATGTGGGGAAAGGGATATGCAGTACGAATTAAGCTCTGTACTCGAGGAAGCCTGTGATAGAGCACTGAACAAATGCTGAAACCCCTGGAATCACCAAACACTGTAGTAATTGCTGGGAATGGATGGAGTACAGTCATCGTCCTGGAAGAGTTCAGTACTCATTTAACAAATATTTATTAAGCATCTGCTCGTTTGCAGACAGTGTTTTATTTTTTTATATTTTTATATTATTTATTTTTTTATTATTTTATTTTATTTTTGGCTGCGTTGGGTCTTCGTTGCCGTGCGCGGGCTTTCTCCAGTCGAAGCGAGAGGGGGCTGCTCTTCATTGCGGTGCGTGGGCTTCTCATTGCAGTGGCTTCTCTTGTTGCGGAGCACAGGCTCTAGGCCGGCGGGCTTCAGTAGTTGGGGCACATGGGCTCAGTGGTTGTGGCTTGCAAGCTCTAGAGCGCAGGCCCAGTAGCTGTGGCGCACAGGCCCAGTAGTTGTGGCGCACAGGCTGAGTTGCTCCGTGGCATGTGGGATCTTCCCAGACCAGGGCTCGAACCGTGTCCCCTGCATTGGCAGGCGGATTCTTAACCAGGGCTCGAACCGTGTCCCCTGCATTGGCAGGCGGATTCTTAACCACTGCACCACCGGGGACGTCCCAACAAACACTGTTTTAAACCTTGGAGTTAAAGCACTGAACGCAGGTAAGGTTCCAGTTTTCCTGGAATTTACTGAATGTAGTAAAAGTCCCAGTGTCCTATAAGAAAGAGACACGTGAGGACATAATGGCCCTGGGGCTTGCTATTAAAGCATTCAGGCCCACTCCTGAACTGAAGCTATCGGTTGAGAATCTGAATCAACTGTTCTCCATTTCTGTCGGGTTGGTGGTTATCTCCGGGCTACGGCGACCTCCAGCGGCCACCCACCGCCCTGCTGCCTGCTCTGGCTCCCCGTGGGAGAAAGGAAGGGAGGAGCGAAGAGCTAGATCCTCGGGAGAGTCGTATTCCCCACACCCTTTACAGACCAGAAGGTCGCAGCTAGCTCGTGGCCGTCTCAGTCCTATTTCTCAGGTGAGAGGTCTTCTCAAAACTGAAGGCACCGTTCATTCTGGTCACGGAGAGCGGGGTCGGTTCGCGGATGAAAAGTGAAGGTTGGAGGAACACGTCAAGGTGCGGAAGAAGGGAAACCCTCCCCCACCCCGCGCCAGTCGAAGACCCAGACGGAGCCTCAGGCCCAGCCCTCCCTCCTCTCTTAGCGTTCGGGGTCTTTCTCTCCCTTCCGGCTTTGGGACGGACAACCGCGGCGAAACCAAAACGGAAAATGGATAAACTAAGGTGACACCGGAGATCTACTTGAGAAGTAACCGGGGGCGGGGTAGTCACCGGAAGTGGCTGTACGGCCTCTGTCCCTACGAGGCTCCGCCTTCAATTGCGCTACCAGTAGGCGACAGACCGCCCCCACTTCCGGCCCCTGGAGCCTTAGCCAGCGGCCCCCCTTTTACTGTTCTCCCATTGGCTACCGCAGGGACGCGCTGTGATTTCCCATTGGTCGCGTCTCCTCTCCCGCGCCGCGCCTCCTCCCTCCAGGTACAGTCTCGTCTTCCGGCACCCGATAGGCTAAAGGCTGGGAGGGCGTCTGCCCCATTTGACCAATGAGCGGCGTGAAGAGTGAGGGCGGTGGCTGCGTGGTGGGGGGCAGGGCGGGACTTGGTGTGGCTATTGGCCAGGGTGGGCACAGGCCAGAGATAGGATTGGCTGGGGAGAGGGGCACCGTGGTGGGGTCGAAGCTGCGCGGCCTCCGCAGCTGCGGGAGACGGAAGTAGTGAGAGCGCGGCCTCGGAGGGTCGGGCGGACGCCACCTGGGTGAGTCACCGTGCCCCGTGCACTGCCAGTTTGGGAGCCACAACGACCGCGTCTTGCCCGGCCCCGCCCCGGCCCCACCGGCTTTCGTGAGCCCCGCCTTCTGTCATTCGGGGCTCCGCCTCCGAGTCTTTAGGCTCCGCCCCTAAAACCTGGGTACCTGGGCTCCCCTGTCAGCCTGACCCGCCCCCCCCCCCCCCCCGTGTCCAGATCACCTAGGTCCGGGAACCCTGGGCCTCCCAGGCCTGTCCTCGTCTCTCCCTCTCTCCGCTTCCCTGAGGCTGCTTGCCAGTGGGCGGTGAGGCAGCACCTCTGGCTTGCAGCTTGCTGGCTCCCCCATGGGGAGGGTGGGCTGTGATTACGGAGGCGGGTAGGGCCACAGATGGAGACTTTTATCCCCACAGCCTTCTGCGGGGCACTGCTGGACTGCCCCTGAGCTCGGATAGCGGGCATAAAGAAACATGTCAGTGAAACCTGGGCCTGGTT
Source organism: Hyperoodon ampullatus (assembly GCF_949752795.1). Taxonomy (NCBI): domain Eukaryota; kingdom Metazoa; phylum Chordata; class Mammalia; order Artiodactyla; family Ziphiidae; genus Hyperoodon; species Hyperoodon ampullatus. The sequence goes on from NC_136932.1 coordinate 55,333,843, forward strand.
CCCTAAGTGGGCCAAGGAGGCCCATCCTGACATTTCTGTTGCTTGGGCCCATTTGACAGGTACTGACTCTGAGGCCTGCACTGGCCTGATTCTGTCCCCGTTGTGTGGCCTCCTCCCACTAACCTGCACCCCACTTGGTGTCAAGTACACTCAGCAAGGCATGTCCAGCCCTGCTACCTTCTGCTCATAGGTTGTGGTCCCCTCCCTCTTGTCCTCTGCTCTGGACTCTGCCCCCAGCAAACAGGTCAGGTGGGTGCCACTCCCAGACTCAGAGGCTGGCAGAGCGCTCTTGTGGACTCACGTTCCCACCAGGGCCAGAAGTGAGCCCTGGTTGGGCAGCCTCTGTCTTTCCAGAGTTGGCAGTTCTTTTGCTCTCCCACAAAGAACAGGGTTTGGAGTGTTTTACTTCTCTTTCTGGGACTGGGAATCGGGACTCTTGAGTCCTGCTCCAGAACTTGATGGCTGCCTTCATGCCCTGCAGAGTCGCTTGTTGCCTTCTCCTCATGTAGCTCCCACTGCCTCTGTCTAGCATGGTGACTTGTGGAGAGGCTGGCTTCTCTGCGAGGAAGGCAAATAAGAGTTGTGGGGAAGTTCAGGAGTAGATGTGTGGCATTTGTTGATTCTATGGTGATGTTAATGTTGCTCTTTGTGCTTATGTTTCTCGGTCTCTGCAGTGAGAAGCAGGTAGCCAGGACCCTCACCACGGTAGAATGGTGAGTACTCTTTCCTCAGACCACTGTGTTTTCTGTAATCCTTGTGTCTTTCTCCATGAAGCTGCCCGCCCCTCCTGGACCTTGAGCTCCAGGCTACTCTGTTCAGCAACTAAACAGGTTCACCTGCCCTGGGGATAAATCAGGGCTTCTTTAGGTTGCAAAACATCAGCCGATATACAGCACTGGGACGGGAAGCCTCTAGACGTCTTTTTCTGCATGTGCTATGACATGCCTTCCCCACACTGCCACTGGCTCCCTTAGCTCTTCATAATGGTCCTTCTCGTGCTTCTCCTGGTCCCTGGGTGAAGCTCTCTGTTCTGGTCTGAAAAGCAAGGGCTCCTTTGTATCAAGATCCTTGTACTTCCTACTGGGTCCCTTGAGTATTGTGGGTGCTGTATCAGGAGTGACTCCACTAAAACTGTGGGGCTTCTCTAGCTCCAAGGTCCTGCTGTCTGTCAAGCTACTGTAGGCAACAGCTGACTGAGTATATAGCAGGGGAGCACCCTCAAGGTGCCCAGAATATCACCGGGGGCGGTGTGTGTGTATATGTGTGTGTGTCTCTGTGTGTGTGTGTGTGTCTGTGTATGTGTGTGTGTGTCTGTGTGTGTGTCTGTGTGTGTACGTGTGTGTCTGTGTGTGTATGTGTGTGTGTCTGTGTGTGTATGTGTGTGTACGTGTCTGTGTGTGTCTGTGTGTGTGTACGTGTGTGTGTCTGTGTGTGTGTACGTGTGTGTCTGTGTGTGTGTACGTGTGTGTATGTGTGTGTGTATGTGTGTATGTGTGTGTATGTATGTGTGTGTGTGTGTGTATGTGTGTGTGTGTTATAATGATCCCATAAATTTTCCGCTAACTGTAACTGCCCTTTTTCACCCCAAGTTCAGGGAACCCCTTAACCCCTGAGAGCTGGGAGGAAGCAGTGGGATGAGAGGGGAGTGGGGAGCTACGAGCCTGGGTCCAGACCAGGTCCTTGCTCCGGCTGTATCTCTTTAGTGCTTTCACGTGTCCCCTGTGCTTAGGCACAGGTCAAGGCATTCAGTTGGTGAGAGGACTCGCTCTTTTCCTCCACAGACACATGGGTGTGTGGGGTGTGCGGTACTCTTCTGGTCTCTTCTCAGAAAGCTGGTCCTAACCCCCACCAACTGATAGCCCCTTTCCTTTTTCTCTTCTGTGATACACTGAAAAGGGTCAGCCTGGTCTAATTTTGAATTCTAGCACCACCACTTAAGTACTTTAGGTGAATTGCCTACTTTCTCTGTAAGCCTGAAGTCTCATTTCTTTGGGAGTTGAATGGTTTTAGTGAGATAATGTTTGAAACATGTCTGGCTCATAGTAGGCGCTTAATAAAATGTCAGGTTTTTCTCCTATTCCTCCCTTCCCCCAAGACCAAAACCGAAACAAAAGCCCTGGTTTCTGAAAGTTACCAGGGACAGGGAGTGTGGGGTTCCAAACAGTTCCTTCTGTGACTCTTGGTGACATTTTGCGGTACGCGGGCCTCTCACTGCTGTGGCCTCTCCCGTTGCGGAGCACAGGCTCCGGACGTGCAGGCTCAGCGGCCATGGCTCACGGGCCCAGCCGCTCCGCGGCATGTGGGATCCTCCCGGACCGGGGCACGAACCCGCGTCGCCTGCATCGGCAGGCGGACGCTCAGCCACTGCGCCACCAGGGAAGCCCTCTTGGCGACATTTGGAGCCTCTTATCGCCGCCCCTTATTCTCTGGCCCTCTACCCAACTCCCCCGCTCCTCCGTGAGTTTTGTTTTTGCGTAGCTTCTGTGGTCCGTAGTTCCAGCTCTTCTCTTTCCCAGCCTAAGAAATCCTTTCTCCTCCAAGAAGGACTTTCTTACCCAGAAGACACAGGATGTGAAACAAGGGGGGAGAGGAGGAGATGAAGAAGCAGGGCTGGGCAGGGACCATGGAATAAAAAACCCAGGAAATTCCCCCCTCAGGGGTGCGTAATGACCCAACTGGCACTAGACCAGTGTCCATTCTAAGGGGCAAAGAGGGAGTGGGATTAGTGAGGTCAGGGGATTGGAGGACACTGATGGACCGGGGAATGGTGAGTGGTGGTTTTGGGGGGAAAGGAGGAAGCCTAGAAACCAGAAAGGGCCTCGCGTGGAGGGAGGTGAGCTTCATCCTGGGAATCCGAGCAGGCACTGGGGGGACTCCAAGAGGAGAGGAGGGCGTGGGGACAGACGTCTGAAACAGTGGTGCGGGGTGGCTCACGTGGGAAGATGGGAAATGAAAAGATGTAGGCGGCGCTGCCGCCCCCTCCCACGCCGTGGGGGTGGTGGTGCGGGGCAGTCCCGCAGCCCAGGCTCCTGAGAGCCCCGAGGAGCCCTCCGAGGAAGCGCTCCCACGCCGCGGAGGGGTGGTGGGGAGGAGGAGTAGGGGGCTGTGGGCGGGGCCCGGGGACCCGCCCCGCCCCCGCCTTCGCGGCGCGGCGAGGTCGGGGAGCTCCCCTCGCCTGGGCGGAGCTGGGCTCGCTCCATTGTGGAGAGGAGGGGAGAGGCGCGCGCCGAGCACCGTCGCCCGCGCTCGCCTCCTGGCCGCAGCGGCTGCACCTGGCCGGCCCCGCAGCCGGGATGCGGCGGACGCCCGAGACTGGCGGGCAGCGCAGCGGCTCCGGGGACATGTGCGCTGGCCCAGACCGCCCGCGACCATGAGCCTGACCGCCCGCGTCTCCTGCTCCATGCTCAGCTGCTTCGTAAGTGCCGGCCCCGCCTGCGGCGGGCCGGGGACCCCGACGCTGGCTGCACCCGCCGCCCTGCCCAGGGCCGGCCCTTGAGATCCCGAATTTCAGCCCATCCCCCTTACCAAGGGCCCTGGCAGGGGAAGGGACATAATGCCTTTTCTTTCTTGGACTTGCTTTAATCTTCGGGTGCCGGGGGTTGTCGAAGGCCGGGGACTGGAATGCTGTGACCCATCGTTTTAGCCCTGAAGCTGTTGCCCTTGACTGCAGATCTTCAGGCCCCGCCCTGCAGGGGTACATCCCTTTACCTCCGCCTCTCCATCTTGGGCCCACCCGCTGCATCCTTGCTTGGGGATGTGGGATGTGGCTAGTAGGCCGTCTGGGACGTTAGGGGGCTGGTCGGGGAGCACAGGATGTCTGAGCTGTCTCCCTGGCTCCAGGCCCCTCCCCCTTCCACCACTCCATCCCTCACCTGACACGCCAGTCTCTTCTCCTTGACTGTCCCCCGGCCAGCCTCTCTTCTCCATCTTCCCTGCCTCTCCGCCTCTGCAGGCCTCCGTGCCTCTGCATCATTCCCAGGCCCGCCCCCCTGGTTTAATGCTCCTTCCCAGCTTCCCCCATCTGTCCTCTCAGATCTCCGCACCCATCCCCTTCCCGCCCTCCGCCAGTATCTGCCAGGCCTCCTCTCTCTCTCTCTCCCCTGGCTGTCCTGGGTCGCCTGGTTCCTCCCAGGCACGTGGATCCCCTCTTCTCCCCTCCCTCCCTGGTGGCTGGGAAAGGAGTGACTTCCGCTTGCTGTGGGTATTCCTCAGGAGTTCCCCTCAGATCAGCAGGCAGGGCAGGTTTCGTGGCAGGTGGCAGGAGCTTGTTAGCAGTGTGGGCCTAACTGGAAGAGAAGCTCAGCTCCAAAACACATCCTCTTTTTGAAAGCATCCGTGAAGGCCCTCTAGAGGCATGGGACTGAATCCCATGACCCACTCCTCTTTGTCTCCTTCACCCACCAGATTAAAGCCTCAGTGGAGTGGCCTCAGGGGCCTGCGTCCCCTCCTGTCTCTGTGACCAACTGCACACCTGGTTCCTGTTTCTCAGGGCAGCACTTCCCATTCCCACTTCTGTCTTACCCGTACATTCGCCTTTCTTCTCCTTCATTTCCTCTCCTTCATTTGGGAAATGTGGCCCTACAGGAGGTTCCCTCTTTGAGGAGCGCAGTCTCCCAGGGACTCTGTGGACCTTACTCTTCTCTTAGGCTTCAGAGCATTGAGTTCCCCCTCCACGTCACCCCTCCCACCAAGCCAGGTCTCTCTTCCGTTCTCCGGGGGCCGGAACCTGTATCGGTGTGTGTGTGGTGCACGCGGGTTTACTGAGGGGAGGGGAGCAGGATGAGGCCTGACGGGCCAGGCAGAGCCTGGTGACTTAGGGCCGAGGCCTTCCCCACAGGGTGAGGAGGGGCCCCCCAGCCTGGAGTACATCCAAGCCAAGGATCTGTTCCCCCCCAAGGAACTAGTGAAAGAGGAGGAGAATCTGCAGGTAAGGAAGAGTTGGGGGCCCAGGGTGGGTAGCGCTCCCCGCCTGGTGACGAAACACCCTCCCTCCCCTCCCCCAACCCAAATATCTCCAAGGGGATCTAGTGTGGGAGCTCTGGCTTCCTGCTGCTTGGTCTCTGGAGGGCGGGGAGCCTGTCTGTATGTGCATTATGGAGCCTTTGACCCCAGGGAAGGAAAGGCGGCTTTCCTGGACAGCTGTTGTCTGGCGCTGTTACCACGGAGAGAACTTCTGTCCTGCCTTGGCCCAGCGTTTCCAGAGGAGATCCTACAGATCAGGGGTTGGAGAGGGGGAGCAGGGGTGACTGACTCCTGGACTGAGGGTCCCTCTGCCCCTCGGCAGGTGCCCTTCCCAGTGCTGCAGGGGGAGGGAGTGGAGTTCCTGGGCCGCGCGGCCGATGCCCTCATTGCCATCTCCAACTACCGGCTGCATATCAAGTTCAAGGATTCTGTCATCAACGTGAGTTTCTGTCTTGGTCTCCCACACCCGAGCCAGCATCCCTGTGGAATTCAAGGTGGGATTGCTCCAATGCTCTACGTGATCATGTTTCCAAAGAGTTGGGGTTCCCTTCTTTTTCTTATTATCTTTCTTCTAACGGCAAGTCTATCTTTCTGTCTCTCTCGCTTAATTTTCCCTTCCCCTCTTCTGTCTTTCCCTCACTCTGTTGCTGGCCCTTCTAGGGGCACAGTGGCTTTGTTGGAAGAGTGCCACTTACCAACTGTGTGACCTTGGTCAATCACCCAGCTGAGGTGCAATTTCCTCCCTAGTAATATGGTTTGAAAACACCTGCCTTGTGGTTTTTTGTGATTATTAATTGGGGTCACACATGTAGAGGACCCAGCACCGTTACCAGGCACCTAGGAGGCCCTCAGTAAATGTTGGTTTCCTTCCTTCTATTGATACATCAGCATCTGGGCAGGGGCGGGGATGAGGAGTCACGTGGAGTGGGGGGATATGAGCGCCAGTCTGCATTTCCTCTCCAGGTCCCCCTCCGGATGATTGACAGCGTGGAGAGCCGTGATATGTTCCAGCTGCACATCGCCTGCAAGGACTCCAAAGTGGTGAGGTGAGAACGACGGAGCCTCGCTCAGGTCCTCCGGCCCTAGTCTCGTCCAGACCTCTCTGCTGCAGGGTTTCTCTGGAGCAAGAAAGGAAAAATACTGCCTCCCTTTCCCCATTTGGAAGAAACAGTGAAAACCGTGTCTGGGTTGGGGGGGTCAATTTTCTGATCCACAGTGTCTTGACCTAAAGAAATGGCGATACTGCTCACGGAGTTTTTATAAGGATCAAATGAGAAGATGCCTCTGAGAGCACGTAGGGCGATATCTGGTGCAGGGCACCCACATTGTTGTTGGTTCATTCACTTCTTCATTTATCATGTATTTATCGAGACTCTCCTCTATGCCAGACTTTTCTAAGCACTGGGGGTACAGCAGGGAACAAACAGACAAAATTTTCTGCCCTCGTGGAGCTTATATTCCAGTGGGGAGATAAGAGTGGTAAATAGTAAGTAAAATACGTTAAATCACGGTAATGTAAAGTTAAAAAATAAAGCAGGGAAAGGGGATACGGAGTGCTATGGGGGTGAAGGTTGTAGGTTTAAAAAAAGTGATCAGAGAAGCCTGCACTGAAAAGGTGACATTTGAGTCAAGACTTGAAGAAAGTGACCAGTGGGTATTTGGGGGAAGAGTGTGGCAGACAGGGAACAGTGCATGCAAAGGCCCTGAGGTGGGTATGAGCCTGGCACAATGGAAGAATGACAAGGAGGCTAGTGTGGCCGGAGTGGAGGGCAAGTGGGTCAGGATAATGGGATACAAGATCTGAGAGGTAAGAGGGGTGTCAGGCTGTCATAATGACTGGCTTTTACTTTGAGGGAAGTGAGAAAACCGCTGGAGGGTTTTGAGCAAAGGAGTGACGTGTTCTGTTATAGAATCACTCTGACTGCTGTATTGAGAAAAAATGGAAGAAGGATGGGGGCAAAAGCTAGGGCAGAAACTGGGAGACTAATTAAGAAGCTATTGCAGTTACCCAGGTGAGAAATCATGGTGGCTGGTCTAGGTTGGTAGCCATCAAAACGGTGAGAAGTGGTCAGATTTTTGAAGGTAGAGATGATAGGATTTGCTGACAGACTGGATATGAGAGAAAGACGAATCACTCCAAGGATTATTAAAAGGATGCCCAGACTAATTAGAACCTACTGTATAGCACAGGGAACTCTACTCAATACTCTCTAATGACCTATATGGGAATAGAATCTAAAAAAGAAGTGGATATATGTATATGTATAACTGATTCACTTTTCTGTACACCTGAAACTAACACAACGTTGTAAATCAACTATACGCCAATAAAAATTAATTAAAAAAAAAAAAAGATGCCCAGTTTAGAGCCTGCCATGTACTCGGGTCTATAGGCATTAAGAACAGGAATCCGCATTGCCCTTCCCTTCAAGGAGATTAAAGTCTAGTTGCTAAAGGAAGACTTAACCTGTGGCAATATGCTCTGGGAAAACTTACCGTTTAACACTCCCAGCAGACTAAGAATAACAGAGGGAGGGGTCTGTGGAATGGGTTAGGCTCGGAAGGCCTCAAGGAAGAGGTGGGACTGCAACTTTCTTCAGAGTATCAGTAGGACGTGGCTAGGCTGAGAGGAGACGTTATTAAGCAGAAGTGAAAAAACAAGGAGACAGGAATGACATGGGTAGGACTTCCTCCCTGAAACAGAAGGTTTGTGCTGGAGAGTCACGGGAGAAGACACAAGGGGTAGCAGACATTCAGGGCCAGATTTGATAGCATTCAGATCTGATATGAGAAATGGTCGGGCCCCATTAGAGGAGATCCTTACGTCTCAAGGACAAGAGTTCTTGGGAAGAGAATTGTCACAAAGACAATGTCCCGTGGGTGTTGCCCAGTCTCCCTGGTCCTCTCCAGGGTCCCCATGCCTTACCTCCTGCTTTGCAGTCTCCCCTCCCCACAGCCTTTTTGTGGCTGGGTCTCTGACCCTTGTGGCCCCAGAGCTCACTCACCTCTTGCCTCACTTCGTGGCTTCTTGCCTGGCAGGTGCCACTTCTCCACTTTCAAGCAGTGCCAAGAGTGGCTCTCGCGGCTAAGTCGGGCCACAGCGAGACCTGCGAAGCCCGAGGACCTGTTTGCCTTTGCCTACCATGCCTGGTGCCTGGGGCTGACTGAGGAGGACCAGCACACCCACCTGTGTCAGCCAGGTGAGGCCGGGCTGCTCTCTTCAGGAGACTTCCTTTGGTCTCCTGCTTCTCACCCCTCCTGCGCCCTGGACCTCGTGCTCTTGGACGCTGACAGGCGCGGGGGCTGTGTTGCAGGAGACCACGTACGACGTCGGCAGGAGGCCGAGCTCGCGAGGATGGGCTTTGACCTGCAGAACGTCTGGAGAGTCTCTCATATCAACAGCAACTACAAGTGAGAGGGTCTTGGGCGGGGAACCAAAACACCTGTCCAGACCCAGACTTCCTCCCCGTGTGGATGAAGCACGGGGGGCACAGCTCCTGGCTCTGTGAGGGGAGGAGGGCTCCTGGTCCCTCTGCCCACAGGGCCATCCCTGGGGATCTTGTGATCACAGGTCTTTAATCAAGCTCCATGACCCCATCTGGTCTCTTCTCAGATTGTGCCCCAGTTACCCCCAGAAGCTGCTGGTTCCCGTGTGGATCACAGATAAAGAGCTGCAGAATGTGGCTTCCTTCCGCTCCTGGAAGCGGGTCCCTGTGGTTGTGTATAGGTGAGGCGGTGGGGGCCGGGGAGGTAGGGGGATGCTTTTCGTGCAGTGAGGAGAGTCAGAAGTGGAGGTCTGCGGCAGTGTGGTTGACTGGGAATTGACACTCTTCAGGGAAGTGGCTATGAAATAATTTTAAAAGAAAAACGGCTTCAGTTTTCTTTCTCCTGAGGACGAGGCTTTTGGGGAGTTTACACACTTTTCTTTCTTCCTCCCTTCCTTCCTTCCTTCCTTCCTTCCTTCCTCCCTCCCTCCCTCCCTCCCTCTCTTTCTCTCTCTCTCTTTCTCTTTTCTTTCTTTCTTTCTTTTTAGGACCTGCGTGTGTGTGTGTGTGTGTGTGTGTGTGTGTGTGTGTGTGTGTGAAACATTGCTTTAGAACAGGGGTTGGCAAACCATGGCCTGTGAACCAAATCCGGCCTGTATCCTGTTCTATGTATAGCCTGTGAGCTGTGAATGGTTTTTACATTTTTTAAAAAAATTATTCATTTTTGGCTGCATTGGGTCTTCGTTGCTGCACGCGGGCTTTCTCTAGTTGCGGCGAGCGGGGGCTCCTCTTCGTTGCGGTGCGTGGTCTTCTCATTGTCGTGGCTTCTCTTGTTGCAGAGCACGGGCTCTAGGTGCGCAGGCTTCAGAAGTTGTGGCTCACGGGCTCTAGAGCGCAGGCTCAGTAGTTGTGGCGCACGGGCTTAGTTGCTCTGTGGCATGTGGGATCTTCCCGGACCAGGGCTCAAACCTGTGTCCCCTGCATTGACAGGCGGATTCTTAATCACTGCGCCACCAGGGAAGTCCCAGTTTTTACATTCTTAAAAGGTTATTTAAAAAAAGAAAACACAGGGGCTTCCCTGGTGACGCAGTGGTTGAGAGTCCGCCTGCCGATGCAGGGGACACGGGTTCGTGCCCCGGTCTGGGAAGATCCCACATGCCGCGGAGCGGCTGGGCCCGTGAGCCATGGCCGTTGAGCCTGCGCGTCCGGAGCCTGTGCTCCGCAACGGGAGAGGCCACAACAGTGAGAGGCCCACATACCGCAAAAAAAAAAAAAAAAAAAAACACAGAGAGAAGAATATGCGACAGAGACTGGCTGTGACTCCCAAAGCCGAAAATTTATTTCCTGGTTCTTTACAAAAAAACGTTTGTGAGGCAGGTAGTAGCCATGAGGTTTGGAGTTATTCATGCTCTGGGCCCAGGCTTGTTCTCCTGCTGGGTGTCTGTACCTGGAGCAGGTGCTGTGCAGATTTGATGAGTCAAGGTCACCTTGGGAATACACAGCCCATTTGAGAAATATGTGTGACAGTGCTTTGTAAACTGTAAAGCCGTCTCGAGATGTTAAGGGCTTTTGGTTGCTATTATCATAGCCTGGATGATCTGGTGGCCCCTGTTGGCTCTGGAGATCTTGGTCTGGCCCCCTGGGGTCTCAGCAGTAGGCCTCTGGGGGCTGTGAATGCCAAGGGCCTGATGGTTTCTTCTGTTTTGTCAGACACCTACGCAATGGGGCCGCCATCGCCCGCTGCAGCCAGCCCGAGATCAGCTGGTGGGGCTGGCGCAATGCCGATGATGAGTACTTAGTCACGTCCATTGCTAAAGCCTGTGCCCTGGACCCAGGGACAAGGACCACTGGGGGCTCTGTCAGCACCGGGAATAGTGATGCCGGCGAGGCATGTGACGCTGACTTCGGTAAGGTGTGGGTGGTGTCGGCCCCCTGGGGACTAGGCTCCCACCTTGGCCTCCTGGGCTCCAAGGGAGTCCCCAGTGAGAGGGTGGGAAGAAAACGACAACACACAAGGTGTCTGGGTCCCTGTCTTTTTTGGTGGGGACGAAAAGGTGATGGGGTGTGAGGGGTCTCATCAAAGGGAGTGCCCCAGGGTGGGGTTCTCCTGGGCAGATGGCCGACCCAGGGTCTTCTCCCTGCTGTGTGTGTGTTTAGATTCCTCCCTGACTGCATGCTCTGGAGTGGAGAGCACAGCTGCCCCCCAGAAGCTGCTGATCCTGGATGCCCGATCCTACACGGCGGCGGTGGCCAACCGGGCCAAGGGCGGAGGTTGTGAATGTGAAGGTATTGCTGTTACCTCAGTGTCTGCAGCCAGCCTGTGCTCTGGTGGCTTTGGGGACAGCTTGTGTAGTGGAAAGAGCCAAACAAACCTGGCCTGGGATCAGGACCCTGCCACTCAATGGCTGTGACTATGCTTAAATTGCTTAATCTGTCTGAGTTTTACTTTCTCATCTGTAACATGGGGATGAAACATGCCTTGCAAAGTTATTGGACGATAGAGGTTACATGTATAAAGTTACTGGCACAGAGCAGCTGCTGTTTGTTGAGGATTTACTATATATTGTCAGTACTAGTAGTACTCGAGCATCATTGTCATTGATGTTATTTTTATCAATATTAGTATAGGGCGCTTGAGCATCCAGAGGTAAAAGGGCATTTAGATGTCCAGAGTATATTGAGTGCCCATCCTGGAGTGTTCTGACCTGCCACGGAAGCTTTGCCCACTGGACTGCTCTTGTCCTGGATGCCTGTTTCCAGGACATGCTCTTATGCTCCACTCTCCTCTTACGTGTGCAGAGTATTACCCCAACTGTGAGGTCGTATTCATGGGAATGGCCAACATCCATGCCATCCGGAACAGCTTCCAGTACCTCCGCGCTGTGTGTAGCCAGATGCCCGATCCCAGCAAGTAGGTGTTCCCTGTTCTGATTCCATCCACCCTCCAGTTTCATCCCTTACCCAGTACTTCTCGTGCTTGGAAGGTCTGGTGGGGCGGGGCGAGATGGGGAGTGTGAGACACAGGAAACCCGAGGACCTAGGAGCAGTGGGCTAGTTCCAAGGACACTTCTTCCACTTCTCAGCCAACGCTTTGGAACGGCCACAGGACACTGGGTTCCTTTTGTTTGGATGAGTTGTCCTCAAGGGCACAGAGAACTGGGGAGAGAAAGTGGCTACTAGATGAGCGTGTGATGCTTCCAAGTTCCTCTGTGGATCCGAAGAGTGTCTTGTCCACCACAGGTCCCATTTTCCCTACCTTCTTGCTAGATACCTCTTGGCAGAAAGGCCACGGGCTGGGCCTCTTAGCTTCAGCTCTCAATGGGGACTTTGTTAAGGTGTGGCCGGCCGTGGGTGGCGGAGAGACTGTTGTAGCCTCGGCGCCCTTAGTGACAGATGTGACCTCTGCTCTCTTGTAGCTGGTTGTCGGCTCTGGAGAGCACCAAATGGCTGCAGCACCTGTCGGTGATGCTGAAGGCAGCTGTGCTCGTGGCTAATACAGTAGACCGCGAGGGCCGGCCTGTGCTGGTGCACTGCTCAGATGGCTGGGACCGGACGCCGCAGATCGTAGCCCTGGCTAAAATACTACTGGACCCGTATTACAGGACGTTGGAGGTATTCGGAGGGGTTGGGTGGGAAAGGGGCGTTTGGGGAAGGTACTGGGCCCTCTGGATCCGTTTGGGGGATCTTTCCGTAGAGGACACTGGTGGCTTTAAGTCCTCTTCTAGGTTTGGGCGTGTTCTTCTCTGAAGCTGCCAGCCCCCTGCTTCGGGCATCCCTGGAAGGAGCACAGTAGCCTTCCCGGAGAGGCCCTACACTTGAACCTCCTCTTTGTTGCAGGGTTTCCAAGTGTTAGTAGAATCTGACTGGCTGGATTTTGGGCACAAGTTTGGAGACCGCTGCGGCCACCAGGAGAACGCAGAGGACCAGAACGAGCAGTGCCCTGTGTTCCTCCAGTGGCTCGATTCTGTTCACCAGTTGCTCAAGCAGTTTCCCTGCCTGTTTGAGTTTAATGAAGCGTTCCTGGTAAGTCCGTGAGCCTGAGGCCAGGGTGGGGGCCGGCGGCCCAGGCCCGGTGCAAGCTGTCTTGGCCGTCTAGGTAAAGCTGGTGCAGCACACGTACTCCTGTCTCTACGGCACGTTCCTGGCCAACAACCCCTGTGAGCGAGAGAAGCGCAACATCTACAAGCGGACCTGCTCCGTGTGGGCCCTTCTGCGAGCCGGCAACAAGAACTTCCACAACCTCCTCTACACGTCAGGCTCAGAAATGGTAAGTCCGCACCCTTATCCCATAGGTGCGTCTTGGGGACCTACAGGGAGAAAAGGCCGAGTCAGCGGGAAGGACGCGGGCCCAGAGGCTTAGGAAGGACGGGGGGGCCCGAAACATCTCACAGAACCCACGCACGGGGCTGCTTCCCTAGGTCCTGCACCCCGTGTGTCACGTCCGGGCGCTGCACCTCTGGACAGCTGTCTACTTGCCAGCGTCATCGCCATGCACGCTCGGGGAGGAGAGCATGGACCTCTACCTTTCCCCGGTGGCTCAGAGCCAGGAGTTCTCCGGCCGCTCTCTGGACAGGTAAGAAGAGCCCCTTTTGCTCTCTCCTCTCTCCCCTAGGGAGGCAGCAGCTGCTTTGGGTCTTGCCTAAATGCTGTTCTTTTCCTTTTATGAGATATTTTAAAGCAACCTCTTGAGCCAGTTGAAGGCCAGACTTGGCCCAAGACTCGTAGTTAGCTTGGAGGGCACTCTGTATGTTCCCAAGGTCCTTGCTTTTTTTTTTTTTTTTTTTTCCCCGGTACGCGGGCCTCTCACTGTTGTGGCCTCTCCCGTTGCGGAGCACAGGCTCCGGACGCGCAGGCTCAGCGGCCATGGCTCACGGGCCCAGCCGCTCCGCGGCATGTGGGATCTTCCCGGACCGGGGCACGAACCCGCGTCCCCTGCATTGGCAGGCGGACTCTCAACCACTGCGCCACCAGGGAAGCCCCCAAGGTCCTTTCTTAAGATAAGAGTGGTTGGTTGCCTGTTTTCCAAGCTGCTGTCACCCTTTGTGACAGACCCCGGGGAGAGGAGAGCAGAACAGAAAGGACTATTTCAGGAAGACTTGTGGGAATGGTCTTGACTGATGTTCATTGGTAGGAGGCATGGGGAGCTTGCTATCTTAGTAATAACCTTGGCTATGTCCAGCATTAGCTTCCAGAGAAATGGGTTCCCAGAAGGGGAACGGCCTTCCCATTACTCCCTCAGAATTTAAAGGGAGACATAAAAATTAAAGTGATATTCTGGCTGAATATTTGGGGGGAAGTAGAATGGAGATTGGTTAAGTTATAAGAGTAATATCTGTTCTTTGTTTTTAAAAGAAAGCCAAGCAATATAACAGTAGAAAATGGCAGTCCTGCCTCCCCGATCCCTGTCCCCACAGGTGTCTACAGCTGGCACTTTGGTGCGTGCACTTCCAGATGTTTATCTCTACCTTGATATAGCCACACTCCCAATCTCATGTAGAAACATTTTTAAATACAAAAACAATCATATTTTGCGTACCGTTCTGCAAATTGTTTTCCCCACTGTGTGTCAGGATGTCACCCATGACGGCACACATAAAGCTGCTTTATTGTTTTTACCGGCTGCATAATAGTCCAAAATTAGAGTGCATCAAAATTTATATAACCAGTTTTCAACGGGTCATTTAGGTTTATCCCATTTTTTAATCATTATAGGGGGTGTTTTAGTTAACATTCTTATATGTATATATTAAAAATTTTTTTGGTAAAATACATACAATATTTACCATCAAAAATATTTTTTTTAAAAAATTTTCTTTATTTTTGGCTGTGTTGGGTCTTCATTGCTGCATGCGGGCTTTCTCTAGTTGTGGCAAGCGGGGGCTACTCTTCGTTGCGGTGTGCGGGCTTCTCATTGCGGTGGCTTCTCTTGTTGCGGAGCACGGGGCTCTAGGTGTGCAGGCTTCAGTAGTTGTGGCGGGTGGGCTCAGTCGTTGTGGCGCATGGGCTTAGTTGCTCTGCAGCATGTGGGATCTTCCTGGACCAGGGATCGAACCCGTGTCCTCTGCATTGGCAGGTGAATTCTTAACCACTGTGCCACCAGGGAAGTCCCTTAAACCATTTTTAAGTATACAGTTCAGTAGTGTTACTGTATGTGTATACCTTTGCTTTTTTGCTAGTGTTTCTGCCAGATAAATTCTTAGAAATGAAAATGCTGGGTTCAAAGCATATGTGCATTTCTAATTTTGATCTTTGTTTACTGGTGGAAGGTTTTTAAAATTAAAATATAACTTACATAATTGGTTGAATATTATAAAGGAAAACAAAACCCCCCAGCCCCCAAGTTATTGATTTTAGGGTCTTTGGAGCTGCGTCCATTGTCAGGGGCCTATGGATAGGCTTCAGGAATTCTGTGATTTTTCTCTTTCCACAAACTATGCAGAATTTGGGTATAGGTTCATAAGTTTGCTTTTCTATGGAGAGGGGCCATAACTTTTTATCAGATTCTCAATAAGTTCTGTGGCCCATTTAACAACCATTGCCTTAAATCAATATCTAACTTTTCAAACCAATAAATGTCTCTTATATACCTACAAGTTGCCTAGTACTGTACTAGGTTTTATGGGCTGTACCAAAGACATAGAAGATATTGATCCTATAAGATACCTTTAAAAAGCTGTAAGATCAGGCATAGGACAATTAGAGAACAATTCTAAGTTAGCATCTAAGCGAATAAGAATGTGTCTTGTTCAAAGCTACTAGAGAAATGAGAAGTAAGAAAGGGGTCATAGGGTGACTGTTTACTCAGAGACATTTTCGTGGAAGACCAGGCAGGAACCATGGCTTTTTAGTGTCCCTAGTGCCTGGCTCAGGGCCTGGCACATAATAGGTGATTTAGTAAATGCTTAAATGAACAAACGAATGAATGGAATAATGGGAGCTATGAGCCTGGTAACAGGGTTAGTGGAGAGGGGTCCAAAAGAGTTAGAAGCATGAGAGAGTTTCTAATTGTTTTAAAACGAAGAAGAACCACCTCTCTGGAGCTGGCAGGGTTTGGGAAGAGGTATTTTGAGGAATAGAAAGAAATAAACAGGATAGTTCATTGAGGGCTTTTATACTGAGGAGTTTATTTTGTTTTTTATAAATTTTATTTATTTATTTATTTTGGCTTCATTGGGTCTTCGTTGCTGCGTGTGGGCTTTCTCTAGTTGTGGTGAGCGGGGGCTACTCTTTGTTGTGGTGCACAGGCCTCTCACTGTGGTGGTTTCTCTTGTTGAGGAGCACGGGCTCTAGGCACGCGGGCTTCAGTAGTTGTGGCGCACGGGCTCAGTAGTTGTGGCTCGCGGGCTCTAGAGCGCAGGCTCAGTAGCTGTGGCATATGGGCTTGGTTGCTCTGCGGCATGTGGGATCTTCCTGGACCAGGGCTCGAAGCTGTGTCCCCTGCGTTGGCAGGCGGATTCTTTTTTTTTTTTTTTTTTTTTTTTTTTGTGGTATGCGGGCCTCTCACTGTTGTGGCCTCT
This sequence comes from Hyperoodon ampullatus, assembly GCF_949752795.1. Lineage (NCBI taxonomy): Eukaryota > Metazoa > Chordata > Mammalia > Artiodactyla > Ziphiidae > Hyperoodon > Hyperoodon ampullatus. The sequence continues at coordinate 55,349,807 of NC_136932.1, forward strand.
CCCGTTGCGGAGCACAGGCTCCGGATGCGCAGGCTCAGCAGCCATGGCTCACGGGCCCAGCCGCTCCGCGGCATATGGGATCCTCCCAGACCGGGGCACGAACCCGTATCCCCTGCATCGGCAGGCGGACTCTCAACCACTGCGCCACCAGCGAGGCCCGGCAGGCGGATTCTTAACCACTGCGCCACCAGAGAAGCCCCTGAGGAGTTTATTTTGATTCAGTTGTCAATAGTAAGTCATCATGACCTGGTAACAATGGAATTTTTCAAGAATTAATCAGTGAGCAGTGTAGTTGGAGGCACAGAGACCAGCCAGCACTGTTGTAGTTCAGATATGAAAGGAAGAGTCCTTGGAAAAGAGAAAGGATTAAATTCAGACGTTGTTGAGAAGTCATTAGCAGTCTGTGGCGTTGCCTGAACATTGAAGGGTGGAAGTGAAGAGTAAAGAGGCCAAAGACAGGTCCCAAGTCTGTGAGCTTAGAAACCAGGAGGATATTAGTACCACCTCTAGACACTGAAAAGTTGAGAAGGTGCGTCAGTTCGGGGAGAAGGAGGAGATGCCGGCAGGTTGGGACTGAAATATTTTGACAGCACACAGGAGGTGTGCTGCAGGCAGTTCGAGATGGAGTTGTATTTAGAGGTGTAGTTGTATAAGGGTTTTAAAGGAAATGGTTTCTCTAACAGCTGACCTAACTCACCTTCGGTTCTGCCTTTCCCTAGATCAGAAACGTCCTGCTCTTTCCTCTTCTTCCATTAAAGTGCAACAACCCATTCTTCTCTCCCCAGCTCAGATCCTACCCTGTCTGTGTAGCCTTCCCTGACCACGTTAGCTGGATGAGCTCTCTCAGACTCCTCAGGCATTGTTGTCTCTAACAGCATTGTTAATTAGACCTTCGGTGTACATAGGAGTCAGCTGTGGGGGACTGCAGGCTGTTGCTATAGGTGAATCTGGATAAAGAGTACATTGGATTTCTTCACACTCTTCTCTCTACTTCTTTTGTATGTTTGAAAGTTTCCATAATAAAAAGTAAAACAAAAAAGAAGAAAAAATTAACAAGTTGCTAAGCTGTGAGATTCAAGCTCTGGCTGTGGGACTCCAGAGACTGTAATTGTAACTGTTGTCATTGCCTTCCTGGAATTTGTCACCACACAAACACACATTGATCACGAAAGTAAAATCAAACACAAGAATACTTTTAAAGAAGTATTAATAAGTTTCAAAAACCAAACACTTAAAAAAAATCAGTTAGCTCTATTGTAACTCCACCTTTGAGGGATTTTTCAGTGTGGGCTGGGCTGACTGAGGCATCTGAAAATAGGAGTCCAGCGAAGTCTCTGCTGTTTCCTGGCAAATTTCCCTCAAGTTTTGTTGCTCCAAGGACCTTAGAACTTTAAAAATTAGGGCGGTCATTCTTGAAAATGTCTGTTACCCCCTTGGTGTGCCAGAATGCCTTTAGAACTTTGTGTGCTGTACACTAGGGGAAGTTTCCGTGGGACTCATAGGAGCACGCTGCCACTAAGTGGTTGTAAAAAGCTGTGCTGGTTACTCCTGTGATGGAGGGATAATTTATAATAAGGAAAAAGCTGTAAAAACGAGGAGTCGTGAATGTAACCTTTGTGTATTTATTTACTTATTTTGGCCGCGCCCTGCGGCATGTGGGTGGGATCTTAGTTCCCCAACCAGAGATCGGACTTGGGCCCCTGCAATGGAAGAGCGGAGTCTTAACCACTGGGCCACTGGGGAAGTCCTGTGAGTGTAGTCTTAGTTTGCGGTTGGTTGTCTATATTTTGAATCCTCGTAGCATCTCTGCAAGGTAATTTATTGTCATTTTATGGAGGAGAGAAACCAAGTGTCTGAGAGGTTAAATAGCTTACTTGTAGTCACATAGCTAATCAGTGTCAGAGCCAGCATCGTCAAGCTCCAGAACCCACCTTCTTTCTGTCTTGCCATGTGTGATAGAGGCGGTTGGGCATTAGGTGTGAGGCCAAGGTGTAGTCATCAGCTTAGGCATCAGCTTAGAAGGCAGTTGAAGCCACGGGAGTGGTTGAGATTGCCAGGGAGACTGTGTGGGGTGAGACTGATGAAAGCTGAGGACAGAGCCTGGGTTCTGGAGTTCACGTCCTCCACTTTTTGCAGAGCAGACTTTTTGCAGTGAACATTGGTCATCTGTAATCTTAAATGTTGTTATTTCTTGTGAACTCTGGCTTTGATTGCTTTGATGACCCAATTCCTGTACATGGGAGGTAGCTCAGTTCCTGACCTGGAGGTGGTGTGTTGTCATTCCAGATTACCTAAAACGAGATCTATGGATGATCTTCTTTCTGCCTGTGACACAAGCAGCCCCCTGACGCGCACATCCAGTGACCCCAACCTGAATAACCACTGTCAAGAGGCCAGAGTAGGCCTGGAGCCCTGGCATGGCAATCCTGAGGGATCAGAGACAACCTTCGTGGAATCTGGGGTAGGCGGTCTTCAGCAGACTGTAGGAGAAATGGCTCTTGCTCCGTCTCTGCCCAGCAGCCAGAAAGACTACTTGAGCAATAAACCTTTCAAGAGTCACAGAAGCTCTTCTCCAAGTTACAGACTGCTTAATGCTGCAGCGCCCCAGGAAACGAAGAGCAGCACCTCTGATCCTGAGTTCAAAGTCCTAGAGGAGACTAAGGCACCAGCTCCAGACCCTCCTGCCCAGGATGAGCTGGGTAGGACTTTAGATGGCCCAGAGGAGCCACCTGAACATTGTCCTGAAAGAGCAGCTGTCCGAGCACTCTCTAAAGTTGTTTCCAACAAGCGTGATGGAATGTGTGATTCTCCTGAGTCTCCCCAGGACTCCCTCACAGGTGCCCCCGAGCAGGCCCAGCTAGACTCTGTGCTAGGTGTGCCCTCCAGAGGTGCTCCAGCTCACGGTCTGGGCACCCTTTGCAACCCACTGAGTGCTACCTGCCAAATTCCTCCAGACCCAAGTACTGACTTTCTCAACCAAGACCCCCCAGGGTCTGTGGCAAGTGTCTCCCACCAGGAACAGCCCGGTTCTGTGCCAGATCTGATTCAGGGGGAAGAAGACATGGGCAAGAGAGGGAATCATAGGAATGGGCAGTTATTGGAAAACCCTCGCTTTGGAAAGGTGCCATTGGAATTGGCCCGAAAGCCAATTTCTCAGAGCCAGATCAGTGAGTTCTCTTTCTTAGGGTCCAACTGGGACAGCTTCCAAGGGATGGTGACTTCATTCCCGAGTGGGGAGACCACCCCTCGGCGGCTGCTTTCCTATGGCTGTTGTAGCAAGAGGTCGAGCAGTAAGCAGCTGCGGGCAGCAGGGCCCTGCTTTGGGGGACAGTGGGCTCAGAGAGAAGGGGTGAGGTCCCCGGTCTGTTCTATTCATTCCAATGGACACTGTACTGGTCCAGGAGGAAAAAACCACCAGAGGTGGCTGTCTGGTCACCCGAAGCAGGTCTCCAGCACGAAGCCCGTTCCCCCGAGCTGCCCCTCTCCGGCGCCTCCTCTCTACCTGGATGACGATGGACTGCCCTTTCCCACGGACGTGATCCAGCACAGGTTACGGCAGATCGAAGCAGGGTACAAGCAAGAGGTGGAACAGCTACGTCGACAGGTGCGTGAGCTTCAGATGAGGCTGGATATCCGCCACTGCTGCGCCCCTCCAGCAGAGCCCCCCATGGACTACGAGGATGATTTTGTAAGTACTCACCTCCTGCCACCCAGCCACTCATTCTGTCGGTCCGTCCAGCCTTTCACCCGTTCCATATCCATTCCTTGGGTACTTGCTGTGTGCCAGAGTTAGGGGGTTGGGCTGTAGGATGAAAGCCATAGTCCCCGCTCGCAAGGAGCTCACAGTCTATTGGGAGAGACAAGTAGACAGTTAGAATGCTGTTCTTCAGTGTTGAGGGACGCATCAGGTGTTGGGGGCCTGGGTGGAGTCAAAGGTCGGGGAAGGCTCTCCTGAGAAGCGAATGCTTGAGCCGAGTGCTGAAGAATGTGTCGCTTTTAGCCACATAGAGAGTGAAAAAGAAATACCATTTGCAGAAGCATGGAGGCAGTAGGTACTCCAGCGGTATGGCTTGAATAAAGGGGTGTGTGTGTGTTCGCACACGTGTGTGTGCATGAGTGCACACTTGTGCTGGGACGGTGAGGGAGGGAGTTGGTAGTGTGTCGGGAGGTGACCTTGGGAAGTGGAAAGGGATTAGGAAGTTCAGCTTGAGTGCCTGTGTTGTGTGGATTCTACCCTCAAGGCAATAAAAGTTTTGGCTAGTGAGTCACATGATCAGATTTGCATTTAAGAGTACTACCCTAGGGGGACTTCCCTGGTGGTCCAGTGGTTTAGACTCCACGCGCTGCCAACTCAGGGGACATGGGTTCGATCCCTCCTCGGGGAACTAAGATCCTGAATGCCGAATGGCATGGCCAAAAAAAAAAATTGAGTACTAAAAAGAGTGCTACTACCCTAGCAACAGTGTGTCAAGTGGATGAAACCCAGGTGGGGAGGCTGGTTAGGACGTTTTGGAATAAGCCAGGTGAGAGATGATGAAGACCATCTAGGCTTCCCTGGGTCGGGAGGCCTTGGGTTCTGGCACAGCAGTCCTCGGGGAGCTTCTAGAAGCCAGCTCTAGGACATTCCCCCTTGCTTGCTGCCCACTCCTCTGCTGGTGGGATGGTCAGGGCTAACAACTTCTTACTATTCAGGGTGATGGTTTAGAACAGGAGTCAGCAAATTTGTTTGGTAAAGAGCCAGACAGTAAATACTTCAGGCTTTGTGAGACATATAGTCTCTTTTGCAGCTACTAGGCTCTTCTGTCGTAGCACAGAAGCAGCCATAATGACCATGTGTAAATGAATTGAGTGTGGCTGTCTTCCAACTTGACTTACAAAAACAGGCAGTGGGCCAAATTGGCCTGTGGGCCGTAGTTTGCGAACTCCTGATTTAGAATGTAACAGGAGAAATATTCTTTCCATACTGTAATGGAGCATATTGGTTAAGAGCATGGGTCTGAAGCCAGAATGCTAGGTCCAAATCCCACGTTTACTACCTATCAGCTCTTAACACTCTCTATGGCTTCGTTTCCTTATTTGTAAAATGAGGATAATAATAGCATACATCATAAGATTGTTGTGAGGAATTAAATAAGTTCACGCATGTGATGCACTTAGAAACAGTGCCTGATGCATAGTAAACAATAAATGTTAGCGATGATGAAGATGATGGTGGTGATGCCTTTGCTTTTCCTTTAGACATGTTTGAAGGAGTCAGATGGCAGTGATACAGAAGATTTTGGTTCTGATCACAGTGAAGACTGCCTTTCAGAAGCAAGCTGGGAACCTGTTGATAAGAAAGAGACTGAGGTATGTCCAGGCAAATATGTGGCAGGTACTTTTGCAAGCCAGTGAGTTCTCATACTTCTCAGAGATGAGTGACATGTTCTTCCCCAGATGAGTCTCTCTGTAGGGAAGTCGTCGCTGCCTCGGCCTTGTCATTTTCTTCTGGGTTGCTTTCCTTGTTGCAGTGTTGCTTTTCCACTCTGTTGACAAGGACCTGGGATTTTTCCTTTTGCCTTCTGTTAGGTGACTCGCTGGGTTCCAGACCATATGGCATCACATTGCTATAATTGTGACTGTGAATTCTGGTTGGCCAAACGCAGACACCATTGCAGGTACGATGTTGCCTATGATTCAGTATGGCTCGTAAAGGCTACTGAGGGGCATAGTTATGAACTAAACTGAATTAACCTGAAAATGGAGATATCTTAATAGGAACTATTTTTGTTTTCTCCCAACTTTTTCTTTACTCACGTAAGGCCTTTTAGAGTATCATTCATTCCCAGTATATCGGCATTTCTGATGAACTCTCCCCTCTTTGTGCTTTGGCAGAAATTGTGGGAATGTATTTTGTGCTGGCTGCTGCCACCTGAAGTTGCCCATTCCTGATCAACAACTCTATGATCCAGTTCTCGTCTGTAACTCATGTTACGAACATATCCAAGTATCTCGGGCCAGGGAACTCATGAGCCAACATCTGAAGAAACCCATTGCTACAGCTTCCAGTTGAATGCCAGAGGAGAAGACCTGTCCAGTTTTAGCAGGTTTGAAGGGAGGATCTGCTTCAGGTGTCGTTTTGAAGGTTCCTTGGTGTGGCTCATGAAATCACAGAGCTCAAAGATACAGTCTTGAGAAATCCTCCTGGGTACCATGAGACTGGGGCAGAGGGATTCCAGTTTGGCAGGAGGTCCTCTACCGGTGAGACCCTTACCTTGGGGTGGTGGTCCTGGTCCAGACCCAGAGTCTGGAAGCTTAACGTTGAGTTGGTGGCTCCAGTGTCTTTCTCCTGGGGTCACAAGATGATGATTTCATAGATACTGCCTGGTGATGTGTGCCCCAAACAGCAATAGAAAGGCATATGTATAACCAAACTCCAAATGATAACCAGATCCATCTCTCCTCCACCTTGAAAAAGGCAGATTATAGTATATAAGATAGGAATTCCTATCCTATTTGAAATGAACTATACCCTGTACCTCTGTGCTCTGTGTCTGTGCATGAAGGCTCAGTCTTTAGAGGCACTCCCTCTAGTTGCATTAGCTCTGTCTTTCTGTGGAGTTTGGTTTAAAGACTGGTTCAGCAAGTGGAGGTTTTGCTGTATTTTTCACCTGGCTCATCAGCCGGCATCAGTGAATATTCAGTTTAGGGGGACAGTTTTAGGGAGTGAGACCTTTGTGGGAGCAGAGGGAAACTCTGCTGATGTTCAGTCCTGGCAGAAATCAGTTATTTTGAGCTGTGAAGGCAGGAGTCTTTGTTACTCAGTGGCAGCTCTCGAGGTATGCACTGTGAAGAATGAGAAGGGAAAAGCAGAAATTATCCTTGTGAAATATTTGCTGATTGTGCCCTACCCTTTGCGCCTGACTTTTCCTAGTTGTCCTGGTGCTAACACAGGAGCCACACCTTGATCCTCTCCTGGCATGAAAATAAAACACTGTTTTTTTTTGGTTGTTGTTCCATCGCCCACTTCCCACATGTCCTCTTTCCCTTGGCTGCTGCCTCCTCTGGGTCACACTGCTTCTTATCCTGAACACTTGACACCTTGAGGGTAGAATCTAGTGTTTGGTTTTTACCTCCTAGAATACGCTGTTTGGTATGTGAGGGTTTCAGTACAAATGCTGCTGTCTATTTCTGTGCACTTAACAATGGAACCCAAACAGAAGAGAATAAAGCCTCGATACCAAAATTGGGAGAGAAAATGTGTCCATTTGGACCAAAGGGTTTTTATTTTGTTTTTGTTTTTTCATCTTAATATGTACCAGTGGCACTTAACCAAAAGATACAGTGACATAGCCATGTACTCTGGTTGGGACAGATACAGTCTCCTTGACCTATAATGAAACCACTAGGATTTCCTTATATATTTTCCTTAATTCATTGGTGTATAAAAGGTAAATTACCCTTAGGCTTAGCCTGTTTTAGAATTATGGTAGCCGTCTAACTGCTACTTGTTCATGCTTCTTCCTAGAAAAAAAATTTTCATTCGAAAATAACTAGGATCTGCATTTAGAACAAGAACTGTTACTTGTCCTGACCTTTTCTTCAGCCCTACTGAGAAGCATCTGTGCTTTTATTACTTGCCATGGATGTAACCTAAAAAGTTTTGGCGTATCTAGGTCAGTCTAGCGGAACTTTTTTTCGTTTAAATGGAGTTGAATAATGGAGATTTTGTGTCCAGGAAATTCCTGAGATCTTTGAAAAAATAACAAACTATTCCTTGTCTTGATACATAAAATTCTTCTAAGCATTTTCTCAGTCATTAAAATTTACTGCCGGTTGTGAGTGGCTTTTTAATTGACTTGACGTTCACTGCACTTCGATTGGCAACGTTTGAGGAGACTGTATCTGTCTACTTTGTGTGGCTGTTTCGAGGGGCTGTCCCATCAGAGAACATACTGCATGGCCTTGGAGAGAGGCTCTGGGCTCTCAGCTCAGATGTATTCATCAAATACTCCTTTCAGAGCTCTTGTGGGTGTAAGTGACATGATGTGGCCAAAAATCCAAACTGTGCAGTTGCGTTGTGACAAACATGCAATGTGCTGTAAAAACTCGATACAATTTAAATAAAATCTCTATATTAGTGCTGCTTTGTTGGGTCTTTTTCTTCATTTTCAGTTTCTAAGAAAACTAATACTCATTTTTTCTTTGACCATGAGAAAGGACTGAAACATTACACTCCTTCCTCCCAACCATTTCCATTTTTAAAATGGCCCTCTCTTTTTATCAGCACAAGCTTAGCTATTGATCAGATAGGGGAGTTATGCTTATGGATCCTACAGGGTTCTATCCCATCTCATGTGAGGTTTATTTCTCTTTAATATCTAAAGTTTCACCAGCTGGTTGATCAGGCACACGGGATTGTACCTGTTTCCCTGCTTCCTGCTTCCCTCCTCACAGGCTCCCTCCGTTTTCTTTCCACTTTGGGTAAACGGTCTTGGGAAAAATATTGGCTGAAAAGAGTATATTTCAAAACATGTAAAATGCTACTCTCTAAAAGGTGAATGTGTGTACTCAGGATACTATACCACCATCACCATTTTTATTTGGAGAGACAAGCAATTCAACCGTTAGGACTAAGGTTACAGAGCTGTGCCCTTTCCTGTCGAGAAACGTCCGATTTTGTACTGCCCCACTGCTCACTTGCTAAATTCTAAAGTCCCACAGCTCCGCCGGCCGCAGGGAAATATGGGGATATTTCCGGGCCGATCGGGGGATAACCGGGCCGATCTCTGCAGGACGTAACACTACCTGGCGGGCGGCGGTTCCCAGCCCGTCCGGCGGGTTTAGGACGCCGAGAGAGCGTGACTTCGCCGCCGCTGCACGTGGCCAGGCCGCTGGGGCTCAGGGGGCGGATCGCTCGCGGCGCATCCGGCCGCGCCGCCGGAACTCGAGGTCCCATTGGCCGCGCCGGCGGGCGCCGCGGGGACTCTTGCGCCAACGGTCCCCGGGTTGGCGTTGGCCTGGCGCTGGCGGGAGGGGGCAGGGCGAAGTGAAGGCCGGGGTTGCGGGGGATCGAGAACGGGGTGTGAGAGCCAGGCTCGGCGGGGCGCGGCCCAGGGCCTGGGCGGGGCGATGGAGGATGTGCTGCTCTCCACCTTCATCAACCCCAACAACTTCCCCGCCAAACTGTGGCGGCTGGTGAACAGCCCCCGGTACCGCTCCATCCGCTGGGACGGCCGCGGCGAGGGGCTGCTCATCGACCAGCCGCTCTTCGAGGCCGAGCTGTTCAGCCCGCCCGTGGCCGGCGGCTGCTTCGGCGTTGTCAGGGACGCCGGAGCCGAGCCCGAGCTCTTCAAAACCACCAACTTCACCAGCTTCATCCGCCAGCTCAACCTCTACGGCTTCCGCAAGGTGGTACTGGGCGGGCCGGGCGCGGCGGGGCCTAGGGGCGGCGGGCCGGCGGGCGACGGGCCCCTCCACCACTTCCACAGCCCACACTTCCGCCGCGACCAGCCGCAGCTGCTCGTGCACCTCAAGAGGCTCACCAGCGCCAACAAGGCCAAACTGGCGGCCGGCCTGGAGGTGCCCTGCCGGCCGCCCAACCGCTTCCAGAGGTTCCTCATCACGTCGGCCTCGGCCTCGGCCACAACCGCCACCTCCCCCCTGCAGCACCAGGAGCTGCCGTCGCCGCCCGGGGGGTCCCGGCCCGAGCCGCACGGTGAGTCTCGCCCCGCGCCCGGCGCACTGCTGTCGGCGGGGGGCAACCGCCACTTCCGAGGGCAGTTCGCGTCCTCTCCTTTGCTGTGCTGGGAACGCGCCCGGGAGCCGCTTCCCGCGGTGCCTGCCCGGAACCGGCCGCGCCACCGCCCTCACCCGGGCCGGCGCCCCTCCCCGCCGGCACCGCCTCTGCCCTGAGCCGTCCGCGAACATTGAGGCCCTTCTGTGTCCACTAGCGACCGCAGGGACCTCTGCGTCAGGCTGCTTTCTAGCCCCCCCGGACCCCTTTGGGCTCCAAACCTGTATAGCCGTTTACCTTCTCGAGACGCCGTCTCTCCAAGGCGAACACCTCCAATAAGCAGGCCTTTGTTGGAGCCCTGGTTCTGGAAGAAACACAGAAGGGGCTCCTCGGTTCTGATGGGAAGCAGAACAGAGTTCCTATACAGGGTGAGGATATGGCAAAGGTCAAGGTAGGAGGGAACAGTCACAGCCAAGAGAACTTAGAACATTTATGCCAACCAAGGGAAAGTGAACGAGGTGCCTCGAGTGGAAGTTTGTCCTTGAAGATACATGCCATCTTCCACCCAGTGACACATCTAAGAAATCATGGAAGACGTGTTCTGACAATAATCATATTGTAGGTTCTGGAGTAAGGTGTAGAACGATAGGCGTTGTTTATATATCTTAAAAGCAAAAATATAATAATATATTTTGTTGTTGACCAGATACTGTTCCTGTGTAGAATGAATTGGCTAAACGGTTCTTTCACTGTAGCTGATGAGACCTGATGCTTATTTAGGTGTTGTGCTTAGACAAATGTAAGGCAAAAATGGTTTTCTTTACAACTGTCAAGTTCTAGTTAAACAGGATTTTAGAAAGCTCACATTTGCAGCCTTTGAATTTTTCACTGTTGCCTTCAGTCTTTCAGTTTTGAAAAAATTTTCTATGTATAAGTTTGTATTTACTCAAAGTTCAAAAACTCTCTGTGATAGAAATTTATTTTATAAAGGAAGGTGAGGGTGGCAGTATTCCCTTTCGTTGTCTAAAGAGTCCGTGATACGAAGCAGCATACCAAGAAAGCAACAGGATATGATAACGAGAATTCATTCTTCACCTTCAACTAAAAGAGTAGCAGAGACATTTGCATCATGTTAACATGGATTTAACATAAAAGTTGTTGTGGTCCGAGAGCGGGTTGGAAAAGAATTTGCCAGACACAAGGCGGAATGTTAAGGAAGGTAGAGTTTATTAAAGAGGAGGGTCGCTGCAAGAACACTGGGCTGACTCCCTGGTAGCCAGGGAAAGTCGACGGTGAGCATGGGTTGCTTCTCTGTTTTTATAGCCAGGGGACCTGCAAGTCATCTGCTGACTGGGCAGAGTACGTATGCTTTCAGTGTGCTGAGCGGGAGAAAAATGGGGCTAATGTCCTTCCTTAAATGGGATGGGAAAGGGACAGGGCATGCTGCTTGGGAGGGCTCTGGGACATTGCAGTGGTCACATTGTGACAGAGTGATGGGAGTCCTGTAACTCTTTGTTGTGGCAGTATTGGCCCTTTGAGTTTATCTTGTTCTTTGTCCTTGGAGCACACCACAGAAGTGTCTGGGTTACTTCTCAGTTATGGAAAAACTTTAGATATACGAATAAAAGTAACACTATGTTCAGTTTAACCTAGGCCCAGGGTTATGAATGAAGCAATGTTCGTTTGGAATTTAGAAGATAAGGGATTAGGTTGTGTATCTGTGGAGTTTAGAGGATAAGAGATTAGGTTAGAGTTCTACTAACCAGTTGGAAAAATAGCAGTGGCGTAGGAATGTTCTAAAGGGATTCTAAAGGAATATTAAGCCGCTTACTTCCATATAACGGTCATTGAGTTTGGTGGGGAATCGAATGGGGAAAGGCAGTGGAGACAATACCTTGGCATTCATTTGGTAGAATCTCTGACATAGATATTTGTTTTTCAGATTGCGTGTCTGGTGGCATAAGGAGAAAAGACTGAAAATGTGTCCGTGGGAAAAATAGGATAACCACTTCAAAGAAAGAAAGAAAGAAACATACATACATACAAGCCAACTCTTGCTCACTTTTTTCTCTTCTCCGATTTTCTTTTTCTCTGCCCTATCTTAAACCCAGTTGTATTCTAAGGATAGAGTTCATTTTAGTTGAAGAAATACAGGGACTACATAGGATCTGATTTTCTTCACTTACAGTTCAGTTGGTCAGCATTTTAAAGATTATTTGTTGACAAACATAAATTTAATTCATACTTTTTCAGTATAGATAATACATCAATCCATATATACCTAAATTATTGTAGTTTTCATGCATTTCCTGTTTTTTACCATTCTACCTGTTGGTGTGTGCAGAAGCTGTGTCAGGTGTGGATTGTCTACACCACAGGCTTGGTTCACTAGGGAACTGTGTTACTGGTTTGGGTGGAATGTAATTCTAAGTTCAAGAATACCGGCCCAACTTTGTTTTGCTTTAATACCATGTTCTAAGTCCTTGGCTCTTCTATTTTTCCTCACCTAATTTTTATTCTGCTTGATTCTTGCCTTGGTTATATGCCTGACTACACTGCTCCTTCCCAGTTTCCTTTCTGTTTTCTGTGTTCTACTGCAGCTTCTGGTTTAAATACTTCTCTTTTACAGTAGAATCCCCTGTTTTGGGACCTAGTTGTCTTACCTAGATCCACTGAGCCAGCTGTCCTGTTCACCTTTTGAGAATGTACTTGATAAGAAATGTGAGGATCACATGTTTTTCCCTTTTTTGTTTGCCCACTATTGTTATTTTGTTTTTAGTGGCAGTTTATTTTACACTACTTGTTAAAGTTTTCTAAACTAAGTAGCAAGTCTGAGCACTAGATAATCTGTTTTTGCCTGGGGATAACAAGCTCTCAAGAGGCAAGTTTTGGGAAGGAGGCAAATTCTTTCCTGGGGATTGATTAGCTCAGATTCACTTTTATAGACGGAACAGAAAATTTAAGAACAGAAATTCAGCCTGCCTTACAGTTCCAGGATTCTGGATTTAATCTTTACCAAATATATCTTAGATGTTCTGAAGACATGTAGGTGATGTTCTATAAAGTTGGTCAGAGTAGAACCCTATGAAGTAACCCTTAACAGAAGAATAAATAAGAGCTGAGCATGTTTTAGTTCTTTATTTTAAAAAAACAAACAATTGAAAGGAATGTCCTTCTAATCCTAACCGTGTCCTTATGTTAGCAGCATCTAAAGAATATAAATATTTGGCCATCACTCAGAATTTATCGTAGTAGAAGTAGAATTATATTTTAATTCAGATCTAAACCAGAATTTGAGAAATCAGGGTAGAACATTCTTTAATTATCTGCTTAAGTTATTGACAGTCTGAAAATTCATCAACAACTTAACCCTAAAGAGAGTGAAGAATGGCACACTGTAGCAACGTGAAGTTTTAGCATCCAAGAAAAAATCAAGTGGTGGGTAGTTTGGGACCTCAGAAACACCTGTTTGTGAAGAGCAAAAGAATGTTTCTTTAGGTCTTAAAACAAAGAATTCTCAGTGGTAGTTCAAAGTGTGTATACATGTGGAATTGCTAGTCAAGTAGCATAAAAACTATTTTTGTATTTTAAAGGAAAAAAGGAAAAGTATTTTTTAAGAGGTGTATCATTTAAATACGTTTAATCTTCTGAGCTAAGGTTTTTTTTTTTTTCCCATTAGATTTAGAGCTCCTGATTTCCAGGTTCCAGAATTGTTTACATATATGTATGCGTATATTTGTTTATTTTTGGCATTAATGCTTTATTCTTTTAAAATTTTATTTTAAGAGTTTATTTGAGCCAAAATCAATTTGAATCAGGCAGCGGCAAACCAGAAGTGGTTAAGAGTGCTCCCTAATGCTTTCTTCTTTAGAGGAAATTAAACACTATAGAAATACTAGAACAAAGGAAGTGTAACATGTAGAATGGTTTTACAGTTTAAATATTTGGAAAAGTAGGTACCTGAGTGCCATCTTCAGCAGATGAGTAGCACATAAATTAGATTTCCCTCTGTTTTATGGATTAGTTTAATAAAACAAATTGAAAAAACTTTGTGAACTACATAATTTAGTGCGTAAAGCCCTTCCTAAGAATAAATTAGGCTAGCTATATGTTCAAGAACCACAGTCTTTAAAATAAGTTCAGCTTGCAACATTTATATTTTCCTTTTCCTCATTACATAGTATTGGCCTTTTTCTCTCTTCCTCATCTCCACTTTTTAATTCCTTTCTACTTTGCTAGATAAGAAAAAGCAAATATTGGAACCTCTTGGCCTGATGTTTAACAAACTCTCCAGGTGATTCAAATGTAAATCAGTGTTTGAGAGCCATTCATATCTAGGAAGGGACGCGACTAGAGATACTCTGAAGAAAAAAAGACCGTGGAAAATTATTGATTGAGTTAAGGAATGAACAAGTCAGAGTTTTCAAGCTTGACTTTTCTGCAAAGATTGTTATTAAAATTTGAAAAAATTGAAAGGGAGCAAAGAACATTAAATTACTTTTTGGTTTGTGTTATAATTTTTATTTCTTCCATACTTCCATCTTTTATGTATATGGTTGAGGGCTTATTTTTGTGCCTATTATTAACGTTCCTAAATGATTTGAAAGACTGGAATTTCTAAAGCTTCTAGGAAGTAGTTTACAGATTGGAAAAATCTGGGTCAGTCTGTTGAGAAAGGTAAGATGACATCTTACATTTGATTTAATGTCAGAGTTTGGCTACTCTGTCTCTTATGACAGTCATATTGAGAACCAGACAAAAGTTATTTGATTATATTTTCAGCATTATATGTGTAATCTCATATTCTGGATTCTGAACAACTTGTTTTTACCAGTAAATTTCTGTTGTGTTAAAAATGGCTGAGAACTCAACATACCTACAAGTGAAGAGTAGCTCATATTTTGTGACTTTTGGTTTACTACATCTGGTGATGTCATGTAAGATCAGTAAATGTGCTCTTCCTCTTTTATGCAGGACCAGTGGCTGTAGGACAATTCCACCGGTCGTTCCGGCGAGATAGTTTGTCTCCTTACTCCTACGTATCAGCTTCATCTCACAACCACAGTACTTTCCCTCTGAAAGGTTTAGATCGGACCCCGATTCCTCCTAGAACATGGCAGAACTCTCTTGGAATGCAAGCAGGAGAAGTGGAAACGTCTCCCACCTTTTCAGATAAAGGGGTTCCATTTCCTGTACTACAGAGGTTTCCATCTGAGGTTACATATACCCTGCAGCCCAGTGCCACATCCGTACATGTTCAACAAGGTCCTCAAACAATGGTCAGCTCCTCCCCAAAATACAGTAACTACACACCCTCAGCGCAGTACTCCCAAGCCTACTATCCAACAGGTATGAGAAATTCAAGTTCAGTGGCTTCTCTTAGGGTACTTTTAATGAGAATTTATATTTTTTTAATGTGTTTCTGTATGCTTAAACAAAAATAGGAATATGCACTTAAGAAATGTCAAAGATTTCTCATGAGTACACATTATTTAGCAATATGTAAAATTTCATTGATTCTTAAAGGTTGTGAAAATTCTGTTAGTGCGTAAAGGTGTATGTTTTTAGTGAAACTGCTGTATCCTCAAAATATGTCCTGGTAATAAAATTAAGACTTAGTACATCAGACCTTGGTATAACTCCTGCTCTTGGTGTAGTAGTTCTTTGTTTTTTGTGGGTTTCTTTTTTTTTTTTTAGAAAACCTGCTTATATACATATTACATTGTTTATTTTTTAGTTATGTAGATGAGACTACCTCATAACGAAATCATGTTAGTATCTCAGTAACGACGTTTAATAAAAGAGCAACTCACCATCTCTTAAGACTAAATTATATTCTTGTAGTAAAAATGTGATGGTGTGGTTTGGCAGTGCAGTCCCTGCAGTGTTAATCCCAGCCAGTGAAGAACTGGGAGTAGCAGAGAGAAGAGCCTGACAGTGACAACTGACCCAGAGCCCAGCCAAGGGCATGGAAGTCCTGCTAGTAGATCTCAAGCCACTCATTGGGAATCCTTAAGATAGTGACCCTCTATTTAGCTTCTTGGAGCTAGGGAGTGTCTTTTTTTGGGGGGGGTACATTTTTGCAAAATGATAACATTACCATTTAATCCAGAACAATTTCATTGTTTTGCAGAAGCACCATAGAGGTGATGTGTGTTTTCATGTAGTGTTTACCCAGAGTGATGAAATGGGGCAATAGAAACAAGTCAAGGGTCAAGGCTTTCAGAAAAGAGTGGGAAGAGAAGAAAGGGGGGCAATCCTTTGCCCTGTGAATTAAGGCTCTACGCATATTAATTAAGTACATCTGGAAGCAATTTCTAGAGTTATTTTGTTAGACCATTTTTCCCAGGCAGGACGAAATCAAAAGCTAAAATAAGTGGAAGGCATGTGAATTAGATAAGGGGGTAAGTAATTTGTTGCCTTTTAAAAGTTGTAAATTTGGGAACTGTTCCGTTTGTAATAGTACTCACTATTTTCTAGCTGGTAGCGTCCAACATACTGTTTTATTATTGGCTCATTGCGTTCTACCTAAATATGGCCAGTAAAAGGGATTGCTTTATTTTCTCAAAGCACTTAAGTTTAATAATATTAAAATAATAAAACCAGAGTTTAAATTAGATTGCGTTGTATAGATTTTTGGAGCTGCTACTGTTTTGGAGGTTGGAGTTGAGAAGGAAAAGGGGAAGGAATTATATGGAATAAGATGATATAGCACTTCTAATCATTTACCTATTAGAGATTTAAAAAAATTTTTTTACCTTATTATATAAAAAAAAGTTGAGGCCTAGTTCTTTTTTCCAGATTTTCAGCTACTTCTTTGAAGAACAAAAATATCTGGGTGATCTTTAAAAACAGAAGATGACTAATTTCATGTTATAAGTTGTATATCTTATGTATAGCAACGAATAGTATCAGATTTTTATTGAGGAGTTTAATCCAATATTTTAATAAACAAATTAGGCATTTCTATCTAAATTATAATTTTGGCTGCCTTCCATATATGCATAGAATATATATATATATATATATATATATATATATATATACACACACACACACAGAGCCAGTCTGGGCCTTTCTTACACTTGCTTTATGTTCTGTAGCCCGGCAACTGGACAATACCCCTACTTCCTCTCCTTTTACCAATAAATGTTTCTCTTTCTTTTCCGTACCTCCCTGCAAACCCCCCTCCTCACACTACTAAAGACTCAAAAAGCTTCTGGGGAGTTGAAATTTAGAAGGACTGCAACAGAGAGATGTAGAAATGTTCTTGGCCTTCTAATTTGGAATTTTGGAGAAATTTTTCTATGGACATATTAGACATAGTGGTTAGGTTTTCTATTACTGTTGGTCCTTCTGTTAAGGTATAGATGGTTATAGTCTGGCTCAGGAGCCAGACTAGCCTATGTTTCTACGGGAAAATGTATTCCAAGTTCCAAACAATCCTCTTGGAAACTCCTAGTTCTAAATTTTATGAGAACTAGTTATATAGTGTTTACTAGAAAACACTACAGATAGTTAATATTATTCCTCATTATGGAAATACTCTTTGTTAAATTATTGTGATTTAAGGATATATGTTATTTTAAAGTATTTTATGTTAGCTTGGATTTAAATTTATAAATAAATTTATTAATTTGATAATTACACTGAAAATCGTCTCCAAGAGTCCAAGGTAAGGACTAGGGAAGAGACACATTAAAAGAACAAGTAAGTGCTGCTGATGTTTTGATAATGTAGAGTGCATATGAAATAGAATCTGAGGTTATCTGAATTTTTTGTTTTGTCTTCTTTGATATGGATAATTGAAATGACTATGAAGGTTCTGAGGTTACGAGAAAAAGAAATCTCATGATTTCATGATGACTTCAAATATATAGAGTAGTTCTATGATACAATGTAGGCAAAATTGCTTTGAACATTCTGAAGTACTATATAAATTAAAAAAATAAAAAGTTATATTGTTAAATACAAAAGACCTGCTATGGAAAAGAAAGTGCTAAAGAAATACTGTACAAGTACTTAATTCCTCCAAATTTTAGGTGAAGGAAGCAAAAAGTAGTGAGCAATTTAACCAATATTTAGTGAGTACCTGTTTATGAAGGGTTTTACAAATGACTTTCCCAGAGTTAAGTAAAATACTATTTTCAGAGGCAGGATGATAATCACTCCCAAATCCAGCTCTCCAAATCCTAATAAAGTGACTAATTTTGGAATAATGGTCATACTTGTATCCTTTCAAAGTGAACTATACGACTTGAGGTTTGGATCAAATTTTAGTAAAAAACAATACTCAACTTCATTTAAAACTTAGTTATATTGAAAATAAACTTGGATCTGGTCTTCAAATGCTATAACCAGTAAATTTTGAATTTTGTAATATTTCATAAATTATTAATTTCTCTAGTAAAGCAAAACATTGAGACTAAAAAACTGCTATCAGACTGATTCATAAATTGACTCACCTGAATTATTTCTTACATTTGTCATTCCTCGCTTGAAGCATCTGTTTTCTAATGAATTATTTATTTATTTATTTAATTTTTTGGACTGCGTAGGGTCTTAGTTGTGGCATGCGGGGTCTTCGTTGTGGCACGCGGGGTCTTCATTGTGGCGCGCGGGGTCTTCATTGTGGCACGCGGGCTTCTCTCTAGTTGTGGCGTACAGGTTTTCTCTCTCTAGTTGTGGCACGCAGGCTTAATTGCCCCGCAGTATGGAAGGTGGATTCTTTACCACTGGACCACCAAGGAAGTCCCGAAGCATCTGTTTTCTTTGCCTAGATCATTTATATTTTTTCCAGTCTTATCACTTCTTCAAAGACAAAATGTTGTAGATCCAGTGCTATTTGACTCTTTTTAGTCTTACCCTATCTTGAATTCAGTTTTTTTCCTCTAATGCTATTTTCACAGTGTGCTGCTATAATTTAATGTCCCTTTTTTATAAAAAACTTCATTTTAGACCTTTTTATTTTACTCATTCTCTATATATTTGAACATACGTAAGAATATTAATATATTCATATTTATATATAGATTCCTGTATTGAGGAATTGTTTTCCTTTGACTCATGTTGTAATGCTGAATTGACTCAAAATCAACTGATTTTTTTTCCGCGTTAAGTTTTAAGCTCACAGCAGTGATCAGCAATTTGTAGCTGCCTTTTATCTCATATTTTAATTAACAAATACTTGTATAACAATAACTGTGGGCTTCCCTGGTGGCGCAGTGGTTGAGAGTCCGCCTGCCGATGCAGGGGACACGGGTTCGTGCCCCGGTCCGGGAGGATCCCACATGCCGCGGAGCGGCTGGATCCGTGAGCCGTGGCCGCTGGGCCTGTGCGTCCGGAGCCTGTGCTCCGCAACGGGAGAGACCACAGCGGTGAGAGGCCCACGTACCGCAAAAAAAAAAAAAAAAAAAATAAAAAAAAAAACAATAACTGTGACCAGGTACTATTCTGAGCACTTTCCAAATATTAATTAATTTAATTCTCACAACAACCTTATAAGATAGGGAATGTAGTTATCCTCATTTTATAGATTAGAAACTGAAGCACAGCCAGGCACAGGCAGGGCTGGGGAACAAATCCGGGCAAACTGACTCAAGGGTTCATTATCTTGGCCACTGTGCTCTGCTGCCTACCTGCCTGTCATACAAAGAGGGACTTTTGTTTTGTTTTTCTTTTGCGAGAGACTCTTCCCTGATATATCTCTTCCCCAGAGTTAGTTACTTCCAGATAGGGTAGATGACAGAGTTTGGTGGGGGGACCTCTCCTTCTGTGCTGCCGGTGGCAGTGGGACTGGCCCTGGGCTATTGACTCACCCTGCTCAAGCAGAGAGAACATACTCCAGCTGCTGGAGTCGGGGGTCCAGTTTGGGGCCTCTGAGGAGTGGGGCTGTGTCTAATTCATTTCTGTACCCCCTGCACCTAGCGTAGTGCTTGGCCATAATGGGCCCTTAGCAAATAATTTATTGAATGAATGAAATAATTCTAGTCTCAGCTTTGCAGTTAATCATCTGATGGACATTGTGACATTCTGTGGATTATTTCATGTCACTCAGCCTCAATTTCCCTTTCTGTAAAGTGGCAATAATATTTTGGGTCGGGGATTAAATGAATAATGCATGTGAATAGACTATAAAACTTAAAACACTATTTACATATAAAGGATAACCTTTTAAAAACTGTATTTCAAATGAGCCTAGATATTAATACTTTAAAGGCTAACTAAAGTGATTTGTAAGAACATAACCTTCCCCTGAAGGTACATACGTTTATTGAAAAACATATTTTGTATCATTATTTAAAAGTTTTTATGAATTGACTCTTGGGCAAAGAAGGTTGCTTATTATTGTTTTAAAGTACATTAAATTTTAAAGATTTGGTCTTTAGGCTTCTAATCCTACATAATGTACATAAACAAGTATGGAATCTCAAGTTATAGGAGCTTTCTGATGCTCAGGTAGCCTGTATTGTCAGTTTCTCTGAAAAGGGCTGATTTTGTTCTTATGGAAAGAGGGACTTGGCATAGATACACCAGGAGGTTTTCTTTAGCTGCCAGAAGAAACTAAGCAAAAGCACAATTATATTTTCCTTTCTCTTTATTGAGGTAAAATATATGTAACATAGAATTTACCAATTTATCCATTTTTAAGTGTACAGCTCTGTGGCATTAAATACGTTCACATTATTGTACTAGCATCACCACCATCCATTTCCAGAACTTTTTCATCTTCCCCCAGCTGAAATCTGTATCCATTAAACACTAACTTCACATTCCCCTCTCGCCATCTTTTGGCAACCACCATTCTACTTTCTGTCTTGAAGAATTTGATAACTCTAGGGACTTGGTATAAGAGCAAACATATATTTGTCCTTTTGTGATTGGCTTATTTCACTTATTTCAAGAGTCATTGATACTGTGGCATGAGTCAACGTTTCCTTCCTTTTTATTTTTTATAAATTTATTTATTTTTGGCTACATTGGTTCTTTTTTTTTTTACATCTTTATTGGAGTATAATTGCTTTACAATGGTGTGTTAGTTTCTGCTGTATAACAAAGTGAATCAGCTATACATATACATATGTCCCCATATCTCTTCCCTCTTGCATCTCCCTCCCTGCTGCATTGGTTCTTCGTTGCTGTGTGTGGGCTTTCTCTGGTCGCGGTGAGCGGGGGCTACTCTTTGTTGCGGAGCACAGGCTCCAGGCACGTGGACTTCAGTAGTTGTGGCATGCGGGCTTGGTAGTTATGGCTCACGGGCTTAGTTGCTGTGTGGTATGTGGGATCTTCCTGGACCAGGGCTCAAACCCCTGTCCCCTGCATTGGCAGGTGGATTCTTAACCACTGTGACAACAGGGAAGTCCCTCCTTCCTTTTTAATGCTGAATAATTTTCTATAAATTTCCATATGTATGGACCACATTTTGTTTATCCGTTCACCTGTTGATAGACACTGGGTTGCTTCCACCTTTGGCTACTGTGAATAATGCTGTATGAACTTGGTTGTACAATAATCTGTTCTGCTTTCACTTCTTTTGGGTATAGGCTGGAACACCATTTCTTTTAGAATTAAATTAAATTAAATTAAATTAATAAATTAATTTGGCTGTGTTGGGTCGTGGTTGCGGTACGCGGACGTTCTCTAGTTGTGGTGAGTGGGGGCTACTCTTGGTTGCAGTGCGCGGGCTTCTCTTGTTGTGGAGCACGGGGCTCTAGGCGTGTGGGCTTCAGTAGCTTTGTCACACGGGCTGAGCAGTTGTGGCTCGCGGGCTCTAGAGCACAGGCTCAGTAGTTGTGGCGCACAGGCTCAGTCACTCTGCGGCATGTGGGATCTCCCTGGACCAGGGCTCGAACCCGTGTCCCCTGCATTGGCAGGCAGATTCTTAACCACTGCGCCACCAGGGAAGTCCCTAGAAAACCATATCTTTACCTCACTGTAGATGAGGAGATGTTGGGGTTCTAGTTGCTGTAGTAACTTATCTTGAAATTAAATTTACTATTTATTAGGATGTTTTTCCTTTTGAGTATTTATATTGGGTATCTCCTTACCGTTGACACTGTACTATTCGAGAATAGATTCACGTCCAAAACATTTTAAATATAGATTTGAATTACCTCCATAGGATAAAGTATATGAACCTCTTTTCCTAACCTATAGTGGACATGAAAATTTTTACCCTTAGATAAATTTTTAGTAATCCTGGCTTTATTTTATTACTAGAATTTTTTTTTTTTTTTGCGGTACACGGGCCTCTCACTGTCGTGGCCTCTCCCGTTGCGGAAAACAGGCTCCGGACGCACAGGCTCAGCGGCCATGGCTCACGGGGCCCAGCCGCTCCGCGGCATGTGGGATCTTCCCGGACCAGGGCACGAACCCGTGTCCCCTGCATCGACAGGCAGACTCTCAACCACTGCGCCACCAGGGAAGCCCTAGAATTGTTTTTTAAATGTCATCAACTCTGATATTTATATATGGAATAAAATTGTTCATTATTTCCAGTTTTTAATTCTATATGCAATTTAATGCCTTAAGTGAACACTGCCTTCAGGAAAATACTGGAAGATCTTTATGCAGATGAACATAAACTCAGTTTTATAAATGTTAGTGCTTTCACAGTGCTTTCATAATACACGCTAAATGAATTTGTCACGTATTAAGCACACAGTTGCAGTTTTATAGCTAGGTTTTCATATTCAGTAAACTTATTAATACTTTGTTTTGTTCTATTTTGTTCTATTTTGTTGATTATACGAAGTAGCAGTGCACTGGTAAGGAAATAGCCATTGAGGAATCTTGTTGGATTATCTGTTCAAGTCCTCCCTTTTTTCATGCAGGTACCTTTCTACTTTCCATTTGTAACTGGGCACTTTAAAGGATATTCACTATTTTGCTGTTTCCTTAGATACCAAATCAGCTATCAACTATCTATTAATATATTCTCTGTTATATATTCTATTTCTCCAAGAAATTTATTTTAAAGTACCCTTTAACAACTATTCAAAATGTGTAAACCATGGAGTCAGATCATAGCAATATCAGAAAAATAAAGCTAATACCTTTCACTGATTTATTTGTAACAAAACACTTTTATGGTGCCCTGATGGGTGAAAACCTGCAGCCCCTGACTGAGTCCTTTACTACCACTAGGGGGCTAAGTTTTCCGTAGCTGTTAAAACTAAAGATCCCAGTTTTTTTCAGTTTTGGCGAACCCTGCAGACCCCTCCTTGCTGCTTTGCTTTTTGGATTTAACTTATGTCCCAGGATATTTGTGCCTTTAAATATTCTGGGAAACCAAATTCAAATCCAAAACATTTTAATTGTGTATTTGAATAATCTCCAGGGATATTGGAAATGACAGCTTGAATTTTATGTGACCATTCTAGTAATATCTGGCTTTTTTAACCACTGGACTTGTTAAACTTATGTAATTCAGAAAACATCAACCCTTATGTTTGTACTTGAACTAGAATTCTATCCATTATTTTAATTTTGTACTTCTGTGTGCAAAATGTAATGCCTTAAAATGCACATGATAAGATAAAATATTTATTTCTTGTATACCTTTATGAACTTCTGACATTTAAAAATTCAGTAGTCAGTAATGACGAAATAGGGAAGCATTTTAATGAATTTTTAAAATCTTTGGCTACTTTACTTCAAAGGTTACTGAATAAGATTATTTAGTAACTTTATTAGCACACTCAAAACATGAAAAACATGGACCAAAAAAGAGAAAGTTGCCACCTTATAAAAAAGATACCTTAAAAATATTCAGCAAGTGGAGTTCTAGTAAAATTAAAATATTACATTTAGGAAGAGGAAAAGATCAGGGAAGTATTGTGATATATTAAAGAGCATGTGCTTCGGAGTGTGTCTCTGTCACTATCGGCATTGTGACTTTCGGCACATTTTTAAACATCCCTGGGCTTTAGTTTCCTTATGTTTGTAAAGTAATGTTAATACCTCATTCAGTTGTTGTTTGGATTAAATGAGACGCTATATGTAAAGGGCCTAGGACTGTGCCCGGAATAGGGTAGGTGTTCAACCAACGTCAGCCTCTGTTTAATCCAAAGACGTGATGTTATAACTGATTCTCAGTCGTTCTGGAGGGTCTCCCTCTGGAAAAGTGGAGAATCAACCTATTATTAAGGCTACATTTGTAAGTATGACTCTACCAGTAGAAAGAGTTCAGTCTTTTCATGGTATCCTAACTATAAAGAGAAAGTTTGGAAAATGTATTTCCTTAGCTAACATAATAGCATTGTTAGCTATTTGTTGATTGATGGCTTGCTGTATGCCAATACTGTTCTCAGTGCTTTGTGCATATTAACTCATTCACTCCTCACAACAAACATGTTAGGTAGGTACTACTATTATCCCTATTCTAACAGAATGCAGAAACTAAGGCCCAAAGGGATTAACGTTGCTCAAGTTTATACAGTTATTAAAATTTTGGAGCTGGGCTACAAAGCCAGGCAGTCTGGCTCTAGAATCTGAATTCCTAACCACTTGTCTAAATTGTTAAAACATTTTTTTTTTCATAGATTCCACTGGATGCATTGTATAACAGTAGGAGTGTTTGGAGAGTACTTATACTTATTTTATCCTTAAAAACCTTGCTCCAAATGTTTGTTACTATTAAAATGATTGAAATAATTATTTTAGAATTCTGAATATGTTCTGATATTTTCAATAAAAGGAAATTACTACTTTCAGTAAGCATAAATGTTTGGTTAGAAGGGCAACAAAATGTTTAGGTGCTAAAGAAATCATTTATAAAAGTAGACATGACCCTTTTAAATGACTTTTAAAATTGCCTTATTACCATTTGTTTTCAAGAAATAAGGGCACCTAGTTGGCCTAAATATATTTTATTGCACCCACAAAGGAAAACTTTTGGAATTTTTTGTTGCAAGTTGAAAGAGAGGAGTGCCTTGAGTGCTGTAGAGGTTTATCTGGGTTGACGGCTTTTCTGTGTTTGGATTTGTTCCAGCTGTGCTGCAGTGCTGCTCTCCTGCCCACATGGATGCGCTCAGTAGTTGTGTGTCTCCCACTGCCCCTTCCTATGCACACTGCAACTACTTCCAGGTAAGATGCTGGCAACAATGGACATACCCTGCGTCAGGTACAGTACGATTGGCCTTGCAGAATTCCAAAGTGTAATTTTATCTTAATGAGTAGCCACAGGTAAGCTGTGGATTGTGGCCTTAGTTTTTCTCAATTCTTAAAAAAAAAAAAGAGTGGATGTAAATGATGTCTGAGGATTCTTCTAGGCCTACACTATCTTCTTGGCCTACTCTTAGGCACTAGCCACATGTAGCTATTTAAATGTAAATGAATTAAAGTTAAATAAAATTTAAAAATCATTCCTCAGTAGGGAGGGAGACACAAGAGGGAAGAGATATGGAGATATATGTATATGTATAGCTGATTCACTTTGTTATGAAGCAGAAACTAACACACCACTGTAACCAATTATACTCCAATAAAGATGTTAAAAAAAAAATCATTCCTCAGTCACACTAGCCACACTTCAGGTGCTTAATAGTTTCATTTGGCTAGTGGTTACCAGATTTTATAGTACAGATAGAGAACATTTTCATCATTGCTGACAGTTAGTTGGAACAATGTTGTTCAGCTCTCAGCAATGGTAAAATTGAATACCATGGTAAAATGAATACCAGATAAACTCTACAAGTATATAAATCACCAAATGACAGATCCTTCCAAGATGGTACAATTACTTTTTTTTTAAAGGAGAAAGGAAAATGATGTCAAAAATGAGAAAGCCCCCATGTTGTAAACACTGCACTTCAATTTTTTCTCGTATTTGTTAGGAAGCAATTGCTTTGATTTAAATGTTGTAGACTACTACTTCTAGGATAAGATTAAATCCCATGTTTGTATTTTTATGCTATAGTTGCTTAAAGATTGGAATTGTTTTCCTTTGATATCATGTAGTCATGATAGCTTCTGTTCTTTAGAGAATATCTTACTATTGACATTCCAGTACTCAAAAGAACATTCCTTCTTTTCTTTTTTGTCTTTTCTTTCTTTCTTTTCTTTTTTTGAGGAGTATAGAATCAGATCAAGGGGACTTAGCTGGACATTTTTAATGGCAGCTGTCATCAAGCATGTTAGTCTAGCTGATTCATCTTCACTGGAAGGACATATCTATCTCACAAATTAGATGCTCTTGTCTGTAGATCCAGGCATTCTCTCCCCTGGATCATACTGGAGATATTCTGTTGGTGTTATATCTTGATTATATTTATGTTTTAAATAAATCATTTAAAACATCTTTGAAGACCTTTGCTTACTACAAAGACAATACATGTTCACTGTAGGAAAATAGAGATAAGTAGACGTAAAATTTTTAAATTGAAAAAAGTGAAGTATTTCAGATAACATTCTGGAAATAAATGCAGTTAGTTTTGTTGGCCTGCAGATATGAGTGTGCATGAATGGTCAGTATATTGCAGTGGTTAAGAGCAAGAACTCTGGAGTCAGGCACACCTAGGTTTGAAGCCTGACTCTGTCAGTTACTTCTTTGTGACTTTGTATAAATTATGAAGTTTCTCTGAACTTCAGTTCCATCCTTTGGAAATAGAGATGATCACATTTCATAGACCTCTTGTGAGGATTAAATGAAATAATGTATGTAAAGCACTTTGTATGTGCTTGGCACATAGTAAGAACTCAGTAAGTGGGGCTATCAGCTATAGTAAAGTAGCTTGACGCTTAAACCATTTAGATTTACATTATTTGGCATTAGTGGCCTTCAAATCATTGACGCAATCATTGTCAATGTGTTTGGCAATATTGACTCACTACATGTTTTATTTAATAGTAACTCTTCCATATCTTATGTTTATAACCTGAGATATTCAGCAAAAATTTATTGAATGCCTGCTCTGTGCAAAGTACTATGTATAAGAGAATACATCTTGAAGATACCAGTCTAAAAGTGACAACTATTTTAATCTATTGTTTTATTATTAAAATAAATAATCTCAGGACCAAAGGACATTTGATATTCCATACATTTTTTCCCAGATCATTCGGAACAGAATATCAGTACCTCCCCCCTGAATCTATAGAAGCATTGGTGGACTTGTGAGCATCCTGTGTTTGACATTTCCTTACTACATTTCTAAAACAGTATATTACAGATACAAGTGATGTTTTTGTCTGTCAACCTTTATGGAAGAATTTGGTTTAATAGACATTTTATCAACAAATAGGTTTTTGGGTACTATGGCTTTTTTGATTTTGTGTACTTTAACCCTGAGAATTATTGGTCCATTCCAGTATTACACTTGATATAGTGGTTGACATATAATAGTTCCTGTGTAAGTGTTAACAATAGAGTCAAAGCTACCACTGCTGAAAAGTTGATTGGCATTCAAGTTTTCTTAGTGAGCTTTAAGTTTAATTTGTTGATATTTAGCATTCATCAGCCTAAATGTTGTTGCTTTCCTCCTTAATCTCATATTTGGTTTTCTATCCAAACAGTCCTATTTTCTCTTTTCCCAGAATTCTCCAGTGCAACCTTCCTATCCAGTTGAATTTCTGCCTTCTAATTGGCCTTGCAGTGCTACTGATGAAAATAAAAAGACAGAAGTAAACCTAGAGGCTGTTTTTCAGATAGTAGATGAGTTGCATTCCTCCCCTAAATTGGAGACGGTAAAGGTGGAGCCTGTTGAGAATCAGTGCCCAACATCTCCGTCTAACAGAGGCCAACATATCCTAGCTAATTCAAACAACAGCAATCCATCTTCCACAAGTCAAGCCAGCCAGCTGGAGCCACTTACTGCTGTAGGCTCAGATGTTACGTCTTTTGTGGTTGGAACAGAACAAGCAATTACCGGCTCTCTACCACAGTCACCTGAGTACATCTATACCATCCACACAGCTCAGCCTGTTGAAGATACTACAATGCAGGAGTCTGCAGCCAACCAGCAAGCTCATGTCAAACTGAAGGAGCAGCTAAGTCATAATCCATCTCCGTCTTCAGTAGCATTTGGGCAGGAAGGGCTACCGTTCAGCACACACCAGGTAAGAGGCAAAGAAAAAATCCTAATAGAGCGCAAAGGTACCTAGTGCTTCTTGCTGAAGACTGTTCTAGTGGAGACTTTGTCCAGGTTTTATTTGGGTTTAATACCAGTTCATTATGCTCTCCAGAAGGATCGTGTCCCAGTGGTTATGCACAAAAGATTCAGAAAGAAGTAACCTTAACCCTCAGGCATCCTCTCACTACGTTGTGGTCTGAAGTCAGCCTCTAGAGAGGCAGTCTAAATGAGCATTGTGGTATGACTTATTTTCATGTTAAAAGCATCCCTTGGGCTTCCCTGGTGGTGCAGTGGTTGAGAGTCCGCCTGCCGATGCAGGGGACACGGGTTCGTGCCCCGGTCTGGGAAGATCCCACATGCCGCGGAGCGGCTAGGCCCGTAAGCCATGGCCTCTGAGCCTGCGCGTCCGGAGCCTGTGCTCCGCAACGGGAGAGGCCACAACAGTGAGAGGCCTGCGTACCACAAAAAAAAAAAAAAAAAAAAGCATCCCTTGAGTTTTGCTTCCTAACTTAGTTTGGATGGACTAGGTGTGCCTGGCTGATTAAATTCCACTCCTCAGAAGGGATGGTTTATCTCATAGATAATATCAGGACTTTCCTGGCCATTTGTAGCATGGAGGTAAGGAGATGATTGGAGGTGTGTTTTCATTCTTTCTTACAGCATCATTGAATTCTAAATTTTTAAAAAAGATTTATTTATTTACTTAATTTATTTTTGGCTCTGTCGGGTCTTAGTTGCAGCAGGCGGGATCTTTGTTGAGGCATGTGGGATCTTTCGTTGAGGCATGGGGGATCTTTTGTTGTGGCGTGCAGGTTTTCTCTCTCTAGTTGTGGTGTGCAGGCTCCAAGGCATGTGGGCTTTGTAGTTTGTGGCACGCCGGCTCTCTCGTTGAGGCGCGCGGGCTCAGTAGTTGTGGCGTGAGGGTTTAGTTGCCCCATGGCATGTGGGATCTTAGTTCCCTGACCAGGAATTGAACTCGCATCCCCTGCATTGTAAGGTGGATTCTTTACCACTGGACCACCAGGGAAGTCCCTATAGAATTCTACTTTGACTTGACAGCATACTGTGTTTGAATTTCCCTGCTAATATTCTCATTCCTAAAGCAGAATTCTGACTCTAGTTTGAGAGATACATTCTGAAGGTAGAGACTAATTCCTTTATTGCTGCTAGCTTATGACGGGGAAAGGAATAAACTTTGATTCTAAAAAATAAAAGTACATCCAAATTAAAATCATTTTCGTGATTAAGTATTTTTTTCCTACTTAATTTTTTCTTGATCTTAGCCTGATACGTATTTATTTCATTTTGGATTTTTTTTCTTTAATGGAACTGAAAATGTCTTCATTGGTAGAGATTCCCAAGATAACTTTTTGGCAGTTTGCGTGTATATGTGTGTTGGGGGGGGGCGGGTTTTGGCCGCACCGCATGTTTTGTGGGATTTCAGTTTCCCGACCAGGGATTCAACCCAGGCCCTCGGCAGTGAGAGAGCAGAGTCCTAACCAATGGACCACCAGGGAATTTATGGCAGTTTTTAAAATGCATTCTTTTCTAGCTCTAACTTTATTTTATTTTATTTTTGCGGTACGTGGGCCTCTCACCGCCGTGGCCTCTCCCGTTGCGGAGCACAGGCTCTGGATGCGCAGGCTCAGCACCCATGGCTCACGGGCCTAGCCGCTCCGCGGCATGTGGGACCTTCCCGGACCGGGGCACGAACCCGTGTCCCCTTCATCGACAGGCGGACTCTCAACCACTGCGCCACCAGGGAAGCCCTGAAAGCTATATTTTGAACTCCTAGCTCTACTTCATTATATTGTTTTATTTTAAAATAAGTTCATAAACAAATAAAGTATTTGAGAAGTTGGTCAGCTTGACAAAGGGATTTGATATTCCAAAGAAAACATAGGAACTCCAAGAGAGAAATTCATATGTCATAAGCAGAGCAGATCTAGATTTTATAGGGAGTGAAGCTTATACAAATTTGAGGTCCTCATTAAGCCAAAGAATACAAAATTAGTAGAATAAAGTGTTCACAACCCCTCTGACATCATCCAACAGGATCATGCCTATGGCCATTCCAGTATCACCAAGAGGGGCAGGCAATCTGATGGAAGGGATGTTAGAGTGGGAAAAGATAGTGGTATTAACCAACTGTGAATTTGTGTGATGTGAATTTTACCAAAAAATATGAAACTTCACGGTGAATCTTCCCCTGATCATAAGTAAATATTTTAGCTCCATAGACATTTCAGTAGTTTGTGTATGGGGAAATATACATCTTACTACCGAATATTCAGATTAGCTTAACAAAATCTGGTCTTTTTTTTTTTTTTTTTTTTTTTGCGGTATGCGGCCCTCTCACTGCTGTGGCCTCTCCCGTTGCGGAGCACAGGCTCCGGACGCGCAGGCTCAGCAGCCATGGCTCACGGGCCCAGCCGCTCCGCAGCATGTGGGGTCCTCCCGGACCAGGGCACAAACCCATGTCCCCTGCATTGGCAGGCGGACTCTCAACCACTGCGCCACCAGGGAAGCCCGGGTGGTATCATTCTTAAGGATGAAAAGCCTTACAGTCATATTTGTTGGATCATGTTTCTATAGTAGAACTCCTCTGATAAAATATCTTAACTTTTAGTAGATATTTGGGGAAAATTTGGAATAATGAGTGGGTTTAATATTTTAGGTGGATGCCAGTATAAAATGCCAGATCAAAACACCTGAGAATATCTTGCCTTCAGAACAGATGGAATTCCTTATTTCAGAAATGGGGCCTGCTAGCAAGCCTAGTAAAGACACAGGTTTATCCACTCCAGCCAGATACAGAGAGCAAAGAAGCAACTCACAGCAAGGAGAGTCCCCTGGTAAGGATTATTGTGCTCTAGAATGCTAGCAGTAGAATCATAGTGTAGAATTAATATATGAGTGATAATTTTTCTGGTCTTCATTTATTATTCAAAATTGTAATATACTAATCCCATTGCTGTTTCATACAACTGCAATTTTAACTCTTTATTTTTTTCTTAATCATCCTTTTAAAGTATGTAAAAGTTATATTCCAGTATTGCATGTAAGAATATGAGCTTTTGAAAAGAGAACATGGTAAGCTGGTGGGAATGTGAATTGGTACAGCCACTATGGAGAACAGTATGGAGGTTCCTTAAAAAACTACAAATAGAACTACCATATGACCCAGCAATCCCACTACTGGGCATATACCCTGAGAAAACCATAATTCAAAAAGAGACATGTACCAAAATGTTCATAGCAGCCCTATTTACAATAGCCCGGAGATAGAAACAACCTAAGTGTCCATCATCGGATGAATGGGTAAAGAAGATGTGGCACATATATACAATGGAATATTACTCAGCCATAAAAAGAAATGAAATTGAGCTATTTGTAATGAGGTGGATGGACCTAGAGTCTGTCATACAGAGTGAAGTAAGTCAGAAAGAGAAAGACAAATACTGTATGCTGACACATATATATGGAATTTAAGAAAAAAAAATGTCATGAAGAACATAGGGGTAAGACAGAAATAAAAACACAGACCTACTTGAGAATGGACTTGAGGATATGGGGAGGGGGAAGGGTAAGCTGTGACAAAGTGAAAGAGAGGCATGGACATATATACACTACCAAATGTAAGGTAGATAGATAGTGGGAAGCAGCCGCAGAGCACAGGGAGATCAGCTCGGTGCTTTGTGACTGCCTGGAGGGGTGGGATGGGGAGGGTGGGAGGGAGTGAGATGCATGAGGGAAGGGATGTGGGAACAGATGTATATGTATGACTGATTCACTTTGTTATAAAGCAGAAACTAATAAAAAGAAAAGTTATTACAAAAAAAAAAGCAAAGGAATTTGGATTATTTAACTTGGAGAATGCAAGGATGATGGGTGATTCAATAACTGCTTCAGATGCCAAAGACTTTGTAATTACGGAAGTACAAGTACTTGTTCTCTTATTAGCAGAGTATAGTACAAGAGGGAATGTGCTTAAGTTGTGGCAGGAAAAAATTAGATGGACATTAAAGACATTATCCTGAGCATATTATAAAGATACTCTAAAGTATGACTCTGTATCAGTGGGATTTTTCTTGTGGTATGTAGGAACCCGAGTGATTGTAGTACAGTTGCTGCTACTCTTTCTAGGGAAATTGGAAAGAATCATTTTTTTAAGAAAATGGTGACATCCAATAAAACATGTTTCTTGTATGATCGAAAACCAAGTCATCAGAGTCTTCAGTGGACAACTTGAATATTCTCAAATTATATGCATGTCAGAGGCATGCAATTCAGTGAATTAATAAATCAGATTAAGCAATCATTTTAACCTATAAAAATTGGAAAAATCTTGGGAACTTCTGTGAGAATTTCTCCAAAAAGTAAACTAATAGTAATGTGATCGAGATGTTGTTTAGACTCATTGGGTTCTTTCTGAAAAATGCCTTTTAGACTAAAAGCTATCTTGATCACTCATCTTATTTGTTAAACTTAGCTTGCACAGTTGCTTTTAGTTGAGTATATGATCCAATATACGGTCAAAGATTAAGATTTCTTACCACTGAAGATGTTCAAAGCAATGGCATAGACTTTGAAGGCAATTTAGAAAAGGACAGTGATGAATATTTACTACACACTCACTTTTATGACATACAGCAAACTTGATGAAACTGGTATTATCGTCTTAAAGATCGGGAAACTTAATCTTGGAGAGGATAAGTAACTTGTTCAAGATCACATTAATTTAGCTAATATTCTACTCACAGTCCTTCTTTTGACTGTGTCCTTTGATGCACAAAAGTTTTAAGTTTTATGTAGTCCCATTTGTCTACCTTTCCTTTTGTTGCCTGGGCTTTTGGTGTTGTATCCAAGAAAGCATCGCCAAGTCCAGTGTCATGAAGTTTTTCCACTATGTTTTCTTCCAGGAGTTTTATAGTTTTAGGTCTTATATTTAGGTCTTTAGTCCATTTTGAGTTAATATTTATAGACAGTGTAAGATAAGGGTCCAACTTTATTCTTTTGCATGTGGACATCCAGTTTTCCTAGCACCATTTGTTGAAGAGACCTTTCCCCATTGAGCGGCCTTGGCATCCTTGTTGAAAGTCATCTGACCATATATGTGAGGGTTTATTTCTGGTTTCTTTATTCCAGTCCACTGGTCTATTTTTCTGTCATTATGCCAGTACCATATGATCTCTGTTTAACCAATCAATTCTGCCATTGTAGCACAAAAGCAGTCATAGATAATACATAAATGAATGTTGTGGCTGTGCTTCAGTAAAACTATTTACAAAAACAGTTGCTGGGCCCAATTTGACCCAAAGGTCATAATTTACCAACCTCTGAGTTAAACTAACAGTTTATTTCTGAAAAGCAACAGTGGAAGCCAGAAAGGAGTAGAATCATATTTTTAATATATTAAAAGAAATCTGCAGTCCTGGAAATCTCTACCCAGCCAAAAGATCCTTCAATAATGATGGCAAAAATGAAGACATTTTCAGATAAACACAAAATAGAGAGCATGTGCCACAGCAGATAAACAGTAAAGGAAATTCTACAGGGTGGTCTTCAGGCAGCAGGAAACAAGGAGACATACTGTAGCTTCTAGGGTAATCACCAAAATTGGTATAGAAATAATCCAAAAAAAGGAAAGGAGGAAGCAAGGAATTAAAAATAAGGAAGAGAAAACAAATAATAAAATCGTTGACCCAAATTTAGCCAATACAACTATTATATGTAAATGGTCTTAAAATCTCAAAGAGATTGCTAGAGTAGATAAAAGGGCAAACTCCTACTATAGGCTGGCTACAGGAGACATGTAGGTTGAAAGTAAGTGGATAGAAAAAGATACAACATGCAAACAGGAAGAATGAGAAGGCTGGTATGGTTATTTTTAAATATCAGAAAAAACAGACTTTAAGACAAAGAGTGTTATAAAGAGGGCCACTTCATAATGATGAACAGTTCATCAGGGAGGTGTATCAACTGTAAATGTGTTTTTTGTAGTAATGGAGCTTCAAAATACATGAAGCAAAAATTGACAGAAATTAAAGGGGGAAACACAATTCCTCAATGTGCTAGGATATTTTAACACTTCTGTCTAA
The DNA here is from genome assembly GCF_949752795.1 of Hyperoodon ampullatus. NCBI lineage: Eukaryota > Metazoa > Chordata > Mammalia > Artiodactyla > Ziphiidae > Hyperoodon > Hyperoodon ampullatus. The sequence continues at coordinate 55,383,694 of NC_136932.1, forward strand.
GCAATTGATAGAATAACTAGATAAAATATCAGTAAAGACATAGAAGATCTGAACAACATAAACACCTTGATCTAATTGGCATTTACAGTACACTGAGCATCCAACAACTGCAGAATATACATTGTTCTCAAGTGCATATAGTACATTTACCAGGATAGGTCATTCATTGGGCCATAATACAAGTCTCAATACATTTAAAAGAACTGAAGTCATACAAAGTGTACTCTCTGAATATAACAGGATTAAATTAGAAATCAGTAACAGAGTAATTAGGAGAACCTCAAATATCTGGAAATAAAGTGACATACTTCTAAATAATTTGTGAATCGAAGACAAAATCACAAAGAAAATTAGAAAATACTTTGACAATGAAAATACAACATCACAGTTTGTGGGATGCAGCTAAAGCAGTGTTAGAATGAAATGTGTAGCTTTAAATGCTAATATTAGAAAAGAAGTAAGATCTAAAATCAATGACCTGAGGTTTTACCATACGAAACTAGAAAAAGAAGAGGAAAGTAAACCCAAAGTAAATATTAAAAATAAAAATAGAAATCAATGATATAGAAAACAGACAATTGAGTAGACTAACAAATATAAAACTGGCTTTTTGAAAAGATCAACAAAATTGACAAACTCCTAGCTACACTGATCAGGAAAAAGAGAACACAAATCATAACTACCAAGAATGAAAAGAGATTAACACCTCAGAATCTATGAATAGTAAAAGGATAGTAAGAGAATACTGTGAACAGTCTTATGTTAATGAACACAACCACATAAATGGAATAGCCACAGTTCTTAAAAAATACACCTTGTCAAAATTCACACAAGAAGAACCAATGAATAGCCCTATATAGATTAAAGAAGTTGGTTATCAAACATTTTCCTCAAAAGAAGAAAGAAAACTACAGACTAATAATCCTCATGAATATAGATGCAAAAATAATTAACAAAATATAAGTAAATTGAATGCAACAATATGTAAAAAGGCTGATCGACAAAGTAGAGTTTGTCTCAAGAATGCAAGGCTTGACTGAATTTCAAATGCTAATATTATTCACCATATTAACAGAGTAAAGGAGAAAAAACTCTATGATGATTTCAATAGATTCAAGGAGAGCACTTGACAGACTTTAGCACTCATTCGTAATAAAAACTCTCAGCAAAGTAGGAATAGTAGAACATTTCTCAAACTGATAAAGAGTATCTATAAAATATGTATAGTGAGGATCATGATTAATAGTGAAAGACTAAACTGTTTACTCCAGAGATTGGGAACAAGGCAAGGATGCCCACTTTACCACCTGTATTCAGTATTGTACTGGTGGACCTATAGCCATTGCAATAGGCAAGAAAAAGAAGTAAAAGGCGTAAAGATTGGAAGGCACACAACTGGAAAATGAAATTTAAAACAAATCAAACATTTATGGTAGGCCCCAAATCATAAGATACCTAGGAATAAGTTGAACAAAAGACGTCTAAGGCCTCTACGCTGAAAACTACAAATTTTGCTGAAAGAAATTAAAGAAGACAAATAAATGGAAAGATGTGCCATGTTCATGGATAAGAATACCCAATATTGTTAAAATGACAGTTCTCCCCAAGTTGATCTATAAATTCAATGCAATCCTAATCAAAATTCTAGTAGACTTTTTTTTTTCTTTAATGACAAGCTGATTCTAAAATTTAAAAGAAAATGCAAAGGACAGAGATGAACCAAAGCAATTTTTAAAAATAAAAAATTGGAGGAGACTTCACCAGATTTCAAGACTTACCATAAAGCTAAAATAATCAAAATCGTTTGGTATTGGTGAGAGTCCAGAAATAGATCCACACATATGTGGTCAATTGATTTTCAACAAAGGTGCTAAGGCAGTGCAATGGAGAAAGGAAAGTGTTTTCAACAAAAATTAACGTTGACCCATACCTCGCCTCGGCCCGAAGGAGCAAGATGGCGGAGTAGAAGGATGTGCGCTCACTCCCTCTTGCAAGAGCAGCAGAATCACAACTAACTGCTGAACAGTCATCGACAGGAAGACACTGGAACTCACCAAAAAAGATACCCCACATCCAGAGACAAAGGAGAAGCCACAGTGAGACGGTAGGAGGGGCGCAATCACAATAAAATCAAATCCCATAACTGCTGGGTGGGTGACTCACAGACTGGAGAACACTTATACTACAGAAGTCCACCCACTGGAGTGAAGGTTCTGAGCCCCACGTCAGGCTTCCCAACCTGGGGGTCTGGCAACAGGAGGAGGAATTCCTAGAGAATTAGACTTTGAAGGCTAGCGGGATTTGATTGCAAGACTTCGACAGGACTGGGGGAAACAGAGACTCCATTCTTGGAGGGCACACACAAAGTAGCATGTGCATCAGGACCCAGGGGAAGGAGCAGTGACCCCCATAGGAGACTGAACCAGACCTACCTACTAGTGTTGGAGGGTCTCCTGCAGAGGTGGGGGTGGCTGTGGCTCAACGTGAGGACAAGGGCACTGGCAGCAGAAGTTCTGGGAAGTACTCCTTGGCATGAGCCCTACCAGAGTCCGCCATTAGCCCCACCAAAGAGCCAGGTAGCCTCCAATGTTGGGTCGCCTCAGGCCAAACAACCAACAGGGAGGGAACCCAGCCCCACCCATCAGCAGACAAGTGGATTAAAGTTTTACTGAGCTCTGGGAACCGAGTCCCTCCCATCAGGAAACTTGCACAAGCCTCTTAAATAGCCTCATCCACCAGAGGGCAGACAGCAGAAGCAAGAAGAACTACAATCCTGCAGCCTGTGGAACAAAAACCACATTCACAGAAAGATAGACAAGATGAAAAGACAGAGGGCTATATGCCAGATGAAGGAAAAGATAAAACCCCAGAAAAACAACTAAATGAAGTAGAGATAGGCAACCTTCCAGAAAAAGAATTCAGAATAATGAGAGTGAAGATGATCCAGGACCTCAGAAGAAGAATGGAGGCAAAGATCGAGAAGATGCAAGAAATGTTTAACAAAGACCTAGAAGAATTAAAGAACAAACAAATGGAGATGAACAATACAATAACTGAAATGAAAAATACAATAGAAGGAATCAATAGCAGAATAACTGAGGCAGAAGAACAGATAAGTGACCTGGGAGACAGAATGGTGGAATTCACTGCTGCGGAACAGAATAAAGAAAAAAGAATGAAAAGAAATGATGATCTTTTGACAAAATTCAACACCCATTTATGATAACAACTCTATAGAAAGTGGGCACAGAGGGAACCTACCGCAACATAAAAAAGGCCATATATGACAAACCCACAGCAAACATCATTCTCAATGGTGAAAATCTGAAAGCAGTTCCTCTAAGATCAGGAAGAAGATGAGGATGTCCACTCTTGGCCCTATTATTCAACATAGTTTTGGAAATCCTAGCCATGGCAATCAGAGAAGAAAAAAATAAAAGGAATACAAATTGGAAAAGAAGAGTAAAACTGTCACTGTTTGCAGATGACATGGTACTATACATAGAGAACCCTAACGATGCCACCAGAAAACTACTAGAGCTAATCAATGAATTTGGTAAAGTTTGCAGGATACAAAATTAATGCACAGAAATCTCTTGCATTCCTATACACTAATGATGAAAAATCTGAAAGAGAAATTAAGGAAACACTCCCATTTACCATTGCAACAAAATGAATAAAGTACCTAGGAGTAAACCTACCTAGGGAGATAAAAGACCTGTATGCAGAAAACTATAAGACACTGATGAAAGCAATTAAAGATGATACAAACAGATGGAGAGATATACCATGTTCTTGGATTGGAAGAATCAATGTTATGAAAATGACTGTATTACCCAAAGCAATCTACAGATTCAGTGCAATCCCTATCAAACTACCAACGACATTTTTCACAGAACTAGAACAAAAAATTTCACAATTTGTATGGAGACACAAAAGACCCCAAATAACCAAAGCAACCTTGAGGGAAAAAACACAGAGCTGGAGGAATCAGACTCCCTGACTTCAGACTATACTACAAAGCTACAGTAATCAAGACAGTATGGTACTGGCACAAAAACAGAAATATAGATCAATGGAACAGGATAGAAAGCCCAAAGATAAACCCACGCACCTATGGTCAACTAATCTATGACAAAGGAGTCAAGGATATACAATGGAGAAAAGACAGTCTCTTCAATAACTGGTGCTGGGAAAACTGGATGGCTACATGTAAAAGAATGAAATTAGAACATTCCCTAACACCATACACAAAAATAAACTCAAAATGGATTAGAGACCTAAAGGTAAGACCGGACACTATAAAACTCTTAGAGGAAAACATAGGAAGAACACTCTCTAACATAAATCATAGCAAGATCTTTTTTTGATCCACCTCCTGGAGTAATGGAAATAAAAACAAAACTAAACAAATGGGACCTAATGAAACTTAAAAACTTTTGCACAGCAAAGGAAACTATAAACAAAACAAAAAGACAAGTCTCAGAATGGGAGAAAATATTTGCAAATGAAGCAACGGACAAAGGATTAATCTCCAGAATATATAAACAGCTCATGCAGCTCAATATCAAAAAAACAAACAATCTGATCAGAAAATGGGCAGAAGACCTAAATAGACATTTCTCCAAAGAAGACATACAGATGGCCAAGAAGCACATGAAAAGCTGCTCAACATCACTAATTATTAGAGAAATGCAAATCAAAACTACAGTGAGGTATCACCTCACAGCAGTTAGAATGGGCATCATCAGAAAATCTACAAACAAATGCTGGAGAGGGTGTGAAGAAAAGGGAACCCTCTTGCACTGTTGGTGGGAATGTAAATTGATACAGCCACTATGGAGAACAGTATGGAGTTTCCTTAAAAAACTAAAAATAGAATTACCACATGACCCAGCAATCCCACTACTGGGCATATACCCAGAGAAAACCATAATTCAAAAAGACACATGCACCCCAATGTTCATTGCAGCACTATTTACAATAGCCAGGTCATGGAAGCAACCTAAATGCCCATCGACAGACGAATGGATAAAGAAGATGTGGTAAATATATACAGTGGAATATTACTCAACCATAAAAAGGAACGAAATTGGGTCATTTGCAGAGACGTGGATGGATCTAGAGACTGTCATACAGAGTGAAGTAAGTCTGAAAGAGAAAAACAAATATCGTATATTAACGCATATATGTGGAACCCAGAAAAATGGTACATATGAACCGGTTTGCAGGGCAGAAATAAGAGACACAGATGTAGAGAACAAACGTATGGACATCAAGGGGGGGCGGGGGGGTGGGGGATGAACTGGGCGATTGGGATTGACATGTATACACTGATATGTATAAAATAGATAACTAGGGCTTCCCTGGTGGCGCAGTGGTTGAGAGTCCACCTGCCGATGCAGGGGACATGGGTTCGTGCCCCGGTCCGGGAAGATCCCACGTGCCACGGAGTGGCTGGGCCCGTGAGCCATGGCCACTGAGCCTGCGCCGTCTGGAGCCTGTGCTCCGCAACGGGAGAGGCCACAACAGTGAGAGGCCCGCGTACCGCAAAAAAAAAAAAAAAAAAAAAAAAGGATAACTAATAAGAACCTGCTGTATAAAAAAATAAATGAAATTCTAAAATTAAAAAATAATTGACCCATACCTCACACCATACATAAAAATTAATTTAAAAAGGGATAAAAAAAGAAAAAAAAATTAACTGAAAATGAATCACAGACCTAAATATAAAACCTAAAACTATAAAAGTTTTTGAAAAAAAATAAGAGACAAGCTTTGTTACTTCGGGCAAAGATTTCTTAGAACACAAAAAGTATGATCAATAAAGAAAAAAGTGATAAATTGGATTTCATCAAAATTTAAAACTTCTGCTCTTTGATAGATATCATTCAGAAAATGAAAAGGCAAGCCAAAGCCTAGGAGAAAATATTGACAGCACATATATCAAAACAAAGACATATCTAGAATATAAAGACTCTTACGGTGCAGTTCAAAAATGGGGTACAATATGAACAGACATTTCACAAAAGATACACAGATGGCCAGTAAGCACATGAATAGATGTTTAATCATCAGAGAAGTCAGGTTAAAACTGCAGTGAGATATCACTACACACCAATTAGAATGGCTAAAATTTTTAAAAAAGGAAAAAAACCATGACCATACCAGGTGTTGATAGGGCACTGGCACTCTCATACACTGCTAGTGGGAATTTAAAATAGTATAACCACTTTTGGAAACAGTTTGGCAGTTTCTTAAAAATTAAGTTAAATATATAAAATCAAGTTAAACTTTGTCCATCCTCTTCTCTCAACCTAATGGCACCTATATTGAGATCATCTGAAAAAGAGGGTTTGATTGGGAAGATAGCACCCTTAATCTCACCTTTGCCATAGTCTATCAGAGATACTTGAGAAAAGCTTGAGGCCCTCTTTAGAGGTCCCTCTTACTACTGTTTCAAGTTGGGATAGTAAAGTACTTCGATGCACACCCCAAATTACTGAACGCTAGTCAGTTGGTTTACAACCACACAGGAATATTCCCTTCCGTCTCTGCTTGAACACTGGCTACCTCTAGCCTGAGTCTATCTCTTATTTTAGGGCTTTGCTGAATGTGTCAAGAAAACAGCCAACACATTGTGAATTTTGTCAGCCTTTCCCCGTATGGTTACATGCTCGCTTGGCATGTGGTCTGCTTTCCAGGGTATCACAGGCAATGATTTTACCAAATGTTTTGACATAGATTTCAAAGATCGCCAACATTCTAGCCTGATGTGTCTTAACCACCTGCTGTCTGACTGCTAAGCCAGTACCACATATTTTAATTTGAATTACAGAAGCACCTCACTTATAGATTCCAAATTCCATATTAGTCCACATATAAGTTAGGCTACTGTAAAAAACAAAACAAAAAAAACAGTGTCTTAAACAATTTAGAAGTTTATTTTTTCCTCATGATAACAGTCCAGAGCTGATGTGGCAGCTTCGCTTTTCTCTGCTCGCCCTTCAGGTGTTACATGGTGAAAGATGGCCCACCACTCTATCCTCATGTCAGCCAGCAGGGTGCTATAAATATCCCTTCCTTTTATGAGTATAATCACTGCTTATGCTCACATCAGTTTGACTAGAACTTAGTCACACGAACAGGCTGCCGGGGAGCTTGGGAATGTGGTCTGTAGCTGTGTCCATTTGCCTGTGTAAACAATACCATGATTTAAAAGAAGAATAAATACTAGGAGACAACTAGCAGTCTCTGTTACATGGACTAAGAGAAAATATTTACAACACAAAATATAAAGCATTGTATTCATAATACATAAAAGCTTCTACAAATCATTAAGAAATAAAGCAATCCAATAAAAAGAAATAAAATAATATTAATGTGTAGTTCAGTTGAAGAAATACACATGACCAATAAGTGTATAGAAAGATGTTGAACCACTCAGATAAATCAGTAATCAGAGAGATGCAAGTTATAAATCAACCAAAAAAAAAATTTTTTTGCCAATCTGACAAAACTTAAATTATTGATAATATCCAGGTTGATAAAGGCGTAGGGAAAAAGGAACCTCCTATACGCTGTAACTGGAATGTAAATTTGTAGAGCCATTTGGAGGGCAATTTGGCATGATCTGTAAATAACTAAAATGCTTATATGCTTTGACTCAGGAATCCCATTCCCAGGAATCTCTCCTACAGAGTGCAGTGTAGTGTGTTATTTATAATAGCAAACATTTGGAAAAGAGCATAAATGCCTGACAGTGGAGTATTAGACAAACTATGATAAATTCATGTAATGAAACACTGTGCAACCATTTAACAAAATAAAGTAGCTTGATATGTTGTTACTTGGAAAGATAGAAAGTGTTCATAATATGTTAAGTGAATGAAGCAAGTTGCAGCATACTGTGTCTAGTACGACCCCCTTTCTAGAACAAAAAATATATATATACTGTAAAATTATAGAAAAAAGTCTGGAAGTAAATAAAACTGATACATATAACAGTGGTCACCTCTGGGAAAGTAGAATTGGAGGTGTAGAGAGGTATTTTTTTTACTTCTTAATTTGTGTATGAGTGTACACAATGGTGGGATTATGGGGAAATCTCCCTTTTTGTATTTGTCTAGATTTTTTAAATTGAAAAAAATTTTTAAATAGTTTAAATACTGTAAAGAGTTTCTATAATATGAATATAAAAGCCTCAAAATAATAGGAATGAGCAATTTAATGTTTTGAAAAAAATTTTATATCCCAGATATTAACCTGACTTTTGAGATTTAGATATGATTGACTCAAGCTAACCTTATCCCACCCCAAAAATGCTTTTCTAAGATTTCTGAGAATTTCTAGGGCTTACAGTGGCTTTTGTTTTTGAGTTTCTGCCTTTGCTTTATTCTAGGTTCATCCATTTCTCACCTCCTGTAGGTGTTCTGTCTGCTCCTTGCCAGACCAGATGCAGAGCTCAGCCCCCTTACTTTGATTTCTCCCCTCCCCTGAGCATTTACATTAGGTAGTTGTATGTGTAGCACACTTTTCTGAAGATTTGGTGAGGTAGAAAGTGTTTGCATTTAAAATATTGCAAAGAATTAAAAATGGAATGGTAGCCATTGTTCTTTTTAAAGGGCCTTCAGTCAGTTTACCGCTTTCTCACCTTTCCTTGTCGGTAGTCAATGTGGCCTCCTGTCATGTTGTCCTCTTTCCTTGTACTAGCACCATACCTTCTCTTCTCTGATATCTGGTGTTTTTTTTTTCATGTTCTTTAATCAGGCCCTGAATTTTGTGTCTTAGGCAGAGAAGGTTAGGAATCTCTTCTGTTTCCTAATGAGGCCTTGAGACCTTATCTTGCCCAACCTAAACAACCTGTCAAGATATATTCCTCAACAGACAGTTACCTCCCCAAGAGGAACTGTGGTGCCTGCTGTTAAAATAATTTCCTCTCTTATGGTTTTAAGTGTAACTGATAAAGTAGTTAACACATTAATTATCTTTTTAAACTTTTCCTTTTTTTTTTTTTCTAATTAAGCCTTATCCTTTGGTCAGTGGTGTTGGCAGGTGAGTCTTAATTGACCTTGGCTTCCTGCTGTGAAAGAGCGGAGTTGTGAAATGTTGGCATTATTATGACATCGAATCACATTTTCATTTTATTAGGAGCAGGGAGCAAATAACTTATGCTTAAACTAGAACCTGTTTGCTAAAAAGTTAGCTTTTTTAATGAAAGTGTAAGGAGAAATACAATTTATGAAGTTGCAAATTATTCTTCCTTGATAGAACTTAGCCTTACAAACAGTTGATCTATGAAAACATGGCTACACATAAGGTCCTGTGGCATTAAAAGATTTTAACCAGGGACTTCCCTGGTGGCGCAGTGGTTGAGAATCTGTCTGCCAATGCAGGGGACACGGGTTCGAGCCCTGGTCTGGGAAGATCCCACATGCCGCCGAGCAACTAGGCCCGTGAGCCACAATTACTGAGCCTGCGCGTCTGGAGCCTGTGCTCCGCAACAAGAGAGGCCGCGATAGTGAGAGGCGCGCGCACTGTGATGAAGAGTGTCCCCCGCTTGCCACAACTAGAGAAAGCCCTCGCACAGAAACGAAGACCCAACACAGCAAAAATAAATAAATTAATTAATAAAAAACTCCTACCCCCAACATCTTCTTTAAAAAAAAAAAAGATTTTAACCAAAGTCAGTATAAAATTTATATACTATCTATTAGAGGCTGTACAGCACAGTCAATAGGAAGAAAGCTTCTGGTATTAGAAAAAACTAAATTAAAATCTGGATTCTGCTATTTACTTAACTTCACTGAGCCTCAGTTTCTTCATCTGTAAAATGAAGATAATAATAAAACATGTTGGGCCTCCCTGGTGGCGCAGTGGTTGAGAGTCCGCCTGCCGATGCAGGGGATACGGGTTCGTGCCCCGGTCTGGGAGGATCCCATATGCCGCGGAGCGGCTGGGCCCGTGAGCCATGGCCGCTGAGCCTGCGCATCCGGAGCCTGTGCTCCGCAACGGGAGAGACCACAACAGTGAGAGGCCCGCGTACCGCAAAAAAAAAAAAAAAAAAAAAAAAAAAAAAAAAATAATAATAATAAAACATGTTTATATAAAACATGTAACTGGCTTAGTATGGTGCCTGGCACATAGTAAGTACACGGTAGCAACAGAATTTTAGCAAAATTATTATTTTCATAATACTTACAATTTTATGTTTATTACTGTCAAATGCTTTTCAAATGACTGGTCTCACTTTAAATTCATGTGGGCTCTTAGTGTTGCCAGCAGTTCTGTAATATTTCCCTAGTCAGTGCACTCCCCATTTTCCAAAGCCACTTTATCATATCTTCTCTCTGCTCCAACTTCCAACACAACTCCTCTCTTTTCATTCTCAGCTATGACCTTGTTTCTTACTGAGAAAATAGAAGCAGCTAGAAGAGAACTTTCATATCTTTCCACCAACAAATTTATCAGTCTACCACTTGTGTAACTCTACACTCTGCCTTTCTTCCTATTATAATGGAAGAAAGCCAGTCCTCCCATATGGGTACACAGTCCCCTTTTGTGTACTCACAGACTTAGCCCTGAACAGTTATCCCCCCTTACTCTTCAATAATTACATCTTACCTTTTATGTTAGATAATTCCCACCAGCATACAAACATGCCATCATAGGTTCTATGTTAAAAGAAATTCCTCTCACCTTCCCTTCATTCATATTTTCATCCAGCTACGCCTCCTTTTTTCTCTTCCCCTTAGAGAAAAGCTCTTTGAAAGCCTATCCTTATCTCAACCAGGTTTTCCAATCAGGTTTTCATTCCGGCTACTCAGCTGAAACTGTTCATGTCAAGGTTTCCAATTACTGCTCTTGTCAGGGTTTCCAATTACTGCCATGTTGCCAAATCCTGTGGTCCATTCTCAGTCCCACTTGACTGTACCTCAGCAGCATTTGAACAGACTACCTCAACCTTCCTGAAATACTTTCTTCACTTGGCTTCTGAAACATCACCCTTTCCTGGTTTTCCTTCAACCTCACTGGCCACTCCGTAGTTTCTTTTACTGAATCTTCTTTATCTTCCCTGACTTCTAAATATTGATGAGTCCCAGAGCGCAATTCTTGGACCCCTTTCCTTCTCTATTCATTTCCTAGGTTATATCAACAAGTCTCATTGCTTTTATTGTCTAAATGGTGATGACTCCTAAATTTATATCTAAGCCTCTCTCTTCTCTGAACTCCAGATGTGCATACCTTTTTCCCCTTGCCACTTCTTTGCTTGGATGTCCAGTAGTGTCCCAAATGCATTATAATGCCACCCTTTCCCCAGTTTTACTTATTTCAGGAAATAATACTTCTAGTAACCTCTAGTCAACCAAAAGTCTTGGAATCTTCCTTGACTCTCTTCTCTCACATCCCACATCCAACCCATCAGCAAATTCTGTCAGCTCTATCTCAGTGTAGATCCAGAATCTGACTATTTCTTATCACCTTTACATGCTATCACCATGGTCCAAGCCACTACATCTCTTGCCTAGACCTTTCAGCTTCCACTGTGTGCCCCTACAGTTTTTTCTCCACACAGCAATCAGAGTGATACTTTAAAATTATTTCCCTGTTTAAATTTTTCCAGTGCTTTTCCATCACATTTAGAATAAAATTTAAAAATCCTTACTATGATTTCGCTCCTGGTAACTGCTCTGACTTTACCTCCTACCACCTTCTATCTCTCTCATCTATTCCAGCCATAGCAGCCCCTTCACTATTGTCTGAACGCACCAAGCATGGTCCTGCCCTCACACTTGCTGTTCCCTCTGCCCGAAATGTTCTTCACCCAGGTATTCACATGGCTTGCTCCTTCATTTCATTCAGTTCTCTACTCAAATGCCAGCTCATTATAGGAACCTTCCTAATCCTGGTGTCTGTAATAACACCCTATTCTCCATGTCCTGCCCTCCTTTAGTCCCTATTCTTTCTCCTTGGTTTTCTTCTATAATGTTCATCACTACTTGATATTTTATATTTATTATTTTTCTCCCCCTCTAGAAGGTTAGTTCCATGAGGGCAAGGATTTTGTTTTGTTCATTGCTGTATCTCCAGCACCTGGAGTATTACCTGTGGCACTCAACGTTTATACACTGTTATCTTACTAATATACTTTTTAAAAAAGATCCTTGGAAAAAAGCAATCTTAAAAAAAATTGTGGTAAAATACACATAACATAAAGTTTACCATCTTAACCATTTTTTTTTTTTTTTTTTTTGCGGTATGTGGGCCTCTCACTGTTGTGGCCTCTCCCGTTGCGGAGCACAGGCTCCAGACACGCAGGCTCAATGGCCATGGCTCATGGGCCAAGCCGCTCCGCGGCATGTGGGATCCTCCCAGACCGGGGCACGAACCCGTGTCCCCTGCATCTGCAGGCGGACTCTCAACCACTACGCCACCAGGGAAGCCCCATCTTAACCATTTTTAAGTGTATAGTTCAGTGGCATTAAGTACATTCACATTGTCCTGCTACCATCACCACCATCCATCTCCAGAACTCTTTTCATCTGGCAAAACTGAAACTCTATACTCACTAAACAATTCCTATTCCTCTCCTCCCCCCAGACCCTGGAAAACCTATTTTACTTTCTGTCTCAATGAACAATCTTTAATTAGCCAACAAAAGATAAGTTTCGAACATCTGGGGAGTCAAATTCAACCCATAGGTTGCTTTTAATGAGTGCTTATTAACAACTACTCTGGGGTTGGTACAGTGCTAGGTACACTAGGGATACAAAAGTAGTGTCCTGTGCAGTTCTATTCTGCTGGAACTAAGAATTTGCATATGTCTTGCTAAAGATAACCATCCTATATCTCGTTACTATGCTCTGACATTGAAAACTGAGATATATTTGGTTATGAGTTTTATTTTTATGGCCATTATCTGCTTTCCCCTTCTTTTTGTCCCATCGTTTCAAACTGATAGGAAAGTATACATTTTTAGGGGAAATTCACATCACAGAAAATTAACCACTTTAAAGTGAAAAGTTCCACGGGACTTAGGACAGTCACAATGTTCGTGCAGCCTCTGTCTAGTTCCAGGACATTTGCATCACTCCCAAAGAAAACCCCATATTCATTAAGCAATTGCTCTTCGTTTGTCCTCCCCCAAGCCCTTGGCCACCACCAGTCGGTGCTCCGTCTCTATGGATTTACCTATGCCGGATATTTTGTATAAATGAAATCATACAATGTGTGACCTTTTTTGTGTCTGGTTTATTTCACTTGGCATGATGTTTTCAAAGTTCATCCACAAGGTAACATGTATATCAGAACTTCATTCCTTCTTATGGCTAAATAGTATTATGTTGTATGTATATATGACAATTTTTTATCCACTCATCTGCTGATGGGCATTTGGGCTGTTTCTACCTTTTGGCTATTGTGAATAGTGCTGCTATAAACATTGTACATGTATTTGAGTATCTGATATCAGTTCTTTCGGGGATATACCTAGAAGTGGAATTGCTGGATCATTTGGTAATTCTATGTTTAACTATTGAGGAACTGCCAAGCTATTTTCCATAATGGCTGAACCGTTTTACATTCCCGCCAGCAATGTACAAGAGTCCCCATTTCTCCACATCCTCCCTAGCGCTTGTTATTTTCCTCTTTTTATTATCACTATAGTCATATGCTAAGTAGGTGTGAAGTGGTATCTATCTTCTTGTGGGTTTAATTGCATTTCCCTCATGACTAATGATGTTAAGCATCTTTTCATGTGCTTGTTGGACATTTGTAGATCTTTGGAGAAAAGATAATTTTTTGGACAACTGTATGATAATATTCAATTTGATGAAATATTCTCCTATTGTGGTTAAATTTCTCTTGGCTAAAGCTGTGGTGTGTGCTGTTAGAGCAGGAGTTGGTAAACTGTGGACTATGGGCCAAATCTAACTCACTGGTTGTTTTTATATGGCCTGCAAGCTAAGCATGGAGCTAAGCTAAGTAAATTTTTTTACATTTTCAATGGTTGAAGGGGGGGATGGAAAGAAGAATATTTCATGACACATGAAAATGATTCACGTTTCAGTGTCCATAAATGAAGTTGAATTGGGACACACAACCGTACCATACATTTACATATTATCTGTGGTTTCATACTGCATCAGCAGAGTTGAGTGGTTGCAATAGAGGCCACATGGCCCATAAAGCCTAAAGTATTTGCTATCTGGCTCCTTACAGAAAAAGTCTGCCTACTTTGTGTCTTACTTCATTCTGCTGCTATGACAAAAATACCATAGACTAGGTGGCTTATAAATAACAGAATTTTTTCTCACAGTTCTGGAGGCTGGGAAATACAGGATCAAGGTGCCAACAGATTCAACGTCTGGTGAGAGCCAGTTTCCTGGCTCACAGACGGCCATCTTCTTGCTGCGTCCTCACATGGCAGGAGGGAGAGAGGAGCCCTCTGGGGTCTCTATTATGAGGACACTGATGTCATCCTGAAGAGCTCCACCCTCAGGACCTAATCACCTCCCCAGAGTCCCACTGTCTAACACCACCACATTGGGGGTTAGGTTTTAATACATGAATTTTGAGGAGGTATAAATATGCAGTCTATTACACCCTGTATTAGAAAGTCCTCATTCTTAGCTTCTAAGTTTTCACAGTCCTGATCATTGATGGCCAGAGAAGCCATTAAGAGTCAGGAGGGGTCCCTGGTTTGTTCCCGGGTTTCAGCACAAAAGAAAAAAAAAAAAAAAAGAGTCAGTAGATACTTGCGGGAGGACTCAAAATGAACTAGTATTCAGTTTAGTTCTTGTAGATGACTAAATATTTTTTATTTTGATGTATACTAAATCCAAGTTTAAAGTATTAAAGGTAGGAACTAAATGTAAAATTTCTAAAGTATCCCTTAAATTTCAACTGTCGCTATCATTAGGAGTACCTCCCCTCAATAAAGTTCCAACTCTCACATTATTTATGGTAAAAATAAGAGAATTTCTTGAAATCACCTCTAAAGACTCCTTGGACCCCAAATTCTGAAGTACTATGATTCCACCATTAACTGTTGGAATGTCATTATGTTGCTCAGTATCCCATTGAACAGGGGTTTCCTGTATCCCAGAACTTATCAGTGCCCTTCTGTAACTGAATTATTTTGAAAATTTGTCTTCCCTAGGGCATCTTCTTACACTTTAAGCTTTCTTTGAATTTTTTCAAGTAGGAGACTTCAAGTTGGTTAGGTATCCAGATTGTACTGATTTCAATAGATGTGCATTTTGTTAGAAGGAGGTTGTTAATCACAGTCATTGCCATGCTCTGTGTAGGCCTTTTGAACACGTGTTGACTTAAGAAAATACCTTTTGGATAAAAAGACATCAAGAGGTGCAGAAAATTAGACTCAATAATGCTCCTCCAATTTCTACAATGATATTACCCTAAACCAAGATAGGGTGATATCAGCCAGATATTAATCACCCTAATAACACCCAGATATCAGTCTTATTGTGCAAGCTACACTCTCTTATGTTCTGATGGGTTACTTTATAGTTAAGGGAAACTGAATGTTTAAGAGCAAAGTTCAGTCCATTCCTGAAGAAAGGACTTCTCATTTTGTAGCTATTGGATTATGGATGAGATTTCATTAAGGTAATAGCCTCCAAATCCTAGAGAGTGCTCTTAGTAGGAATTAACATTCCCAGGGAATTTCCTGGCCATCCAGTGCTTAGGTCTCCGTGCTCTCATTGCCAAGGGCCTGGGTTCGATCCCTGGGCAGGGAACTAAAATCCCACAAGCTGCGTGGTGCGGCCAAAAAAAAAAAAAAATCCCAAATGAGTAGATGCAATGCTCCTGTCCCTGGAGGCTTTTCAGCTCTCAAATCAACTCAGCCACTGTGATTCTCAAACACTTATCTTCTCTGAGGAATATACAAGTTTCTCTTCTTTTTTTTCTCTCTCTCTATGTATTTTATTTTATTTTTTTATTGGGGTGTAGTTGTTTTACAATGTTGTGTTAGTTTCTACTGTACAGCAAAGTGGAGTTCCCTGTGCTATACAGCAGGTTCTTATTAGCTATCTATTTTATACATATTAGTGTATATATGTCAATCCCAATCTCCCAATTCTTCCCCACCCCCCGACTTTCCCCCCTTGGTGTCCATGCGTTTGTTATCTACATCTGTGTCTCTGTTTCTGACTAGCAAACCGGTTCATCTGTACCATTTTTCTAGACTCCACATATACGCGTTAATATACAATATTTGTTTTTCTCTTTCTGACTTACTTCACTCTGTATGACATCTCTAGGTCCATCCACGTCTCTACAAATGACCCAGTTTCGTTCCTTTTTATGGCTGAGTAATATTCCATTGTGTATATGTACCACCTCTGCTTTATCCATTTGTCAGTCAATGGACATTTAGGTTGCTTCCATGACCTGGCTATTGTAAATAGTGCTGCAGTGAACATTGGGGTGCATGTGTCTTTTTGAATTATGGTTTTCTCTGGGTATATGCCCAGTAGTGGGATTGCTGGGTCATGTGGTAATTCTATTTTTAGTTTTTTAAGGAACCACCACACTGTTCTCCACAGTGGCTGTATCAGTTTACATTGCCACCAACAGTGCAAGAGGGTTCCCTTTTCTCCACACCCTCTCCAGCATTTGTTGTTTGTGGATTTTCTGATGATGCCCATTCTAACTGCTGTGAGGTGATACCTCACTGTAGTTTTGATTTGCATTTCTCTAATAATTAGTGATGTTGAGCAGCTTTTCATGTGCTTCTTGGCCATCTGTATGTCTTCTTTGGAGAAATGTCTATTTAGGTCTTCTGCCCATTTTCTGATCAGGTTGTTTGTTTTTTTGATATTGAGCTGCATGAGCTGTTTATATATTCTGGAGATTAATCCTTTGTCCGTTGCTTCATTTGCAAATATTTTCTCCCATTCTGAGACTTGTCTTTCTGTTTTGTTTATAGTTTCCTTTGCTGTGCAAAAGTTCTTAAGTTTCATTAGGTCCCATTTGTTTAGTTTTGTTTTTATTTCCATTACTCTAGGAGGTGGATCAAAAAAAGATCTTGCTGTGATTTATGTCAGAGAGTGTTCTTCCTATGTTTTCCTCTAAGAGTTTTATAGTGTCCGGTCTTACCTCTAGGTCTTTAATCCATTTTGAGTTTATTTTTGTGTATGGTGTTAGGGAATGTTCTAATTTCATTCTTTTTTTTTTTTTTTTTTGCAGTACACGGACCTCTCACTGTTGTGGCCTCTCCTGTTGCGGAGCACAGGCTCCGGATGCGCAGGCTCCGCGGCCATGGCTCACGGGCCCAGCCACTCCACGGCATGTGGGATCTTCCCAGACTGGGGCACGAACCCGTGTCCCCTGCATCGGCAGGCGGACTCTCAACCACTGTGCCACCAGGGAAGCCCTAATTTCATTCTTTTACATGTAGCCATCCAGTTTTCCCAGCACCAGTTATTGAAGAGACTGTCCTTTCTCCATTTTTTATCCTTGACTCCTTTGTCATAGATCAGTTGACCATAGGTGTGTGGGTTTATCTCTGGGCTTTCCATTCTGTTCCATTGATGTATATTTTTGTTTTAGTGCCAGTACCATATTGTCTTGATTACTGTAGCTTTGTAGTGTAGTCTGAAATCAGGGAGTCTGAATGCTTCAGCTCCGTGTTTTTCCCTCAAGGTTGCTTTGGTTATTTGGGGTCTTTTGTGTCTCCATACAAATTGTGAAATTTTTTGTTCTAGTTCTGTGAAAAATGCCATTGGTAGTTTGATAGGGATTGCATTGAATCTGTAGATTGCTTTGGGTAGTATAGTCATTTTCACAATATTGATTCTTCCAATCCAAGAACATGGTGTATCTCTCCATCTGTTTGTGTCATCTTTGATTTCTTTTATCAGTGTCTTACTGTTTTCTGAGTACAGGTCTTTTGTCTCCTTAGGTAGGTTTATTCCTAGGTATTTTATTCTTTGTGTTGCAATGGTGAATAGTATTGTTTCCTTAGTTTCTTTTCCTGATCTTTCATTGTTAGTGTATAGGAATGCAAGAGATTTCTGTGCATTAATTTTGTATCTTGCAACTTTACCAAATTCATTGATAAGCTCTAGTAGTTTTCTGGTAGCATCTTTAGGATTTTCTATGTATAGTATCATGTCATCTGCAAACAGTGACAGTTTTACTTCTTCTTTTCCAATTTGTATTCCTTTTATTTCTTTTTCTTCTCTGATTGCCGTGGCTAAGACTTCCAAAACTATGTTGAATAATAGTGGCAAGAGTGGGGCTTCCCTGGTGGCGCAGTGGTTGAGAGTCCGCCTGCCGATGCAGGGGACACGGGTTCGTGCCCCTGTCTGGGAAGATCCCACATGCCGCGGAGCGGCTGGGCCCATAAGCCATGGCCGCTGAGCCTGCGCGTCCAGAGCCTGTGCTCTGCAACGGGAGAGGCCACAACAGTGAGAGGCCCGCGTACCGCAAAAAAAAAAAAAAAAAAAATAGTGGCAAGAGTGGACATCCTTGTCTTGTTCCTGATCTTAGAGGAAATGCTTTCAGTTTTTCATCATTGAGAATGATGTTTGCTGTGGGTTTCTCGTTTATGGCCTCTATTATGTTGAGGGAGGTTCCCTCTATGCCTACTTTCTGGAGAGTTGTTATCATAAATGGGTGTTGAATTTTGTCAAAAGCTCTTTCTGCATCTATTGAGATGATCATATGGTTTTTATCCTTCAATTTGCTAATACGGTGTATCACATTGATTGATTTGCATATATTGTAGAATCCTTACATCCCATTTGATCATGGTGTATGATCTTATTAATGTGTTGTTGGATTCTGTTTGCTAGTATTTTGTGGAGGATTTTGCATCTATATTCATCAGTGATATTGGTCTGTAATTTTCTTTTTTCGTAGTATCTTTGCCTGGTTTTGGTATCAGGGTGATGGTGGCCTCATAGAATGAGTTTGGGAGTGTTCTTTCCTCTGCAATGTTTTGGAAGAGTTTGAGGAGGATGGTTGTTAGCTCTTCTCTAAATGTTTGGTAGAATTCACCTGTGAAGCCGTCTGGTCCTGGACTATTGTTTGTTGGAAGATTTTTAATCAGAGTCTCAATTTCAGTGCTTGCAATTGGTCTGTTAACATTTTCTATTTCTTCCTGGGTCAGTCTTGGAAGGTTTACCTTTCTAATAATTTGTCCATTTCTTACAGGTTGTCCATTTTATTGGCATAGAGTTGCTTGTCTCTTAGGATACTTTGTATTTCTGCGTTGTCTGTTGTAACTTCTCCTTTTTCATTTCTAATTTTATTGATTTGAGTCCTCTCCCTCTTTTTCTTGATGAGTCTAGCTAATGGTTTATCAATTTTGTTTATCTTCTCAAAGAACTAGCTTTTAGTTTTATGGATCTTTGCTATTGTTTTCTTTGTTTCTATTTCATTTATTTCTGCTCTGATCTTTATGATTTCTTTCCTTCTACTAACTTCGGGTTTTGTTTGTTCTTTCTGTAGTTCCTTTAGGTGTAAGGTTAGATTGTTTGAGATTTTTCTTGTTTCTTGAGGTAGGATTGTATTGCTATAAACTTCCCTCTTAGAACTGCTTTTGCTGCATCCCATACGTTTTGGATCATCGTGTTTTCATTGTCATTTGTCTCTAGGTATTTTTTGATTTCCTCTTTGATTTCTTCAGTGATCTCTTGGTTATTTAGTAGTGTATTGTTTAGCCTCCATGTGTTTGTGTTTTTTACATTTTTTTCCTGTAATTTATTTCTAATCTCATAGCATTGTGGTCAGAAAAGATGCTTGATACAATTTCAATTTTCTTAAATTTGCTGAGGCTTGATTTGTGACCCAAGATGTGATCTCTCCTGGAGAATGTTCCATGTGCACTTGAGAAGAAAGTGTACTCTGCTGTTTTTGGATGGAATGTCCTATAAATAGCAATTAAATCTATCTGGTCTATTGTGTCATTTAAAGCTAGTGTTTCCTTATTAATTTTCTGTCTGGATAATCTGTCCATTGTTGTAAGTGAGGTGTTAAAGTCCCTCGCTATTATTGTGTTACTGTTGATTTCCTCTTTTATAGCTGTTAGCATTTGCCTTATGTATTGAGGTGCTCCTATGTTGGGTGCATATATATTTATAATTGTTATATCTTCTTCTTGGATTGATCCCTTGATCACTATGTAGTGTCCTTCCTTGTCTCTTAAAACATTATTTATTTTAAAGTCTGTTTTATCTGATATGAGTATTGCTACTCCAGCTTTCTTTTGATTTCCATTTGCATGGAATATCTTTTTCCATCCCCTCACTTTCAGTCTGTATGCATCCCTAGGTCTGAAGTGGGTCTCTTGTAGACAGCACATATATGGGTCTTGTTTTTGTATCCATTCAGCGAACCTGTGTCTTTTGGTTGGAGCATTTAATCCATTCACGTTTAAGGTAATTCTTGATGTGTATGTTCCCATTACCATTTTCTTAATTGTTATGGGTTTGTTTTTGTAGGTTCTTTTCTTCTCTTGTGTTTCTCACTTAGAGAATTTCCTTTAGCATTTGCTGTAGAGCTGGTTTGGTGGTGCTGAATTCTCTTAGCTTTTGCTTGTTTGTAAAGCTTTTGATTTCTCCGTTGAATCTGAATGAGATCCTTGCTGGGTAGAGTATTCTTGGTTGTAGGTTCTTCCCTTTCATCACTTTAAATGTATCATGCCACTCCCTTCTGGCTTACAGAGTTTCTGCTGAGAAATCAACTGTTAACCTTGTGGAGATTCCTTTGTATGTTATTTGTCATTTTCCCCTTGTTGCTTTTAATAATTTTTCTTTGTCTTTAATTTTTGTCTGTTTGATTACTGTGTGTCTCGGTGTGTTTCTCCTTGGGTTTATCCTGCCTGGGACTGTCTACACTTCCTGGACTTGGGAGGCTATTTCCTTTCCCATGTTAGGGAAGTTTTCAACTATAATCTCTTCAAATACTTTCTCTCTCTCTTCTCCCTCTGGGACCCCTATAATGTGAATGTTGGTGCATTTAATGTTGTCCCTGAGGTCTCTTAGGCTGTCTTCATTTCTTTTCATTCCTTTTTCTTTATTCTGTTCTGCAGCAGTGATTTCCACCATTCTGTCTTCCAGGTCACTTATCCATTCTTCTGCATCAGTTATTCTGCTATTGATTCCTTCTAGTGTATTTTTCATTTCAATTATTGTATAGTTCATCTCTGTTTGTTTGTTATTTAATTCTTCTAGGTCTTTGTTTAACATTTCTTGCATCTTCTCGATCTTTGCTTCCATTCTTTTTCCGAGGTCCTGGATCATCTTCACTATCATTATTCTGAATTCTTTTTCTGGAAGGTTGCCTATCTCCACTTCATTTAGTTATTTTTCTGGGATTTTATCTTGTTCCTTCATCTGGGATGTAGTCTTCTGCTTTTTCATTTTGTCTATCTTTCTGTGGTTGTGGCTTTCATTCCGCAGGCTGCAGGATTGTAGTTCTTCTTGCTTCTGCTATCTGCCCTCTGGTGGATCATGGTTCTCTTCTGAATGAAGTCCTATAAACCTCTAGTAACATCAGGCTAGTCTCTGTCTTTTTGCATTTTTATTGGTTTCTATACTTTAATTCCTTGATTGGCAGCTTTGTTAATGAAGGAAGCTCACTTTAATAAAATTATCGTGTTTGGATGCTTGTTATTAGAAGCTGTGTGCCAAATGCTTTTTTAAAAAACATATTTATTTATTTGGCTGCACTGGTTCTTAGTTGTGGCAACAGGATCTTTGTTGCAGCCTGTGGGATCCAGCTCCCTGACCAGGGATTGAACCCGGGCCCCCTGCATTGGGAGCGCAGAGTCTTAACCACTGGACCACCAGGAAAGTACCAACAAATGCTGTTTTAAAGCCCAATCATTAAGGCTAAGAGGGTTTGTTGCTCATACATAACTCACTACGTAACTCATTCTGAGAGTATTACAGAGCCATACAGACTATTGTTTCTTTAAACATGCCTATTTGTGATGTGCTGTTGTCCATTATTTGAACCTATCAATACAATAAAGTCTCAATTAAATAAATGACGTTTGTTCACTGAAAAAAAGAGGATTTGTTGTTGTTCTTCAGTCTGCCTCCCCATAAGAGATCTGTAGTTGCTTTATAGTCTTTACCTTTGTCATTATCAAGAATTCCTACTCTGCTTTCAAAGTAGGGTTGCAGTTGGGTCTATTCATATTCCAAATTCTTATTTTAGTATTTTCTATCACCATACGGCCTCTCCTTCTTATTCTGATATGGAGTTGACGTGTTGAGGGAAGGATCATCATTCGGTATTACTCATTCTGTATCCTTTGGTCAGCTTTTAAAAATCCTGATGCCTAGGTTGTACTCTATACCAATTAAATCAGAATGTATGGGGGTAGACGCCCTCGATCTCAGTGTTTTTTTAAAGCTCCCCAGGTGATTCCAATGTGCAGCAAGATGTAGAAACCATTGGCTTTGCTTATTAGTCATATAGTGTAGAGGTTCTTTCAGTCACCTCTTCACTCCTCAGGATTAATTAGATGACCTTCTAATAATGCATTTTAGTTACTTGAAAAAAAGATGTTATATAAATTAAGATATTACTGTAATCATTGTCACTGTTCTTTAGACTGTAAAGAAGCCATTTTTGTGGTAAAATGTACATAACATAAAATTTACCTTTTTTAAGTGTTCAATTCGGTGGCATTAAGTACATTCACATTATGTACTACCACCACCACCTTCCATCTCCAGAACTTTTCTCATCTTCCCAAACTGAAACTCCATATCCATTCCATCCTCCCCTGCAGCCCCTGGCAACCATCATTCTACTTTCTGTCTCTATGAATTTGACAACCCTAGCTACCTCATATGAGTAGAATCATACAGTATTTATCCTTTTGTGACTAACTTATTTCAACTAGCGTGATATCTTCAAGGCTCACTCATGTTGTAGCATTTGTCAGAATTTCCTTCCTTTTTAACGCTAAATAATATTCCCTTGTATGTAGCTACCACATTTTGTTTTTCCATTCATCCATCGATGGACACTTGGATTGCTTTCACTTTTTGGCTATTGTAAATAATGCTGCCATGATCATGGATGTACAAGAAGCCAGTTTTAAGTGATAACTGGTCTGTTCTCCCTCTACAAGATGCTTATCTGGATAGATTGCTTGTTCTTTATTTTTAAAATTTTTTGGCCTCACAGCATGGCATGCAGGATCTTAGTTCCCCAACCAGGGACTGACCCCTTTCCCCTGCAGTGGAAGCTTGGAGCCCTAACCACTGGACTGCCAGGGAATTCTGAAATTGCTTGTTCTTTATGGATAGGTTGTAGTGTTGTTCACCAGATGAGCTAGTACCTTCTCCTAGTGATTGGTCTTCCTTTCACAGAATATGGAAAAAAATTAGATACTGTTCCAAATGCCCTCTAGATTTACTCATAGATGGTGGTAGAATTATTCTGTTGTATCAGCTGTCTTGCCCAGGCTGTTGATCAATCCTACAGAGGTTGTGTTCTACAAATATAGTAACAAAAGTCTCTGTATGTCTAGTAGGAAATAAAGGACTCATTCTGTATAATTTAGTTTAACTCCAAAATGCTACTAGGACAAAATTGTAAGCCTAAAAATCAACCTAAAAAAGGCTCCCTGGTCATGTTGCTCTAGAAATTGTAAACTAATTAGACTGAATCTAGAAGCCACATTAGGATTCCTTCATTTCTGACTATGTTATTCAGATAGGCCATTTAACTCTATTTCTTTTTTTTAAAAACATCTTTATTGGAGTATAATTGCTTTACAATGGTGTGTTAGTTCCTGCTTTATAACAAAGTGAATCAGGTATACATATACCTATATCCCCATATCTCCTCCCCTCCCACCCTCCCTATCCCACCCCTCTAGGTGGTCACAAAGCACCGAGCTGATCTCCTTGTGCTATGCGGCTGCTTCCCACTAGCTATCTATTTTACATTCGGTAGTGTATATATGTCAGTGCCACTCTCTCACTTTGTCCCAGCTTACCCTTCCCCATCCCCGTGTCCTCATGTCCATTCTCTACATCTGGGTCTTTATTCCTGTCCTGCCCCTAGATTCTTCAGAACCATTTTTTTTGTTTGTTTTGTTTTTAGATTCCATATATATGTGTTAGCGTACGGTATTTGTTTTTTTCTTTCTGACTTACTTTACTCTGTATGACAGACTCTAGGTCCATCCACCTCACTACAAATAACTCAATTTCGTTTCTTTTTATGGCTGAGTAATATTCCATTGTATATATGTGCCACATCTTTTTTTTTTAACATCTTTTATTGGAGTATAATTGCTTTACAATGGTGTGTCAGTTTCTGCTTTATAACAAAGTGAATCAGTTATACATATACATATATCCCCATATCTCTTCTCTCTTGCGTCTCCCTCCCTCCCACCTTCCCTATCCCACCCCTCTAGGTGGTCACAAAGCACCGAGCTGATCTCCCTGTGCTATGCGGCTGCTTCCCACTAGCTATCTATTTTACGTTTGGTAGTGTATATATGTCCATGCCACTCTCTCACTTTGTCCCAGCTTACCCTTCCCCTCCCCATATCCTCAAGTCCATTCTCTAGTAGGTCTGCGTCTTTATTCCCGTCTTGACCCTAGGTTCTTCATGACCATTGTTTTTTTTAGATTCCATATATATGTGTTAGCATATGGTATTTGTTTTTCTCTTTCTGACTTACTTCACTCTGTATGACAGACTCTAGGTCCATCCACCTCACTACAAATAACTCAGTTTCGTTTCTTTTTATGGCTGAGTAGTATTCCATTGTATATATGTGCCACATCTTCTTTATCCATTCATCTGTCGATGGACACTTAGGTTGCTAAAAACAGTGGTTAGATGCCATGAAGTAGGTGGCAGTGCCTTAACCGTATGTGTGTTGTCAGGCCCGAAGGCCTTCTCCATCCTTGTCAAGGGGAGTGCTAACCTTCTCTCTCCTTTCATACAACACTTAACTCTATTTCTGTACATGGTCTTAGCTTTTTATGTTAAAGAACCTAGTGCCTGAACTGAGAGCTCACTTTTTTACTTCTTTCCAGTCTTAATGACCACTCTTTGTTTCTTGACCTCCTTGAAGGGTATACTTTATTTATTTATTTTTTGGTATGCGGGCCTCTCACTGCTGTGGCCTCTCCCGTTGCGGAGCACAGGCTCTGGACGCGCAGGCTCAGCGGCCATGGCTCACGGGCCCAGCCGCTCTGCGGCATGTGGGATCCTCCCAGACCGGGGCACGAACCCGTGTCCCCGCATCGGCAGGCGGACTCTCAACCACTGCGCCACCAGGGAAGCCCCTGTATACTTTACTTTTAACAGACAATTCAGGTAGACATTTTTATAAGAGAATCAGCTGTGTTAGTCAATAAGTGGAAATTTTTTGGAGGCAATCAACTTTGGAAAGGTAGTGATTACTTATTTTAACATTGTATTTCTGAAGGCATTACTTTTTCATATTCCCAAAACCCACCTATCTATTTTTATAGCATCGAAGAAATGAATTTTCATTTGTGTGTGTTTATTTCACTTTGATCTTTTTGACACTTTTCCTTAATTTTTCACTTATAATAAAAATCAGTTGAAAAGATGCTTATCCACATTACTAAAAGGAGAGAAACTTTAAACTTTGTTAGTCTCTTTGGGTTAACAACTGGGCTGCATCTGTGTGCTTTAGAGGTACGGGAATGCCCCCCAAATTAAGAATCTGATGAGGTAATGTGATTTTAGAGCCCATTCTACAGGTGAAACATAGCAACTTGTTCTTCTTGTCTAAAGACTTGTCTATCGAACTCTCCAGTTCAAGAAGCTAAGAGTGAGTAAACAAATCTTTTTTCTTTCTAGATCTTCATCTGCTGGTGGATGTGGCCTGCAAGCAGGAGCACTGTCCACAGGAGGAAGAATTAAAAGAGTGAGAATGGATGACAAACGTGACATTGTGCACTGGCTGTAGCTGGAGGCAGACTAGCCTTGCACATGACACACTGTTGGTTGGGGCTCTTTCAGTTCTTTAAGGAAAAAAAGTATTTTTGTTTTGTTAATTGAGAATTTTGTTAATTGAGAATTAGGAATTTGGTATTTACTACAGCTGTTCAGTTCAGGTTGTTTACCTTGACAAACTACCAAACATCTAGCAGCCTTTTTTTTTTTTTTTTTGCTGCCCAGATCCCTTTCAAGTGAAAGTTCCTGGTCTTCTGTTACAGTCAAAAAGCATCTAAAAACAGCTGCATCTATGGTACTGGAGAATAATCTGTGTGGGTGTGCTGATTTGTTATCTTGCCACTCTCAAAAGTAGTCAGCACAACTCCAGTGGGGAGCTCAGTCTATCTGTTTCAAGTCGCAGTGTGGTCCTTTTAGAGAAAATTGTGTGAGAAACAAAGGCATGTGAGGTAACCAAGATCACAGGTCTAAATGGGTCAGGAATTCCAGGGAGAAACTCTGGGAAAGAGTTAATTTTCTAAGTGATTAACCAGGAAATGCTCTTACTTCCTAACCCAGCATTCTGTTTCAAAAGCAAGGCATCCGGACTTGGACCATCCATCACACTTAACAGCCCCTGATTCTTTTATATTTATGGAAGCGTTCTTCTATTTTCGTATCTTTCTTTAATTTTCATGATACATTATCGTAAATGGTAAGAAGGTTTTGTTAATATATCACTTATTTAGTATATCTTCTAAAGAAGAGTGTTTAGCTTGTTGAATATAATTGCATTTATAGACTGGTAGATTTTAAAGTTTTAAAGCTTTATATTTTTATTAATATTGAGGGGTAGAGGATAAAGGATGCATATATAATATTTTTATTTTGAAACGGGAATGTACAATGTGTGAACAAAACAATTAAGAGATTTAACACAGTGTTGTCTTATTTTAGATTTTTACATTCAGTAAGTATAAATTCTCGTCTATAAAAGATACTGTGTGCAAATTTTGGGAGAAGCTGATTAGTAGTCACCTAACAGAAGCTATACCTCTGATAGTTTTAATAGTTTACGTATGGTTTAAGCTTCTGAGAGAAGTTTGGATAGTGGGATAGGCTATAACATTTTTATCTTATCTCCTCTTTAGGACCCTAAATTCAAATAGTAGGATTATGGGACATGTTTTTAGAAGAGGTATCTTGGATGTCCACTTTCTGTGGTTGATCCCTCACTTGATAATCCAATGACATCAGAAAATTTCTGATTTAGTCTTTTAAATTGACTAGAACTTTCTTATTGGATTCTGCCTCAGTTTTCCTAATAAGCACTGCAGAAACAAAAGGAATATGAAACTAGTGAAAAAGGAAAGGCCCTTAGTGATATGACATAAGTACTGTTCAAGCCATGGTGGATGTAGCAATTCATTTCTTAAATTGCATTTTGCCTTCCCAGTGATGTACTTCCCCAGAAGTATTACAGAGATAGAGAGTAGTTTTTTGGAAAAGGATGAACTCTGTATTGGTCTGCAGTGACTCAGTTTAATATGAAAATAGGTTCTGAAAAGTGACCTGTTTGGTCCATCTGATTAGACTAGACGATGTCCATGTGATGAACATTTATTCATCTTTATTAGCAAGGTTTAAAAGAGGAACAGATTATCAAGACTCCTACATCTTTTGGTCAGACTGTGTATTTTGGCAGAGTATGTGAAGAGGAGACCCAGTTTCTATATGAAGGAACTTTGTCTTTTCTCTGTCAGGTTGAAAAGCTGATATACTATGTAGATGATATTCATTCCTTCCCTTAAATATGCCTTTCTTGGCTTTGTATATGTTGAAAGAGATGATATCTTTTGAGGAACATGTGTCAAGCAGGAATTGGATTTGGTTTCAATTGTTTTAAGGCTTAATTAATGAAATACCTTTATCAGCTTTCCAAACTTTTTTTTATATATGAATACAACAGACCAAGGAGCTGAATCTACTGCTATACTCACATGCCTGCTACCTATCAGCTAAAGCTATCATTACTGTCTTGGACAAAGTGGCAAAAGATAAAAATAAAATCTTTGTGTGAATTAGTCAGTAGGGTCTGACACATGCTAACAAGGTTCCTGACTAGTGCCTCAGTATTTCAGCACCTTAAGCATGATAAATTTCAGTCAGTCACAACAATAAAGTGTTTCAACTAGACTTGTTCTCTTGCTTGTTTTTACTGTTTGGTGATCAATAGAAACCTCAGTCATTATAACTATTAATCATAATAGTAAAGTTCAGAAGGAAATGTGCTCTGTTTTCCAAAGAATCTGACTTAAAAAAAAATCCTGAGTTTTTTTCATTTACACTTGAATAGAGATTGAATCCTTAAAATGCCATTAGGATAAGGACAATTCTTGGACATGTTTATAGAAACCTAGTTTTTTGGAAAAGGATCAAGGTCTTCAGTAACTTTAGTCAATGCAGATGTGAAAGTAGATCCTGAAGTGTGATCTGTCTCGTGTAAAGTTAGGTAGTAGGTGTCAGTGAGATGGGCGATTCATTACCATAGTGATGTCATCTTTATGACATCTCTATGGTAGTTGTGGTCTGTCAGTCCCTGAGGGATAACACCAAAACTTTGAAGCCAGAGAATAATTTCTCTTGCTTATTAATTCTGGTGACTTTACTTGTCAATACTGTTTAAATAAACACAATATATCAGTGAACTAAGCTATATAGAGCTGTTTGGTTTGATCCTGAGTAGCTCAAGGTACCCAGACTGATGATACCTATTATCGTCATGCTCAGATCTCAGAGTTTCCTCAAGAGAGGGCAACCACATCTATATTCTTTTCCTTTCAACTAAGTATCTGTATTAAGTCTCAGGTTTGTGTGTCTTAATTCCTTTGCAAGTTTCAAGCAGTAATAGGTGAGGCAAAGTCAATTAGTAGGTTACTTTTTGTTTAGTTTAACATTAAAGACTTTTTACATATATCAGATATAAAATAATGTATATTTTACACATTTTATGCTGTACTTTTACATGGCATACATAAAATAAAAATGTAAAACCAGGGACTTCCCTGGTGGTCCAGTGGTTAAGAATCCGTCTTGCTGGGACTTCCCTGGTGGTCCAGTGGTAAAGAATCCACCTTGTAATGCAGGGGACATGGGTTCAATCCCTGGTCAGGGAACTAAGATCTCACATGCCGCAGGGCAACTAAGCCCGTGTGCCACACTACTGAGCTCATGCACCTCAACTAGAGCCCGCCTGTCGCAAACTACAGAGCCCACGCATTCTGGAACCTGAGCCACAACTACAGAGCCCATGTACCCTGGAGCCTGTGTGCCACAACTAGAGAGAAGCCTGTGTGCCATAACTAGAGAGAAGCCTGTGCACCACAATGAAGATCCCACATGCCTCAACAAAGATCCCACATGCCGCAACTAAGACCTGATGCAGCCAAAAATAAATAAAATAAATAAATAAATTAAAAACAAATCTTTAATTAAAAAGAAAAAAGAAGAATCCGTCTTGCAATGCAGGGGACACCGGTTCAATCCCTGGTCGGGGAACTAAGATCCCACGTGCCACCAGGAAACTAAGCCTGCGTGTGGCAACTACTGAGCGCTCACACCACAACTAGAGAGCCCACGCGCTCTGGAGCCCAGGCGCCACAACTAGAGAGAAGCCTGTGCACTGCAACGAAGAGCCTGCACGCTGCAACGAAAGAACCCACATGCCACAACTAAGACCCGATGGCAGCCAATAAATAAGTAAGTAAAGTAAGTAAGTAAGTAAGTAAGTAAATATTTTTAAATAAATGTAAAACCAGAGAAGACTTTAAAAATATTCTCTCCAGAAGAATTAGAGCTACTCCTATTCTTTAGGAAAGGAGCTATGAAAGGTCTATACTTACATTATGTTCTTAAGGTCCAACCACTAAAGAAAAAGTGCTAAATTAAGAATTTACTTTAGAATTTCTCTCTCTGCTCTAGGTGTTATTAGGCCTAAAATGCCAAAACTATCCCCATAAACCCTCTTTAAAATTTTTTTAATTAATTTTTTTAAACTGAAGTATAGCTGAATTACAGTGTTGTATTAGTTTTAGTGTACAACAAAGTGATTCAGATATACATATACATATATATTTTTTTCAGATTCTTTTCCATTATAGTTCATTACAAAATACTCAATATAGTTCCCTGTGCTATGCAGTAGGTCCTTGTTGTTTATCTATTTTACATATAGTAGTATGTCTCTGTTAATCCCATACTCCTAATTTATTCCTCCACCACCCACTTTCCCCTTTGGTAGCCATAAGTTTGTTTTCGATGTCTGTGAGTCTTTCTGTTTCATGAATAAGTTCATTTGGGTCATATTTTAGATTCCACATATAAGTGATATCATATGATATTTTTCTATCTCTGTCTGACTTAGTATGATAATCTCTAGGTCTATCCATGTTGCTGCAAATGGCATTATTTCATTTTTAAAAAATATTTATTTATTTGGCTGTGCCAGGTCTTAGTTGCAACATGCGGGATCTAGATCCCTGACCAGTGTGATTGAACCTGGGCCCCCTGCATTGGGAGCGTGGAGTCTTAACCACTGGACCACCAGGGAAGTCCCTCATTCCTTTTTATGGCTGAGTGATATTCAATTGTATATATGTACCACATGTTCTTTATCCATTCATCTGTTGATGGACGTTTAGGTTGCTTTCATGTCTTGGCTATTGTAAATAGTGCTGCTGTGAACAGTGGGGTACATGTATGTTTTCGAATTGGACTGTAGACCCTCTTTAGGGATGAAATTCTCAAGGTGACTAGGTCACTCTTACTTTTTGCCTTCAGAGGCATGTCCTTTAATCTTTACAACAAGGCTACAATGCGATTATTATTCTCCACGTTTCACAAGTGATCAGTTTGTACAATTCTTTTGTACAAACTAAAAATTGTTTTAAATTTTGTTATGTGTTTTTTAACCACAATTTAAAATGTGCTTTTTACCACAATAAGCATGTAACATAAATCTTAACCATTTTCAAGTGCAGTGTTAACCATATTCACATCATTGTTCATTTGTACAATTTGGGAAGACTGTTGGCAGCAGGTCAAAATGAAATGTCTGGGCACAGTCAAATATAACCTGGTCGACTAGAAAATTCAAATTTTAGAAACATATATTAGAAACTTCTGCATTATTTCTAAAGACAGGGTTACTAGAAGGGTTATTGTTCGTGAGTGTGGTAATTAACCAAAAATTCGTTTTCTTTTTGCCTATATTCTTCTCATTAAGCATATATATTTTACCCCTTTGTTTGTATTTATGATATAGACTTCCTTGCAGTCTCACATTGAAGGCCCAGGTCTGATCCATAGTATTATTTCACCTCCCAGGGATGTGAGAAGAAAATAACAGATTCCAGACCTCTGACATCACCTAATCTAAAAGCTTGGTACAGGCACAGTTTAGAAAAGAGCTACTGAATTTAAATTTGTAAGGGCTGAAGAAAAACTACGCATAAAATGGACAGAGTTCTTGCCAGGGTAGCAGACTTAAGACAGCAATAAATCAGTAAGAACTATAGCACAGGATCACTTTATTCTGGCTTTGTGGCATTTACAGACACTAAAACCTGGAAAGAGCAGAAATGCCTTTGAACTTATTTTTGCAAAACCTTGTGTCCATTATTTTATCTTCTGGGTTTCCTTTTTTTTTTTTTTTTTTGTCTTTATTTCCTCATACCACCATCTATGTCTCTTGGATGCAGAAGCTGCTTACATGTCTGTTTGTGTGGCCCTGATTTACATGTGGCAGCTGGCTTACCCAGAGAAAGGTATTGAAGATTGAATTGGATGCAGTTTGTCTGTGGCTCAATAGAGGGAGTCGGGGAGCCGAGAGAGGCTCTCTTCTCAGCCCAGGAACGTGTCTGGTGAAGTGTGCGCGCACCAG
The DNA here is from genome assembly GCF_949752795.1 of Hyperoodon ampullatus. NCBI lineage: Eukaryota > Metazoa > Chordata > Mammalia > Artiodactyla > Ziphiidae > Hyperoodon > Hyperoodon ampullatus. The sequence goes on from NC_136932.1 coordinate 55,415,558, forward strand.
GCCCCAGCCAGCCAGGAGGAGGAGGGGCGGGATGGGGGTGGTTGCCTCTAGCTGCTCCACCCTCACTTTGTGTCAGCAGGTAGAGAGCGTGATTGCAGTCCCAGGGGAGGCAGTCAGAGCTAGAACACCAGTTACAAACCACAGGGCTTCCTCCTCTAGGGAGCTGATCCAGAATTGTCTTTCTGGAAGGGAAGCACTCGAATCCTCCCGAACTTTCCAAGTCTATCCATGATGCAGAGACATTGCCCTCTGGGATTTTCTGTGTTCCTGGTAGTGAATTGTTGCTGATGTATTTGCTACTTTGCTTCTTTTCTCTTTCAAGATTTGATCATTTTTATATGCTGTTCGGGGAGAAAAAGGACTTTTGTTAGAAAGGAGATTTCAGAAATGGTTTTGGATCCTCTAGAAGTGTTTTTAGAGTTCTTGGGGACAGTAGCTCTAACCTTGGAGTAAGTTTCTGCCTTTGACCTGCATGGATTATTTTTTCGGGCTGCGGAATTTCTCGGCACCTATCTGCAGTGTGGGGGCACTTGGTTTGGTTGCAGAGTAAGAAGGTGGAAGAATGAGCTGTACTTGGTTAAGCAGTTGAAACCTTTTTTTTGAGCAGGATCTTTAAAAGCATAATTGAATTTGTTTCACCCCCGTGGATTCCAGTGGGCCTGACAGCACAACAGGTTTGCAGATTTCTTTCGAAATTCTTTTTTTTTTCTCCCTCTGCCTCAGCAAAAGAAAAGAATCTATATCACAGGTTCATGTTCCATTGCTTGGCTTTTCAGCATTTATTCTGAAGACTTAATAAGATTTTTTAACTTGACCTCTGAACACAGTGGGCTTTGTGGTTGAAGTGCATTTGTATTTACTTAAGGGTGCACATTTTGAAATCTTAGAATAAGACGTTGTTTGTACAAAGACCCAAATTCTCAAGTGTGCCTAGAAATAGCACAGATCTACTCTATTCAGGCTTATTTTTACTTTTTCAGGGTTTTCTACTTAGAGCCTGTAGACTAATCACCTCCTTACTCCCCCTTTTATTCCCCACCCCCTCAAGGAATTTGAAAACGTGTTAGGAATAGTCCTTTGTTTTACTTATGAACCTAGAAAATTACAGATTATAAGATCTGGATAATAAAGTAGTTTCCAAAAGCATCTCATGGGAAATCAAAGTGCTTGGCATTCTCAAGCAGGAGCATAAAAGCTGGAATCCCTAAGAGAGAAGGGAAAATAAAGATAGAAATATGAATGTCAACTGGGAAAAATAATTGGAAAGCCAACCTTTTCAAATATTCTTCTAATTATGAAAGTTGGAAAAGCTTGTGATGCTCAGGTTTATCCTGTGACTATGTGAAGACATATAAATTAGCACCTAGTTTACAGGCCAATCTAGGTAGAAACTCTAAAAATCATAGTATATTTAAGTTCATGAAAAGCGTTGTAAGTTCAATGGGCCTGGAACTTTGGCTACAATGAAATACAGTTTAATGTTGAAACTTTTATGAATACATGTTGTAGCATCTTTGGACATCTCTCAAGGTGTGGTCTGAAATAGTGTTTCCTCTCCTTCCCCATTTTTTAAGAAAAAATTCTCCTGTGATCTTTAGTCTTTTACCGTTGACAAATTTTGTGGCTTTAAAGGACCATCTCTTCGTTTTCTGAGCTGGAGTTTTTCACTCTCACCTTTGATGCATGGCCTTAGTCATTTACTTTGCCTTGTTTTGTTCATTAACATTGGGTTTAGTGGCTCGAGAACTTGATGCATATGGAAGACCAGCACCAAGTGATCTGACATAATTAAAATTCAGGATGTGACATTCAACCTCAAGCAAAATTGAAAATTCCAAAGAGAAGCGGCGATATCTTTACTAATCATAGTGAAGATGGGAGAAAATGACATACCTGAAGCAGAAGTAGGCTGAAAATACCTTCTTCCCTACCAGGTCAGGAATACCACCTGTTCTTGGGAATATACTTTAGAGAAAGGAAGGACCAAAACTACGACTCGGCTTTCTGAAACTGAAGCATAAGTTTCTTTTCCTCCGTTTGTCTGGATCTAGGAACCTGTGTTTGGTATTAGCTAGTGCAAGCAGTATGTATGGCCGAAGTGCATTGCTGCAGCTGGTAGCATGAGTGGTGGCCACCAGCTACAGCTGGCTGCCCTCTGGCCCTGGCTGCTGATGGCTACCCTGCAGGCAGGCTTTGGACGCACAGGACTGGTACTGGCAGCAGCAGCAGCAGAGTCTGAAAGATCAGCTGAGCAGAAAGCTATTATCAGAGTGATCCCCTTGAAAATGGACCCCACAGGAAAACTGAATCTCACTTTGGAAGGTGTGTTTGCTGGTGTTGCTGAAATAACTCCAGCAGAAGGAAAATTAATGCAGGTAAGGATGACTTTATTATTTTTCACTTTCCATCTGTTTGGAATATGCCTTTCTTCTTTTGTCTGCCAAAACAAATTCCGTACAAGGGCTCTGCTGCTTAGCTTTCTGTGTTTCATCTTGTTAAGTATATACCTTATTGGCCTCCTAAAGCAAATCCTTATTTTATACTCGAGAAGAAACATATAAATCCTGTATTTTATAAGATCATCTGCTTATTTTTAACTCTCGTACTACACTGCATTACATAATAAGTCCTTTCTTTGCAAGTGATATATTCTGGACACTATTTTTTTATAGATGAAATATATGGGCTTGTATTTAATTAACTCAAGGATTGTACTTTACATCATGTTTAGATTTGAAGTGAGCACCGAGGAGGTTGATTTTAATGGTCAGTAGCACCCTGAAATTCTAGAATGTCCTTGGAGCAGATTTGATCAGTGTGTCACTTTTAAAATTCAGTCAAGCTTGAATGCTACGGCTGGCCTTATACCACGTGTGGCACCCTATTGCTAAGCCCAAAATGGAGAGGACCGGATTACAAAATGGACACAAGGTATAAACTTGCCTCCTGATCACTTTGGTCCTGTCTACACATAATTTTATTATTTTCAAAATTTTTAAATTTGACACCTGTTTTTTATTGACCCACAAAGTTTTTCAGACACAGTTTCTTAGGCTTTCAGGTTGTGGATTTCGCCTATAACTCATTCATAGCCTACTCTTTATGCGTTTAGTGTATGAACTGACTGAGGCCATGGCACTTCATAGATGACTTGCTCATTCCCCCTGGTGAAGATAGAGACTTGAGGGCTCTACGTTTTTCAGGTGGCATTCTAGTATCTTACTCTATGAAATTGTTGCTTATTGATTAAAATTCATTTTATAAAAGGACATTTCCTGCTGTAGCTCTTAGTCACCGGTGAAAAATGTTAAATATCATTCATCTCAGCATCTAAGCTCAGATTTTTATTTTGTAACATGAACAGAACCAACATATTGTATGAATTTAAATTTTTGTCCACTGAGACGAAAAAGATGAGAAAATTTAACAAATTATAGAACTCTCTTTGCCAAACATGGATTTTTACATATATGACTTAGTGGCTCTTCATGATCACTTCTTAGGCAATATTTTGAAGCTGGGATAAGTGAAGTGGAAGAAGAATTTGGTGAAAAGGAAGGCTCTGCTATTTAGAAAAATAAACAGGCAAAAAGAATATATCTGGAAAAAACAGTGTAAGGATTTTTGGATCAGAGTCTGTTCACTTAATTTGAACTTTAGGATAGAATTAGGAATATTTAAAAGTTGAAACCATAAATCATTTTGAATACAACAGTTGGAAAGGAAACTTCCATCCTGACCTTGCCTAGTTAATACCTTGAGGCATGAGGTATGTGCTCCATTGTAATTTTTTGCCCTAAGTAATTTTACTATAGAACCATATTCTGGAGGCTCTGAGGTCTTTGGGAACTGTACTAAGCTTTGTGTCTTATTAATGTCCTGTGGCAACATGTTCAATGGGTTAATTATATGCTGCATAAAATAGTGTCTTTTATTTTAAATGTTTTGTCTTCTATTATCATAAAGCTCCACATAAAGTTTCTGTGTATTCATAAAGGAAAAGGTATATAAGAGATACTAGCTGGCATTCTCTGCCATTTATTACCTTGTCAGTCTGTATCCTATCTTCTCTTATTTTGCCCTTTTTCTCACTCTGGTGAGTGTTGCTTAATCCTTTTTTTTTTTTTTTTTTTAACCTATTAACTTTGAATCTATCAGTGTACTTTAAGTATTGATTCTTTACTTTGTGAAGAGAGAATTTCATTGTATCTATTATTTAGCAAGGCCTTTCCAGGCTTTCCAATACATAGTTTGCATCATTGGCAATTTTCAGTCTTTCTTCACCTTTTCTCTCCATACCAGCCTCTTCTAGGTCATTAATAAATTTGTACACTAGCCTAGTATTAATCTCTGGAGACTTTCAGTATTGGTCCTGGTTTATTTTCTATTAATCAATTTTTAATCTACAGGAATTACTAAATTTTCTTAATAACCTCTTATGAGAGACTCTATTTAAAAAAAAAAACTTTTGGATGATATGCCTCAGTTCATTTTTATCCACTATTTGATTAACTCTTTCAAAGAAGTCTAGCATGTCAGGGACACATGGTTTACACTTCTAGAATCCATGCTGTTTGTTCCTTATCAGATTACACTGCAACACAGGTTTACTCAACTGTGGTTAACCAAGCCTTCCACTCAACTGAAGTTCTGTTTAAATGTCCTAGAGCTGTGCTTTGCTGCACTTTAGCTTTCTTGATGGATATCTGTCCCCTGGTGTCACAGATCTAAATGCAATCTTCTCTGTTGGCTTTGCAGAATTTTGGATAATTCTGTGTATCCTTCTACCTATGAATTATTCTAGTTGACTGTTAAGTTTGATTATCTTCAAAGATGCAGTCAGGTCTTTGTAAAATTGGGCATGCTATGCATTGGGAGATGTGAAGTTATGAGAACAGTGATTTAAAAAAATCATAATGACCTTGTTGTGGTTTCTGGAATTTCCAGAGAGTTTCAGAAAATCTGACATTTCTTTACATTTTGTTCAACTATTTCAGGGTATGTACTTTTTCATAAGGACCAAATTAACTGGACTTTCATTTGTATTACAATTTTAATTTTCCTTAGACAAAGAGAAACATCCCATGACAATGTGCCCCCAATTTGCTTAATAATAAAATAGGCCATAGAACTGTCTCTAAAATAATTTTGCTTGTCTCAGCTTCATCTGATGACTGTATATACAAGGCCAGGCCTTGGTGAATTTTTGTCCTGATTCTTATTCCTCACTCTTTGTACTTAGGTTTCTCTTTACCAACAGTTATATCCATTGTACAAGATATGTTCAGAGTCTTAAATTATGATATTCTCTTTAAAGTACTAGAAGAAAGTCAAAATAGAAGAGGAAATGTTGCTTTGGCTATATTCCTTTCATTTCTCAAGTCTTCTCTTTTCCATTTCAAAACTCCCCATCTTAGCCCTGACCAAATTATATTGCTTTCCTTTCTGTTTTGCCCAAGAGCTGCTTCTTTGCACTACCATATCATTTCAAATCCCTGTGCGGCTTTGCCATTGTCTTTAAAGTGTCTACTTCTTAGGTTTCCCCTACATTTGCCAAAATCCTGTCTCTCCCTCTCCTCTGATTTCTTTCTACTTTTTAAATCTTTGTTTCCCATTGAATTTTTATATTTAGAATAACCTTCCACCACTATTCTGCCTCAGTATTTCCCTAACTAGCCCTCAAAACTCCATGTCCAAAAAAATTTTTTTTGTAATTATGAGTAATGATGGATGTTAACTAAGCTTATTGTGGTGATCATTTCACTATATATATAGTATATATATATATATATATATATATATATATATATATCAAATCATGTTATACACCTAAAACTAATACAGTGTTATATGTCAATTATATCTCAATAAGAAAAAAAAGAGAGAATGTGGGAGACACACACAAAAAAATCCATGTCAAGGAAACTTTCAAGGGTCTCCTCATTACTTGGCAGTGACTGAGAAAGAGGACTAAATGATAGTGATTTTACTATTATTCTTACTATTTTGACTGTTCATTTGACTAATTCTTCTTCTCCTGGTTTATACCATTGTAGAAGGAAAATGAGCTGGAGCTTATGCATTGTCTCATTGTCCAGTTTTCTGGTTTGTTTACCTCTTATCAACATTTGTTTATATTATTTCTAAGTGATATTGTTGCTACCACTTCTAAGCATATCTAAGTGATAATGTTGCTACCATTTTACCACTGTAAAAATGATTACAGTCCTATTTTCTTTCTCAATTCTTGTTCTTTATTAATAAATATTACTTAGAGGGACAACTCAAATTAATCTTCCTTCTTCTCAAAGCAAAAGAGCAAGTGGATCTTTGTGTAGCGCAGGAGAGGTCACCGATTCTTTAACTATCACACTCTTCCTGCTCAGCTGGTTGTCCTGGATTTTCTTAGACTCCAGGTTAAAGTTATGATCAAGATTAGAATGTGCTGCCCTGAGGCTTCAGACCTACATTGGGAGCTGTGGTAGTGCAGCATTTGGCCAGTAGCAGTGAACACCTCCTGGACAAATTCCCCCTTGCACAATGTCTCTGCTTGCCCCTTCATTTTACCTATTAGTCAACACATAGTTATCCCATCTTTCCATTTTCACTTTATTTGTAGTCAGGGCCTGAAGTGAATTATTTGGGGAGGAAGAGAAAACTTTATAATTAAAGTGTTAGCCAAAGCCAGAGAGACAATGCTTTATAGCAAACTGTAGTTGACAAAGTGACTAAACTGTGACTAAAGGGACTTGACTTTTGGCTTTGACTCTGCCACTAAGTAGTTGGGTGATTTGGGACAAAATAGTTTTTTACCTTTCTGGGCTTTAGATGTCCCATCTGTAAAGCTGGCCTTGTGCTGTGCACTTCACATGTATTAACTCATTGAATCCTTGTAATACCTTCATGAGAGAAATACGGTACTTTTTTTTTTGAGATTAAGGCAGATGTTTTTTAATTGAAGTATAGTTAATGTACAATAAGTTACAGGTATACAATGTAGTGATTCACAATTTTTGAAGGTTATACTCCATTTATAGTTATTATAAAATATTGGCTATATTCCCTGTGCTGTACAATATATCCTTGCAGCTTATTTGATAATACATAGCAGTTTGTCCCTCTCAATCCCCCACCCCTATTCTGCCCCTCCCCCCTTCCCTCTCCCCACTGGTAGCCACTAGTTTGTTCTCTATATCTGTGAGTCTGCTGCTTTTTTTTTTTGTTATATTCACTAGTTGGTTGTATTTTTTAGATTCCACATATAAGTGATATCACACAGTAGAAATACAGTACTTTTATTTTTACATATTACAGGTAAAGAAACTGAGGCTCAAAGCTATTTGCTAAGGTCTAATAGTAGGGGGCATAGCTGGAACTTGAACCCCAGAGCTCATGTTTTTCTAACTCTAAAATTCTGTACAGGGACTTCCCTGGTGGTCCAGTGGTTAAGACTTCGCCTTCCAATGCAGTTGGTGTGGGTTTGATCCCTGGTCGGGGAGCTAAGATCCCACATACCTCATGGCCAAAAAAAACAAAACATAAAACAGAAGCAATATTGTAATAAATTCAATAAAGACTTTAAAAAAATAAAATTCTGTACATCTACGAATGCCAAAGATGAGCAAAACACCAGTGTAGGCTTTGTCTAAATGATGAATTTATTTCCAGAATAGAAAGGAATGAAACTGATGAGTACTATTCTCTGCAATTGATCCAAACTATATAATATCCTGCTAACTTCTAATAATCTCTGTATTTCTTCTGTTTCTCTCATTTGTGTTTCATTTACACATTTACAAAGATATTTACAAATCAGAATGTTTATTTACTTAGTATTTCCCTTTGAGTGGAACAACTTTCATTACCTTTCTTTTCATTTTATAACAGTCTGTGGTGAGTTATCTTATATGGGAACCTGAAATAATAAACTTTGAAATAGTATGCATCTAACTGTCATAGTATGCATCTAACTGTTAGAGTTCCTTGGAAGCAGAGATTTCAAAGATTTTGTGATTTTGCTTTGAGGCCAGCCTTTAAAAGAAGTATAGATATTCAAGGTGCAGTCAACTCTTGGTTACTTATGTTAATGGCAGTGCAGAAAATTCAGTTAATTTATAATTGACTTTGGAAAGTAGTCAGAAGTACTCCACCATCAGATGTAAATCCTCTGTGCACCCAAGCAATCTTAGGTGCTTGCCTTCTATGATCCCAGCTCAGAGCCTTCTTGATATGGCTTTTTTGTTAGAAGCATGGCACCCAGAAGAGAGAAGGAAGCTGCAGAATATTTTTAATGATAATTTTTCAAGTTAAGGAGGTATCTCATTTATATAAAAGTACCTATCAGACAAATTTGTATATATAATAGTTCCATACTTCATGTGGAAATCCAGCAAAATTGTTGTAAGTTCAAATTCATTAATCTCTGTGGTTAATAGGAGGTAATGAATGAGCTGTGCCCTTGGTTATTGCCCCTATCAGGCTGTTTAGTGTCCTTTGAGCTGATTCTAGGGGTATGCATTTCCTTGGTTTTTGTGGTAAACTGTGTGTGTGTGTGTGTGTGTGTGTGTGTGTGGTAATTTTCTTTATCTACAAATTAGCCATAGTTAGCTTTTTATACAGTTTTAAAGATATCCCTGGGGCTCAAGGTTTTGTTTTTGTTTTTAATAAAAAGGCTTTACATTTCATTCACTGGAAAGTGTTTATTGGAACTTTCGTGTGCTTTTTTTCCCTCCTTTTACTCCCTTCAAATTACTAAGTACAGTAGAGGGAAAAAGATGTTATAAATGAGCAATGTACGATTATAAATGTTCTGCCAGGAACCAGAATTGGTAGCAGGGTATTGTCAGAGAAGTGTGTGATGATGATGTTCCATCGAATTTAGGTAGCAGTTTTCTTCCAAGAAGCTTAAAATGATTCACAAATACTTGTAAACCAAATACAGGTGATACTTACTCCATTTTATAGAAAAGGAAACTTAATGGGAGAGAGAAAGCAGGTTAATTATCTTAGAAGAAAGTTGCATAGAGATGGACCCAGTGTGCTTTGCAGGAGATAGACTAGTAATCCACTTTTGAAGTTATCCAAGGATGTGGATTTCTCAGGGAAATCCTCAAAAGCTAAAATATTGTCAATGGCTGAGATACCCTCTATTTGGACCGATGTTGCTCAGGTTGACAATTCAGTTTAAAAGCTATTGGTGAAGCAGTTTGCCAACTTTATGTCTCAAAAAGCCTTCTGAGCTTCCTCTCTGTCCTGCATTAATTGTTCTTTTGAGAATTGTTAGAGAACAAACCAGGGTCTTTACGGTGACCTGTAAGGCCCTTCAGGATCTGGCCTGGCACCTGCACCTTTTACCTCCTCTCCCCTCACTCTGCTCCAGTCACCCTGACCTCCTTGTTGTCCTTCAGTTAGACCAAGACTATCACCACCTCAGGGCCTTTCCAGTTACTATTCTCACTTATACCCTGGGTATTTTCTTCTCTCGGTCTCAAATGTCAACCCCGTGTCAAATACACCTTCTCAGTGAGGCCTTCCTAGACCATCCAATTCCGAAGGACTCTTCCTAGGGCTCATATTCTCCTTCCCTGCTTTATTTTTCTTTATAAACTTACTGCCATGTGACATACTTTTGTAGTTGTCTGCCTCCCCTCAGTAGACTATGAGCTCTGTGAAAGCAGGGATTTTGTCTCTTTAGTTCAGAGCTTTTGGGGACTAGGGCTTTAGTATTACTTAGATAGTGCCTTTGACACAGTAGGTACTCAGTAAATATTTACAGAATGAATATGAGGAACATTATGGTGGTGCTGAGTGGCTGTGGTAGGTTGGACCTAACTCTAGGATGAAGCAGATTTATTTATATCTCATCACATTTTTTAAAGTATATTGTGAAGTCAGTTATTTTGAGTGCTTTGGGTTTGATAGAGCATGCTGTATTCCTTTATTTCTCTGACTTACTGACAGCATAGTGTCTCCTTGATTGTCATTTTCAAATTGTAAATATGGCTATAATCAGTATGTTTGAGGAGCTCCTTTACCCAGCACTTATTTAGTTTAATAACTAGCCCAACCCCTACTTTTTAGAAAATTCTAAAGATGTAGACGTAGAGAATGGACTTGAGGACACAGGGATGGGGAAGGGTAAGCTGGGATGAAGTGAGAGAGTGGCATGGACATATATACACTACCAGATGTAAAATAGATAGCTAGTGGGAAGCAGCCGTATAGCACAGGGACATCAGCTCGGTGCTTTGTGTCCACCTAGAGGGGTGGGATAGGGAGGGTGGGAGGGAGACGCAAGAGGGAGGGGATATGGGGATATATGTATACACGTATAGCTGATTCGCTTTGTTATATAGCAGAAGCTAACACACCATTGTAAAGCAATTATACTCCAATAAAGATGTTAAAAAACCAAACAAGAAAATTCTGATTTTCCAAGACAAATGGATTGGAGTACTGATTTAAAATCTGTGATTATAAGATATTAGCATGTATCCAAAGGACCTCACCTTCGTAGTCCTTAGGCCTGTGATTCCCAATCCTAATTTTGAGACACCCTAACACAGTGGTTTTCAGTCTTTTTTTTTTTCCATTCTTTTTTCTCCTAAACTGTTTGGTGGGGCAGGGGGGTCACTGGCCCCTTTGAGAATGTGCTGAACGTTATTGACCATATGTACTTAATGTACAATTTTGCATAAAATCTCAGTGAGTTGCGAGAATCTCTGAGACACATGTAGTAATCTAAGGACTCCAGATTAAGAGCTGTTATCCTAGAATAATCCCAATTATTTCAAGAAATGAAACCAAATTCTCAAAACTAATTTACCCTCAGTTTACTTAATTTAAAAAGTATTTGTGTACATTACTAGAAGTCAAACAGACAACAATATTACAGTGCAATTATAAGAAGGTTAGCCTGACCTAAGATGACCTTAGATATAAAAATTGGTATCTGACAAAGATCTGCTTATATATAGTGTAGTAAAGGGATTGTGCACTCCAAATATTAGGTGAAACTGCATCAACTCAAGAAATGCTTACAGCCCTTCATCATGGTGGTTTCACTGAAAGGCCCACAAGAATAAAAGATATTTTCCTAATTTGTTTTGACATAAGTAGAACAATTGTGGCTTTATGTGTTTATTTGGTTACTGAAGTCAGAGAACAGAGGCTGTAAAATGAGCAAACTTTGGTTACTTTCCATCAGTTTGTCTTCTGTCCTTTAGACTCCATTGCTTTTCCTAAGGTGTAGGAGTCCTTGGGCCCTTCAATTTCTATTTGCTATAATGGAAAACTTTGAATCTCTTTTAGAAAGTTTATTGTTTCTTGCTTGTTTGGTTTTAAATAACAGATAAGCTACTTTACATACTCTTATTTTTATCTGGGTTTTAAACATTACAGTTCATTTTGTTTTGTTTGATACTTTTTAATATATTAGAGTTTGTGTTTAAATTGCATATTCAAAAACACCAGAATAATCAAAGTGATTTAAATTAGGGTTTTTAAAATTGTAAACACAATGTATCACATTTTTCCTGGATAATAATTAGATTATTTAGATACTCTGATCCCTAAATCTAAAGCAGTGGTCCTTGTTCAAGATGGCAGCATAACTACCTACAAGACCCCTGTTCGTTTTTTAAAAATTTAGAGTACTTCTGTTATGATGGAAATCAACCATATACTACTGTAATTTTAAATAGCATATTCAGTTATCATGTACCTATCAATTTTGTGCATGCTATTGTATCAAAAGGGTACTATTGTGCGTATATAAATATATGACAATTGAGAAACACTGTTGCTATTGTTATTTCTGTAGAATAATTTGGATGAGACTGAAGGCTTTATGTTTTATGCCTACTGATCTGGCTATTTCCTAAAAAATGATTACAGATTTCCATTCTTTTTTCACCTAAACTATTGTCTACAGTCTTATGAATTATCCACTCTTAAAAAGAAATCTTTTACATGGTTCAGGTTTCATGTTCTTTCACTTTTATATCTTCTACTTAGAATCATATTGGTTATCTGACTTTAAGAATCTTGTGGCCAAGTTCTTTTTAATTTTGTGAAGGACTTTATTGGCCTTTTACTGGAATTAGGTCCTCTTCAGTTTTCCACACCTGGGGTAAAATACAGTTTTGGGTGGGAGGGCAGAGGCACAGGCTATTCCGTTTGTAAAATATAATCATCAAGTTTCCAGCTAGGAAAAACACCTAATCCAATCATTTCATTTTACAGATGAAGAAGTAAACCCAGAGAGATTAGTGGTTTGCCAGTCAAAGAACTGCCAATCTACTACCATATCTTACTGGCCAGCATTTTTAGCAAACCTTATTTATTTTAAACTTTTTTGGGTCATTGCAGGAAGATTAAAAAGAAGATGTTGGCAGAGATTTTCCCCCTGAACATTCCATTAAGAAGATATGGAGTGCCGTAGGGTCTCTTTCCTCTTTGATCCCTAGTCAACTAGAAGGCATACTTTAAAACAAAGGAACAAACAGAAAAATACCTTGCTGCAATTTAGCATTACTTTATATGGTGCATATGCATAAAGTAATTTACGCCATAGACTCACTGCACCAGGTGGCCTTTTGTCCTGGATTGTCTCCTCAAAGCAACAGAGGCTCTTTATAAAGTCTAGGCCAGGAAACTTACCGAGACTGGGGGTGCACTGGAGTCTCTCCATGTCTTATACTGTGGGTCTCCTACTGTGTACCAAACGCTGTGGCAGATCCTGTGGGAATACAGAGAACAGCACCCTAGCCTAGTCCAACTGAGGAGATATACCTTCAACAGCGGAAATCAGTATGTGGTGAATGCCAAGCAAGAAGTGCAGGCATAAATGCATTAGAGTGCCAATTTTCATTTTCTCAGGAGTCATTCAAATGACTGTGGTGATTCTGTCTCAAGATCCCCTATGACTGAAGAAAAAATAAACAAAAACCGTAAAATTTTAACCCAGGCAACTTCAAGGAGCATAAATCTAGAGGACAACTACAACCCAAACAGTCATACCTTCTAATTTTCACTTTTATCAGTTAAATATAGGTTATAATATTGCCTGTAAAAATATTCCTGTATGTATAATACTCATCAGTAGCATTTTCTGTAGAAGTCCAAATAACTAAACACCATGGCTTTCTTTTCAAATTGCAAACTGAGTTTCTAAAATATACGAGAAGTTTCTGTTAAGTTGTAGTAAAATTAAAACAGAAAATTTAGCTTTAAACAGAATTGAACACATTGGGAGTTCTGTTTGAATTGATAATCTAACTGGCTCGTTTTAATTCTTTGTAAACTGCATAAAGGAAGAAATAAACACTAAGTCTATGTAGAAGGTGAAAAGTATTTGAATATCATCTCTATTTAGAAAACTTATTTCAGTACCAAGATTTTTATTATTACTATTGACTTTAGTCATTATTATCTATTATTCCCATTCTCTTGGGTTGGTTATAGTATAATATGAGGGCTATAGAGACCAACTCAAGAAGAATATACCTGTCTGCTATGACAAAAACATTAGATTATTACCTGCTGTGAAGTTAGTAAACTGTATGGTGTACGTCATATATTTTTATTGTCATTGGACATTATTTGAAATTTAGTTTTCTCCCTTTGGATATATGAAAAGTCCATAGGTGCCTCATGACCATTTAAAAGGTAAAAGCAAGTCACTTAACCTTTCATCTGTTGGGGTAGGGTTGGTGGGGTAAGTAAATGATCTTTAAGTTCCTTTCCAGCTGTAGACATTTAGAGGTTATACTTATTTCAGAAATAGACTTGTTATACGAAAGGGACATGTAACTTGCTTATTTATTTCTTTTCCCTGAGATAAAATTGATTTGGTAGGTGGTACAAAAAATCTGACCAAATTCCTTAAAGTCACACAACAAATTAGTAGGAAAACTAAGCACCAGACTCAGTTGCACTTCTAGTCCTTTGGTCCTATACTATCTTTACATTCGGTTAACACACACAAAAGGGACTTTTTCTCTGGAGTTTTATATTTTAAAATATGTGTAGTAAATTGAGGACCCTTATTCTAAATCCTTCATTAAGGCTGACCCAGTGACCAAACCACACTGACTTCAATCACGAACCTACATCTAAGTGAATCTGAACCTTTGGAAAGGCTTGAAGAAGCCAGAGGTAACCTAGAGCTGTAGTAGTAGAAGGAGGATAATGAATCTGATCCTAAAATAATTTGTAAAGTTGAATTATTAGAAATAAGTTGAATAGTTACATTAGAAATAAGATTTCAGAAAAGCTGATAGGTGTTCATGTGTGGAGTTGAGGGTTGGCGCTTCAGTAAGTAAGCATCTGGAGGCATCTGGGAGGAGTGGAAATGGGGCCATCTGATTAGTAACTGTGCCTTGTTATTAAACCGTGACTTTCTGCATTGTGTATCCCCAGAGTTGGAAAACTTCCGCTGGCAAAAAAAAGAGAAGGGCTGCCGTGCTGTTGCTGAGGGCCATACAGTAGACACAAAAGCGCCTTCTTAGAGGCCTGCAGCAGAGGCAGCTTGTACAGGCAGGCCCATTCCTCTCAAAGACTGGGAATCAGATTCTTTCCCCAGGGGGTTTCCAACTAGTTTGCACTTCAGAAAAATCTTTTCTTTCTCCTGCTGTTCACGCCCTGCAAAGAATTTTCTTCCAACCAAAGAAATTGTTTTATAATCAAAGATCCTTGTCCTTAGTTGTTGGACATCAAAGAAAGTTTGGAGGAGACTGGGGGATTATGTGAGTGCCTAGAATTTATTTTGAATGCAAACTTGCAACATTAGCAAGTCCCCCAAAGAATATACTCATTTCAGAGCTGGGAGAGAGCCTAATATAACTAAGTCTCTATTTTTCCTTGGTTGCATATACCCCAGTAAGATACAAATGAGTTGAGCAGCTCTATCTGGACTTAACTCCTGTTATGTTTGGTTCTTGAGGTTCTTACCAAGGGAAGAGGTGCCCGTACTCCACCTACCCTTTTAAAACCTGATATTAGTGAACATCAAAATCTATTGAAACAAACGAAAAACCTCTTTTTTAACCTTCAATACTTCAGCTCTTGGGAATTTGGGGCTTCTCCCAGGGCAGTTGATAATATATAACCAACGTTGGGAGTCACATTCCCTGCGTTCCCTAATGTCTCCGAGGTGCTGTTGGTGTCATTTTCTCCCACAAAGGAAACCCTCAGCACCCTGAGGGCCTGAACTCAGGTCTTGGCAGGTAAATGAAGGAGGAACTTACTTCTGGGTTTAAACTGCTTGGTTGAGTCAGGCGTAAAACACAACCATGTTAAGTACCAGCTTCATAGTCTCATCTCTGGGCCCTGAATAGGAAGAATTTATCAGTTAGGGAGAATTAAGACTGTGACTTTAAAAAATTATTTTCTGGGTAAGAAGAATGATTCACTTGATATTTTGGTTCTTGCATTTCGGGACATTTATAGGGCCTTGTTCTCAGATTATGGCTCCTTCTTAAATATCCTTCTCTGAATCCATGAATTTTTTCAAGTTTTTCTGGAATCCATTTATACATTATCTAACTTTCCTCCCTAGGGCAGATTAACAACAACAAGAACAAGAATTAGGAAAAGTAAAGGGTGGATAGGGCAGATTTAGGCAGAGTTATGCCCTGGGCAAAGAACATTCTTGTTATTTTGATCTTCGCTCTGTGGTTATGAACAGAAAAAGAGTATGTGCTCTAGAAGACTTCCAATCTCTTTCTATCCCTTCATAGCAACCACAAAGGAGTGGTTGGAAATACAATTCCAGGAACACCAAAAATGCTCACAGTTTCAATAGTGGCAGCTACAGTGCCCCCGCAAGGATCCTCTGAGTACTCGTCCTCGTAGGCTTCTTGTGGTGTCCTTGCGGTTAGGAGCCTACATCGTCAATCACAAAGGCTTGTCCTGAAGACAAACCTGGTAAAAATGCCAGTTCTCTGTCCTTGCCGCCAGAAACAATCCTTTGTATTTTACTGTGTTCTGAACTAACACGCTATAGTTTTTTTTAGAGAAATACAGTCTCTTTGATGGACTCATCAACTGATGATGCTCACAAAACTTTAAGTGCACTTGTTTATAGTGCACTAGGAAAGTCAGTCAGGACTGTGTGGGGTAGGCAGGATTTGCCAGTTTTTCATTCCACTCAGTAGTACTAACTTGCCTGCGCTACTCCTATGCAAATATTAGGTTGTAATCTTCAGGTTTTTTAAACATTAAGAGTATATGGAGAAAATTCACTGAAATGTAAGCGTGTCTCTTTAACTTATATACGGGAATAAATAGGGACTTGAACTATAAGGGAAGAGCACAACCCGAAACTGACCTTTCATTCTAGTCACCTCCTTTCTCCTGAGTTGGTGTATGCTTGAACCAAATTAACGTTATTATAGAAAATGCCCTAGTTTTTCAAGCAATAACAATCTTCAAGGTATGGAACAGGATTTGGCATTTTGCTTCCATTTTTATTGTTTTGTTTTCTAAAGGGAATTTTGAATTGGAGCCTGTCTGGCAGGATTCCATACTTCTACCAAACCACCTGTCCTGGCAGAGACAATGGAATCCAAAGTCAAGTTCTTTATGACTGCACCTGCCTTGTAAGTGCTGCCAGAAGTTCTGATTTTCTCCTGTTGCCAACCTCTACCCTGAAACTATAGTCGTTGGCACCCAAACAGTGGGTGAATACAACCCAAATTGGGACTTGGATGTCCCAGTTCAGTACTAGTTCAGTACTAGTACTAGTTCTCCCATTGACTTTTTTTTTCTAATTTATAAATTTATTTATTTATTTATTTTTGGCTGCCTTGGGTCTTTTTTTGCTGCACGCGGGCTTTCTCTAGTTGCGGTGAGTGGGGCCTACTCTTCGTTGTGGTGCACGGACTTCTCATTGCAGTGGCTTCTCTTGTTGCAGAGCTCGGGCTCTAGGCACACGGGCTTCAGTAGTTGTGGCATGCAGGCTCAGTAGTTGTGGCTCACGGGCCCTAGAGCGCAGGCTCACGTAGCTGTGGCACACAGGCTTAGTTGCTCTACGACATGTGAGATCTTCCCAGACCAGGGCTTGAACCCATGTCCCCTGCATTGGCAGGCAGATTCTTAACCACTGTGCCACCAGGGAAACCCTCCCACTGACTTCAAAGGTAGTCTTTTGCATTGCATTCAATGATTATTTTACTGTTTATCAAATGGAGGAGATGAAACTTTCTGGTCCACTTGGTTTTCAGGATTTTTGTGAGACTCTATTAATGATGATGAATCATTTGGTATTTTATGATTTGGAAATTGTCCTGTGCAGTTATGCACCTAGTATGCATGAAGGAGAGTATGATCTACCTAAAGGAGATCAGGAGCGTATCTCTGAAGTCAGAACACCAGGCAGCGTTTCCAGGAGTGAGAAACCACCATTGTTCCTCCTTCTTTTTCCTTTTCCCAGAAATGTAAGTTACCCTATGGGCTACCAGTTGAATGCTCTCTGATTAGGCAGCTGTTGTGGAAGCAATCTAACTTCCTTGATGAGGACTTTTCTCCTTTTGAATTATCAGAGTGTTTCTTGGGTTCCCTTAGGGTAGAGTTACTTCATTATCTTCTAACTTTATATATAGCTGGAGGCCTTCTGGCCTAAGCACATAATTTTTATCACCAGTCAGGTAATTGAAGATAATATGCCCACCAAATAGTGCCCTCTGTACAGTATCCACATATGATGATATGATAATAAGGCACAAAATGCATTCTAAAATGAGTGGCAGCATCCTACAGTGAAAAGAGCTCTCAGTAGTCCTGTGTTTCAGTCTTAGCTCTGATCCTTCTTAGCTTTGTGACCTTAAGGAAAATTGCTTAACCTCTTTGAGTCTGTGTCCTCATGAGTAAAATGGGGATAATAGTAATAAATAGCCTGCCTACCTGAAATGAAATAATGTATGAGAACTGCCTTTGAAAATTGCAAATGTAAGGTAGTATTGTTATTAATAGTAATTAGATTTGAGCTCTTTCTTTTTTTTTAAGATTATTTTTTGATGTGGACCACTTTTAAAGTCTTTATTGAATTTGTTACAATATTGCTTCTGTTTTATGTTTTGGTTTTTCGGCCACGAGGCATGTGGGATCTTAGCTCCCCAACCAGGGATAAAACCCGCACCCCTGCATTGGAAGGCGAAGTCTTAACCACTGGACCGCCAGGGAAGTCCCTTAAGCTCTTTCTTATTTATTTATTTATTTGTTTGTCTGTTTGTTTGTTTATGGCTGTTTGGGGTCTTCGTTGCTGCGTACGGGCTTTCTCTAGTTACAGTGAGCGGGGGCTACTCTTCGTTTCAGTGCGCCGACTTCTCATTGCGGTGGCTTCTCTTGTTGCGGAGCATGGGCTCTAGGCGCATGGGCTCAGTAGTTGTGGCTCGCTGGCTCTAGAGCCTGGGCTCAGTAGTTGTGGCACACGGGCTTAGTGGCTCTGCAGCATGTGGAATCTTCCCAGACCAGGGCTCAAACCCGTGTCCCCTCCAGTGGCAGGCAGATTCTTAACCACTGTACCACCAGGGAAGTCCTAAGCTCTTTCTTTTTCACCTAATTACTGTAAGAAATATTATTAAGTTTGAGGGTTGTTGATTTAGGCTCAGTTAACCTGTTTGAATTCAATTTGGCATTATCCTAAAATAACTAAGCAAGACTATTTGTTTTTTTATGTAGCTAAGAAGACAAAGCTTTAGATTAAAAATTTTGTGGGCCAAAAAGCTGATTAAATTAACCATAATGTAATAACAGGTAGCCTTGGTGACTTAGAGAATGACTAATGGTGTAGAGGTTCTAGGGTGGAACTTAGGTTCTGTAACTGCCTTGTTTGTGCTGTGGTGAATCACTTGCCCTCCCTGGACCTTTGCACATTGGTAAGTGCATTACCCTCCTTCCATGGTCAATGAGGTAATAATCACCGACACAATGCAGAACAGCTACTTTCTAAGCTTTTACTTCTCAGAGTCAGAGGGATCCTAGAGCCATGTTACACATCACTTTTACATTTTCATTTTTTGAAATTTTGGAGTGTTTTTTTAATGGCTGCTACCCTGAAACAATTGCTCAGAATGCTGAAGCTTCAGCTGTCCAGCTTTGTAGCAACTTTCCAAGGGCTAGAAGGGAAGGAGTTCGGGATTATCAAGGAAACTAATTCACCCAGTTCATTATACTTGTATTGTGCTGGTCTCAACATGTTGTTCTTTGAAGCTCAGCAGATGAGGTTCTGTAGCCTGCTTGGAAATTATCCCACAAGTCCCCGAGACTCCCAGTTCCCCATCTGAGAAGTATTAGATCAAAATGAGAATAAATAGTTTCAGTCATAGCACCTATCAAATATTTGTGGCCTGGGAATCATTTTCAGGTAAAGATCATCACTGAGTCGCCTCCCGGACTAATATTATGCTGTATGGAAAATCTGTATTCCATACTGTAACTTTACCAATTTGAAGCCTCCCCCCAAAAGAGGTAAATAATGGGATAAAGGTAATTATGGGTTTTCTCATCTTTTCTACTTACCTGTTCCCTGTTATGATTAAACACACATAGCTTATAACTCTTTTAGAAACAAACTCAATTACCATGATTATCCTTTCAACACTTGCATGGTATTATAATCCATTTCAATCACAGTGGGACATAGTGGGAGTCAGGAGGCAAGTGCGTATGGGGGAAGATGGAGAGAGACGAGTGTTCTCCCTTCTGTTGGTTTTGGGAAACATCCTTCTTCTCTGAAGGTGCTTCTGGGGGAAAACTGTTTTCTTCTCAAGTCCTAATACAGATTAGTGAGAGATGTCTGCAAAACATTTGAAGCTCTTTGAAATAAAGACATGGATAAACTTTCAGTATCACTGTCATGATCATTAAAAAGGAAAGCCCAGCATGTGACGTTTTGGGTCCCTGCCAGCAGTCTTGTGTGATGTTCTTGGTTCCTTTTTTGACCTTTACCTCTTGATATCTTTATACATTTATTGAGGCTGTTGGACAAAGTCTTGAGATCCTAAGCAATGTGGTCTTAAGAATGAATGACTGCTAGCCTCCATTTTTTATGGGCGGAATGACTGAAAATGTGTTTAAAATGAACAGTTGAGGTTTCTATCTTTGGATACCTGTTGTTCAAGTTTGGCAATGTTGGTGGCAAACTTAATTTAGCATCTGATCATTTGATTTTTTTTTTTTCCAATTCTATTCCCTACCTTGGAACCAAAGTTTTAAAGGAAATTTTTCATTAAATAGAATAAATACCAAATTAGCTAGGATTTTTTTCTGTACTGTGCTTATGAATTAGAGATAAATTGGAAGAATGAAGCAGATATAAAGGATCTAAAAAACAAATACTGTAAGAACTTCTGGAAATAATATAAGTACTTCCTAGGGACACGATAAGTTCCAGCTCCTTGTACGTCAGAATGTAAATTATTTCATGCTAAAAATGACCATAATGATATCCTTGTAGTGTTACAAGATACCAAAAATACTAAATAAAGGCTAAATTATGTTCAGTATAATGTATTTAAGTGATAGTGTGTACCAATACATTTTACTTATTTGCACCTTGGCCTGCAGGTTCTTAGTTCATCAACCAGGGATTGAACCCGGGCCCTGGCTGTGAAAGCACCGAGTCCTAACCACTGGACCACCAGGGAATTCCCAGTACCAATATATTTTAGAAAGGGTTTCAATAGTACAGATTGAATTTAAAAGGACTTCCTTCTGGTCTTTGGAAGTCTGAATAAATCACAAAGTTTTATTTTGTGCCTTCTATATTCAAGAACTTGTGCTAATCAGAATATCCTGTCCCCTGACTGGCAGTTCTATTTGAGAATTGAGTAGAATTATCACTCTTTTTTTTTTTTTTTAATGCTGCTGTTCTTTTTTTTTTTTGAGTTTGCGGGATTACTGTGTTGTTTTGTAAAAAAAAAAAAAAAGTGGGCACATTCTTCATAACTCTAGTTAATGAATTGTTTATTTGTTTTAGATTTTAAATGCTTATCCTACAGTCAAATTTGCTCATACACACATGTATTTTTCCCCTCTAGTCTTTCAATTGAGTTTGTTTTCTTAAGTTCCTACCCCAATTTCAGCATCTCTACATAGGCACACAGATTTTTTTATTTCTCAGCTTAGATGTCACCAAATAAATGTAAAGTAGGAAAAAAAATTGAAATTTTCCATCAGAACCAAAGGAACTCAACAGAAATTGAAGATGAGGGTGGTATATATCATGTTAACCATGAATAGAAAATTATTTGACATTAACATCATGTTTAGCTTTATGCAAAAGCAACTACCCTGAAACTACTATGGTAATGTATATGTTTGTATGATATACACATAAACACTTATTTTCAGTCCTTTAGGGGAAACTACTTCCTTTAAGCAAACCTTGGCTCAGTCTCTGAAAACAGCTGCCTTTGGAGACCCTTAAGCCAAATTAATTATCTGGCCTTTGAAATTTTGCCTATTGAGAGGATGGTCACATGCAAAATGGATAACTTTAGGACAGTCCCCCTCTGTATTCTCTTCCCTGAAGCTTCCTCTTCCACTTATAATTTTAGTTAATATCACTTAGCAGAAAAAAATGACTATTTGTGATCTCTTCACAAACTGTCTTTCTGTTTCAGACTTGTCTCAGATTTAGCATGTTGGAGCTGAGTTCCTTCTCTTTTCTGTTCTGCTCACTCATCTCACCTCAGTTGTGTTGGCTGTCTCTCTCTCCTTAAGAATTTTAACCTACAGGATGGTCCTTCTGTTTTCTTTCCCCCTTTTTCATTTTGGGACCACCAAAAAAATCTGTGCCCACTGTCAGATAAAATGCCTCTTCTCACTATGAAAGGTTACCACTTTTGTGTCCTCCATATTACGCTGGTCTTATTCAGTTGGGATTTTGATGACCAGGTCTGTTCCCTTCTGTGTCATGTACTGCACCAGGTTCACTGTATGTGTTCAGTGAATGCCATCAAATAGCCATCATTTTGTTGAACAAGTTGGTGTGTTGCTGCCAGTGTTCATCTGTTTTCTGCAGGCTGCGTTAACAGGCAGCTGCGTGCCAGGTTACATGCTGACAGCTGTGTCTTCCCATCAGAAAATGATCCTTGTTCCCTGCCTGTCAAACGAAAGCTTAGTTTTTAGAGAGAACTACAAAATACAGAAAATGAAAGAGAAGAACTGAAATCACAGCATCTGCGGTTTTCTCTATCCTTAATGGTAAGGCAGCTTCCTAGAGGATTTAATTGTAATATGTTGATGAAATGTTTATAGTCATCCTTTTGCAGTTTGTTTAGAAAGTAGTTTCTAAGCAGCAGTTCCTGCATCATCTAGAAAACTTTTAGCTAGAGAAATCACATTTCTTTTCTTTCTCAAGCTGCAAAACCACTCATCTTTTTTTTTTTTTTTTTGAGTTTAACACTTGGTCTTTATGGTGAGAGACTAAGTTACATGATCTTCCTTGCAAAAGGATGTTTCTCAGATTTTTGTGTTATATAGCTTTCTGATGTCATTGCCATTGTCGATTTACTTATCAGGGAACTGTGACTATCTGTAGGAGTTCAAGTGTACACTGTAAAAAACTATCCCTCAAAAGAAGGAAAAATTTCATAGCTATTGCTATGATAGTAGGTTTGGATGCATCTTACCGTGGATCCAGACCTCTGAAATCACTGAGTCATGTGTATGTTTAAAGCTAGGGAACTTACCATCACGTATTGCTTCACATTGACAGTACCCTTTCCATAATCTTTGGATAGGTAGGTCAAGCCATGACAGACTATTTGGTTCCCTCAGAGCCATTACTTTATATTTTTCCCCAAAGGAATTTCAGTTCCTGTTTAATATTTGCTAGTTTTACTAGGTGCTGAGGCAGAGAGGTAGTAGTAGTATTCTCACGAAGAAGGAAACCAGTGTTTCTTATCTATTTTCCATATATTGTCAGTCTGTCCAAACAAACCACTATATGGAAACCTGATAAGGAACATTGTTTTCCTCTTGATATACTTGCCTACTCAGCACCATGCCCCACTTTGGAGAACCCTGTGGTAGAGTTTTAGCTCTCTAGATAAGGTGGGATATCTGTAAAATAGCTGAACCATTGAGCCTCCATAGGTTTTCAAAACCCTGAAGGCGAGAGGAATTGGGAAGATGAAAGGGGGCCATTTCCTCGATGAGTCCTAAAGTTCAAAGACGCAGCTCTGGGGTTCCATGGAGCCAATGCATCTGGAGCAGCCCAGTTACTGGAGAGGTAACTGTTGCACTGTAGCCTTCCTGTTGTTATCCTCTAAGGTATTCGTCCAGGTGGCCCTTGACCTTCCACTGTGAATCATCTCCTCAAGTCCTTCTTTCCTTCTGTTGGCTGCTTTGAACTTCTTGTGTATTAATCGCCTTTACTAAGTAAGGGCTCTAAGCAGGGGATAGTAAACACTCTAGGTAGACTTTCACCCATGCTGTGTGAGAAGGACTGTTGAACTGTCGTGTTTCTGCATATTTCAAAACTGCAAAAGAACTCTAAGTTCTTGCTCACTTGATTTCTTCTGTTTCTCTAATAACTTTGTCAGTGATTTCTCTCCATCTGTATAATATCCAATGCATTATTTTTCTTCATTCTAGCTGATGTCAAGTCTTTGATAACCATCAATACAGAGAGGCTAGAGACATATTTTCTTCCCTCTTGAAGCTATTTTTCTAGAAGTGTTTGGGGCTAGATTCTAAGGGATTGTCTGGAGTTTCTTCATAAAATTCACCATCAATTGAGAGGATTTACTTTGGTAGTGTTACCTCTCAAGGTTACTACTGACTCATATTCTTTATACAGTTTCAGTGCAACCAAGATTTCGATTTGTATTTTAAAAGTCAAAATGAACTCTAGTCTTTCCCTAGGAGAGAAGGGTGTCCCCAGTAGGTAGGAGCAACCCAACAATATCCAACTGTGTTTCTATTCAAGGCACAGTGCCAGTAAATGCACATGGGTTGTGGTCTTGTAGAAAATGTAAAACATTACAATGAATCTCAAAAATCAAATCAGTCAGTTTCCTGACCTACACTGTAATCAAAATAGTAATGTCAAGTTTATCTCCACCTCAAGGTAGGTAGTCTGAAGAATAGTCTTTGAACGTGAAGGCCTGTCCTCCACTACACAGGGTGGGTCACCCGTTGCTCCATAATAGCAATATTGCCAGCAAGTTAGGACAGGAGAAGAAAACAGCCATAGCCAACAGAAGCAGCAGAGGAATTCAAGGAAACACAATGTAATAATGATTTCATATATATATATATATATATATATATATATATGTGTGTGTATAATATTGTTATAATATTATACATGGATAAAAGAGCACGAATTGCATCCACTGTCCCCAAATTTTCTTGTGAGACCATTTTGTGATAGGTTTTATGATGTCTGTTCCCTCACTGTCAGACCATGTAGGAAATAAAAAACCATATAACCCCTCCTTAGATTTTGAAGACAGGTATTCCTCTTTGAGAGAGTTGTAATAATGATAATAGTTTTGGAGTGAATGGGCAACTATCATATATTGGCTTTAGACTTCTAGGTCTTAGTTGCCATTTATTCTACTTTCAAATGTATTCAGAGGCCAACAGGAACTTAATAAAGAAACAGGGACTTCCCTGGTGGTGCAGTGGTTAAGAATCCGCCTGCCAATGCAGGGGACACGGGTTCAGGCCCTGGTCCGGGAAGATCCCACATGCTGCGGAGCAACTAAGCCCGTGCGCCACAACTACTGAGCCTGTGCCCTAGAGCCCGCAAACCACAACTACTGAGCCCACATGCCACAACTACTGAAGCCCATGCGCCTAGAGCCTGTGCTCCGCAACAAGAGAAGCCACCGCAATAAGAAGCCTACACACCGCAACGAAGAGTAGCCCCTGCTCACCGCAACTAGAGAAAGCCCTCACGCAGCAACGAAGACCCAACACAGCCATAAATAAATTAATTAATTTAAAAAAAAAAGAAAGAAATAGTCAAGGGGCTTCCCTGGTGGAGCAGTGGTTAAGAATCTGCCTGCCAATGCAGGAGACACAGGTTTGAGCCCTGGTCTGGGAAGATCCCACATGCCACAGAGCAACTAAGTCCGTGCGCCACAACTACTGAGCCTGTGCTCTAGAGCCAGCGAGCCACAACTACTGAGCCCACGTGCCACAACCACTGAAGCCATGCGCCTAGAGCCTGTGCTCTGCAACAAGAGAAGCCACCGCAATGAGAAGCCCATGCACCGCAACTAGAGAAAGCCCGCACACAGCAACGAAGACCCAATGCAGCCAAAAATAAATAAATTTATTTATGACCAAAAAAGAAAGAAGTAGTCAAAACTTCCACTCTCTTCCTTTGGAGTCCATAAGTTAACATATAATAAATAATAATTAGACTCGATGTTCCCTGGTTTGAGTGTGCTCTTTAATATATGCTGACCCTAAAAAGCTTTTCTGGCATTATTGGTGTTAAGTCTATTTATCATAAGCTAGCTGGTTGGTTTCCCATTGTATATCATGATTAATACTCATATTGAAACTCATACGTACTTGTGTGAAAACATTTTGATAATGTTCAAACAGACGCCAGTCTCTTGGGAGTCACCCTAATAAAGAGGGTCACCCTTAGCTCCCCCTAAGTTTATTTACTCTCATTTTTGAAGTCGCTCATTCTATCTGAGTCTCTAGGTGATGTTCTTTTTCAAGTTGTACATTGCTCTCAGAAAAAAACAATATACTGTCCTCCCTCCTCTGTGTGCTACCCCATAATAATAAATCCAGCCTTACAGATCTTCTGTCTCTGAGGCTTCTGTATCGTGTGGTAGTGCAGATTTCTGCTTCATCGCAAGGCCTTGTTTCCCTACACCATTATCCTCTAGCTGTCAGCTGTACATCTCCTAAACTGCTTAGAAAAGAATCTGTTTCTCCTGGCCCAGAGCTGACCTCGACCCTTTCCCAGTCCTGAGCACTCCTGGAAACTCAGCCCCCTCAGCACCTAATTCATGTCTGATACTCTTAACTTTCTTGCTCTGGCCTCAGGAGAGAGCACATTCTGAACACTCCTGCTTTTGTGTCGGCATCTCTGTGAGGTGACTTGGAAGGACTCCAGCCAGGCATGGAAGGGCTCTTTGATAACATCTGATGGGTGGGTAACAAATTCGGGCACCTAGCCAAGACACACATTGCCTGTAATCGTTAACTCAGTCTGTAAACAGTTCAAACGGCACTGAGAGGCCGTCAGTTATTATATTAGAAGAAGCCTTTCATCTCTCTTGCTTAGCAGCCAGGCGTCCGGCACTGGCCCCCACTGGGGCCACTGGAGCCACGGTGCTCTGTGCACAGCCACCAAGGCCTAAGCCACACCAGGATGGACAGTGGAACCTGCTCCAATGACTGCCTTTCAAACTTTCAGCATTGGAGTAATAACTAAATCATTCATTTCCTTTTGTTCTGCACCTGGAAGATGCTGGAAGGAAAAAAAAAAAATAAAGAAGAGAAGAAAACCCAACAAACCTTGACCAGGAATAAATAGTGGGGAAGGAATTATATCACCTGGGATCGGGAATTTCATTTTTCAGCTCAATTTTCTTACCCACATTCATGTTTTGAAAGCTTTACAACCTAACCATTCACCTTTTTGTTGTCCCTTTACTCCAAATTGATTTTAAGATTGGTCCTCAGGGTACCTCAGGCCTCCAACTAGCTTTAAAGTTATTCAGTATTACTAGACCCTAAGTGCAAGACACAATGCTGAGCCCAAAGGAACGTAAAGATTACAAACATTCCTGCCCTCAAGGTACTTACTAATTGAGACTTTTAAGATAATACCAGGCATATACTAGAGATAAGTACCACCGTGAACATTTATAAGTGCCAAACATGGTGTACACTGAGTTTCTACTGGAGTTCACAGCAGTGTGGATGAGGCTGATCAGGGAAACTCCTTTACAATTCTGTGAGAAAACTTTTTTCAGTGACGTTTTAAAAATTGACCTCTTTTCCTTCATGTTTCTCATCCATTGTCTTTTGCCTTTTTCATTGAATTGCTAATTTTGCTAGGCACATACTGAGTGTTGTAGGTGTTTGGTGAATGAAATCAGTAAGTCTCTTTTAGAATTACCAGAAGATGGTGCAGGAAAACCAAGCACAACTTATTCCAAGCATCTTAATTGCAGAGGACCCTTTATTGATGAATATATTTCAAGTTGTTCAGATTAGTTTGAAGGCTACTATTGCTGAAGTGGTTTGTTCCACATAGCACTGGAGCAAAATTTAGATTAGGCTGTAGTTTTAAATAAACAAGTGAAATAAAATCCTATACTCACCATAATCAAGGTGAGCATCAAAGCCCCAGGTTATGCCCCTTACACCAGAATCCTAAGTATAAAGCAGCGAGATTCTTTTCCTTACAAAGCAATATCTTAACACTTGCCCCACTTCCTTCAACTGAAGGAAAATGATAGAGCCGTAAGACATTCTTCCAGGAAAAAAAAGGGGTTTTGAGGGGTGGGGGGAGCTGTCTTATATAATTAACTTGACTGGGGTCCTCATGACTTATTAGAAAGCTCTGATCTCACGCCTCTTATTTTCTTTGTTTCATTTTCCATTTTGCTCAGCTTTCTGGGTCACCTTTTCATCCCCTTTTCATATTTTGGATTTAGGGTTTGCCTCCATCCTACCATCCAAGTTTTCTGTGCTGATTCTGAATGTAGCTTTGGAAGAGCATGGATAAAATAAAAAAGAAGGCATGGCTTGAGGATGTGCAAGCTTGAACTCCATCCTGTGTTCTGCTTCTGACTGACCAGTCTGCTGAGGATGAACTCCAGTAAATCCTTTCTTTTACCTAGGATGACAGTACTTTCCCATACTTCATAGAAAAAAGCAGCTCAATCTTAAAGAAAGAAATGAAATCCTTTATTTATTTATTTTTGCTGTGTTGGGTCTTCGTTTCTGTGCGAGGGCTTTCTCTAGTTGTGGCAAGCGGGGGCCACTCTTCATCGCGGTGCGGGGGCCTCTCACTATCGCGGCCTCTCTTGTTGAGGAGCACAGGCCCCAGACGCGCAGGCTCAGTAGTTGTGGCTCACGGGCCTAGTTGCTCCGCGGCATGTGGGATCCTCCCAGACCAGGGCTCGAACCCGTGTCCCCTGCATTGGCAGGCAGATTCTCAACCACTGCGCCACCAGGGAAGCCCCAAGAAATCCTTTAGAAGAAGAGAGGCACTAGAGCAAACAAAATCAAGTTTTTTTTTTTACCAATTGCTCAGCATTGTTATTTGTTCATGGTAAACATAGTGGTTATTTGAAAGGATGTGTTAAATCACATTTATACAGCAGAATTGTAGAAGTGCAGAATTTATAAGGTACTTATACGAGGAAGCTTTGAGGCATGCTATCTGATCCACTCAATTCAATGCCTTGGTTCATTCTGAGGTCGTCTACAGGTTTAATATGATGGAGAATAATAGAGGAAGCCCTGCTCTTCCACCTGAATACAGCCTGTCTTTTGGGAAGTGATCAGTCTTAAATTCTGGCTCCCCACCCTCATTCCTTTCCTTGTACCTGTTAGTAAGGACGCTGCCTACCATTACTTTGGTCCCTCTAGATCAGTGGTTCACACATGTTAATGTGTATCAGAATCAGTTTTAGAAAGCTTCCTAAGACACAGATTGCTGGGCTCTCTCCCCAGAGTTTCTGATACAGTGTAACTGAGGTGAGCCCTGAATATTTGCATTTTTAACAAATTCCCAGGTGATGTTGATGTTGCTGGGTCTTCGGGACCACATTTTGAGATCCAGTGCTTGAGGTTACTGCCTACTTTATAACCATGATGACTTTAACAGGTACCGACCATCTTCACAGGGCCAGAGCATCCAACTTGTGTTGAAGTGACTGAGGCTTTACTGTCTGAAAGTAGACAGTTAGGTACAAGAGATTTTGTCCTACTTGCAGAGATTAAGTGGCCAGAAGGCTAGGTCATCTACCTACAGGCACCTGGCAAATGGCTTACCAACTCTTTTAAGCAACAGGTAGCAGGTAGCCAGTAGCAGGTGGGAGCTCGCTTTTGGAAAACCTATTAGCTGGGCTACAGAACTAATAGTATGACATAAGGAGAATAAAACCAATGCTTTTGATTAGTTTCTGTGTCATCCTCAAAGAGAAGGTTCCAAGGTTGCCTTGCCTTTAGGAATCCTCATTTTTCTTCCTTCCACTTCCCTGAACTACAGAACCCCTTAGGTTGTACATTAGATCACTTTAGAAGCTAAGTGATTCGAGTTTCACTCTAGTGTAGCAGCCTGCACAGCACCTTCCCTTCTGGATTTGTTGTAGTGGGACCTGCTCAAGTGAACCAACAGCCACGAACTCTACTTTTAATAGGATTCATTTATGCAGCCATTTTAACCTTAAGTATTTTCATTCATTAAACTTAACATTTAATGTGTTACATCAATAGTACTATATCTGAAGATATAAACAGTGTTTGGCAAATCTGTAGCTCCAGCCCTGTCTTTTGACTCAAACTCCAATTCTTATTTCAAATTGCCTATAGGGTTTACATGTTCATCTCGAATTCGGCCTTCCCAAAACTGAATTAAATTTTTCCTGCTCAAAATTAACATCTTTTTCCTATATTCCTCTTTTGGTTGATGCAACGTTTCCCCCCAGTTCTCCAGGTTTAGAAACTTTAACTCCTTCATCCCTATAGTTCAATCTGTCAGCAAGTGCTTTCAACACTTCCTTCATAATTTCTGTGATTCACCCCTTTGCCTTTTGCCTCTGTTACCACCAGAGTTCACGCTCTCATCATGCCAGTAATAGGTTACTGGAACAGCTCTCGTATTGGTTTTCCTACCCCCCAGTTTTCCCTTCATTCCACTGTAGTTTTTACTCTGATACTATATTGTTCTGCTTAGAATACTGTTTTGATCATGAGCTCCCCTTGCTTCAGAGTTTAGGATGATTCCTTTTTCACAGATGGCCAAAAAGGTCTAACTCCTATCTTGTCATTCTGTGGCCTTCACAGGTACACCCTACCTCAGCTATCCAAGCTATCTCTGCAGATCTGTTTTTTAGTCATGCAAGTCATGTACCTTGAAGACTTGAGAAAAACTGTTCAAGAACCCTACTTTTCCTCTCACTTGGACCCTTGTATTTTTCTCAAGGCTGTAGCTGGGAAGTTCCCCAAATCCATTTGACAGATGCCAATGGACCAGATCCTGCTTATTTTACTTACGTAGTTATTTTTCTCCTATTCGAAGGGCTGGCTTAAGATCTGTCTCCTCCACAAAGCCCACAGGACCTATTGGCTGTACCACACCATGTGACATTTGATAACAAATCATTTTGTACCACCATTTAGTTTGTGTATATGTGTGTATTATCTCCCCAATAAAACTGTGACTCCTGGGAAGGACCTAACACAATTTTGGGAGGGAGATAGGTGTTTACAAATACGTGCCAACTAAGAGGCCATATTTCAGGCCCATTCTGAAGTGCCCATGGGGAAAATCTCCATGAGTCCCCATCTAGCCTCCTACTCGATAGTGACATCGCGTGACTCTCTATATCTTGACAGGGAACATTGGGGAGCTATTGCTCTTCCCTGTTATAAAGGGTTTTGGGGAAAATTGTAGCAGTTGTTATATTTTAGGGAGAAAGATGGCTCCAGAAACAGGCTTGATAATGTCCAGGCTAAGAATAAACTTAGTGACAGACAGCAACTCCGCTAGTTAGGTATTTGGCTAGGAAGGGAGTTCAGCGTCTGAAGTGTTTCGGGTAGGTGTGGGCTTAGCAATTAGATATACTGCTACTTTCTGAGGTAAGCCTACCTAAAGGCAAAAGCGTGGCCCGATGACTGGGTGCCCGATGACTCCTGCAGTGTAAGAACTCATTTATAGGCATCTGCCCAGAGGTACCCACCTGAACAGACACTAAGAAGGAGCAAAGGAAAGTGCCCAGTACCTCAGTGTAGTCACTGTGTCAACAGCAATATCAGATAAGGTGGTTTTTTTATGGAGGGGCGGTGAGGGGAAGAGCTGATGCACCTGTGGTTAGTGATTCAGAAACTTGGTGCCACATTATATGGCACCATGAAGCCACCTTATGTTCCAGCCACCCCATAGTGGCTGATGTTTTAGAATTACCTATTTACTAACTGAGCCAAGAGGAAATGGACTGGATGAAAGCCAGAGTAAGGTATAGTTATCTCTTAGCTGAGCCACATTCGAAACCTATGAAGCCAAATGGCTCTTTGGGACTCCTTTCTAAACCAGTGGAACGATTGTCATTGTCAACCTAATAGTGTTTGCTTTTTATAGGTATCACACATTTTTGCTTGCCTCTTCCAAAGACAAATGTATGTTTTCATTTAAATGTATTCACATGAGCCCCTATGGCTCACACAGTTTGCCAAATTATGATATCTCAAGCAGGAACAGGGTCCAGACAATTCCTGTTGGCTGAACTAGGACTGAACTTAATCCTAGACTGACTCAGCTTCTCTGTTAACGTTGTTTGGAATTCTGATATCCCGCCAGAGATTGTTTCTAAAGAGTTCTCAGTGTGAAGTATGAATCACAAATGAATGGAGTCTCGGGAGACCAAAAGCTCAAGCTCAAGTAATAATTCAATACACATTTATTGATTGCCTGTTATGTTAGGGCACTGGGTTACGTGGGATATAAAGAAACCCCTTGACCTCAGTGTAGTAGATGAGAATATAAAGCAGAAGATGAAAAGTGCCTTACAATAAATACATCAAGTTGATTGGGACATTTCAGTTGAAGAAGAGATTCTTCATGAAAGAGGTGGCATATAAACTTGTCCTAGAAAGATAAGTAGGATGTTTTAAAGTGACAGGATAGGAGTAAGAGGCATTCCAAGAGAATGTAAGAGAATAGTGAGTAATACAATCTGGTTGGACAAGTAGTATAGTACATTGAGGAGGGTAATGGAGATAAAGCTGAAAAGGGAGAGGAGAAGAGAAAGGAATCAGTACTTTTTGAGGGCCTACTCTATGCAGGAACGGCTGGTACTTTAGTTGCATTTATTTCATTCAATCTGTACAGTGATTTTCTTGGGTGGGTGGTGGTACCCTCATTTTTTTTACCCATAAGGAAACCAAGACTCAAGAGGTTAGGCCACCCTTCAAAGTCACACACGTCTTGTACCTGACAGTAGTTGAAATGTGAAACCAAGTTGTCTGATTCTAAAGCCCTGATTTGATAGGCTGAGTTTGAGTTTAATTCAGAAGGCAGTGGAGAGTCATTATGGTATTTGAACAGGACAGTGATATGGTCAGTGCTATCTTTAGGAGATTGTTCTTGCAGAGGTATACAGAGATTTAGAACAGTGAGAGAGTGGAGACTAGTTAGAAGCCTATTGTACTTGTTCAGACTCCAGAGACATAGAGAAGGTTGGTTTCCAAATAGGAGTTTAAGTGATTGGATATGGGGAGGAGGAATCATAATGACTCTGAGATGCTCAGGCTAGATCTCTAGGAAAATGATGTCCCCATTAACAAAAATGGGTAAGGTAAGAGGGCTTATTGGTTTAGGGTAGAGTAGAGGGCGAAGATGGTCTGTAGGTTTGCAGTATTTGAGTTTGAGGTACCATAAGATGACAAAGAAATAATGTCCAATAGGCCTTTTGAAGTGCAGGAGAATTTGACTTTGGAGACAAATTTGGGAATTATCATCGAAGATACTGGGGTGATAAGAATACCAGAGAGAAATAATAGAAATCAGAGAATATGTCTCTATATTTAAATGAGAGGAAGAAGAGAAGAAAAAGAAAGAGGCAACAGACGAGGGACAGTCAGAGAAGTAGCATTGTGTCATGAACCGCAGGTGAGGAGGATGTCAAGAATGGGTATTCAGCAAACCAGAAGGAGTTAGGAATATTTGTCTTCCTTCAGCCTCAGTCCCTTTTCTTAGCAAACAACTGGCACCATTAAGTTCAGGTATGTCCTTTTTTTTTTTTCCTCCCTGCTTTTAACTCTGTAATGGAGGAAATCAGGAAATCAAGAGAACTGTCTATTAAAAATGTGTTTGCTGGTCACATTTTTAATTTAAGCTAGTGAAAGCTCTCAATCTTTGTGCTAGCAAAATAAAGTAAAACATTTCAAGTCTTGCGCTAAATCATTGGAGGTTTAGTTCCCAAGGAGGCTCTTGTAATTTTGGTGCTTCTGTTCTTTGACTCTGTGATTCTTCCTGTGATCCATCCAGTCTCCTTTCATTATATTTAGTACATGAAATCCACACCCAGAATTCAGGATTCCTGGTTGCAAGCCCAATATGCATTGCGTTGTTTCTTCAACCTAATTTGTGATATGGGTGGTACTAATAAAGGAGAATAAAATAGCTAATGAAGGCTTATAAAGCACTTTGCTAATATAAACTGCAACATCAAAGCTGAATAATAGTCTTAATTTAGGGTGAAGGGTTCCACTAGCAGAGTAAAAATAAAAAGGACAAAGGGTAGTGTTGCCTTGTACCTTGATAACAGCGTACAAATCAAAAGTGCTGCTACCGATGCTCATTGCCCTGTGAACTCTCAACCCAGGAATTTGGCTCCTCTCCCTAACTCTCTAAGTACTTCCCTCACCCACTAAGTCTGATGATGGCACCTCCCTGAATCTCCTGACAAACGCAAACAGGAACTTCTGTTCAGCAGGACTAACTTGGTAACTGAGAAGATTCCTCTTCCAGTTATCAGCACTTTGATTATCTTTTGGTATCTCTTACCATCTGTGCTTAGCAAGAAAAAGAAAGGGGTTTGGGCAATTAGGAAGTAACAAAGAACTCATAGTTCACAAAGAATAAGTCAAGGGATGTTTGGAATATTTGAGCATACAGTCATATTTGGTGTGAGGTAGCCTCCCTACATTCTGCTCAGGGCAGGGTAGGCTGGCGAGCTGATCAGGCTGCCGGGAACCTGAAACAAAAGCAAGGGGATGATGTCAAATGGCCCCTCAACTGAAGTCTTTAAATTCTGGGCTTCAGACACATCAACTTTTTTTTTTTTTTTTTTTTTTTTTTGTGGTACGCGGGCCTCTCACTGCTGTGGCCTCTCCCGTTGCGGAGCACAGGCTCCGGACGCGCATGCTCAGCGGCCATGGCTCACGGGCCCAGCCGCCCCGCGGCATGTGGGATCTTCCCGGACCGGGGCACGAACCCGTGTCCCCTGAATCGGCAGGCGGACTCTCAACCACTGTGCCACCAGGGAAGCCCCACATCAACTTCTTAGGGTATAAAGAATGGAGAAAAGAAATATAATTCATCGCTCATTCCACTAAAGGTAAGTTAAAAGAACGCACTCAGAAAAAGCATGGAATACTGTTGGGAGTAAATCAACTCTGATCACTGGTCCAAGTCCTCATAACATCTTGGTAGGGACTGAAGTTCACCTGAGACACTCAGCCAACACTATGGCCTAAAGCCAGTGTGGAGCAAGACTTTCTTTGAGTCAATTCTATAGGGATGATAAATAAATAAAATTGTTTTAATAGTATTTAAATGGCTCCTGCCCTGAAGGAGCTCCCCATCAGATCTAGGAGATAGACGAAGGACCCACATTGACAAGAGAGCACTTCCAAAGCGACACAGCAAGAGTAAGTTAGTCTACCTGTTCGTTCCATGTTCTCCTAGTATGTATGTGCTGTGCTCTGTGAATTTGCATTCCCCATGTCTTGTTTCTCAGATGGTCTTAGGACTGTTTTACATGAGAGGGTGTATGCGTGACTATAGATCTACTGTTAGATTCTAGTCTCTTGAGAGCAGGAGCTATTCCCCCCCCTTTTTTTTTTGGCAGGGAAATGTGTTAAGGATTACGCTCGACTTTGCACATTGATACCGAGGAAAGACAATAAATAAGAGTATCTGGGGATGGGTTATTAAGTAGGAAGTTCCTCCTAAAATAAGTGAGTTTTGTTCAGGGTTGTGGAGAAGATTTAGGCATCATGTAAAAGGAAGGGAAGGAAGAGACCTCTCCCTTGCTAAGAGGTCAAAATACTATAAAGCTGACTTTAAAACTTATAGGGAATATACAGGTTTCTGAAGAGAAAGCAGAAATCTGAAAATATTCATATCCTGATCAAATAACAAGGCAACCACCAAACTTATTTATCTCAGATCTGTTTATTAAAACAGATAATTCAACATGCATATTTTTCTTAACATCTACCATGTACTAAGGGATGAATAATACCTAGTCCCTGACTTGAAGGAGCTCAGGATCTACTTTACAGGAAGGAGGAAAGGACTAGTGTTTTGTTGAACATCTGTTAAGAACCAGGCGTTCTCCTGAAGGAAATGAGTAAGAGAGTGGGTCACAGTGGAACACTGCAACAACTAACTGTAAAAGGTAAGTGTCATTTAAGTCTTTTGAATATATCACTTTAGGAGACTATATGGGGGAAAGCGTTTAATTTGGGGGACTGAAGCCTGGTGAGAGGATTAGCGAAGGACCCAGTTTGGGCTGGGCTGGGAGGTCAAGGGCAAAAAGGGGTGGGGAGCTCTAGGACTTAGATCTTGGAGTCTCTGGCTCACAGGGGAAGGGGAGGTGCCACTTTTCTCTCTGTAGAGCCAAGGAGATAGGGGAAAGGTTCATAGGAAGAGAAAGTAAAAGGAATATAGCAGTGAACCAAACTAGCTTCCCATCTTATACACTTCCTGTAAAAGATTTCTTAAGAGCAAAGACAGTGTTTTTCTGGTCTCATTCTCTTTAATGCCTAGAACTCTGCCATGGGAGGCCGCTTCGATGTCTTACTTTTTAGTTCCTAGGAGCTCAAGAGTTGCTGCTATTAGGAATTACTAAAGTATTCAGAGGATGGAAATAGCAATGGCACAAATGCCAAGATATCCGGGCACCATCCATAGAGACCCAGCGAAATGCTGAGCCCAAAATGGTAGTACCTCCTAGGTTCTCACAACACTAACTCTTACTTTTTCTTTTATCCCCTGCCTAGAAGGCTGCACCATGGGTGGGAATAAAAATCTACTCTCCTGTTGCATCCAGGCAGCTGCCAGCAGTCTGTTTGCCTTGTTCTTTGCTGGCAAATCATTAAACAGCCCCCCCAAAGCAGGCCTCTTCCCCAGGGCCACCCCATGGACAGGGGTTCAGACCTGTGGTCAAAGGGCTGTCAGCAGTCAGGCTGGAGCCCTTGGGCTGTCTCCAGCACAAGCCTCCCCTGACAGTTGCCTCTTCTGAACAGAAGCCTCCTTGGCCTGATCTCAAACCCCAGTGGCTTTTGAGGAGACACTCTGGGCATCTGTGTTGGCTGCGGCTTGAATCATTTTGTCCTCCTCCTCCTGATGTAATTTCTAAGCGCAGCTATCCCTGTATTTCCTCCGTTGTTCCTGTATTGAAGCACAGGCCCATGCTCCATATTTTTTTCCACTTTGCAATGTAAATGGAATAGTATGTTACTGCCCAGGAGCTGGGGATTGTGATCAGCCAAGCAAACTCTACAGCTTCACCCCATCCCCACTCCCAATGTGACAGTTACAACCTGGGCATTGATTTGGTTGCACTGGCCCATTTGGATACAGTATCTGCCCTCCAAGGGCTTCTAAGCCAGTCGTGGAAGACAGCAGTATGGAGCAGAATTTGCAGGGCAACTTGAAATCCCTACAACCTCTGAGCAGGAGACTAGGCCAGAAAGACCTGGAATGTGTGTGTGAAACAACCAGGTTAATGTAGCCATTTCACACTCTTGCACTGAAATCACCAAACTTAGCAATGCTTGAGTAGCTCTGCTGATAGTCCTGATACACCTCTGGCATATTTAAATGAATAATCTGATTTCCTCAAGTTTCATTTCTTTGGTCTTTTTCACAAGGACTGTCTGGCTTTAGTCTTTGGCCTTTGCAGCATTAAAATCTGAACCTAAATAATTACTTAAAAACAAACAGTCCCTGCTTCCAGCAGGTTTCTAAATTCCTACCATCTCTGGCATGAGTTTGGCTAGAACAAGAATAACAAAATAAGAAAGCAAACTGTGTCAAGGCTGTTTGCAAACAGCACATTGGGTTAAATGTGAGAGTTCAGTGAACTCTCTCACTGTGGTAAGAGTGGAGGCCATGCCTGGGAAGGGCCCTGTCCAGAGCCTCCTTAGACCCTTGCCCTGGACGTGTGAGGGGCAGGTATTAGCCCTCTCGATGCTGCCACCTGTGTGAAGACCTCAGCCTTTCTGCAGGGGCCTCTTTGAACGAGACCCGGCTAAATGAGAGGCCTCAGAAGTGGTGCCTCCAGTAGGACGGGGGTCAGGGCGGGTGTCAGAATCTCCCACAACAGTGGTCACTAACGGAGTGCAGAACTCAGCTGACATTTCAGGACCTCTTGGTAGGATTCCTAGCAGTTTGAGGCAAGGTAAATGCCTCACCTGGCGGAGGGAAAGAGTCCAAACCACATGACTGGCGTGTCTTCTAAGGTCTTGATGTTTGTGGGCCTCGGAGCCTTGGCATTCTGTTCCACAGCCTTCCTTCCAAAGTGTGCTGACGTAACTAAAATGGTATTTGATGGGCTCCTCCCTCTCCTTTGCTCCTAACTTCATGAGTAGCTTCTTGGTGCCCCTGTAGCTAGAGGTCATTCTGGACTGAGTCAGGGCAAAACCTGTTTCTATATGGGAAGCTGGTGGACAAAAGGTAGTTGGGTAGTTGTCATTTTTCTCCTTCTCTCTCTCTGGTTACTGCCAAATAAGGTTTCTTCTCTGATATCACTTTATTTCAAAAACAGCTCAGATGGTTAGCTTTCTCTTCTTTCTCCACCCTTTCTTCTTCCTGCTTGTGGCTCTGCTTATGACCCTGTGACCCACCCTTACACAGACGCCAGGCAGAGTGTGCGGTCAGGAAAGCCCCACCACGGCCCTATCATAGGGTAAAGAGGCCCCGGTTCCATCATGGAGCCTGGACACGATCTGAGACAAGCAGAGGTGAATTTTTAACTTGAAGAATGGAGGCTCTAATGTGGGGGGCAGACAGTGAGGGCGATGGCAGTCTAGTTGAATGTCCATTATCTGGGTCTGAGCTTCTGTGACCTCTAATTTTAGGACACACCTTTCTTGTCCTAGACAAACAGGGACTATTCACTGGGAAAGCACCTCTGAGCAGTGTCTGGGTCTGGCTGCCTTGCTGTGGCTAGAAGAGATGAGCTAAGCCCTAGGGGAGAGGAAGGAAGCTGAGGATGCTGGGCAGAGAGAGCCTAGGCCCAGAGGGAGAAGGAGCAGACAGACTTGGCTCCTGTCTTGTTGCTAAGGCTGATTCAAGTTTGAAAATTCTAGAAACGTAGGCCCTCCTGAAGCCTTCTGTTCAGGCATTGTAGTACTCGGCTGATGTTTGCTGTACCACACAGAATACTTCCCGACACGTAGACCTGGAGGTGGCGTGGTGGAGTGGTCAGGGAGCTGGGATTGAATTTAGAACTCAGCTTCCTTTGAGTGCCTCCGTATGTAACCATGGGCCGTCTGTAAGGTGAGGCTCGCAGTCCTCATCTGTGTAAAGCAAGCTTTAAAGGTCCCTTACAGGTCTGGACCAAGCTCAGCTGTTAGCAATTCACATCTCTGTTATAAACTGTATGACAGTTGAATGCAAGTTGAGTCTTATTCATTCTTTCACCAAATACTAAGGGCCTACAACATGCAAAGCCCCCTGACTGGACCCTTGGTGGGCTCAGCTCCTCCACTTGGACGGTTGCCCTGCCTCCTGTTGGAAGCTGGCGGGTCCTTTCAGCTCTTCTGTTAACAGCCCTCTTGCTCACCAGTGCCCCTGCCCCCAGGAAGCTTTTCCGGATCAAGTTAGAAATCCTGGAGGCCTCTGTCATCCATCCTCTCTCTTGCTAATCCCTTTCCATCAGGGTTATGCTTCTCTCATCCCACCAACATTATTTTCTTTTGTACCTTAAAAAAATTACACAGTTAAGCAGGAATACATTTTCCTTGTAAAAGCATTTTAACACAATCGATAAAGGGAAACTTCTCTTGACAATCCCCCAGCCTCCCAACTTAATTGATTAAGAAACACAGCCATCCCAAAGAGGTAGAGATGCAGGCTAAGGTATGGATGGGAATG
Organism: Hyperoodon ampullatus; assembly: GCF_949752795.1. Classification (NCBI taxonomy): domain Eukaryota; kingdom Metazoa; phylum Chordata; class Mammalia; order Artiodactyla; family Ziphiidae; genus Hyperoodon; species Hyperoodon ampullatus. The sequence goes on from NC_136932.1 coordinate 55,454,610, forward strand.
AGGTCTAGAAGCTTCCAAATCCTAAACAATTCCAAAGCCTAAACAATTGCCATTAGGATCTAACCTGTAGATGTGAGTATCGACCTCTTTAACTAAAGGGCAAGATGACCAAACTGGACCTCGGAGACTGTTCTGGTACTGGGAGCCAGAAGCAGCGACTCCAGGCCTGTCTGCTTTTCCCAACCCCCCAGCTACAGGAGCTTGACCTTATGAAGCTGGTGTGTCCTGCTGCCTGAGATAAAAAGTCAGGTAGTTCCAAGTTCAGGTAATGGAGGTTGCACAGGAGAGGCGGATTATAAAATCTGAAAAGAGGAAATGGGCAGAAGGTGCCTTTGATGCCTGGCCAATGTTCCTGATTACAAAAGCAAAATTGTAGCAGGCAGTAAAGTTACCTGTCCAAGGCCTGGGTGAAGGTCTGTAAGTGGAATCAGAGAAGTGAGAAATTACTGCGGCAGAGCTGGGCTGGGAAACAGGAGACAGTAAAGAATTGCTTGCAAATGCACACACCCCAAGAGGAGGAGATGCCATGGATAAAATAAGACCAGCGTTAAGTTCGGGGCTCAGTTGAGCCCTGGAATGCCCTTTGTGAGGAGGTAATGAGATCACATGGCCTCCCTCATGGGAAGGAGGCAGGCTGAGAACTGGAAGAGCTTGTTCAGTGGGGTTTGGAGGGCTGAGCCCAGGAGGGAAGTGACCGTGGATAATGAGCTGTCCCAGACCGTGCCTTGTGGAACACTGGCATTCAGAGGCGCTGTGACGACTGCCAAGGGAGAAGTAGTCAGAAAGGGCTTCGTCCCTTCCAGGAATAAGGAGGGATTTTACCATTGCAGATGCAATAATAAAAAACAACTACCATTTTAATGAGTATCTACTGAGTGTCGGGCTCTGGGCTAGGCGCTTATGGCCATTTATATCCAGTCTTCATGATAATCAGGAGGCATTTTTTTATCCCATTCTGAAGATGAGGCGTATGAGGCTCAGAAAAGCTAAGTAACCACCTGCCCCAGGTCACACAGGTAAATGATGGAGTCAGAAAGTGTACGTAAGGTCTGTTTGGGGAGGGAAGGGAAAAATCCGAACAGACAAGTTTCAGGAGGAGGACAGGGACCTAGAGAACAGACACGAGAGCGTGAAATACAGCACACGCCGTAAAGACCTGCGTCTTTACACAGGTGTGTAAAACGTGTGTGCAAAGCAGAGTTCTCAGCCAGAGTGGCCTGGACACTATGAGCAAGTCCTCTTAACCTGCTTCTCATAGCAGCATCGGGAACGGGGTGTCGCATCTCCTGGCCTTTTAGGAATCTGCAAATAACCAATCCTTAAGCTCACCAACTTTCCCGGAACGCTCCCCAGCCACACCCACCCCGCATCCTGCAAGCCCATTTCTCTTGACCCTCTCCTAGGGTCACTGAGAGGACGGGTGGCCGATGTAGAAATCATGTTTGCATCTTTGTTATTAGGGCACCTTGCATCCCAAGGAGGCAGATGCACTTAGATCTGTTTTCTTCTCAGGAGCCCTCTTTCAAGCTGAAAATTCCCTGGAGGAGGGGGCAAAGATAACCCCTGTGTTGCACCCCAGGGAGACTAACACTGCCTTGCTAGGTAATGAACAGCACCCCGGTTCAATGGCCTTTTCTTGGCTTTTGCTTTTAATCTGAGAATACGTACTTGAGAAACTCTCATTGGAAAAGAAACCATACAGAAGTGTAGTGAGCATGAGTTTCATGCCACAAATATGACTATACAAGAAATACCATGGTACTTTATTATTTTTTTTAATTGAATTAAACCTGACTTCAAGGTCCTATCCCACTAGGTCAATGGAAATTTGTTTTCATGGGAACTCCCCTCATAGAGCAGCCAAACTGAAATAGCTAAGGGACATCTCTGATACTTGTTCACACTGGTCTCCACAAATATGCCCATTGTCCGAGCACAATCCAGGTAGGCACAGCATCTTTGCTAGGGTCCAGCCTCCTGGGGCCCATCCCTTTTGGGGCATGGGCTGTAGCTTCCGACAACTTGGCACATCTCCAGGCTCCTCCCCCACCCTCAAGATTCCAGGGACTCTGACCACCTGTGCCGCTCCCCACCCCCGCCCCCAAGCCACCTCTCCTTTCTGCCTTCAGGACACTCACATTTCCTCAATGAGTTCAGTCTTTCATGGAAGTCAGGAAGATAGGTCTTTAGCAACATTTGCTTTTGGCCAATGCCCCCGAGGCAAGGAAATAGAAGGCGAGCCTCTCTTCTTGGAACGGGAGGAGGGAAAAGACAGGAACAATGTATAAATAGCTGTCATTCTTTTTTAGTCTTCCACAACAGCACAAAATGAAACTCAAGTTAATATCTCCACATATTAGCCTATGATCAAAGTACTCAAAGCAAAACACCAAAGTCTCTTCACCATTTCCTCTGTAATTCCTCTCCCAAAGCCACGGTTGTCAGGATTTGGTGTGCACTGTGCTGTCTTTGTAGGTATTTGGTTGTAGACATTCAATATTTAATTTTAAAACCTATGTAGCAGGCACTGGAGGGGCAGTGGAGGTCTGTCAAGGCTGGGGGAGAGAGGGAGGGATGTACACAGACAACTGAAACACGCTGGGGTGAGTATAGGACTGGGGAAGTACAGTGTACTAAGGGTGGCCCAGATGAGGGCCTCCAACCCACCCTGACAGAGCAGCAAGCACCAAAGTGTTTGGGGACATGAAACAAGGTCTTTCTGGGGCGTGGGTTGCTGGGGGAAGAGGTATTGACAGGGGCGGTAAGCCGTGAGGTGGGCGATGAAGGCACTGGAGCAGGCAGGGTCTTTTAAGCTGTGTTTAAAAGTGCAGACTTCACTCTAAGAGCTATGAGGAACCTTTTCAGTGCTTAGAGAGGAAGAGTGACACGCCCAAATTAGCATCTTTGACCACTCTGGCTTCAGTATAGGGAACTGGGGGCAGGGGGAGGCTGGGGAGTGAGTTGACCCTAGTTAAGCGGTTATTTCACTAAATTTGGATAGCAATGACGGTGACCTGTGTCAGAGTAGCCGTGGTGGGAATGGCAGAAAGAGGACAAATAAGAGAAATGTTTAGGAGATAGAATTGTTAGAATTTGGTGATTGGTTGTTGGTGGTGGTGGTAGGGCGTGAAGGAGATCAGAGGAGAGGAAGAAGATAACATCTGACTTGGGTCATAGGTGGATGGTGGTTCCAGTCCCTCAAACAGGGAACACTGGAGGAACAGTTTTGAGCGATAAAATGATTAGTTCAATTTTGAACATGCTGAGTTTGAGATGTCTCATGTAAGGTTCTTCAGGCAGAAACATCCAGGCCCCTCCTGGGGTCTGGAACTCAAGAGAGGTCTGGGCTGCACATATGTAATTAACCACCTCTACATGGAAACCAAAGCCATGGGATTGGCTGGGGTCACCCGGGGGACCACGGAAAGTGAAAAGAGAAGAGGGCCTAAGACATTCCTGGAAGTTACCACCAGTATTTCGGGGACTTTTGTTTGGGCCTGTATGCTTTAGGAATGTATAATTAGGAAGGCAAATTTTCTCGGTTATGAATTGGGGGAAGGTATCATGTTTTCAAAGTCAAATGGAGATTGTTCTTAATTTTTATTTTATCCTACATCTTTCCATTTCCTCTGATCTGCTCTCAGCTCTGTAATCCTGGGCATGTTACTTAACTGTTCAGTGCCTCAGTTTCCTCTTTTTTTTTTTTTTTGCGGTACGCGGGCCTCTCACTGCCGTGGCCTCTCCCGTTGTGGAGCGCAGGCTCCGGACGCGCAGGCTCAGCGGCCATGGCTCACGGGCCCAGCCGCTCCGCGGCATGTGGGATCTTCCCGGACCGGGGCACGAACCCGTGTCCCCTGCATCGGCAGGCGGACTCGCAACCACTGCGCCACCAGGGAAGCCCTCCTCTTTTTTAAAATGGAGACAATTATAGGGTTGTTACGAGGATAAAAAGAGGTAATACACAAAAGCGCTTAGAACACTCACTGGCCCACCATATTTACCCTATAAATGTACACTCGCATCGTCATCATCAGCATTAGCATGGACAGTGGTGGGTTTGCCATGTGTTTCATTTGGAGTTGCATAACTCCAGAGGGTGGAGTCAGAGCTGGGTTCTAATCCTGTGTGACCTTACTTTCTCTGAGCCTCAAGCTTCTTCCTCTTCTTTAAGTGGGGATGAGCACACCTACCTCATAATGAGATAACATCTACAGGCTCTGGCATGCCAAAGGCATTTACTAATGGTTCATTTCCTCCTCTTCCTCTTCCATAGTAGTTAGTTCAGGACCACGGAAGTCTGTTTTTGCCCCTCTATCTCAGCATCCTACCACGTGGCACTACAGTACAGCACACGTTGGTTCCCCCGCGAAGGCCTGGGGGCAGCGTGGTGGTTAAGTATTTGAAAATCCTTCTCTAAAGACTACTCTTCTCCCAAGTGACTTTCCCCTGTCTCCGTTGACCCTCTGGTCAGTGAGAGGCACCTTGGAGTTATCTTGAGAAAGCTGGACCGTGGGTAGGGTGTGGGAGCGAGCAAAGCAGTGGACTTCTGTGGCTGCTCCTGAAGGGAGGTCTCCCATCTTCTGTTCTGCTGGAGCAGCTGACCCGTGACTTCTCACCACACCGGCCCGTCCTCTGCAGTCACCAGGGAGATCCTTCTCAAGCACAGATCCGTGGTCCCTGCTCTTGCCGACCTTTCATGCCGGACCTACCTGCCCCTCCCAACCCTCAGCACAGGCCGCTTCCTCTGCCACGAACGTACCCTCCCCCCTGGTTGTGGGTCCACTGGGTGAGCACTTACCTATTTAGTCCCCAAGGAAGCACAGAGGTCACTCTGCCCTCCTGCACGGGACTGTGGGTCCCCCTCCTCAGGCCCTCCCCGAGGCCCTTGAATGAACCTGCATCGTAACATCACAATGCACAGTGTTTGCACGCTTGTCTTCTGAGCTTCTTTAAAGGCAAGGAGCCCGTCGTATTCATTGTTGACTCCTTGTTGCATTGAACAGTGCCTGGCGCCAAGAGGGCCGTCAGTGTTGGTAGAATGAAGAAATGGATGGGCAGACGGACAGACTCAAGGAGCTTGTTGAGGTGGGGGCTACAGCTTCACTAGAGCCCCCACCCTCACGCCCCAGCCCATTTCTGGGGGTTAGGGGGATATAGAACCTTTCTCCCACACTGAACCTCGATCACCACCAGACTAATAGTCCTTAATTTCTGGGAGCAAGAATGGACACCCCTTCCATCTCATCACCCCCTGCCCAAAGTGAGGTAGTGCATATGTATTGAGAACCTACTATGTTCAAGGGACTGCAGTGATACAGTGAGAGGAAATAGGCTGAAAGTGCTTTCAAAAAGTGACTGTGCTTTTATTTATTTTATTTTATTTTTTTGGCTGCTTTGGGTCTTCATTGCTGTGCGCGGGCTTTCTCTAGTTGCAGAGAGCGGGGGCTACTCTTCGTTGTGGTGTGCGGGCTTCTCGTTGCGGTGCGTGGGCTTCTCATTGAGGTGGCTTCTTTTGTCGCAGAGCACGGGCTCTAGGTGCGGGCTTCAGTAGTTGTGGCACATGGGCTTTGTTGCTCCACGGCATGTGGGATCTTCCCGGACCAGGGCTCGAACCCGTGTCCCCTGCATTGGCAGGCGGATTCTTAACCACTGCGCCACCAGGGAAGCCCTGACTGTGCTTTTAAGTCCATCACTGACATTATCATGTTCATAAACATCTTCATAAATTCAAAATTCTCTCTGGTTCCTCTGATGGTTCTTTCTGGAAGTCCTTTAGTCTAACAGCAGTAGCCAGGGAATCGTGGGCAGCTCCCTAGTAGGAAGTTCCCTTTCTTGCCAGAATACACTGGGTTTCCACCATGTGGGAACCCCTGGCCCATAGGATTATCCTTTGTCACAGTACTCTAGGAAAATTAGATTCAAGGGGGTATTAGGATCACCCTGAAGGAGAAGGGTGTGTATAGAAAGGCAGTCTCATCCCTTTGATGAGGGGCCCTTTGGTCTCTGTTAGCATGTCTAAGGCCCACTTCCCCTTAGTCGTTGCTCAGCACCAGCCGGGCTAGAGGCTCAGGGTTTCGGACTGGACCTGCCATACCCTCAGAGCAGGTGGGCTGAGCAGGCCGCATCATTCCTGAGGACAGGACCAACTCCTAGGAATTGTGCTATTCAAGGCTTAACTCTTAGCCAAGCCTCATCCCAAAATAGTTCTTCTCCCTATCAGCACCCTGCTTAATCCCAGGATAAGCAAAGGGGGATGCTGAGAGGAGCGAGGTGGCACCAAGTGAGAAGACCCAAGCCACAGGAGAGATGGGAATCTCCGTGGCCACAGCTGCCGAGGAGACAGGAGGCTCCAGCAGCGCCCAGCATTGCCCTGGGGGAGCAAGGAGGGAAGGCAGGATTCTGAAGGCACTGATACAGGCTCGCAGCCTGGGATTTGGGGAGCAGAATTAGGAGGTGAGAGAGGCTGGGGCCAGGAGAAGAGCCCTTTGCAGCTGACCAGTTTGGAAAAGCAGGGCTTGAGGATTGTTGGAACGGCTTTGCAGCAGGCTCTTCATTTACACACCCCTTGCTCCTATCTGCCCCCACCTCCATGTGTCCTTGGCCCTGGCACCCCTGAAATGACAGCTGGTGGCTCCTAGCTCACCATGAGGCCATCTGATAAGAAGGCCCCCTCTTTCGTGACACCAGGAGACCCGCCAGGTACCTGTGAGACCAGTGGGGACGTGCTTGGCTCTCCCAGCTGTGCCTTCTGCTCCCTAGAGCCCCCTAACCTGTCTCTCTCTCTCTCTGCAGTCCCACCCCCTGTACCTGTGCAACGCCAGTGACGACGACAATCTGGAGCCTGGATTCATCAGCATTGTCAAGCTGGAGAGCCCCCAGCGGGCCCCCCGCCCCTGCCTGTCACTGGCCAGCAAGGTAGATTCGCACTTGACCCCCGCACACCCTGAACCTCTGCGCGCCCAGCTCTGGACTGTGAGAGGTCCTGTGCTCTTTGTCTGCTTGTTTCCTGAGAGTGATGTGTTCAATTCAGGTTTTTATAACCCATGACTGGTCTGAGAGACGTGGAAATTCAGGCCACTGTCCCCTCCCCACCAACCATGTGCCAGCAGAACGTTTTGGCTGTCATCTAGAGCACATGCCCCATCCTAGCTCTTTCCCCATCACCTGGAAATTCCTACACCCCTTCCCCTGCCTAGCATCAGAGCAAAGAGGGAGTCAGCTGGAGGGCTTTTCCATCTTTCAGAAATGTTCACTGAGCACTGTGCAAGAAGAGTGGAAACAGAAGCCATTCAAACACTCTTCCTCCGAGATTGCAAACCGGCAGCCCCACACTTCCTCGGGGCACCTTTGGCTGGAGCTGGCAGCAGCTGCCACCTTGCCACTGTCATGGGCTTTCTGGTTTGCCATGCTCCCCACTGGCCTGCTACCTCATCGGGCCTGTACACATTTGCATTCGTGACCCCTGCTTTAACATTAGTTACTATTTTCTTTGTGCTTATCATGTGCCAGGTGGGACATGGGAGAGATACTTCTTATATATTAATTCTCATTTACTTTTCACAACAGTCAGGAAAACTAGACACTGTTATTCTCTATTTGACATATAAGACACATGAGGATCAGAAACCTTAAGTAACTTGCCAGGCTGACAGAGACAGGAAGGAGCACAGCTGAGATGTGAACCGAGCCTCGTCCACGTCTCAAACCTGAGCGTTTAACCTCTGTGCTCTGTTACCTCCCATCCTGGCTGGAAAAACTGAACATACGTGAAAAGAGTCTCGTGGTGACCCAAGCCAGAGCGTAGTTAGATTGTGGGTGGCGCGGTCAGGCAGACTTCGGGGAGGGGGTCCTGCTCCCAGGGGTGGTGAGAGAGGAGGGTGACGGTCCCGCCCTACGCGCCTGCTCCTTGAACTCTGGCCCAGGGGATTCGTGATCCTCCCGAGGGCTGTTTCCTGGGCCACGAGTCTCAAGGAAACAGCCTGGGTTCTTACGTGATCCCCCAGGGGGCAGGGACTCGGGCAGGACTCGGAATGTGGTGCCCACAGATAGGGGAAGATATTCTCCCAGCCTGGTGCTGATGCAGAAGGGGCCTTGGGGAGGTGGGAGATGGCGTCCAGGACACACCTGAGGAGCTGGAGGGTGTGGTGTCTCTGCAGGACTGTAAGTGTCCTACTGGCAGCAGCATTTTGTTAGGCTGAGGCTACCCTACCTCTGACTATTTCATTTCCATTGCTTGACAAAATATGGGCAAATGTCCTTCATTTATTCATTTGGTAGATGAGTGCCCAGTGTTAGGTGGGTGAGTATGAGTTACAGAGAGGGGAGGGAGACAGACAGATGGAGGAGGACGAGGTCTGAGAGCTCTGCTGTGCCTCTGAAGCAGCGTGTGATTTCACATGCGCGTGGGCACTCGGCAACCCGCCGGGATGTGTCCACCTAGGAGGTTTTCTTCTCGCCCCTAGAGGACCACTCTCCTGTAGGAGAAATGAGCCATGTGAACAGACACTGGGTGACAAGGAACATGTGGTCAGTGCTCTTTGAGGTACTTAATTAACCTTGTTGGGCCTTTGTTTCCACTACCATAAAATGGGACTTTTATTTCCTACCCCAGTGATCATCGTGAGGATGGAAATAGTGTGCGTCAAGTGCCAAATAGTCCCTGAGCTAAATGAAACACAAAATCAAAAACCCGTTAGGAGTTCGGAAGAAGCACCTCGGCTGCTGCCCTGTGACCTTTTTTCTTTCTGAGGTCACTGCCTGAGCTTCCCGTGCCCACCCCCCGCCCCCCCGCCATCACTCTGCGGAACTGCTCTGGCCCCAGGCTCTCCCGCGGGTCAGGTCCAAGGCATCCCTCGGCTCTCTCATCCTTTGACCTGACCAAGTAGCTCCTACCTGGGATCCCCTGGCCCAAAGGAGGTCTGTGAAGGTAGTAATGTGGATCTTTGGGCTACTTCCAATATTTTAGACTTCCCACAGGCTTAACTAAACTCTTCATTTTTTTTGCTTTTGGTTGAATTCTATCAGTTCAATGTGTTAATACAAGTTATCTCATAGGAAAAGGAACTGTGCATAATAAATGCAGGTAGTTTGGTAAAACATATTTAAATACAGGGCTTGTGGGAGGCATAGGGGAAAGGTGGGTCTTTGGTGAGGAAATTCGAAAACCACTGACCTCAGTCAGCTCTGCTCTGGCAAATCAATTAGTGTCAGTGGTGCTGTCCCCATCCCCGGAACTGGGGCTCTTGAGCCAGACAGCCCCAGGTCTGGAGCCTGGCTTCTCCCCTCAGTGTGACCTGGACATTTTAGCTCAGCTCTCTGAGCCTCTGTTTCCCCATCTGTAAAAGGGGAACAATAACAGGGCTCATACCTTATAGTAGTTATGAGGAGTTGAGGAGACAGTACAGATGCCAAGTGCACAGCAGTCACTCCGTAAATGACTGCAGCGGTCACTGCTGTCCTTGTCATTGGCATCATCATCCTATGCTTCCATAGTTAACAAGGTTGGCCTTTTTCTGTCATGGTTCCCTCTTTTGATCTCTGACCCTCACTGTAGTTCTTCTGGACTCTCATTCTTGTCAGCATACCTACCACCTTCCTCCCCCTACCCAGTCACCCAGATTGGTTTCTGTTTCTTTATTAGCAACTCCACAGCCATCCTTGTGATTCCCCTTAGCACCTCATGCCTGGGCTGGAGCAGTGGCCTTTTATCTGGTGGAAGGAGCTGGCTCTGGAGGCAAAAAAGTTGGGTACAAGGCCTGCCTTTCTTACCACAGAGAACACTCCCTGCTGACCAGGTACTTGGAAGGCTGAAGTCCTGGGTGGGAATTCTGCCTCCACTGCTTATCAGCTGTGTGACCCTGGGCAAGTTGTTCAGCCTCTCTGAGCCTCTGTTTTTTCCTCAATTCAAAAGTGGAGCTGATGCCTGTCTTATGGAGTTGTTGTGAGGAGTAAGTGAAATCATGTACGCAAAGCACATGGCGGTAGCTGATAGGATAATAACTAATACTTAAGAGTGGCTTAATGACAGATACAAAAAAACAAATAAATACTTAAGGAATACTTACTATGTGCCAGGCGCATATTATAAGGCTTTACATGGAGTAACTTATATAGTCCTCAGAACAACCCTGTGAAGTAGGTCCTGTTATTATCCCTAGTTTACGGAAAGGAAAACTGTGGCACAGAGCCGTTCAGTGACTTGCCCAAAGTCTCACAGCTAATGGCTGATGGCAGATTTAGCTCTCAGACCTAAACAGTCGGGGCAGAGTGGGTCTCAGTAACAGTTATATCCCCTCTGCTTCCTCCTCCCCTTGCTTTCGAGCCTAGGTGAATCCTACCTCTTGTATTGAATCTTTCCTAACTGGCTCAGCCCAGCTGGGCTACTAGGAGCAGAAATCCTTCCCTCCTGGAATGCTGCCAGGGTCTCTGGCCATGCTTTTCACACCAGGTTTCATGGAGGTGCCTTGGCAGGGGCTGGGGTTGGGGGGACGCCAAGGGTCCTTCTTACCCCTAATCCCACCCTCAACCTCAGCTCACTTTTATCTGTTTTGTATTGAAGATTTGTGTCAGTCTGTGTGTGTGTGTGTGTGTATTGTGGGGGGCACAACGGAGGGAAGGGCTCTCTGCAGTGAAAAAAGGGTTTGGAAACGACTGGTCTGTTTCATTCATTTGTACTCTAGAATGTTGTCATCAGCATTATAATCGTACGTATATGCTTTGTCTCCACAGCTAGATTATGAGTTTTTCTGGAGGGCTTGGCCTTCCCTGGCTTGCTGCCCTGAGCACAGTGGGTGCTCAGTCAGTCTTTGATGAGGAGGAGATACACAGTGACTGTCACTGTGTCTGGAGGGGAAAATCTAAGGTGCAAGGAAGTACAGAGTGTGGAAGTGCAGAAGTCCTGGAACGTATTGGCTTCCACTGCTAAAGGCCGTGGGCAGCCTGCTCGCTGCTCTTAGAGGGCTGGCTGAATCTCTGCAGCTCCCAAAGAGGTCTCTGGGTTGTCTTTCTAAAGCCCATTCTTCCTGTCTGGAGGGCCTGCCCGTCCTCTCTGTCTTCCAGGTTCTGGTCTGGAAGAAGTGCTTCTCTCTCTCACTCCCTCCCTCCCTCTTGCTTGGGTACAGGTGGACTGCAGGGCGGCATGGGTGGCCCCTGAGTGGGCTGCCATCTGGCCCCAAATCTTGCTTTTTGAGTCCTAGAACTCTGGACACAGGCACCCACTGTCTGAAAGGCCTGTTTGTTTCCCCTGTTGGCCAACCCTCTCTCTTTGATCACTTTTACAACTTTGCAATTATGGGCTGTAATCGGCTGGGGTGTTTGAACGTCAGGGTCATTACTTTCCACCGTTCCTACCCCAACCCTTCAAGAAGAGAGGGCTAGGGAAGTGAGAACATCTCCAGAGAAGGAAGTCTCTGCCCTTGCCTCCTGCTCTTCCAGGCTGGGCTGGGTTCAAGGTCTCATTCTGGGGATGGGAAACATGAGGCCCTAGTAGCACTGAGCATCCAGGAGTCTCAGTTCTGTGACTACTGGGGTGACCTCCCCACCCCTTGGTTAAGTCATGGACGGTGAGATTAGCAGAACGCGTCCTTCTCCTTTTCCCCTAGGGCTGCTCCCATGCCCTGGTTTGGGGGGCTCTGAAGACTGGACAACTTCTTTTTGCCTGGGGTCGCCTCGGTCGGGGAGACTTCCTGGGAATAAGCCGGCTGGAGGAGGATGAGGGCTGTGACCTCTCCATTTCTTCAGCGGTTCCATTCTCAAGTCCTGTGAATTTCCAGTCAATTAGCCTGGCGAGCCTGGGCCTGGGCTGGGCCTGGGTGCTGGTAGAGGGCCTGGCCCAGCTCCTCAGGGGAGGAGGAAGGGAAGAGGGAAGGTACCCTCCTGGCCGAAAAGGCCCCACTTGAGTGTCTCCACCACCCTCCCGGGGCTCTCCTGCCTGCAGGCTGCCTGTTCTGAGGGGCCCTCTGGCCCCTGCGGCCGCCTGGGGTGTAGGGATCAGGGCGCAGGAGCCGAGGCGCTCCCCTGGCCTGCCTGGCAGGAGACCTGCCCCAACAGGCTCTCGCAGGGAAGGGAAGAGCAGAGATCAAAGCGCTCGGGGAGTATAAGCCCCAGCACCGGCTCCTCTTCCTGACGGCGCTACTTGCAGAAGGGTTAACTCCTTCAGCGCGCCTGCAGGAAGGCCCGAAAGGATCCGAGGCCCCAGGGGCCTGAGGGCCCAGCCTGATGCCTTCGCAAGGTGAGCCTTTGCTCTAGGGAGGAGCGCTGGAGAGCATCGGCGACAGTGAGGCCGGAGCAGGGTCTGTCCGTCGGTCCTTTGCCCTCATGCCTCCACCGCCCCCTCAGCTCTCATCTCCCTGGTCTTACCCCACACCCAGAGCCCCTAGATTCCTGCTTTTTGTTCTCTTTCTGGCTCTGCTTTGCCTGGTTGGCTAGATCCTCTCAGAGCCTTGGCGAGCACGCATGTGCACGTGCATGTGGCACGTGCGCACACTTGCGTCCTTGTGGGAACAGCCCCTCGGGTCCCTCCCAACCCGAGTCTCTCCTGCCACCCTCAGGGAGGGGGTGAAGGGTTAAGCACCAGACAGGGACTCCAGTACGTCCTTGAACTGGAGCCAGAGAAAGAGTTGCAGACTAGAGTGTGGCCGGGAGAGAGAGCTGTGAGATGGGCTGAGCCTGGGGCTGTCATAGATGCCTCGGGTGAGAGCAGTGTCCCAGGCTCCTGGAACTTGGCCTGAGGTGGGGGACGGGCTGCTCTGCAGGCTCCTCTTGTCAGGCAGGGCTGGACCCTGGAAAGCCCAGTTCTGTTCTGAAGGAGCTGTCCACCTCTCTGTACTGGGGACTGGTCACTGCCCCCCCCAGGCCCTGGGGGGTGCTGGTCGCTCCCTGCCCTCGGTTCTCACGCTTCTTAGTGAAGGTGGACTGGAGGCACCCTGACGGCAGGGGCTGTGTCTTATTTGTCCTTAGGCCTAGAGCCTAGTCCACCTCCTGGCACCTACCAAATCCTGTCAGGGGTTTGTTCCATTACGAAGGGAAGGACTGAATGTTGTCCTGGAAGGCAGTGGACCTGGGTGAGCTTGGGGCGGGGCGGGGGATCCTAACCCCACCGACCCCTTGCGTGTGTTATATGTGGGAGTGTACAGAGGTGTGGTGTGTGCAGAATCCTAGGAAGGGACGTGCGGGGGCGAGGCCGGGGCGTGGACGGGCTGCGTGTCTGACCCCTGCGGGACCTCTGCTGTGTGTCTCTGCAGGCCCGGATGGCGGGGGAGCGGGGAGCCAGCGCCGTCCTCTTTGACATCACAGAGGATCGAGCTGCTGCTGAACAGGTACCCGGGACGTGGGGTGTTTGAGGAGGGGGCTGGACGGAGGAAGAGAAATGTGCCGGGGAAGAAGTCAGGACACAGCCACCCTTGTGGGCACTTTCCCTCCTACAGCTGCAGCAGCCCCTGGGGCTGACGTGGCCAGTGGTGTTGATCTGGGGTAATGATGCCGAGAAGCTGATGGAGTTTGTGTACAAGAACCGAAAGGCCCACGTGAGGATTGAGCTGAAGGAGCCCCCGTTGTGGGTAAGCACGCCAGGTCTCCAGCCCCGGCCCCAGCACCTGCTGTCACCCGCACTTTTTCCTGCGGTGACTCTCACCAAAAGCCCTTAGAGTCCTGGAGCTAAAGAGACCTTGGAAACCCTCTAGCGCAACTCTGTCCACCAGCTGTGCACCTCTAGGCAAGTTTCTTCCCCTCTCTGAGCTTCATCTGCAGAATGAACACATTGGGTCAGCTGAGCTCTAAGGTTGTTTTTCAGCATCGTGGTTTCATGGCACAGAGTAGCAGAGCCAGAATGAAACCCTGGTCCCCAGGCCCCCTGACGCCTGGCTGGTATTTCTCCATCGACTGGGAAGCTCGGCCAGCTGCTCACTGGGTAGCTTCCACCTTGCAGAGGGGTCCCTGTCCCCCTTTTTCCCAAGCACATGGGTCTCGAGATAGTACCTCTCACAGCTGACGTTGGGAGGAGTGCCCGTGGGCAGAGAGGGACCACCTAAGCCCACCTGCAACCTCATCCCCTCTGCTGGACGACTCAAGGGGCCCTCCAGTCCTCTGTGTGCCTCCTGGGCTCCTGTGTTTCTCCCGGCTTGGCCCCGCTCCTTCCAGAAGCGTGACCCTTTCCCTCTCTGCTCGCTCCCCCAGCCAGACTATGACGTGTGGATCCTCCTGACGGTGGTGGGCACCATCTTTGTGGTCATCCTGGCCTCGGTGCTGCGCATCCGCTGCCGCCCCCGTCACAGCAGACCGGTGAGGCGGGTGGGCTCCCTGGTGGAGGTGGGCGGGCGCACGTGTGGGGGGAGGTGGGGAGCGGGAAGGGCAAAGTGAGGAAGAAGGTGCCCTTACGCCCGTGGAACCGTTGACACCTAAATCCCCCGGCAACTGACTTTGCTGATTTCCAGCAGCCTCTCTCCACGAGAGTCCTCATTTGTTCATTCATTCAACAAGTAGAGTGAGCTCCTGTTCTGTGCCCGGCACTGTTCCAGGTGTTGGGGATAGTGCAGTGAGCAAAAAGACAAAAGATTCCTCCCCTCGGGGAACTTTCATTCTAGTGGAAAGAGACAGACAATAAATAGGTAAAATGAATGAGTAAACACATAAGTAAAATGTAAGTAAATAAATAAGTAAACTATACAATAAGTTAGACGGTGGTATGTGCCAGGGAGAAACATAAAATAGAAAAGGGGAGGGAGTGGAAAGGGGACAGGGTTAATGTTTAAAAGCCAGGCCAGGGAAGGCCTCATTGAGAGGATGACGTGACGGGTAAGACCCTCCACGGGTGCGGGGGTGATCGGTGCAGATACCTGGGGAGAAAGTGATTGAGGCGAGAGAACAGGAAGTGCCAGGGCCTTGAGGCAGGAGTGTGCCCGTCATGTCTGAGGAACAGCAGGACGGTCCTGCGGCTGGAATCCAGTGAGTGAGAGGGCAGAGCAGGAGGCGGGGACGGAGAGTTCACGGGGGCCCAGGGGCATTGGACTGTTAAGGCCGTTGTCAGGATTGTTTTTTTCACTCATGGGAGGGTTTTGAGCGGAAGGAGAGCCATGATCTGACCTCACCTGATCTGTGGTGAGAAACCAGCTCAGAGGCTGTGACAGGAATCCAGGGGACAGTCGTGGTAGCTTGGATTCGGGAGGTAGCAGTGGAAGTGGTGAGGATTAGTTAGCCCCTCCAGACACTTTGAAGGCAAAGCTGACAGGTGTCTAATGGACCGATCATGGAGTGCAAGAGAAGGGTCAAGAATGGCAACAAGATTTCTGGCCTGAGCAATTAAAAGAATGGAATTGCCTTTATTGAGTGGGGAAGGCTGTGGGAGGACAGGTGTGCGGTGGGGCGGTTCATGGGATTAGGAGTTCAGCGTGGGGCCTGTCAGCTTGGACGTGCCTGGTAGATATCCAAGTGGAGATGTCAAGCAGGCAGTTGGATAAAAAGTCGCTCTCATGGGTCGTCGAGGGAAGGAAAATCAATAGTATGAGTGGGGAATGGGGTCAATAGTATGAGTGGGGAATGGGATGGGAGGGCTTCGCCTGCTTGGCAGAGCCACGTGTGAACTCCGAGGATACAAACGCCTCGGAGTGGTCAAGTGGTCACGGGCTCTAACTGGGTGGCTGGGAACCCAGTACAAGCCGGAGCCCAGGGCTGAGGGAAGAGGAGCCCTTGCCCCATTCTGGCCCCACCCCTCTTCCCAGGATCCCCTTCAGCAGCGAACAGCCTGGGCCATCAGCCAGCTGGCCACCAAGAGGTACCAACCCGGCTGCAGGAGGGCCCGGGCCGAGTGGCCAGACTCGGGTAGCAGCTGCAGTTCAGCCCCTGTGTGCGCCATCTGCCTGGAGGAGTTCTCGGAGGGCCAGGTAAGGCAGGGCCGTGGTTCACCTCCATGACCAGGCTGGGGAGGGAGGCTGGAGCTCGGGGGGAGGAAGCACTTAAGGCTGGTGTGAGTGCTCGAGCTGCATCTCTGTCCTGTGTATCCTGCACAGACAGCCCTGAGGTTTGGTTATTTTCCTGGCTTTCCAGGGAAAGAGAACTACTGTTTGTTGAGTGTGTACCACGTGGCAGGCTCTGCAGTGGGTGCTTTAGAGGCATCGTCTCGTTTTAGCCTCGTGACAGTGAGGGGTGGGGGTAGATTAGTTTTTGAGCCTCATTTTACAGCAGAAAACTGTCTGTTAAGAAACTTGGCCAAGGTCATGCAGCTAAGTGGCAAAAGCCAGGTCTACTTGATATCAAAGCCCGTACCGTTTCTGTCCCACCGTGAGGTCTTTGAAAGCAGATGGCGGCAGTAAGGAGAGGGCAGAGGGAGTCGGGAACGCCCTGCTTCCTGGCCACGGCTGTAGCTACAGACACCTCTGGTTCAGACCCCTTGTTTTCTCCAGGAGCTACGGGTCATTTCCTGCCTCCATGAGTTCCATCGCA
This sequence comes from Hyperoodon ampullatus, assembly GCF_949752795.1. Taxonomy (NCBI): domain Eukaryota; kingdom Metazoa; phylum Chordata; class Mammalia; order Artiodactyla; family Ziphiidae; genus Hyperoodon; species Hyperoodon ampullatus. The sequence goes on from NC_136932.1 coordinate 55,471,044, forward strand.
CCTGTGTGGACCCCTGGCTGCATCAGCATCGCACGTGCCCCCTCTGCATGTTCAACATCGTAGGTAGGAGGTGGGCCAGGGACTCCCCTGTGTGCAGGCAGATGGGTCTAGAAGGGGCTTCCCTCTGGGCAAGTGTTTTGCCTTGAAGCTGAGGAGAAGGCAGGACTGCCTCAGTTGCTCTTTAAGCTGTGCACTGCTCGAAGGGGCCTCAACTGAGGGGGCGGCCATTCCATTGCAGGCATCTTTATGATGTATTTTCATGACAATTTTGTTGATTTTAAATCGGACTGATTTGTTTGTTTATTTATTTATTTATTTATTTATTTATTTTTGGCTGCGTTGGGTCTTTGTTGCTGTGCGCGGGCTTTTCTGTAGTTGTGGTGAGCGGGGGCTACTCTTCATTGCGGTGCGCAGGCTTCTCGTTGCGGTGCGCGGGCTTCTCTTGTTGCAGAGCAGAGGCTGTAGGTGCACAGGCTTCAGCAGTTGTGGCACGTGGGCTCAGCAGTTGTGGCTCCCGGGCTCTAGAGCACAGGCTCAGTAGTTGTGGCTCACGGGCTTAGTTGCTCCGCGGTATGTGGGATCTTCCCAGACCAGGGCCCAAACCCATGTCCCCTGCATTGTCAGGCGGATTCTTAACCACTGTGCCACCTGGGAAGTCCAAGATTTGTATATTTATTATTCCACTTTTCTGGCAATAAAGTATCCTGTTCGAACAAAACCTGGATATTATGACAATCTTCTAAAAGATGAAAGTGAAGTATCTTCAGGAAAGAGAGCCTTTTTCTAATACACCCAAAGGTGCAATGTGGGCTAGCAGTGGCCCTGGGTGCAAGTCCCCAAAGGGCTGACGGGAGGAGCAGGACTTGCCATGCATGGTGGAACCCCCAAGGAGACAACTGACCGGAGGGAGCAAGGGCATCCCTGGGCACAGGCAGGTTAGGAGCATCCTCGGCCATCCAAACTCTGATGGAGCTTGCGGGCGATACAGGCTCAATAAGTACGCTACAGCCACGCTTTTCTGAATGTACCCTCCTTCCGTTTGTGGAGTCCAACACTTGTGCTCTTGGTTCTCTCTTCCAGAGGGAGATTCGCTTTCTCAGTCCCTGGGACCATCTAGATCTTACCAAGAACCAGGCCGAAGACTCCACCTCATTCGCCAGCATCCTGGCCATGCCCACTACCACCTGCCTGCTGCCTACCTGTCGGGCCCTTCCCGGAGTGCAGCGACTCGGCCCACACGGCCTGGTCCCTTCCTACCATCCCAGGAGCCAGGCGTGGGCCCTCGGCACCACCGCCTCCCCAGAGGCGCACATCCCCGGGCTCCAGGTGAACCGCAGCGCCTGGCCGTGGCCCAGAGCCCCTCCGCGCAGGGCTGGGGGCTGAGCCACCTGCGGTGCACTTTGCAGCACCCTGCCACCTGCCCCATGCCCCCACGCCGGGCCAGGCCTCACGACAGCAGCGGGTCTGGAGAAAGCTACTGCACAGAACGCAGCGGCTACCTGGCAGACGGGCCAGCCAGCGACTCCAGTTCAGGGCCCTGTCACGGCTCTTCGAGTGACTCAGTGGTCAACTGCACAGACGTCAGCCTGCAGGGCATCCACGGCAGCAGTTCCACCTTCCGAAGCTCCCTGAGCAGTGACTTTGACCCCCTGGTATACTGCAGCCCTGAGGGGGAGCGCCGGCGGGAGGAGGCTCAGCCCAGCATGACCTCTCGGCCCCGTTCTTTGGACTCAGTGGTGCCCACAGGGGAAACCCAGGTTTCCAGCCATGTCCACTACCACCACCACCGGCACCACCACTACAAAAAGCATTTCCAGTGGCACGGCAGGAAGTCTGGCCCAGAAACTGGAGTCCCGCAGTCCAGGCCTGCCATTCCTCGGACACAACTCCAGCCAGAGCTGCCTTCACCCGATCCGCAAGCAGCCAGATCCAACCCAGCAGCCCCGTCAGGACAGCTCCCCAGCCCACAACGGCCCAGGGCGCTCACCGAGCCAGCCCCTGGGCCAGCGGATGCCTCCAGCCCCAGCCCTGGTCCCAGCAGCCTCTTCCACTTGCAGAAATCCAGCCTCCCTGTCCGACACACACAGAGGAAACGGCGGGGGAATGCCTCAGAGCCCTCCCCAGCCTCTCGACCCCAGGACTTGGCCGCACACCGAGTGTGCCAGAATTTTCCCCATTATGGCCCCAGCTTGGCATACCCTTGGTCCCCAGAGGCCCACCCATTGATCTTCGGACCTCCGGGCCTGGACAGGAGGCTGCTACCAGAAACCCCAGGCCCTACTTACCCAAGTTCACAGCCGGTGTGGTTGTGTCTGACTACACGCCAGCCCCTAGGACCGTACCCATCTGGGGAGGGGCCTTCCGAATGGAGTTCTGACACCCCAGAGGGTAGGCCATGCCCTTACCCACACTGCCAGGTGCTGCCAGCCCAGCCTGGTGAGTTTTCAGGGGAAATGGGTCTGGCGGGGACAGGAGACTAGAGCTGGATATGGCAGAACGGGTGAAGTCATCCAAAGGGTTGATGGAAGCTGAGAAGGTTCCAGCAGGGGTGACATTCAAAATAGTGGACAGCTGGCATAGCGTAGGATGCTGGCTCTGCCAGGTGTTAATCCTTTAGTTGCCAGATCCTAGGGAGGTCTCAGGTGAGGTACCAGTGTGGCTGAGACAGCAGAAAGTACTTGGGGTGGCTTGGGGCAGCAGCTCCATCATGAGTGTTTCAATACTTTAAAAATTGGTACTGCTGAGCATATAGCTCAGTATTAGCTGTAAATACAAAGAAGGCCAAGAACTGTTCCTTGCTCTTGAGGAGAGCAATGGACAAATAGTTACTGAAAACCATAATCCCAGGCCATATGAGATCTTATAGGAGAAATAACTACAGATAACCATAATTCTGGGCTATATGAGAAGAGCTATGTGAATGATGCAAAAAAAAAAAAAAAAAAAAAAAAGGAGAGAGATCACAGGTGGTTCGTAGCAGCCCTGTGGTTTTCTCCTTTCCCCTGGGTAAAAGAACTACTAGGGCTTTCCCTTCTATGCATCTTTGTTAATCAGACTGACTTCATTTTCTTGGGGACTCAGTGCATCCCTATTACTGTATTGCAGCCAATGGTGATCATGTAAACCCTTGACTTTAACTGGGTATTTATTTGCTCAAATCCTCCTCTTCCTCTTCCGGATCCCCCAACCCCTACTCTTCCCCATCTTTTCCCATTGTGTGGATGACACAGCTCTTTGCCTACAGCCATCACTAGGAGGACCCCTCTGCCCTCAAAGGTCCTGAAATATAAGACTTTGGGGTCTAGGAATCCTACAGGCAGGACCTGAGAGCTGCTACCATCCATCCATTCATTTCTTCCTTCCATTTTTCTTTCTGCGTTGTATGCTTGCTATGTGCTAGGTTCCAGGCTCTGAGGACATGGAACTTGTCAACCAGGAGACCCAAGTCTGTGGAGAGATAGGCATGCAAGCTGTTATAGTATAGAAAACAATTGCTTCCATAGGGCCATGTAATGCAGATTTGGCCACGTGTTTGGTGGTTCCTTTTGCATCCTGTCATGTGTATACTATCAGTGCTGCCAGTGCCAGAGCACTACCTCCCCTCTCTCTCTCAAACTCGTAACTGGTTTCAATGCCTCCCTTTCCCCTGCTCTTCAGATCTAATCCACGCCAGGTTCTGTTAACCATGTCTCTGCTCGCTTTACCATATTCTCCTCCAGTACTGCTGGCCCCTGTCCACGTCTTAGGTGCAGCCTAAAGGTCGGGGCGGGAGCCCCCCGGCTCCTCCCTTGCCTCTCACAGGGCCGTGAAGGCGGGCCCTGCACAGCAGTGTCGTGTCCTGTAGGGCCGCACGGTACTGTGATCCTGCTCACCTACCCTCCGTTCTGCTGCCGGGGTCATCCTCCTCAAACAAACTCTCTAGAAATCTTCACATGTTCTGCTTTGTTCAGAGTAAAGAAAAGTCCAACCTGGTCTGGCCTTCAAGGCCCTCGTACCAGCCAGCCCCCATCTTCCTTCCCAACCTTATTCTCCACTCTTCCTCTTCCCTTCCCCTGCTCCAAGCTTTAGCCAAACCAGGTAAACACTTCCTGCAGTTTCTGCAGCCCAGAATATTCTGCTGCCTTCCTGTTCCCATAAATCTAATTCTTCCCTATTCCTGCAGGACGAGCTCATTTATCCCCACTTTCAGGAAGCCCATCTTTTTTTTTTTTTTTTTTGTGCGGTACGCGGGCCTCTCACTGTTGTGGCCTCTCCCGTTGCGGAGCACAGGCTCCGGACGCGCAGGCTCAGCGGCCACGGCTCACGGGCCCAGCCGCTCCGCAGCAGGTGGGATCTTCCCGGACCGGGGCACGAACCCGTGTCCCCTGCATCGGCAGGCGGACTCTCAACCACTGCGCCACCAGGGAAGCCCAGGAAGCCCTTCTAGATGCTCCACTTGGACATGATCTTTCTCCTTCCGTGATTCATCTCTTATGAACCCAGTCCTGCCCCCATTGGCATAATTGCCACTTACGTGCACACCTTTTCTCCGACAAGGTTGTCAGGTCCCCGCTTAGTCTTTTTGGTCTTCTGTTTGGCACATGGTAGCAGGCCAGATCCACAAGCGCTTAATAAATATTTATTGGGCGAATGAATGAATAGTAAGTATTGGTAACACACTGGTTGCTAGCTATGTATCTCTTTCTCTAGATTGGGTTTTCTCTCCCCTGTGTCCCAACGGGGGCCCCTCTCAGCCTTCAATCTGATCACCCTTCTGGACCCATTCCCTGCTCCTGCCTCTCTCTAGTTCCCTCCCAGCCATACTCTCTTGCCGGTGGAACAAGCAGAAGACTGGCCTGACCCTCAGTGACCTCTTTCCTCCTCTCCCTCTAAATGCAGGCTCAGAAGAGGAGCTCGAGGAGCTGTGTGAACAGGCCGTGTGAGATGTTCAGGCCGAGCTCCGACCGAGGGTGCTCGCCAGATGACTCAGGGCCCTACCTGGCACAGAGTCCTGCTCCTGAGAAAAGAAAGAACCTCAGAAAACACCCCTCTGTTTTGCCGTACCTCCTGGAACCACTGGCAGAGGAGTGTGATGGTGGGCGGCAGGAGGTGGTGTCTCCCGCTCCCAGCTCCAGACCTTGTCTGCGGAAGCATCTGCAGTGCAGCACGTCTGTGTCCAGCCAGGCAACCAGCTACCACGTGTGTGGGGTGGCTCCCCTGCAGGCTGGGACTTTTTGAGAGCAGGAAGCTAGGCATAGGTAGATCGCTATTATAAAGGTGGGCCTCCTTCCCCAGCCCCAGCAGGTCTCCCTCATTCCAAGCCTCATGTTCATACCAGCAAACGGGTCCAGCTGAACGCATGACCCTTCTCACCTCCTTGCTTGGGAGAGTCCTGCACACCGGCTTTGGCTCCTCCTTGGTAAGGCTGCTGCATCAGCGGCAACCCTGGTTCTTATCATTTTCCTTCTTTGCAAAAAGATCAGGAGCATAGGTGAGCCCTGAGCCCTAAGAAGGGGGGGCTTTGCAGTTTCACCAGGCAGGGCCTCCCCTGGTGCACAAGGGAGGATGTTTTCCCCTCCTTGTCCGTACTTGTCAGATCCACTATATTAAGTCAGAGGGGAAGCCAGGGTGTGCAGTTCCGTCCCTGATGTGGTACAGCACTTCGAAGAAACTGGGTCGAAGCCTCGGATCGTCAAACTCCCTTGTCACTCCAGCAGCCTCAGTTCCTCTGGGGGTAGGGGTGAGGGTAGTGGGAAGGGAATAGCTCTTCCTCGGGGACCTCCTATCTCAAAGTCCCAAAGTAGGCGGAAAGAAGAGGATTTCTGCTGGACTTTATTTAGGAAGAGGAAGGAAGGAGGGTAGAAAAGGCAAAATTACAGCTGAACAAGGAAGTTTTCTCTGGGCGTTTTCTCTCAGACCAGGGATAGGGAACGGGAGAACAAAGGAGAGGTAATATGGGGCCCTTGGGATTAGATGGCCCAGAGGCCCGGCTTCCCAGTATAAGCCATGCAGGCCAGAGGCACACAGGAAGGAGTGGAGTTGGAGCAGGAAGCCTGGCCTGGGCAGCTGGTATCGAGGGGGCAAGGGCTGAGGGGCCTCCTCAGGGTGCCACGCACCCCAGGGCGCTTGGACCGTTGCTGGCCCCTCAGGCATCATCCCATTTGGAATGTGAATGTGGGAGCAAGGTGGGCACAGGACCCCACCTGGGAATGTTCTTCCCTCTAAGTCAGTGGGGAACTAGCACCTAGGCACCCACGTGGGTATTTATATCTGAACAGACAGAAAGACGCTTGAATCAGGCACTATGTTGAGAAATGTATTTATTTGCTAATATATTTATCCATAAATTCCATCTGGTCTCATCGTTTTCTTCTGTCATGACTGTCACTCAGGGTAACAACTTTGTCTTCTACGTGGGCAAAGATCAATTATTCCTGATATCAGAGGCTAGGCTCTGACTTATGAAAGGACAGAGTGGAGTGGTGGGCTTGGCTTGTAAGCCCCTAAAAGCGTGGTTTACTGAGATCAGGGAAAGAGAAAGTATGACTGGATTCTCATTGTGGTTCAGGGCGTTATCTGTACTATTATTGTACTGTTTACTTCACACTCTATAATGCTTCAGGGACTTTCTTTGTGACCCTGGGCAAATACTCAGATATCTTTGAGTATACTCAAATACCCTGGTGCCTTTTTCCACCCGTGAGATGGGCCCACTTCACGGAGTTGTTGGAGAGCTCCGTGAGACAAGAGAGTGAACTGTGTTCCAAGGTAGAAAGTATGCAGTGATAGAGAACATCCTAACCCCAGTCACAGAGCCCATCTGAGCACGACACGGGACGGGCACCAGCAGCAGACGGGTCTTGAAGAAGCTCAGTTCCCATTTAGGAGGCCTGGTTGGGAAGATAGAGCAGCAGGGCCTGAAACTATTTATATCCCAAGCTCCAGTTCAGATAAACACAAACGACTGTGCTCTGCCTACACACGGGACTACTGTGAGGATCAGCAGAGCTGGTGCTATTGGAGGTATGAGGAATTCCACAGGGCCTCACAAAGCACATCTTCCCTTTCTGTTTCTCCAGGAAAGGTATGTTAGAGGCGGTCGTTGTCTGGTGCGCAGTTCTGAACCAGAGAGAAAGGCATTTAGCATCCCATAGGGTGAAATTTAAAAAAAAAAAAAAAGACACAATCTCCTACAGATGATCTGAAGTAAAGGAACTGTATCTAAATGCTAAAAGCTGCACAAAGCGTAAATTATCAGCTGGAACGTGGAAACGTACATAAAGAGCTTTTAGAAATAATTAAATATGCATTTTTTCGGCCGTCTGCTCACCGGCCAGCGTTCCTGTGGACGCAAGTGGAAACCCAATCACGCTCCCTCCCTGTTAGGAATGGGGGGGCGGCCCCTGGATTTCTTCTCGTCTCTGCAGAGATAATCCACAGGGAGGCAGTGGACTCGCTGGCTCTGCGCTTTTAAGACGGGAAGACAAAACAGAATCTCCGCTGTCATCCAGGATCCTCCAGGGGACCGGAGGCCCGGTGCCAGCGGCCTAGATCAAACGGTCCGCGCGCCGGGATTCCGCCCGGGTCGCGACGCGCGCGCAGGCGCCAACCGCGCCGCACCTCCCCCACGGGCCCCGCCCACAGGCCCAACGGCCGCCGGGCCTCGCCCTCGCGCCGGCCCAGGTGGCGGGGGTGCGCGCCGGCACAGGTGACTCCCGGCCGGCCCCGCCTCCTGGCGGGAGAAACCATTTCCTAAGGCGGGTGGAGGGGCGGGGCCGGCGGCCTCCCAAGCCGGAAGAGGAAGTCTGGGACACCGGAAGTGCGGGCATTCTGGGTAATTTGCTATTTACTTCCTGCGAGAGGAGATTGTGTCTCCTTCCTTCGTTGTTCTTCCGTGGGAGAAGATGGCCCTGGAGACGGTGCCGAAAGACCTGCGGCATCTGCGGGCTTGTTTGCTGTGTTCGCTGGTCAAGGTGTCTGTGGGGAACCTGGTTGTACGGGCGATGGGGGACCAAGCTGGGGGAAAGTGGGTGGAACAGGGCTACAGGAACAGTGAGGAGAGAAGTCAGGTCCAGGACCCAGGGGGTGGCAGGGGGACGTGGGAAGCAGCAGGAGGCCATCGTTTAAGTCGGTAGGAACGCAGGCAAATCTTGCAGCCGTGGGCATGGGCGTTCTCACATGCCTTCGCGACTTCAGCTCTCAGCACAGGCCTGACCCTTTACAGACGTTCAGTGAACTTCTGTTATAGCCGAAGGACATTAGGAATTGGAGGAGGGTGGGGATCTGCAGCTGAGGGAGTAGTCGGAGAAGGTGCCTGACCCCACGGAGATTTAGGGGAAGGAATAGGTAAAACGCAATTGGGAACAAGAGAAGAAGGATTGTGAGAGTGGAACTTAGGAAAGGGGCTGTAGGAATGGTGGGTGGGGGACCTGATGAGACAGAACCAACATAGGGAGCCTTGTACTTCACCAGGTACAAGTATGGGGAAAGCTGTTTTTTCTTTTCGCCTTGTTCACGCTCACCTCTCTCCTTTTTTCCCCTCCCAGACTATAGACCAGTTTGAATATGACGGCTGTGACAATTGTGATGCATACCTTCAGATGAAGGGTAACCGAGAGATGGTATATGACTGCACCAGCTCTTCCTTTGATGGGTAAGCCCTTTAGATTGCTGCATTCCTTCTTTTACATTACCCGTATCCCACCAAGTAAATGTGGACAGACTCTTGAGACCCTAATCCTAGTTGGTCTCAAAGTTATTTTGAGACACACTAGTCCTGTGCTGTCCAGTACAGTAGCCACTAGCCATGTGTGGCATGGAGTACCTGAAATGTGGCTAGTCCAAGTTCAGATATGCTTTACCTGTAATGTGTACAGTGGATTTCAGAGACTCAGCACAAGGAAAAAGAATGTAAAATATCTTGATTTTTCTTGTTTTAATCACATGCCGGAATAATAATACTTTGAATATGTTGGGTTAAATGAAATATATTATTGAAGTTAATTTCACCTCTTGTCTTTACTCCTTTAACATGGCTACAGAAAATTTTAAAAATGACTTGCGTGGCTTTCATTATATTTCCACTGGACAGGTCTTCACTAGACTATTAGCTCATTGCTGATAGGGACTGTTTATGTCATGCACCATGACCTGGCATAGGGCCTGGAGGGTGACGGATACTTAATACACATTTGTTGAATGTATGAAGATCCTTTTTGAAAATGAAGGGTAAATTTTGGCCCCAAAGCTGATGCTTTTAGATATCTCTAAGAGGCCCTAAGAGAAAAGTTTTCCCTTGGTGAGATTGCCCAGTGGCGGGAAGGGGAATGAGAGAAGTGTGAGTGGCTAGGTCTCAATTTTCCTTCCCCAAGGGAGGAGCCAGAGGGCAGTATTCTTTGGGGGTTAAGTTTCTTTTGGTTTCTAGGCCAATTAAGGGTCTACATGCAAACTGGGCCCAAACCAGTGCATGCTAAAGTTCCTTCAAGGTGGGCCAACTTCATTCCTCCTTTGTTTGCCTTTAAGGAAGAGTAAAGGATTGAGCAAAACAGATGTTGTCGTGGAACCTTTACTTCGTACATATGTACACGTGCATGTGCACGCTCAGATACTCCGGTTCTTCATTCGTTAGCACTGTTACCATCCAGTGCTAACAAATGAATGGGCTCCCATCTGTGGCTGCTGTGAGAGATGGCAAGAGTTACACAATGAGATACTTACAAGTGAGAGAGACGCAGTGTAAAGTTTTGCATGTTAGGGTTTTGTTTTTCTTTGTTTAAAATCTGGTAAAATATATATAAATTTTTTTTGCCATTTTTAAGTGTAGAATTCATTCAACGGCATTAAATATATTCATATTTTTGTGCAACTATTACCACCATCTATCTCCAGAACTTTTTTTTTTTTTTTTTGCCACACGGCATGTGGGATCTTAGTTCCCCCACTAGGGATCAAACTCGCGCCCCCTGCATTGGAAGCGTGGAGTGTTAACCACTGGACCGCCAGGGGAGTCCCTCCAGAACTTTTTTCATCTTCTCATTTCCTCCTCCCCGCAGCCCCTGGCAACCACCATTTTACTTTCCCTGTGAATTTGATTAGTCTAGGTACTTCCTGTAAGTGGAATCTTACAATATTTGTCCTTTTGTGATTGGTTCATTTCACGTAGCATAATGTCTTCAAGGTTTATCCATATTGTAGCATGTGTCAGAATTTCCTTTTTAAGCTTAATAATATCCCATTTTATGTATATACCAAATTTTATATATCTGTGCATCTGTTGATGGACACGTGGATTGCTTCTACCTTTTGGCTGTTAGGAATAATGCTACCATGAACATGGCTTTACAAATACCTGTTCAGGTCCCTGCTTTCACTTCTTTGGGGTATATATACAGAAGTGGAGTTGCTGGATTATTCTATGTTTAACATTTTGAGGAACTGCGATACTGTTTTCTATAGCAGCAGCATTTTACATTCCCACCAGCAGAGTACAAGGGTTCCAGTTTCGCCACATCCTTGTCAGCACTTGTTACTTTCTGTTTTTTGTTTTGTTTTTGATAATAGCTGCTCTGTTGGGTGTGAAGTGCTATCTTATGGTTTTGATTTGCATTTCCTTAATGATTAGTGATGTTGAGCATCTTTTCATGTGCTTATTGGCCATTTGTATATCTTTGGAAAAAAGTCTCTTCAAATATAATTCAGTTATAAAAACTTGGAAATAACTACAGCTTCTAAGCAAGAAGTCTCTGAGGACTCCCATCTTTGGGCCACGGTTCTGGGTTTTACATTAAGTGACAACTCTGATATTGTCAGTGTCTTACTAAAGGATTGTCAAGAGAGTTCTGAAGCATGCTATGTTCAATTAAAAAACAAAAGGTTATGACCATTTATCAGAGTCTGGGCATAATAGCTGCACGTGTCCAGGTTAAGCTGTCATTGTTTTCGAGTTCCTTAAGAGTTGAGTTGATGATGAGAACTGAGCAAGTAGAGTTTTTTGCCCATTTTTGAATGAGGTTTTTGGTTTTTTGTTGTTGAGTTGTAGGAGTTATTTATGTATTCTGGTGCGTAATAGGATTCAAAGAGTGAGGATATCAAAGGCTAAAGGAGATCAGAGGAGGGCTTGATGAACTCAGCCCGAAGTGGAGGAGATAGCGTATGAGCCAGGCTCTTAATTAAGGAAAGACGTACAGGATTTTTGAGGAGGTTGAGATGAGAGAAAAGTAGAAAAAGCGTTCTAAACAAAGGGACTGACCCGAGCAAAGGCATGGGGTGGGAAAACCAGGGTATGTTTGCAGAATGGTGGGAATTCTGTTCAGTTTAAATCGTAAGGTTGGATAACAGACACTAAGGCTGGAAGGATAGATTGTGAAGGACAGAGGAGAATATACTTTTGGTCAGAAGAACAGCCTGCATACGTGCCTACCCCAGACTGGTCTGCCGGGCCAGGGCAAGTATTACCCTACCTGCCACCCCTGGAGGTGGGGTCAGTTCCACTCAAAGCATATAGCTGAGAATGTAGGATTTGGATGGGGAGGGAGCCTTCCCAAATAAGAGTCCAGGATTGCTACCAAGAGAAGGGGGAATGAGAAGGGGGAATGGATACTGAGGAGGCAGTCAACAAATACCAGTGCCTGGTACAGATCTGTCACAGGAGGCGATCAGTAAGTATTTGATCGAATGGGGGAATGACAAAAGTGACCTCTGTAGCTTCTTTTTTGTTTTTTTTTTTAGTTGGGGTATAGTGACCTCTGTAGCTGCTGAAAGCACCTGAAGCTTACCTGTCCTGCTCGGAAGCAGGCTTCTGGCCCTTGCGTAGCCTCTGTTGCCTGTGCTCTGGGATTAGAGCTACCCTGAGAAGAGTGATTAGGATAATAAAGGAGAGCTCGTGTTTACTTAGCACCTACTCTGTGCTAGGGCTTTTCATATGTTAGCTCAACCTTCTCGTTTCATCTTACTGATGAAATTCTGAGGGAGGTCTCCATACGTGTGTCAGGCTGTACAGCTCATTAAAGGCAGAGCTTGCTTAAGTCTAACTTGTTTCTAGTAAGAGGACCCATTGTTTTGACTCACCCTCCCCTTTGCACCAGGCTCCAGGCCTCAGTGGTTGTGTTGGTTGTAATCAGTAATGCCATCTACCTCAAAAGCTGTCCCATTTCCCAGGGAATCGGTAGGCCAAGGGTGCTTTTGAGCATGGCGAGATAGTCTTTGGGGGTTGATGACTGACCTGTGACTGGTGGGCCAGGGACATAAGTGCAAAGGACCTTTGTCAGTACTAGCTCTGAGTCAGTCCCTTCCCAGCACTAGAACTTAGTTTCCCCTGCTTTCTGGTAGAAACTCAATACTTGGCTTTTTCCTAGGTTTCCTCTCCCAGAACTTTTGTGCTGGCTGGGAACAGAGTAAAGGGGCAGGGTGGGGGGGCGGGGCGGGCAGTTCCCTTGGTCTCTCTGTTCTCTAGTAGAGGCAACTCAGGCTGACTGTCTATTTCTTTCCCCTTTCTAGAATCATTGCGATGATGAGTCCAGAGGACAGCTGGGTCTCCAAGTGGCAGCGAGTCAGTAAGTGTCTCCCTTTCTCTTTATCCTGGCCTGGTTGTGTTGTCAGGGCCAGGGTGCGTGTGGGGGAGTCTTCAATCAGTGGGTAGGTGGCCCCAGAGTGAGAACGATGAGGTTGGAGGAAAGCCAAGGAAAGTGTCCTGTGTCCGTCATTTAACACTTAGAGCCAAAAGAAGCGATTGCTCTTCTCTGGGAGTTGGCGGCATTTCTTTCATTTTTAGCTTAAGCTTCCATTTGGTCTTTAGTTGTAATTCACTCTTTTTTTTTTTTTTTTTGCGGTACACGGGCCCCTCACTGTTGTGGCCTCTCCCGCCGCAGAGCACAGGCTCCGGACGCGCAGGCTCAGCGGCCATGGCTCACGGGCCCAGCCGCTCCGCGGCATGCGGGATCCTCCCGGACCGGGGCACGAACCCGTGTCCCCTGCATCGGCAGGCGGACCCCCAACCACTGTGCCACCTGGGAAGCCCTGTAACTCACTCGTAAGCTGCAGTCTCTTTTCTTCTCTTTCAGGTAACTTTAAGCCAGGTGTATATGCGGTGTCGGTCACTGGTCGCCTGCCCCAAGGTAATAATAATCATAGTAACGGCCAATGTTCATTTACTGTGCCAAGCTCTATGGAAGTTTCTTATGTGAATTAATGCCAGTCCTCACAACTCTATGAGGGAAAGCAAATCTCAGAGAGGCTAAATAACTTGTCCAAGGTCACCCAGCTAGTAAGTAACGAGCCAGAATTTGGGGACCCGGGCATCCTGGCTCCAGAACCCTTGCTTTTGACGACTACAATGTGTCTCTCTTTTTCTTCTCATTCTTACCAAGTCATTGCCAAGCACTTGCCTGGATCTTCAAGGGTGACAAGCCGACCACGCAGTTCGGTTGATGAGCCGTCCGGGAACTCCAGTTTGCTTAGAGCGCGCCACCCCTTCCCCTCACCAAGTGGTCCCCGAGGGACCTTTCTTATCTTCTGGAGTCTTCTTCCCTCACAGAGCTGTTTCTTTTCCTGCTGCAGGAATCGTGCGGGAGCTGAAGAGTCGAGGCGTGGCCTACAAATCCAGAGACACAGCCATCAAGACCTAGCGAGATGCACGGCCGCCAGCGTCTTTGCTCCTTGTCTCTGCCTCTGCTTATTTTTTGTTGTGAAACTAAATGGGCAGAACTTCAAATACGTGCCGCCCTCCGATTCTGAGGTTCAGCAGACTGTTGAGAGAGCAGCACAGTGTGTCCCTGGGCCATTTTACCTTCTCTGGGCTGCTGTGGGGTGGGAGTGGTTTGGGTTGGGGGATTAGCGGAGACTGACTTCAGTGGGGAGTAGGATGCGGGCCTTCCTACGCACAGCCCGGGGCTGCGCCCTTGCGCATGGGTAGGACTCTGGGTCACATGCCAGCAAACACGAACCCCTAGGAATGCTCTTAAGCCCCTAACAGATGCCTTGCCTCCCTCCTCCTTTGTCTTAACTGGGCACAGTGAGAACTCGTCGCCCAGGAGCCATCTTCCCAGAGCAGCAGAGGCCCTTCTCCTCCTCGTCATCTGTCTCTGAGCCTCCAGGATTGTAGCCTTTCTAGTGAGCTTCCCTGGGTCTCAGAGGTCTGCTGTCCTGAGTCTCGGCAACCCCGTCAGCCTGGTCGTCCTGGTGTCTGGTGGTCGCAGCCTTCTGCCCGCCAGACCTGGCACAGCAGGTGTCCCTTGAAGAAATCCTGAGGCTTCCTCGTATCACTTGCCCTTGACCCTGTTTAAAACCTTTTTTCCCTTCTTTGTTTTCTTCTTTTTTTCTGTTCTTCCTATACCTTAGGCCCACCAGTGACGCCCGTGACCCCCGTTCCCCTACTTTCCTGCGTTCCCCTAACTGGAGACCCTCAGGTTGCTGCTGGGTCTTGGTCTGGCTAGTTCGTGCCTCTCCTTTTCTCTCTGGCCTAGTAAGAGGGCCTTGAGTGATGTCACGGTATTGGCCAAGGTGAGTTATTTGTTTTGGAATTAGATAGTTACCATAAATTCTCATTTACTTAAATTTCCACAGAAAATCCTGTTAAGTGTCCTCATTTTTATTTCCCTAAGTTTCTTATTCCCCATCTGCAAAACGAAAGTGATTACATCCTATTTACCTCAGGATTTTTGTGATTCTAAAAATAAAGCAATGTGAAAATTCTGTAACTTAAGTTTTATAAAAGGTAAAACTCATTTGCTCTCCTTTATTCGTCATTCTTCAGTATATGCAGCATGTACACAATCCACCAGAATAGTGGGGGAAGTGCCTGGAACGGGCGCGCGGGCAGAGCTCTGACTCGGGCAGGGGTGCCTGCGCTGGGGCTTGGCGTCTTAGCCGCCTGGTGTTGCTAGTGAGTCAGTGTCTCCTGTTACCTGTGACCTGGACCGTGTGGGAAGGAGGGAGAGATGCTGCCTCTCCGGTGACCCTCCCAGGCCCAGGGGAGGAAGCTGGGACTGGCCCAGGCGCTCATGTCACCATTCACGGGTCCTGTCAAACCAGAACCGTTCTCTGATGCCTTCAAGCTCAGGGAGCGGTCTGTTAACCCCAATCCCAACTGAGCTTTTCCAGGACTTTCCCAGCCCAGCACGCTGAGCTCCAGGGGCGGCGGTTTCTGTCGTTCGGTCTCAACCTGAAAGAAGCCTTGGGAAACAACCCCACCAGGCTAGAGTTTACGTCCCGGAGGGAAGACGTGGGTGTTAGCAAGAGTGCCGGGGCCACGCAGCCGACACCCAACTTTCACTGGCTTTCTCAGAAAGTCCCTTGGAAATCCCCAGCCGCCGTCCCGCGTGTCCGACCCGGACGTGGCTGCTCGGCGAGAATGGAAACAGTTGCGGGGGGCGGGGCGGGGGCCAGAGGAGCTGTGCGCCGATAACCACACTGCCGCCGCCTCGGCCCCACACCCGGCGGCGCCCCAACTGTCAGCCTCGCCGGAAGCGAGAGACAGGCGCTGGCGGCTGTGGGGGAGGGCGGCCGGCCGCAGTGCCCGGATCTCAGTCTCCGTGCGCCCCGCCGCTCCTGCGGGGGGCTGCGTCTGACTTGGCTCTCGTGCTTTCTCTCGGTGGTCCAGACGGGCGCCGAGGTGCCGGAGTGCTGTCCTCTGTTGGGAACCCCAAGAAGCTGAAGCACGGACCGGTGGCTCACTGCCCGCGAGTGAGCAGTGCTGCGGGCGACGGGGAGGTTCCGGGCGCCGGCACCCCCGTGCGTGAGGGCTGCGCCCCGCCTGGGAGCCCGTCCCGTCGAAGTCTCAGCCCCATTCTGACCGCTGAGGTCCCACATCTGCCCGAAGCTCTCAGTCTCCTGCTTAGTAGTCTGGCTTCTCTCCTTGAGCAAGGCAAGCCTCCTCCGCAGTCCAACAAGGATGCACTCAAGTCAGAAACAGTGGTGGCCGGGCTGCCTTCCCCTTGCCTGCCTGCTCCTCATCCTTCACCGCGGCGTCAGGGTCTCCCCCAGATGGAGGGGCTAACCGGCAGTGCGTGCAGCCTCCGGCCCAAAGCAGGGGTTGGTAGCTGATGGAACAAGGGTCCGAACGTTCCGGTCTTGGAGGGAGCGATTTTCCCAAGAGTAATGGGACGGGCTGGCGAGGGCCTAACCTTCAGGTTTAGGGACTGAGGTCTCACTCCTCTGGCATGGCCGTTACCTTCATAGTGCCAGCCTGTCTATAACCTGCTATTAATTCTCGAGTCCCCTCCCTGACACCTGGGGTGTGTGTGTGTGTGTGTGTGTGTAAAGGCGACAGGTAGAAAATGTTTAAGAACAGACTAATAACATCTCAGTCTGTCTGGAAGTCTGGTTCATGTTTGGTATCCGTCAAGCCTTTCATTTAAATAGCATTTTACAAGTCGACAAGGGGGCTTTCACATCCATTATCTTATTTGATCCCCCAAAACCCCTGTGCCAAAGTTAACATCCTTAGGTAATGATGCACAGGCTGAGGCTCAAAGAGTTAAAGTGACTTGGTCATGATCAAGTAGTGGAGGCTTAGCTCAAGAAATGTCTGGTTTAGGGCTGCGTTCTCACGCAGTTCTCCCCAGACGCAGCAGCTTTGCTCCCTTCATGATTTTTCCACAGAACCAGCAAGCTGCATGTGCCTGCACGCCGAGCTGCCCTAACCCGCCTACCCCCACCACCTACAATCGCTAGGTCTTCAAGTCCAAAACTAGCCAGAGAGGGGGAGACAGTGTGGGGAAATGGCCAGAGAGGAGATACTCGGGATTTACTCAAGGATCCCTGTGCAGAGCATGGGGAAACTGGTCCAGTCCTCCAATTCCTGCCTGGCTGCATCTTCTGTTCCATTCCATCAGCTCTTGGGTATCTGCTGGCCTGTGCCAGGTCTCTCCAACCTCTCCCGCTATTTTCTGCTCACCACCTTCCTCCGCCTGCAGCCCAGTTATGGCCCCTTCACGCTCCACTGGAACTAGGGGCAGTGTCCCTGCCTCAGCCCTGCTGCTTCCACCACCCGCTAGCCCTGACTTTTCTAAGTCACTTTACTTCTCTAAAAGAAGTTTCCTCTTCAAACAAATGCAGTGGACAAAACTCTGGTGTTAGTTGACAGGATAGTGGTTCCTCGTGAAAGGTGGGGTGAGGGGTCCCTGGTTATGATCTGCTTTTGATCTGGATGCTAGTTACGTAGGTCGATCCATTGTCTGGGGATTCACTGAGTTATACACTCATGATTTGTTCCCTTTTCTGTTTGTCCGTTATACCTGAAATAAAAAGTTCGCTTAAAAATGCAGTTGGCAGCTCTTGTCTTAGGATAGTTTTGAGAATCAAATACAGTCATTTAGGTAAAAGCAATTTGAGAGCCGTAAGCTACTAACTCTACCTAAGAGATTGTCATTCCAAGTTGTCCCCCTCTAGATAAGTTCTAGCTAAGAACGTCATCACTCTAGCCTTCTTGGGCGATAGATGTTCAAATGTATCTATCCGCAAATATATCAAAACTGAAACATTTTTCTTCAAGCACCGTGGCTTTGTATCTTAATCTCTGTCTCTTTCTGTTCTTTCATTTTTATGACCTAAGTTTTGTTTATTTTTTTAATATATACTTCCTTTCTATTTGGCTATGAGATTGTGAATGTGATTTAACCTCTACTTGGCTTAAAGTCATTGCTCTAAAACCTCCATTTGTGTATCACGTGGTGAAATGGTTCTGGGACTAATTATTCCTCTACCTCCCAGATTCACGTCAGCCTGTCAGCTGTCACTTCTGCTGCTCATGTGTGGCTGTCCCCCCTCCAGTCTTGTCTGAACCAGGAGATGAGCCATGCTGGTAAAAACTGCTGTTGGGTGAGCCAGGAAGTCTTGGACTGAGGAAGAAAGCACATGGCTGTCTGCCTGCGCCTTGGGGCTCAGAGGCCTTCACCATTGGGAGGGGGAGGTCTGGAGTGTCGGGGTGGACGAAAGAGTGGAGGCAGACCCTGCAGAGAATTCCAGGGCTGGGGGATTCAGGGCTTAGGCCAGCCCCTCACTTGACGAGTGAGAAAACTGAGCCCCAGAGTCAAGGGTCAGCCTGCCCTCAAGAGGGGGTCACTGCTACTTTGTATGTCCTCCACTGCCTGGCTCAGCACCTTTTGCCTACAGATGCTTGTGTTTCTCTTCGCTTTTAGACCCCAGGAAGCAGGAACTGAGTGCAGAGAAAACTCTGCCCTGGGCTGCTGGCTCCTAGATGCCAGATCCTCTGAGAATATGATAGAAAACGCCTCCCCTCTAGACCTCGGCATTCCTAGTCTCAACACTCGCCCCGAAGTGGAGGGCAGGCATTATGGGGTCACGGACAGAGGACTTGAGGCCCAGGGGTCCGTCCCACAGCAGAGGGAGGCTTGTGCCTCTTAGAAGTCAGGGAGCCGGAAGGCCCCGTTTCGAGACCCTGTGCTGCTTCTTGCCTGTGCTCTCTCCTTCCTCCACACTGAGTCTCGTGCTCCAGAGAGAACTTGGGCGAAGATAAGGAACAGCTTCAGACGCCAGGGTGGGGAGACCCCAGCTTCCATCCAAAATGGAGCCCTCCTTCTCTCTGCCCCAAACCCGGCAACTGCCACCCTTTCAACCCCTCCCCCAAGCCCGGAAAATACCTGGAAGGAAGTGAGCGCTCTGGGCCACTAGCCGGAAGAGGGGGTTTAACTGTCACCTGGTCCCTGGGGGCTTGAGTGGCAGAGGGCAGAGGGGAAAATGCAAATCCATGCACGGAGAGGAAGAGGGTGGCAGCCAAGGCCCAGCCTTCCTCTGGGGCTTGTGGGCCCAGCAGGCGCTGGGGAGGCCTGAGGCAAGGGAGTGATCACAGGCCCTGGGAGAAGCCAGCAGCTGTCCCCACCCCACCCCACCCCCGCCCCGTGCAGGCAGCTGCCGTGGGGCACTGGCACTTTCTCTGGGCAGCCGAGTAGACGCACTTCCTCAGCCCTGCACCTCCGGGGAGCGGGGAGATGGGGCGGCGTCTGGAGCTCCATGGAGCCAGGCGGGAAGACGAGGAGATGGGGGAGGTCGAGGTGGGCGCTTTGCGCCACATTTCCGTGACTGAGTCTGAGGAAAGCGTGTCTGTTGCTTTTGCGGCGGGAGGGACTAAGCTTAGACTGGAAGGACCCCTCTGGCCGCCGCACCGCTCCTCCCCCTACCAGAGGCCAGAACTGGGAGCCACGTGGTGTCCCTGCAAAGGGATCTTTCACAGCCCCTGGGAGGCAAGAGCAGAGCGAGAAGCAGCCCTTGGGCTGGTGCTTCCACAAGAATAATTTGTTATATATCAGTAGGACAGCTACCAGGTTCAAAAACTGGCCCCTCCATGACTGCATTGGATTCTCAGTGCCATCCCGTGGGGCATTATTTCCCTTTCACAGATGAGAAAACTGAGTTTCAGTTACATCATTTGCCCAAGGTCAGCGGCCAGGCAAGTCTGGACTGGTGTTTCGGCCCAGCCGTCCCTTACGGCGTCCCTTCGGTTCCGCTGTGGCAGCTGGGGATCCAGGGCCCGTAACTGGGGCAGGGGTGACGGCTAGTTCTTCCTTTTTCCCCCTTGACCCCCACCTGCAGGTGGGGCTCTTGGGGGTCGGGTCTGCCATGTGCAGCGCTAAGGTCTTTGGGGATGAAGGCCTCAGCAACTCCTCGTGCTCACTCACCCTTGGACCCTTCCTGGAGGACCTGGGCTTCTGGCCCCGTCCCCTCTCCGGTTTTGCCCCCGGACTCTCACCAGCACCAACGCCCCCCCAGCCGCAGCCCCAGGACGCGGCTGCCCACGCCCCATTGGCCGGCCCGGGAGCATTTGCCCTTATTTGGCCAGGCCGCTCCAGGCCGCCTCCACCCCCAGCCCAGCCCAGGCAGGCTTGTCTCTCTCACTTCGTCTTTTTGAGGTTTGACTATGGGGCCCTGGCGGGCGTCGCTTCAAACGCACTTTCTGGTTGAGTCACTTTTTAACGGCTCCAGTGCTGGGAGCTGCTGCGGCTGCTGCTGCACAAGTGGCCCCCAGCCTTCGTGGCCCCAGCCCTCGTGGTCCCCAGCCTTTGTGGTCCCCAGCTTTCATGGCCCCCAGCCTTCGTGGTCCCAGCCTTCGTGGCCACCTCCCCCACCTGAGTGCCTTAATGGGCTCTGAGGGAAGGAGCTGGTGTGGCTCTTCACTGCTGGGTTCTGCAGACCACTTGGTTTACCCATTTAGACCCCTCTGCTGCCCCCACCCACAAGCCTGGGGCCTGGGAAGTCTGCCCCGAGCTCCTCCCGCTGCTTTTTCCAACCCCCTTCTCCAACTGGGCTTGTGAGCAGACAAGGCTGCATCTCCACTGTCTGTTGAGTATCCACAATGAGGTCTACCAGGCCTGGTCCTCTGGGGGACTTTGGACTGAGTCCCGTAGGGAAACAGAAATGGGTTGCAGGCTGTTGGCTGATTTTCAGGAGGGTGAAACTTAACCTCACTGAGTTTCCGTTTCCTCGTCTCTGAGATGGGGACACCATCGTTTACATCACTGGGTCAGCATGATGATCGAATGAGGTTCCGTCAAGTCCTCTAGACGCCCTGGCTTCTGTCCTTCCCCACCCCACCCCACCCCAGCTCAGCGCGTAGAACGTGGCGGTGAATAAAGAAACGGCTCGCGGAGCAGTCCTCACGGTGCCCTCTGTTCTTTCCAGCCCTCACCTTCTGCTTTTCCAGCTGCCCCTGGGATGTGAGGACTGCTGTGGAAGGCGGGATGCAGCAGGATGCTGGCAGATAGACAGAGGCGTCCCCCAGCCCTTTGTCCCTGTTCCCAGCCAAGATGAGGGGCAGATTCTACTCGAGATCTCTTCCCAGCCACCTGCCTTCTCTGAGCTATGGGAGGTCTGCCCTTGAGCCCGCTGGGGAAATCCATGGGAAGGTCTTGGAACACAGGCCTTGCTGCTTCCTCCTCCAAGGTCCTTGGGGCCCCTTGCTCTTGGGGACTTCCTGACTACGAACAGGTCCTTTGGTCAACCTCCTCTTCAGTTTTATGGATGAAGTAAGGGCTGGGGGCTGGGGGAGCAGATCCAGTTACACTGTAAATAGCCGAAGGGCGGGGACTGGACGCCTGGTCTCCCACCTCCTAGCTTTGCCCTCTGTTTCATGGTCCTGATGTTGGGGGTAGGTAGTTAGGCTGATGAGAGATCATAGTGGGTTCCAGGCAGGGATGACCTGACCTGGCCCCACTCTTGGGACACACACACACACACACACACACACACACACACACACACACAGAGTTTATTTGTAGCAGTTAAAACTGGAGTAGGTGCAGCTTTGCAACTTAAACCAGGCAAATTTGTACCTTTGTGTGGAAGGAGCCAAGAGGGGGTTTTCTCTCATTTCCTTCCTGTGTCCCTAGGAGATCCCAGTGGAGGACGCCTCTGGTTTCATGGCCACTCCCACAGCAGTGGTCGCGGTGTTCTTCTTCCTCACACTCAGACCCCCTTTCCTACCCAGCCCACCCTGCCTCTTTCTAGATGCTGTGGACAAAACCCTGAACCTGGCCCTAACTTGCTTTGTGACCTCAGGCTGCCTGCTGCCTCTCTCTGGTCTTGCAGCTCAGCTTCCTGACTCAGGTCAGTTTGCTGCCTGATCTTGCCGCTTAAAAGGCCTTGGATACTGTGATCCAGAGAGCTGAGCCAGACCCCGTCCCAGGGCAGAGCTGGCCTCCCAGGGTGCGCTGCAGCTGCCTCTTGCCGGGGTAGCACAGGAGAGCCTGAGGTTCAACGTGGAGCGTGTCTGGGCAGTGCAGGCAGGACTGGGGGCAGAGCATGCCCACCCTCCTTGTCTGGAGGCCCCTCAGCACTGCTGGGGCCCAGCCCACAGCCAGCCCCAGGCTCCGGGATGAGGCAGGGGCCTTCCTCGGTGCCAACATGACCTCTGCCAGGGACACGGGCTGTCTTAGGTTCTTGAGGCGCTTCTGTTTCTCAGCACCTGCTTCCCTCGGTGGCCCCCCCTCCCAGGGAGGGAGGCCAAAGGTCCTAACGTTTGGGGCTATCGACTCGCATTGTCCTTAGCCCCGTTGTGCAGTGCTGGGGGCTCCATTTCCCTCCGTTGTGGCCAGGCCCGTCCCCCAGCCTTGCTCGCTGCAGGGCGGGCCGCTGTGCCTCTGACTTCCTGTTTGTGCGCGGTGGGCCCTGCGGCTTCTCTCTTGTTGTCTCCACACCCCGCAGGTTATCTGGGCTGCCATCTTCGCCTGCCTGCCGAGTTCGGGCCCCAGGCCTGTGCGGCTGCAGGGGAGGCTTCGTTGTCTTCTCCACCTTCCCGTGCAGACGAGACCCCCGCCTTTCTCCCACCCTCTGGGCCTGCTCTCCCTTGCAGGCGTTAGGCCTTCAAAAGACCATTTGCTCCCCGTTTCTCCTCCTTGCCCGGTCAGCTTCTGCCCTCTTTATCTCCTCTCCTTCCAAACCCTCTTCCATCCGTACTCCAGGAAGCCCCCTCTGATGGGCCCCCGTGACTCTGAGGCCGCCACTGCAGCATCTGTTAGTCTAGCCCCATAGGCCCCTCAACCCCACCCAGGACTACTATGCTCTTATTGCTGCAGTTTTGTGAGCTGTCAGTACGCGTGGAGGCGTAGGCACGTGTTCTGCATCACCTGTCTGATTCAGGGCTCGCTCAAGTAAGAACCCCCGTCCCCATTAGGCCTGAAGCCTTGCACCTGCTTTAGGTATGCGCTGCTCACTCACACCAACCGACGAAGCTCCCGTGCCCTGCACATGTATCTGTGTCTTGCCTATCAGGCTGGGGGGCCCTGAAGACAGGGCTGTGCCCTTTTCTCCTCAGGTTCACCTTTACCTGCCCACAGCCCCAGCTTGGCACACAAAGGTGGCTGTCCCCAAGGTCACCGAGGTGGGGTGGGGCTGGGGATTAGGAGCCCGGAGCCCTCCGGGAGGCCAAGCCCAGGCCCAGCAGCCCCAGGCCCCTGCTCTGGTCCCGCTTTGTTTCTGATGCCAACGGCCCCACCGCTACTCCTTCTTAGCGCGGCCCCTATCCCTCCTCCCCTTTGGCTATCTCTGAGCAGGTACGAGGAGCGCCAGAACTGGAAAGGACCACGGAGGACACGTTCTAGCAGAGTCCCAGTGAGCCCAGGCTGCCCACTGAGTGCCTGGCTGAGCCCAGACCTGCCCCCAAGGGGCAGAGTTTGAAGAATAGGCTTGAACTCCTCTCTCCTCCACAGAGAGGCCTCCTGTCTCAGGCACCTCCTCGCCCAGTGACTGGCCATCATCAAGGTTTAGTTTCTCTCATCCCGGGCACCTCTGGAAGCAGGAGTGGGAGCCGTGTCTCTCCCAGAGGCGCCTGTGTTCCGAATCCACGCCCACCTCCCCCCAGTCACCTCCCAAGCTCGGGCCTCAGATTCCCAAGTGAGCCTTCCTGGGCATTTCCGGGGAAGAGGCAGGGGTGTCCAGGAGTTTGCAGCGGGCCTCCCTCAAAGCGCATCTGTAGGCCTGAGCTGGGACGTCACCCCCAGTGTGTGTGTGTGGTTCTGGGCCTGCTGTGCCTCTCTAGAATGGGGACTGTGGGTCCTCTGGGCTCCTCAAGCTGTGTGTGTGTGTGTGTGTGTGTGTGTGTGTGCGTATCTGTGTGTATGTATGTGTGTGTGTCTGTGTGTACGCACGTGTGTGTGTGTGTGTGTGTGTGGGCATGCCCGCACACAGGCATCCACTGCTCGTCCCTCAGGTTCCTGTTGCTCAGTCACTCAGGCCACACCTATGGGTCACGCAGCCCCGAGCAGGGCTTCTAGTCCAGGGCTCCTGTTCCCGTCACCTGCTGGCTCTGACTGCCTCTGCGTCCTTATCTCAGACCTTGCCCCTTCCCCGTCCTTGATTTTGTTTCTGGTGTCCCTGTTCTCTTGGTTTGAGGCCCACCAGGGCTGGGGGAGAACTCCAGGGTATGGAGGCCCTGACCCGCCCCCCTCCCACACCCCCGGCCCCCGGCCCCCGGCCCCCGGCCCCCGGCCCAGTTCCACGCTTCCTCAGCCCCAGCGTCAGGGTGGAAGGAGCGAAAGCCCCAGCCCTTCCAGAAACCGCCTGACCCTGGGAGCTCTGTGGATGGGGAGGCTGGGCCTTAATCTCTCTCCTGGGTGGGGGTGGGAAATCAGTGTCGGTCTTGGCCTAGGGCACTGAGGAAAAACAGAGGAAATGCAGCCTCTGATGTCACGCGGGAGCAGGCCTCATGGACGGCCCCACCCTGCTCAGGACAGGAGAGAGGCCCGCTTGGGGCTGGGGACTGCTGAGGGACCAGTGTGTCTCTCGGAAGGAAGCTCAGGTCTGACTTGACGCAGGTCACAAGCTGAGGGAGCCTGTGGCAGAGCTGGGCCCCCACACCAGGCCCCCTGGCTCCCAGCCTGTGACTCTCGTGTGCTGGGGCAAAACACGTCTGCGGTGATGACTCTAGGGGTGCTTTAGACAGAAGGTCGGGGTGGGGAGGGCGGCAAGATGCTCGCGGAGGAGGGGCCCTGAGGGTGAGGGTCCAGGAGCCCAGGTTACTGCACGGCTCTGATGTCCTCATCCTCTTACCGCCTAGGGCAGCCCCTTCCCCTGCACCCAGGGTCTGGAGCCGTGGGCTGTTAAAGGAGCGCCGTCCCATTGCCGGCCAGCTCGCCGTCCTCACCAGTACTGTCTCTTCGGACCCTGCAGGCGGAGGACCCTGTTCCCCGTTCTCTGTCCCATTCAGGGGCCGGGAGATGGATAACGATGTTCCAGGTTGAGGGCTGCTGGCCGTGAAGGAAGGGGTGCAGGCGGTTTCCTCCCTGCTGCTTCCCCCCGGGTGCCAGTCCTCGTCTGGGCCTCTGGATCTGAGAGGTCCCACAGTCTCTGTGGGCCTGACACGGAATGGGGGACCCAGAGGAGATGCCCGTGGCCTTCTGGGAAGGAGCCACTGGGTGATTCTCGTCCACTCCTCGCCGCTTCCCCGCCTCCTTACCCCTGGCTCAATCCATCCGTCTTGACTCCAGAGCCAAGCCCACTGAGGGGCTTGGAGAGCCTTGGGGAAAATGTGTGACCCGGACCCAGCTCACCCCAGCCCCCCACCCAGTCCCACACCCTGTTTCCCGCCCCCCCAGCCAGGGGCCCCGGGATGGGCAGCTTCCTGCCTTCCCCATGGGGAAAGCGGGGGCGGCATGCAGGTGGGCGGGCCCCGTGCCCACATCCGGTAGCTGCTTAGAACCCCTCCGCGGAGCCTCCTTCCCTCCAGTCCTCCAAGCCCCATGGCGCCCAGGCCCTGCCCGAGACCCTAGATCCCACCACTGCTCTGCCCTGCCCTACGGGCCTTGAGGGAAGCCTGGACACCGAGTCTAGTGCCTACAGGCTCACCGGGCCCAAGTGTGACCCCCCTGACTGTGCTGAGAGCTCAGGCCTGGTCTCCTGCGGGTGGTGCTGGGCGGAGGGGTGGCTTTGCGGGGTGCTGAGGACAACTGACCGCCTGGAGGGTACAGTGATGTGCTGGCCCAGAGCCCGTCAAACATCTGCACCTCTGTGGCCTCTCTGGGCAGCACATTTAGAGGAGCCACGGCCCGGTCTGAATGCCACTGCTGTCCCGAAGGGAAGGGCGTCTTCTGGGCTGGGGTCAGCGGCGTAGGGCTCCGAGAGAGGGTCCTTTTCTTGTGCTGGAATTCAAGCCTCTGTCTTGGGTCCTCTCCGAAGGGCCTGGCAGGGAGCCCTGACCTCCTGGGGTCACCCCTGTGGCCGTCCCAGGCTCCTAACCCATCCCCGGAGCTGGTGCCATGGGGGGAGGGCAGGCCTGGGGTCCCGGAAGCCACCTGCCCAGGGTGTGTGCGCTGTCTCTGCAGCCCCCCTCCCGCCAATTCCCAGCCTCGGCTCTGGTTTCCTGTCGGTCTGTCCTCCCCAGGGAGGGGAGGGGCGGCTAATCGGCCCCGCGGTGTGGAGGCGGGCTCCAGGACCGTTGGGCGCCCTGAGATCTGACCCACGTGGCCTCGGGGTTATAAGCCCTGCCCGCCCTGAAGGGAACCCCACTTGGGAGCCTGCAGCACAGGGCTTGCTGCCTTCAGCCCGGCAGCATCAGGTAAGGATCCGAACCTTCACTTCAGCCCCAGCCGGGGCTCCTGGACTCTGGGCCTCAAGGGCCGATGAGGGGCTGGGGCCGCAGGCCCCGGGCGGAGACGTGCTCGGGAGGGGCTTCGGAAGCTTGGGTGCCAAGGCTTCCTAGCAGAGCTCTAGGCAAAGAGGTGCAGGAGCCCTCGCCTCGATGGCTTCTGTGGTGGGCCAGGCCCTCAGGATGCCGGGCCTTGACTTCCCTCTGGACAAGGAGGGTAAGAGGGCTCCTGGCCCCCAGGGAAGAAAGAGGGGTCCAAGGTTTCCAGGGACAAGGGCCGGAGAGTAGGGTGGGCATGGCAGAGGGCGGGCAGAGGCTGAAAAGTGGGACTCGCTGTCAGTGAGCCGTGCTAAGCGCCCCGCTCCCCGCAGCGTGGTCTCCATCGCCGTCAGGAGAGCCTTGGGCTCCTGGCCGGGGAGCCCCCGGGGTGGCGGGTGAGGGAGTCAGGCCCCGGGCTGCGGAGGAGGCTGCGGCCCCAGGCCTGGGCTCTGACTCGGGAGCGCAGGGAGGGTATGGCTGGAAGCGGTCGCCCAGGGGGTCAGACCTGGGCACTAGGGCGAGGCCTCCCGAAGAGCCGTGGTCTCTACCTGGTCGTCCCCGAGAGTGGGGGGGTGGGGTGGAGCCCGGGGGGGGGGGGGAGGGGAGGGAAGAGGGAACCAAAGAGGAAGTTGGGGGAGGGAGGCAGAGGAGGCCGGGTCTGGCGCCATGCTGAGTCACCGCCCACGGGGCCCAGGGCGGGCCCTCGGGGCCACGGCCGGGCGCCGGGGTCTCAGGGAGCCACGGGGAGGGCTGGGGGCCCTCGAAGCAGGAGTCAGGAGGAGGAGCGGGCGGCCCGAAGAGTACCTGCCGACGGACAGACAGACAGTGCAGTCACCCATAAAGTAGAAAGCACTACTAACAGCACTGGAGGGTGTAGTGTTTCCTACTTTATGGATGAGTGTACTGTGGGCTTCAGAGACCGCGCCGCCGCCGCCCGCCACCGAATTCCTCCGCGTTCGGGACGGCGTGTGACAGGTGAGCCCCTCAGGTGCCCTCCCCACCCCGCCCAGACCCCTGAAAGGTCGCCACGGCCCCCCATGGCCCGCCCCTCCTGGGTCCGGCCAACCCGGGAGATGCGGCGTCAGCTCCTCGGCCGCCCCGAGGGCCGGCAGGGTGGACGCCTGGACCTGATGCAGCTGGGGAGAGGCCCCAGTGCAGGCCCAGCCACCAGAGGACAGATGCCAGGATGAGGAAGAGGCGGGAAGGCGGGGGAGACGGAGGGGAGTGGGGGGGCGCGCCTGGGACCCCAACACTAATAAAGAATGGACTCTGCTGCCGTTGTGTCCGAGACTCTGTCGAATGGGCGTAGCAGGCACATGGATGCGGTGGGCACACAGAAGGGCTGGCGGGGACCACTCTCTCTCCTGAGAGAAATGGGTTTGCCTCTGCCTGTGAGACCAGAAGAGGGCTCTGGGCCTGGTCGGGCCTCACCCCGAGGAGGGAGGGCATGCCTGGGCCGAGGACCTCCCTGCAAACTGAGGGAAGTGGGCAGGACTTCAAGGGGCACGGCTGCCAGGCGCCCTCCCGCCTTTTAGCCTGGCTCTGGCTCAGCCCTGCCCTCCCCCTGCTTTTCACACCCCCGTACTGAAGGCTGCCTACCTCTAAGTTCTAATCTTAGAAAGTCTAGGGGGTCCTGTTTATTTATTTATTTTTAAAAAATTTTTTTATTTATGGCTGCATTGGGTCTCCGTTGCTGCGTGCGGACTCTCTCTAGCTGCGGCAAGCGGGGGCCACTCTTCGCTGTGGTGCGCAGGCTTCGCATTGCGGTGGCTTCTCTTGTTGCGGAGCACGGGCTCCAGGCACGGGGCCTTCAGTAGTTGTGGCACGTGGGCTCAGTAGTCGTGCCTTGTGGGCTCTAGAGGGCAGGCTCAGTAGTTATGGCGCACGGGCCCGGTTGCTCCACGGCATGTGGGATATTCCCGGACCAGGGCTCGAACCCGTGTCCCCTGCATTGGCAGGCGGACTCCCAACCACTGTGCCACCGGGGAAGTCCTGTTTTTTTTTTTTTAAACATCTTTACTGGAGCGTAATTGCTTTACAACGGTGTGTTAGTTTCTGCTGTATAACAAAGTGAATCAGCTATACATATACATACATCCCCGCATCTCCTCCCTCCTGTCTCCTGTCCACCCTCCCTATCCCTAGGGGGTCCTGTTAGTATACGAATTGGGCACAAACTCACCGTGGCTCGTACAAAAAGCATCGTATATGTAGACAAGGGCACAGATGCTAAAACGCAAAGCATACACCAGCACATGAGTGCATTTACACAGAGGGCCCCATACACATACGCTATCAACACATGTATAGGGAATTCCCTGGCGGTCCGTGGGTTAGGACTCTGCGCTTTCACTGCCGGGGGCCCGGGCTCGATCCCCAGTCGGAGAACTAAGATCCCACAGGCTGCGTGGTGCGGCCAAGAGAAGACACACACACACACACACACACACACACACACACATTTACAGTGGTATATATACATGTGACATGGCCGGCATGTCACACAATGACACCCAGGGTATACCCACACTCAGGACACATACATCTTCAGTAGTACACACACATGCAGTGATATAAACACATATGATGTGTGTCACAGATAAAAGAGCATACGAATACACACATGGTGACATTCACATAATAAACACATTGGTTCTGTACACATATGCATATAGTGACATGTTCATACACGGTAAATATACAATAGAGACATGGTTATATATATCTAGATATATAGATATCAGTAAAACCATGTCATTTATGTCATTACATATTCTCATGACTGTATGTGAGTGTGCCATTATATATTGTGTAATGTCATCCATATACATTTGTCATGACATACGTGTTGTAATTTTTACACTCACACAATCATAGCCTCACATATACATCCCAGCGCATGACACTGTGGCAAGGAGATATATACACGATGGCACATACCCAGAAACGTGCATACCTATATACCCAATGAGACCACAGACACATAACAGCACACATGCATACATACATATATCTGTGTGAGTATGTATATAAAATAACACAGTGTCCCCCCACATATATAGAGAAAACAAATTTATGTCTATCCTGTATATGTGTACTATACACACACATGCACCCTGACATAAACATCAGCGACACACATCATGCACTGGTGCACATACTGATCTGTACACTGATTTAGGGAAGTGAGGAGGTCACCTCTTTCTCATGCCCCGCCCCGCCCCACTGCCCCGCAACAGTTCCATCAGCTCTGGCCTGGGTGGAGCCCACCGTCAGCGGCTCTGTGGCTCAGTGCGGCTGGTGCTATTCCACAGGGGCACCACACGGGGGCCCCCGACCTTAGGCAAGACTGGCTTGAGTCTCAGGTTCAGGTGGACTGAGTCTCAGGTTCAGAGGCCTCTCTCAGGCCCTTGCCGACATCCGTGTCTCTGGGGACTCCACCTAGGCCCCTGCCCCCATACAGAGGCTGGCTTACAGGTCTGGGAGTTCCACATCCTTGTCCCCAAATGCCATTTTCCCATAGCAAAAAGGCCCAAGACTAGACAGAAGATGAGCTTCCTGACAGTCTGGGGCGAAGCCAGCCCAACAGGCCGCGTGGCCTTCCCTGCTGGCCCGAGATGGCCAGGTTGCCCCCAGAATGCAACCTGCCAGGAGCAAGCGAAAGCAATTCCCTCCGCCTACTTCCACCTCTGTCTCTGCTTCTATCTTCTTCTTGTCATTACCTTGATTTCCCTCTCTCTCTCTTTGTTTCATCTCAAATCCCGTCTTTTCTATTCCTGCCATTCTCCATGGCTGGATCCCTTGTCTATCTGTCATACCAACTCCTGTCTCTGTCTCTACCTGGCTTGGGCTGGGACTGATGTGGGGAGAACTGTCTGCAGCCCCCCTGTCTCTGTACCCTGGAAAATGTGGGTGTGTGTGTGGGAGGGGTGGGAGGTCACATGTTGGGGGCACTGGACCGAGATCCTGTAAGGAACCTGCTCTTCCCTCTGTCCCGACACTGCCTGCCGGTCCAGCCCACCAGTCCAGCGCCATCACCATGGAAACCAGCAGCCGACTTCCTATTGGTGGGTAGGAGGGGAGGGGGGAGGGGAGAGCTGGCTCTCCCTCACTCACCCCCTTATTCTGAGGCTCAGCCCTCCTCGGCGCCCACCATTTCAGGGCTCCGGGACTGTAGGGGACCCTTCCAGTCCCCAGAGCCGAGGCCAGCAGGGACGGAGACTATGAGGCAAGCAGCCCACCGACCCAGGCCTCCTTAAGACCAGCCCAGCCTCCTAGCAAGCTGGCGAGCAGCAGCGGAGGAGAGAAGCAGGAGATAAAGGACCACAGCAGACCTTTGGGGATCACCCCAGCAGCTCCTGTGGACCCTAGCCAGGCTGAGGGATCGTGATGGATGGTCAGACTCACAGACGCTGACGGACACACCACGACAGCGATGCACACAGCAGCACAGCACTGAGACACTCAGACACAAACGGTGACAGCATCACACACTGCCACAGCCCTGCAATACAGACAGCCACACACAGAGAAACAACCGGTAACTCTGAAACAGGCACAGACAGTGACACACAGAACCACTACCCCGCGGCACGCACAAGTGGGGGCACCCATCCTCCAAACACACACAGCAGCGCTGACCGGCACAGGCAGACCTGGAGACACGCGCACACCCTCACCCTCACCCGGGCACGGCTGTCGGCGGCCTCTGCACATCCTCCCCACCCCCACGGGGACACCCGTGCTCCTCCACACACTTGCGCGCACACACAGCCACGAACAGACACAGCTCGCGTACCCCCGGCTCAGCTCTGGCAGCCCCGACTCCTGCAGCCTCCTTTGTGGGTGAGGAAGAACTCAGTCAACCTTGGATGGAGCTTCGGTGAAGCCAAGAGCTCAGAGAGGAAAGGGTCTGGCCTGGCGTGACCCTCACCGGCCCCTCCACCTGGCTGGGTGATGTCCCCCCGCCCGGGTCCTGGGGACACTTGGCAGAACCATGGAGCAACTGACACCCCTCCCCCGGCCGGGGGACCCCGGAAACATGGAGTCATGGGCACTGCCCGCCTGGCAGAGCTGGACTCCAGGCCAGGGGGGCGAACCTGGAGGTGCATCCCCAAGCATTGCCGATACTCCGGCAGCTCTGCGTGTTGGAGAACTGAGGCCTGAGGAGAGCTCCGAGCCCGAGGGAGCCCGAAGCCCCAGGTCTGTGGGGGGCATCCAGCCTGAAAGAACAGAAACTGGGCCGCCCGGCCCCGGGCCGGGAGCATTGAGCTCTGGACTCAGCTGCCAGAGGCTGGAGGGCAAGGAGGTGGAGGCTTTCTCTAAGGTAAGGGTGCTGCGGACGGTTGGGGTCTGCGAGGTCGGGGATCTCACCATGCCCTCCAGCCTGGGCATGACACGCAACTTCACTGCCCACCTCTCTTCTCCGGGCCCATCTCTGTCTGTGGGTTCGTCTCTGTGACTGTCTGTCCTCCCTCCTTTGGTCAGGAATCTCACTGGCTCCGTTTTTTGCCATCTGTCTGTCCTTCTGACTCTGCCTTCTCTGTCTACCTCTGGCCCTCCCCCTTCCCCCTCCCTCTGTGAGTCTCTCTCTGACTGTCTGTCTGTCTATGTCTGTGTGTCTCCTCTGCAAGTCTCTGTCCTTGGGGGCTGGAGGATGCTGGGGGCGTGTGGAGGTGTGTGATGGAATCAGAGTCCAGAGGAAGCAGATTCAGGGGAGGGGGCTCAGTGCTGGGCTGAGCCAGGGAGGACAAGTTTTGGGTTCGGTACGAGCAGTCTCCTGTAGAAGATGGAGGGACCAGGACTTTGGGGGACTCAGGGGCCCTGAAGAGCCTGGAGGAGTGCGGATGGGAGCTCGAGCTGGCATTTCCCAAGAGGGGAAGATGGGCAGGGATGGGAAGAATCGAGGACTAGCAGACAGGGTGCCAGGGTTGGGGGACGCTAGTGTCGGCAGGCTGGACTGAACAACCCCTTCTCCTGGGTCTCCTGTGCTCCCCCCGAAGGCCTGAACTGTGTGGGAGAAGCTTCTCGTCTCCATGTCTCCTTGGACTGTGGAGGGGGACTGCTTCCCTATGGAGGGCTCTGGTTTCCACAGGTAGGGTGGGTTCCTGAGTCGCTGTGCCCTGTCCTTTCCCATGTCAGGGCAAGCTGAAAATGGGCTTTGGGGACAGGCCCAATCTGGAGCTGCTGAGGGCCGTGGGGGAGCTGCAGCAGCGCTGTGCCATCCTTAAGGAGGAGAACCAGATGCTGGTGAGGCTTGGAAAGCGAGTCCTGGGTCCTGGTTGGCGCTGGGGGGAGGCAGACTCAGACACCCCGGGCCTCTGCCTCGGCGTCCTCCTCATCCCATGAGCATCGCTCCAAGTGGGAGCTCCATGGAGCTGACATGACCCCAAGACCCGGAGAGGGTGAACCCCTACCTAGAGTTGCCAAGAACCCCACTGTGAGCCCAGGACTCTAGCCCAAGGCCCGGGCTGTTTAGGATTGGGTCTGGGGGGTGCTCCCCACATGCCCCAATTCTGGCTGACCCCTTGTCAGAGGAAGAGCAGCTTCCCCGAGACGGAGGAGAAGGTGCGGAGACTGAAGCGGAAGAACGCGGAGCTGGCGGTCATTGCCAAGCGCCTGGAGGAGAGAGCCCAGAAGCTGCAGGAGACTAACCTGCGGGTGGTGAGGCTGGGAAGCCACTGGATGGAGGCTGGGCGACCAGGGAAGAGGGGCGCCAGGGCTGGGCCGGAGAACCAGAACATGACCCCAAGACCCGGAGAGGGTGAACCCCTACCTAGAGTTGCCAAGGACCCCACTGTGAGGCTTGGGAGTCACGGACCCTTAGCACCTAGGAGAGCAGGAACCCAGGGGCTGAGGTGTAGGAAGGGCAAATGCCAGCCAGGCTAGGAGGCTGAGGGTTTCTGGAGCTACAGGAGGGAGGGGAGGGCTGGGCGGGGAGCTCCTGAGCAGGCAGGGAGCAGGATTCTGGATCACCACGTGCTGGTGCTGGCTGCAGCCTCCCGCTGAGCTCATCTCTGGGTGCAGATCTGCTGGGGGCAGGGATGAAAACCCATCACAGTGGCAGCCCTCAATTAGCAGCATCCTTTGGGCCTAAACTAGGATGTGCAGTTAACCCTTTCACTCCCGCTTGAGGATGGCAGGGATTGGGGCAAAGGGAGGCTGTTGGTCTCCTGAGGGTAGATGCAGACCCAGGGTAGAAGCAGGAGGCCACACTTGTAGGTTTTCATCCCAACCCCTCCTGTGAGAGGAGCTGAGGAGTGGGAGGACCGCCCCAGCCCTCAGATGACGTTGGCCTTACCCCTCCTCTGGCCAGGTGAGTGCTCCCATGCCCAGTCCAGGGGCCAGCTTGGAGCTGTGCCGGAAGGCCCTGGCCCGCCAGCGAGCCCGGGACCTCAGTGAGACAGCCAGTGCCCTGCTGGCCAAGGACAAGCAGATTGCTGCCTTGCAGCGGGAGTGCAGGGAGCTGCAGGCCAGGCTCACCCTGGCTGGCAAGGTGCGAGGAGGCCCTGGTCACCCCTTCCAGCTCAGCCCTACACAGGGCCGCCTGCTCGGCAGTGTGGGATGTGGACTGAGATGTTAATGAGATGCAAATAAAGCGAGAAGGTGGAGGCTGCTGGGGAGTAGGTTCCCCTGGCAACGGCCCAGGTGGCAGCGGGGAGAGAAGGAGCCTGAACCGAAGTGGGTGGAGCCATGAGTCCCAGACCTGGGAATTTCTGTGCTCCAGGCTTCAGGTTGCATGCCAGTGGGTCTGACTGTATGAATCCACACATACCTCACACTAGTGTGAAGAGATGCTCTCAAGGCACTTAGCACAGTGCCGGGTACGCCGTGAGTGCCCAGTAAACGAGTTCCTGGGAATATTTGCACACGGGCTAGCGGAAGCATGGGGCTCTGTAAGCATGCATCTATGAGCAGGCATGTATGCATGGGGGGATGTGTACCTTCCCCCGCCCCGGAGCCCCTCCAGTCAGGCGGAGGGCGGGCTCTGCTGGGCATGGCGTGGGGCTGGGCAGGGGTTAGGCCCGACTCCCTTCCTTGTCCCGCGGCTCCAGGAGGGCCCCCAGTGGCTCCACGTGCGGGACTTCGACCGGCTGCTGCGGGAGTCCCAGCGGGAGGTGCTGCGGCTGCAGAGGCAGATCGCCCTGCGCAACCAGAGGGAGCCGCCCCCGCCGCCTCGGCCCCCAGGCCGGGCCGCCCCGGCCAGAGCAGGGGCGCCCGCCCCCGGGGCCCCGGGAGAGGTGAGCGCCGGCGCATGGGCAGGTGTGTGGGTGTGCGGAGATGGGGGTGGGAGCGGCTCGGGGCCGCTCAGGGCCCCGACGACGCGGTGGTGGCGTGCGCGCTGCAAGGGCTTGGGGGACTGTCCCCAGCTGGGAGCAGGGTCCTCTGCCCGGGCCCCCGGGGCTCGTACCTGCGCCGCGCCCGCCCCCGGGGGCTCGGGGTCCGCCCTCCGCAGGCCTGAGGCCCGCGGCCCGCCCCGCCGCCCCCGCCGTGCCGCCAGTGGTACGGCCCGGCTGCAAATCCCCGGTTGCCCTGGCAGCCACCCGGGGCCCAGCCCGCGCCGCCGCCTCCCGCCGCAGCCGCCGCAGCGCGGGGACGCCCCCTTCAGCGCCCGCCTGGTCCGTCAGGCCCGGCCCGGCTACTCGGGGGCGGCAGTGTGTCCGTCCCCAGCTCCAGGTACGGGCGACCCTCACTGGGCGCCGGGCTGAGGTGGCCCCTGGTCCGAGGGCTAGGGACCCCGCTCCGGACCCCCAGGACTTAGAGGTCTGGCTCCTCTCCATCCTCTGTACTGGGCAGCACTTAGGTCCGCCTCCTTCCGGGAAGAGGGGAGGGAGAAGGGACCTCCTGGCGACCAAGGCCTCAGGGTGTGGGATGCTTCTTGCTCAGATTTTGCCCCTCTGCCTGGCCCAGAGAGGGAGATGCATCGCCCATCAAGACCTGTCCTCCTCCGGAGTTTGCCCGGATAACTGGGACGTGCAATAGTGTGGGCTTGGTGGAAGCTGGGAGGAGGGTCTGGCCAGGTCTGCAGGCTCTGGGCCGAGCCCAGATTCTATGGATCCATAACCCTTAGCTCTGGGGACACCACATCCCTGGGGGCCCAGGCAGCCTCCTAGTTCTCTGCCAGTCGCCGAAGGACACCGAGGACAGTTATTGAGCGCAGAGCAGCGTTGGAAGCTAAAAAGGGAAAGCGTTGGCCTGGATAAGGGACCCATCTCCCAGGGCACGCGTGGGTCTCAGGCTCTCAAAGCACTGTGTCTGGAGGACACAGGGGTGCGGCCTCTGCTCTTCCACATCAGCTGGAGACGAGGGGATACGGTGGGGGGCAGACAGCACCCCTACTTCCCGGGCAGGGATCTCTTTGCTGACCGTGAGATGGGGTGGGAACCTCCCTCAGACAGGCGGGGCTGGGGGGTAGGCTGCCCTGAGGCCCTCTGCCCCTGGCCATTTCCAGGCCACGCCCCAGGAGGATGTGGACAACCCACCCGTGGTCCTAGGGGAGCCAGAGAAACAGCAGAGGGTGCAGCAGCTGGTAAGTCCCAGGTCGAGGGCTGGAGGAGACCCATTCTGGGTGGATCTGCCTTCCCACCTGAGGAGCTCCATTCTGACCCCACAGGAATCAGAGCTCAGCAAGAAGCGGAAGAAATGCGAGAGCCTGGAGCAGGAAGCCCGGAAGAAGCAGAGGCGATGTGAGGAGCTGGTGAGCGCCCAGCCTGGAGGGCCTCCCGGGGGGCCAGCTCCACCCTTCCCCCAGGCCAGCCGGGTGGCGGGCTCCCCCCAGCTCCGCCTCCTTCCCTCCTGCCCAGGGAGTGCGCTTGTCCTCCCGTTCCGCGGGGTTCCCCTTCCCTGGCTGATGCAGGTTCCAGGTCGGGGAGGGCAGTGTCCTCTGTGTGGGGAGAGGAGGAAGGTGGGCGCTGGGACCCTCCCCAGAGGTCCTCTGGTCTCGCAGGAACTGCAGCTGAGGGAAGCCCAGAGTGAGAATGCCCGCCTCGTGGAGGAGAACTCCCGGCTCAGTGGGAGAGCCACGGAGAAGGAGCAGGTAGCGGCTCTGCCCAGGTCCGGCTAGGCCCCTGGTCCTCCGCCCCCCACCCCGGACTGGGCTAGAGTATGACGCATACTCTTACCCCTGGTGAGGATGCTGGGGGTTGAGGCTCACACCCTGCACTCCCTGGCGCTGCCCGCTCTCCAGGTGGAATGGGAGAACGTGGAGCTGAGGGGCCAGCTCCTGGGAGTGACGCAGGAGAGGGACTCGGCCCTTCTCAAGAGCCGGGGCCTGCAGAGCAAGCTGGAGAGCCTGGAGCAGGTGCTGAAGGTGAGGGGCCTGTGTGTGTGGGGGCGGGGGGCATCGGTCCCTGGCACAGGGAGAAAGTGGGACAGTGGCACTCTGTGGGGCACTGGGGTGTAGGCCGAGTCCTGGTGCCGCTGGCCCTTCCCTTCTCTAGCCTCAGTTTCCTTTTCGACAGAGAGTATCTGGAACACACGGTGTCTGAGGCACCCTCATCTTCGATCTTCTATAGGAACTGTAGAGCAGGGCTTGGGCCTTGACGCGGGCTCTTGCGTTTCAGCACATGCGGGAGGTGGCCCAGCGGAGGCAGCAGCTGGAGGCGGAGCATGAGCAGGCTCGGCTTAGCTTGCAGGAGAAGCAGGAGGAGGTCCGGAGGCTGCAGCAGGTGGGTGCAGGGTTGGGGGGGGCCGAGCGGGGGAAGGGTGGTAGGTTGCCGGACCCCGGCTTTACCGTCACTCATCCAGTGGGTATTTACTGAGAACCCACTGTGTGCCAGGCACCGTGCCGGGCACTGGAGGGACCGGGAGGGGGCAAAGGTCAGGACCCTGACCGATCAGCAAGTAAACAGATCCAGGAGTGAGGTGATCCCAGTCACGGACAAGCGCAGTGGGGGAGGTGACCAGGATGATGTGACACAGAGTGGCTGGGATGGGGTGAGCGGCCTCTGTAGAGAGCTCGGCAGGGAAGGCCTCTAATACCTCAGGGGCCAGAAGGAGCCAGCTGATGAGCACTCCAGGGAAGGGGAATAGATGTGCCAATGCCCTGCGGCAGGAGGGAGCTTGGGGGTGCAGACCAGTGCGGCTAGAACGTGGTAGGATGGACGGAACAGCCGGAGTGGGCAAGAGCCAGGCCTCAGAGGTCACGGGAAGGGTTTGGATATTTTGCTCTCTGAGTAGTTAGAAGCTGTTGAAAGGTCCTGAGCAGGGGAGTGGCATGATCTGATTCATCATTTTAGAGGATCGCGCCGGCAGCACGGCGGAGGATGGACGGGGCAGTGGGCACGGAAGCAGGACAGTCAGCTGCCGGGTGGCTGCAGGGGTCCAGGCGGGAGATGGTGGCTGTCTGTCTGGATTAGGGTGTAGCAACACAGGTGAAAGGAAGTGGGTAGATGTGAAATATTATTTGGGGCACAGAACTGACAGGGTTCACCATGGGATTCCAGTCGAGTGCCCGTTCTTTCACCCATTTGCTGACTAAATGGAGGGCGAGGCCTTTCACTCCCCAGGAGTGAGGGATGAAGCCCTCAGATGTGAGAGGCGGGGAATCCTGAGTTCTGTTCCGGCCAACGTCGGGCTGCGTGTTAAACACTCAGGTGGAGATGTCCGTAGACGGCTGGGTTTGTGAGTCTCGAGTCCTGGGGACGCTGGTCTTGGAGACAAGTTTTGGAGTATTCAGTGTGTCTAGTCGGGTGACTCGAGGGGACCCTTTGGGAGAGAGTAAAAGCAGGCCCAGCACTGTGCCCTGCGGCGCCCTAACACTCCAGAGGGGTAGAAGATGAGCCGGCAGCAGAGGCTGAGGAAGAGCGTCGAGAGGAGGGAAACGCTGAGGCAGGAGGTCCCGGGAAGAGAGAAGCAGCCTGAGGCCCCTCTCGACCCTGTTGCGCCCTGGCTCCGTCCGTCCGGGGTGGGGGTCAGCGGGAGGAGGCCTCGGCCCCTTCCCAGCCCCCTTCCCTCTTTCTCCCCCGTCCTCTCCCCTCCTCCCCTTTCTCTCTCCCTTCGCCCTCCCTACCCTCCCCCCTTCCATCACACTCTATCCCACCCCCATTCCTCACCCTTCTCCTCTAGCGTTTTGCCTCCTCCCACCCGTAGGCCCAGGCGGAAGCCCAGAGGGAACACGAAGGGGCCGTGCAGCTGCTGGAGGTGGGTCCCTGGGGGTGGCCGTTAGCTCTGCCCGCTTCGGGGAGGCTGGAGAGGTTCAGAGAGCGCTGGAATGGGTGGCGTGGGTGTGTGGGGAGTGGGCTCCCAGGGAGGGCCCCTAAGTGCTCTGGGGCCTGGGGGGATCCCCTCCCGCTTTGGCCCTGCAATATCCTTCCCTTGAGCAATTGCTTAGGCGGTCTAGGGAGCTGACTGGGCGGGGTCCGCTTGGGCCCCTCCTTCCTTCCCTCCCTCTCCGGGCAATGACCTCCAGGGCAAGGCTTCTAACCTTCCTCTGTGCTTTCCTCCCCTGCCACAGTCTACCCTGGATTCCATGCAGGTACGTCCTCCTGATTCCCCACCTCCCTGCGGGGGGGCCTCCCCAACACCTCTCCAGGCTGGCCGAGCTGCGTCTCCTCCCTTGGGTCTAAGGGGTTCCAACCCTCAGGTCCAACGACGGGGGTGCGACTGGTAGCAGACCTGAGACTCCGTAGATGGGCTGGGATTCTCACAGGACATGTGGGCCACCGCCTCGTCCCAGATCTGCCACTGTGCTTGGCACACACAGGCCCTGCCCTCCTCTGAAACCTAGCCGCTGAGACCCTGAGGAAGTCCCTCGCCAGTCTAACCCGTGCTCTCCTTGACGGGGACTCTCCTGATCCCCGAGAAAAATTCCTGGGAATTGGTTCATTCCTGTCACAAAGATGTCCCTGGCTCCCGTGTGGGATCTCTCCGGGGACTTCTCTGAGGGCAGGGATTTGGGTCACTGACTGTGGCAGGGTGACAAGCCACGGAGCTGAGAAAACTGCTGCAGTGATACTGTGGTGGTGATGGGGGTAGGGCGACCCCTTTTGGCCTAGAAAGCCGCCACAAGCAGGAAGTGCCGCTGCCTGGGGCACGAGGCCTTGCTGCGAGAGTCAGGGCTGGGAGTGAGGCTGGCCCACAGCTCCCGGTCTTTACCCTCAGCTGCCCACTATTCGGGGCAGTGGGGCAGCCAGGCTGAGGGTTGGTGCCCAGGCCTAGGGGCTGGGCAGATGTGATCTGAAGCCTAGTGCGGGGCTGTGTGGAGATGGCACAGCTTGGATCTGGCAGCTTTGGTGGGTCTTGTGGCTTATCGTGGGTCTCGGCCCAGGTCCGGGTTCGAGAGCTGGAGGAGCAGTGCCGCAGCCAGACCGAGCGCTTCAGCCTCCTGGCGCAGGAGCTCCAGGCCTTCCGCCTGCACCCGGGCCCCTTGGATCTGCTCACCTCCGCCCTGGGCTCCGGTACCCTTGGGGACCGCCCGCCACCCCCCTGCTGCTGCTCCGCCCCCCAGCCCTGCCGGGGGTCTGGCCCCAAAGGTAAGGTAGACCCCAGTGACATTAGCCTGGAATCCCCAGGTCTGGGGTTTTTTGTATAGAGCAGAACTCAGGGTCAGAGAAGGCTAGCAACTCACCCACAATCACACAGCAAGTTAGAGCCAGGTGTGGCTTGAGCCAGGCTCCACTGGGGGAAAAACAAGCCCGCGGGGAGCATCTCGGCCCGCTGCTCCTCCCCTTCAACAAGGTCTCTGTGGCCGTGGCTGGGAGGTGGGCACTAGGAGGCAGTAGCAGGCAGTATGGGCTGGTGAAGAGCCAGCTGGGCTTCAGTGGGATCTCGTGGTCCCAGCTCCGCTCACGTAACAGTTCTTGATGCTGCTAACGCTCTGTGGGCCGTGTGTTCTGAGCTGTAAGACAGGAGCATCCAATGCACCTCATCAAGCTGCTCTGAGGAGCCCATGAAATAATATATGTAAATCACCTCCACCTCCACTTAGTAAGTTCCCCCCCCCCGCACCCAGTATTTCCCTTCTTGTAAGGAAACTTGGCCGTGGAGGGCCTGAGCCCTAGATCCAAGAGGACCCTTGGTCCCTGGTCGCTCCTCAGGCCACAGACCCCAAGGCTACATGTCATCTTTCCTTTAGACCTTGACCTCCCGCCAGGCTCCCCAGGGCGCTGCACCCCAAAGTCTTCCGAGCCTGCCCCTGCCACCCTTGCGGGGGGCCCCCGAAGGACGGCCAAGAAGGCAGAGTCTCTCTCCAACTCCTCTCGCTCCGAGTCCATCCACAACAGCCCCAAGTCATGCCCTACGCCCGAGGTCAGTGCTGGGGCGGGGCCTGGGGTCTGGCTCTGCCGTGGGGAAGGGGGGTGGGGAGGTGACCCAGGAGCTGGGTGGCCGCTGGCCCGGGTGGGGTCCGAAGCGGAGCCAGGCCCCCGGGAGAGAAGGGCCCGTGGATTCCTCCCGGTGGGCGGGGAGCTCAGGTGGGGCCCATCCCACCCTCCTGCAAGCCTTCCCTTGGGGCCGCCCAGCCCCACCCCTCTGGGGCCCAGAGAGGCCCTAGAGTCCTGGGCTGGATGGAGGCAGGCACTTTGGCGCCAGGATCCACCTAATGAGGCTGGTCCTGAGTGTCTGTGGCAGAAGCAGGCGGTCCTTTGAGAAGGAGCACAGGTTCCGGGATTCAGGTCCCAGCTTTGTCCCAGGCAGGTCGCTGCCTCTTTCTGGGCTTCGGTTTCCTTGTCTGGATTTGGAACTAATAACCCTGCCTCGTGAGGCTGCTGTGAGGATTACGTGAAAAAATACAGGGGTGGTACCTCCCTCAGTGCCGGGCACACCGTAGACGCTTAACGTGTGGCAGCCGTTACCACTACCAGATTCTCTGGTGTCACTCACAACCCCTCTGATCACCTCATCCCTCTCTCTACCTTCCAAACCCCAGGAAGTGTGTGGGCCCGGGGGGTGGTCAGGAGCAGCCCTGCCGTCCCGGGTGGTTTCAGGGGCTAGGACCCGGCCGCGGCCTCTACTGCCCCCTTGTGGGGTGGAGCGGTGGTGCTGGCTTTGGATGCCCCGGTTTCCGCTCCCGGTACCCTCCCCACGGGGACTTCTCAGCCCCTTCTGCCTCCTGGCCTCCAGCTCTTCACCATCCGAGTGCTTGGCGGCGTTTTTACCTTAAAGAGACAGACTGTCGTGGGACACCCTCCCCGGCCCCTCCGCCACCGGCGTGGCTGGCCCCCTCTCCGATGGGGAAAGTGGTCTTATTTACTGGGCTGCTGCAGAAGAGAGGCCGGGGCTCAGGGAGGGATCTAGTTTGCCCCGCCCCACCCTCTGTCCCTTGAGCCAGGGCACCTGGGCTCCGCCAGGCCCTGCCTGCTCAGGTGCTGAGTTAGAAAACATCGGGGCCCATCGCTGCCGGTCTCGCCCAGCATCGTCTCAGTTTCTCTTCTCAAAACGGTGGGTCCTCGTCTGCCTGCTTTGCCTTTGGCCCCTGGGTCCTGGAGGGGACTGGCCCTTTCTGCGTGTCCGCAGGTGGACACAGCCAGCGAGGTGGAGGAGCTGGAGGCAGACAGCGTCTCCCTGCCGCCAGCAGCCCCGGAGGGCAGCCGGGGAGGAGCCAGGATCCAGGTCTTCCTCGCTCGCTACAGGTGGGCCCCCACCCCTGCTCCCCATTTCCCCAGCACTTGGGCTGTAAAGGGGGGGGCGGTGACGACCTCGGCCTCTGGAGACGGCGGGGGTGGGGCAGGGACCCCAGCGGGACACGCCCTCTTAGCCTCGTTGGGCTGGGGTGGGCGCAGTGGGTGCTCCACGTGGTTAAAGGGGGACAGCCAAGCCTCCGTAGAGGCCGAGTGCACTGGGGGAGAGGACACGGGACACGGAGACAGAGCGTCAGTCGCTGCCCTCCTCCTCCTCCTCTGCGCGTCCCCCAACAGCTACAACCCCTTCGAGGGCCCCAATGAGAACCCAGAGGCAGAGCTTCCGCTTACGGCTGGCGAGTACATCTACATCTATGGCAACGTGGACGAGGATGGCTTCTTTGAAGGTAGGAAGGCGGTGGGGTCATTCCGTCCATCCGCCTGCTTTTAAGCTCCTCTTCCCGAAGACCTCCACCCATCTGTATGCTCTCAGCCCACTGTAACTTCTCAGGCTCAGCTGAAAGGCATCCAGAGACCCGGCAGCCCGCGGGGAAAGGGAACGGAAGGGCTGTGGGAGCAGCTGGCCTGACTGCAGACCTGCCCAGAGCAAGACAGGGGCTACGACGGTCCTGGTGGCGGACAGCATGCCACAGGGAATGTCGGCTAAGTTCACTCTTGTGCTGGCAGACAGGGCATGGCAGCGCTTAGCACGAGTGACCTCGAGGTCAGGCATGTGGCATAGATCTGACGCTGGACCCCAATCAGTGTGGGGAGGAGGAATCAGGGTCCAGAGCCCAGGAAAGGGTGTTAACAAGTGGTTAGCGGTTGTCAGGGCCCAGGCAGGGCGTGAGCTTCAGGGCAGTTCTACAGTGCCCGTGGGATGGGGCAACCGCGGCAGATGCCCCATTACTGAGACTGGGCAACAGGGCGGGGCCTGCAGAAGAAATGGCCTGGGTGACTCCGCACGGTGGCCCTGGCCAGGCACCAGGCTGCATCCTTCCACAGTAGGGAGGATGGCACCGTACGGAGACTGGGATGCGGGCTGGACAGGGCAGGGTGAGGGCTGCAGCCGTGGGTGGGGATTTAGGAAAGCGGTTAGGTCTGGGCCTGTAACACGCAAAGCCTTCAGAGCCTGCACAGCCTCTCCTCCTTGGGCCCCGCGCCTGCTGTTTGAGTAGGTGCTGGGAATGATGGTGAACAACTCAGTTCTCCATAAGGATGGATAATGGAGAGCAGGATTAAACAGCTCCCGGGAAAACGCTTTTTTTTTTAATTAAAAAAAAATAAAAACACCAACACCTTTTTTTGGAGGGGGCAGCTAGAACATAAACATTAACTAATTACTAGAATTTGAACTATGCAATTTGGGTTAGATTGAAACGCATGTAGACAACTGGGTGTAGGATGCCCTATTCCTCCTCCTCATGCTTCAGCTAAGTGACTGCTTCATCTGTGTCTGGTCCCCCCCGGGCTGCTCTCGGTGGCTCAGGCTTCAGGGGCACGAGGCTGACTCTGGCCCAGGCTCCAGCACCAGCCTTTCAGGGCTGTGGATCTGCTTAGTGTGACGGTTCCTACCGTTAACCTCACACCCCACAGTGTTAGTGCTTACATTAATTTCCTAGGGCTTCTGTAACAAATTTCCACCAACCGGGTGGCTTAAAACAACAGAAATGTGTTCTCTCACAGTTCTGGAGGCCAGAAGTGTGAAATCAAGTTGTTGGCAGGGCCACACTCCCCGCCCTGGAGGCTCTAGGGGAGAGTCTGTTCCTTGTCTCTTTCAGTTTCTGGTGGGTCCAGGTGTTCCTTGCTTGTGGCCACATCGCTCCAGTCTCTGCACCTGTGGTCACATTTCCTCCTCTTCTCTCAGTGTCTCTCCCTATGTGTCTCTTCTAAGGACACTTGTCATTGGATTTAGGACCCACCCAGATGGTCCGGGATGATCTCATCTCAAGCTCCTTAACTTAATTGCATTTGCAAAGACACTTTTCCCAAATATGGTCATATTCATAGGATCCGGGGTTTAGGATGTGGACATATTTGGGGGAGGCCACCTTTCAACCCACTACAGTGCTCACGTTACCTAATTTATTGAAAGTCCCTTTTGTTTCTTCTTCAAGTTTCCTTACTTTTTGTTTTTCCCTCCTAGCATAAGTAGAGAGAGAGGGTGTTGGGGAACTTAGGCGCCTTCCTGCAGCTCAGGCCTGCCTACACCCCCCAAACCCTGGCCCTCGCTCCTCCTTTCTCCCAGTGAGGCACACCAGCCGCCAGCTCATCTGTGCCCCGGGAATCTTTCTCCTTTTCCCAAATCGGCTGTGACGTGACAGACTGTGTGTCCAATTTCTTGTTTTTCTGATGTCTCACAAACAAAAAACAAACGCTTTATACTACTTTATTGCCAAGTGTTCCGGGCAACTGGCACAGGGTAACAGAACTGTCTGAACTGACTGCCAGTCATGCTCCTGGACCCAGGCCTGCTGTGGGTCTCAACCCCTTCTAGAACCCACAGGGGATTCCTTTCTCTGGCAGGTATGTCTTCTGTGTCTAAAGATTCCTTCCTAGACTCTGACCAGATGGGCGTCCCTCTCCCTTTGAGGATGTCTGTTTTCCACACAGGGAAGTTGAGGGGCACACCCTCCCTCACTCCTCAGGCCTGTGTAAAGTGACAGTTTTCAAACATACGGAAAAATTAAATAGTACAATGAATACCTAGGTACTCACCACCTAGATTCAACAGTTGTTAACATTTTGCCATAATTGCCTTTTCTGTATGTAGGTTAAAAAGATGATTGAAAAGCAAGTTGTAGACAGATGGTATTTTACCCAGACGTACTTCAACATGCATCTCCTTCTAAGGACATTCCTCTGCATCCTTGCAGCATCACCTGGGAGCTCGTGAGAAATGCAAAATCTCAGCCCCACCCAGACCGAGCTGAGTTAGAATCTATATTTTAACAAATCTCCAGGTGATTCACATGCACATTAAAATGTAAGATGCCTGTCCTATGTAACTACAATACTGTTATCACACCAGTGAGAATGAACAGTAACTCCCTAATCCAGATCTTGACTGCTCCTGTCTTTTAAAAA
The DNA here is from genome assembly GCF_949752795.1 of Hyperoodon ampullatus. NCBI lineage: Eukaryota > Metazoa > Chordata > Mammalia > Artiodactyla > Ziphiidae > Hyperoodon > Hyperoodon ampullatus. Next base: position 55,515,735 of record NC_136932.1, read on the forward strand.
GCGGTGACAGGTAAATGTGGATCTGAATCAGACGCTTAAGGTCACCCACTAACCATTGCTCAAGTGCACTTACTGGACTGCTTTTTCTCTTCCTCCTCTCTGTCTTCCCCTCCCCTGCCCTCCCGCCACCAGGGGAGCTCATGGATGGCCGGAGGGGCCTGGTCCCTTCCAACTTTGTAGAGCGCGTGTCCGACGACGACCTCCTGACCTCCCTGCCTCCAGAGCTGGCTGATCTGTCCCACAGTTCAGGCCCTGAACTCAGTTTCCGGAGTGGCGGCGCGGGCGGCAGCAGTAGCGGGGGCCGGAGCAGCGGGGGACGCAGCCAGCCCAGGACAGAGGAAGAGGCTGCGGGGGCCGAGCTCAGGCTGGGCCCCTCGCCCGAGCGCCTGGGTGAGCCCCCTGCCGCGCCTCACCCCCGCTGTCTGGCTGTCCTCAAGCAGCTGGCCCACAGCGTGGTGCTGGCCTGGGAGCCGCCTCCTGAATGCGTGGAGCTGCGTGGCTACCACGTCTGTGTGAATGGGGAGCTGCGGCAGGCCCTGGGGCCCGGGGCGCCCCCCACGGCTGTGCTTGAGAATCTGGACCTGCAGACTGGGCCCCTCCGTGTCTCTGTTCAGGCCCTGACCAGCCGGGGCGGCTCTGACCCTCTGCGCTGTTGCTTGGTGCTAGGGGCCCGGGCCGGGGTGGCACCTAGCCAGCTGCGGGTCCATCGACTGACAGCCACGTCCGCTGAGATCACCTGGGCGCCCGGCAATAGCAGCTTGGCCCATGCCGTCTACCTCAATGGGGAGGAGTGCCCGTCCGCCTGCCCTGGCACCTACTGGGCCACTTTCTGCCACCTGCGGCCTGGTACGCTCTATCAGGCCCGAGTGGAGGCTCAGCTCCCACCTCGAGGGACCTGGGAACCAGGCTTGGAGAGGCCAGAGCAACGGGCTGCCACCCTGCAGTTCACCACACTCCCAGCAGGTAGGTGGGCCCGGGCACCTGGTGTCTTTAACACCTGGGAGGTCAGGCCACGGGTGGTGGCCGAAGGGGAGACTGTTGCTACCTGCGTTTTTAGAGGAACGGCAAAGTGGGCTGTTACGTCTGGCAGGGAGTGGGCTGCGTTACTGGGTCTTGTGCCCTCCTCCCCCCAGGCCCACCTGATGCCCCCCTGGACGTGCAGATTGAGCCAGGGCCCTCCCCTGGAATCTTGATCATCAGCTGGCTCCCGGTGACAATTGATGCTGCTGGCACCTCCAACGGCGTCCGGGTCACAGGCTATGCCATTTATGCTGATGGGCAGAAGGTATGCCCTGGGGACTGCCCACCTGTACCCTGGGATCGAGATGTGGGTCTCTCCTCGCCATGCTCAGAGGCCTAGTCTCCCCAACCTGGCACAGAGGCTGCCTGGCCCTGGCATTTGGGCACTAAGTAGCAGATTGGTTAAGAGCATGGGCTCTGGTAGCAGGTGACTGGGATTCCGCCACTGAAACCACGTGGCCAGGAGGCTTAGATGAGACGTGGCACGCCAAGGGCGCCGTGCCTGGCATGGTGCTAGTCACGGTGGTTGGTGGTCACGGAGTCCTCACACCTGGCCACCTCAGCCTCCCTTTCCTGTGCTGTGCTCCTTCCACCCTGCAGATCATGGAGGTGGCCTCCCCCACGGCAGGCAGCGTGCTGGTGGAGTTGTCGCAGCTGCAGCTGCTGCAGGCGTGCCGCGCGGTGGCCGTGCGCACCATGTCGCCCCACGGCGACTCGGCCGACTCCATCCCGGCTCCCGTCGTCCCCGCCCTGGCTGAGGCCTCCTCGCCAGCCGGGGTCTCCTGTCCCTCCCCACGACGGGGCTCGGAGGCCAGACCGCCCCTTGCTCCAGCCTCCCCAGGGCCTGGAGACCCCAGCTCTCCCCTCCGGTGCCCCGACCCCTGTGGAACTCGAGAGCCCCCCGGGGGCTCCCCAGCAAGCTCTCCCGGAGAGACGCCAAAAGGATCCTCAGAGGAGCCCCCAGTGCCTGGCTCTCAGGTACCCTGCTGGGGAGAAGAGGGGCGGGTAGAGACTGGGAGAAGGGTCTGGCGCTTGGGCCCTTCCTCAGTGCCTGCCATTCCAGGAGGAGGCTGGGGCGGCTGTGCTGGGTGCCCCAGGGGACAGGAAGGCCAGTGAGCCAACCTCGGGAGAGCGAGCTCCTGGCCCTGCAGCGTCCCCCCTGGCCGAGGAGGAGGCTGAGTGGACCGCAGGAGAGGCCCGCCCGGCCCCTGGCTCCACCCAGGGAGCGCTGGCCCAGAGGCCGCCCTGTGCTGAGGCCTGCCGTGCAGGAGACACGGGGCCTGGGCTGAGGCCCAGGGCTGAGGTACGGGGCTGGGGGACACTGGGCCACCTCAAGGGATCGAGGCCCCCCTCCCTGCCCTCTGCCAGCCCAGATCTGGCTGTGTCCTCCCTGCCTGTTCTCTGCTCTGGTCCGAGCTCTGTGTCTGGCCAGCTCTCTGTCACTTTGTCTTCCAGGTTTCTTTCCATTCTGGCTGCCATCCTCCTCCTTCCCCGCCCCCTGCTCTGCGTACCCCCCGTTTGGGGCAGGACCCTGTCTCCCTCTGCCGAGGGACCCCTTTCATTCCGGCCGGGGCCGACGCTGCCAAAGCGCCCTCCCTCACCTCCCTGTTCTTCTCCTTTGGCCTCTTGCAGAGAGAGGACACGGCCGAGCTTGGGGTCCGTCCGGGGAACTCCCTTGTGGACCATGGCCGCAACTCAGACCTGTCAGACATCCAAGAGGAGGAGGCGGCGGAGGCCGAGGAGCTGGGTGTCAGGACTTGCTCCTTCCAGAAGCAGGTTGCTGGCAACAGCCTCAGGGACAACGGGGCCAAGGTAACGGGGTGAGGAGGGACTAGTGGGCCCTAGACCTCGGGCGCTGGGGGCCTCTGCCCCACGTGTCGGCAGCGGCTCCAGTGCCACCGAGTGCCAGCAACGTTCTAGGTGTGTGGCCTGGGCCCTGTCCTGAGCAGCAGATAGGAAGTGGCTCAGGCTTGGCCTCCGCCCTCCTGGAAAGAAAGGAGAGAATGGGGCGCTCTTTTCTGTAACGTCTCCCCGTCAAACCCACCAGACGCAGCGCCCTGGCCATCCGAGAGCTCGTGCTGGGAGCTTCCTAGGAGGGCGGGGGGAGGCCTCCCTGCTGTTACAGGCATGGCCTGTTCCCTGACGCTCATACCCCTCGGGATCCCAGCGTCTGGGCAGCCCGCTCTTGGGTGTGCTGCCTAATTCTTCCTCTGGCTCTGCCCCGGACATGCTGTGTGGCTTTGGGCCAGCCTCTCTCTCTGGTCTTTCCTCTTGGAGGAAGCTGGGAGAGGGCTGTGGGTTGCCTGAAACCCCTGGCCTCACTTGAGGGCAGAGGTCACAGCCCCGTCCTTTTCCCACGGGCCTCTCTTCCCTGCCGCCCTCCCCACCCACCCAGCCCCAGCCCGACCCCTTCTGTGAGACTGACAGCGACGAGGAGATCTTGGAGCAGATCCTGGAGCTGCCCCTCCAGCAGTTCTGCAGCAAGAAGCTCTTTAGCATCCCTGAGGAGGAGGAGGGAGAGGACGAGGAGGACGAGAAGATGCCGGGGGCAGGCTCTTCTTCCCGAGGCCCTGACCCGCCTGAGCCTGCATTCCTGGGGCTGCGCTGTGACAGCGGTCGGCCCCGAGGACCTGGCCTCTGTCCTTTGTCTCCCGAGCCCTCCAGGGCTGCGGACCGCCTGGAGGACATGCCTGGACTAGTTGGTGGAAGCAGCTGGAGAAAGGGAAGTGGCTCCCCCGAGAAGCCCCCCAACCGCAGGCGGCCCCCAGATCCCCGTGAACACTGCAGCCGACTGCTCAGCAACGGCGGGCCCCAGGCCTCTGGACGGCCAGGCCCCGCCCGGGAGAGGGGCGGCCCCCCCGTGGGCGGGGGCGCCAGGGCTGGACCGGAGGCTGGTGGGAGGGGGCGGCCGGCCCCTTCGAGGAGGCGCCCCCGTGGCCCAGCCCCAGAATCGGGCCTGGCCAGCTGCCTCTCCCCCAAGTGCTTGGAAATCAGCATCGAGTATGATTCTGAGGATGAGCAAGAGACGGGCGGCGGGGGCATCAGCGTCACCAGCTCCTGCTACCTCGGCGATGGGGAGGCGTGGGGTGCAGCACCCACGGGGAGGCCCAGGGGGCCTCCGAAGGCCAATTCAGGCCCCAACCCCTACCCACGCCTCCCGGCCTGGGAGAACGGGGAGCCAGAGCGGAGAGGCCGCAGTGCAGCTGGCAGAGCCACGGAGTCACCCTCGCGGGTCCGTGCCCTCTCCCCACGCTGGGCAGCCCCCTGCCTGCTGCCGCCTGGTGGCCCTGCTTGCTGCCCACCGGCCGCTCCCATTCCACGCTGCCGCCTCCATCAGCAGAGGTGGGGCTGGGCCTCCGGGTTCCCTCACCTGCCTCTTCCCACCCGCATTCCACTGCTTTGCTGCTTCTGCCAGTCGGAACCGGGACGCACAATATTCTGTGGCCATAAGTCGCCAATTGCCGCCAGCCAGCCCCCTGCCTTTGGGCCGGGGGGCCCTCTCCTCTGCTTGGCTAGTTACGTCTCCAGGACACTGACTGTGATGGCCCGCATCACCCGGCCCCGACTCCGAGAAGAGGCGCTCCTCTCCCGCGCTCCGCGGCCGGCTCGCAGATCTAACCTTAGTCCCTCGACTGCACTCAGCTGCTAAGGTGGCCGGAGCTGGGCCTGCCCTCCTGCCCTTCCTCCCCACGTGGGGGCGTCTGGTGCCTCCAGGGAGGTTGGGCCACGGCTCCAGGAGAGGAACGTGTGTCCCTGCTCTGCTGTGCCGCTTTCGCTGACCGGGCTGAGCTGGGGGAGTGCTTGCGGGGTCCTGCCCCTGCTGCGGTGCCCACCCGAGGGCGGTGTGTCACTTCTGCCGTCTGTTGCCCTCTCTTTGCAGGCAGCAGAGACTGGGGAGCCCAGAGGGCAGGACGGCTCTGGGCGGAGGGGCCCCCAGCCGAGAGGGGGCCGGGCCCCCAGGCCAGGCTCCGTGGAGCTGGGTGAGCACCTGTGGGGGCGCTGGGCCAGGCTGAGGGGGCTTTCCTGTCCCCTTGGCCAGAGCTCACCGCCACTGCTCTCCCCGACAGCCCCTCCGAGGAGCCCTCCAGGAGAAGCACTGGCTTGCCAGGACCTACCTGTCAGGGTCTTTGTGGCTCTGTTTGACTATGACCCCGTGTCGATGTCTCCCAACCCTGATGCCGGGGAAGAGGAGCTCCCGTTCCAGGAGGGCCAGATCCTGAAGGTGACCGACTCACTGTCTGGTCCCCCTTCCTCCCTCCTTTCCTGCGCTGGGGGTACGATAGCCACGCGTGGGTGAGAACACAGCTTCTAGAGCCAGGTGATGGGGGGCTGGGTCCTGATTCTGCCACATCTAGCTGTGAAACGTTGAGGAGATTAGCTAACGCCTCTGGGCCTCATTGGTAAAATGGGGATGATATTAAGTGTCTCCCTCACAGGGCTGTTTGAGGATGAAATGATTCAGTACCCACAGGGCCCTGAAGCTGCCTGGCGCATAGCACACCGTGATAACGGCTGCTGTTAGCACTGTAACTTTTATTGTGCCTCCAAGTATTTATTGAAGGCTTTCGGCTATGGCTCTGAGGTCAGGGGGATCTAGTCTGGGCCGGACTGGGGGGATGGATGTGCAGATAGTGGGTGACGACCACACGGAAAGGGCTGTTTTCTGCCGTCCCTCTGACCCGTATTCTTGGCTATTTCCCCCATCTCCCGTCCCACAACAGGCACAGCACCCTTCTGCAGTCCCAAGTGCGGTGCTGTGAGCTCGGGGCCTCGGGTGCAGGGAGCAAGCTGAGCTGGCCTCCTGACACAACGGGTCTTCTTCGCGTCCAGGTGTTTGGGGACAAGGATGCCGATGGCTTCTATCGGGGCGAAGGCGGGGGCCGGATGGGCTACATCCCCTGCAACATGGTGTCCGAGGTGACTGCGGACAGCCCTGCAGGGAGACAGCAGCTGCTCCAGCGGGGCTATTTGTCCCCGGATGTTCTCGCTGAGGGTTCAGGTATGACCTGCTCCTGCCCCCCAGCCACTTCCTGCCACCACAGTGCCAACTCCAACACCGCCCCCGCCCAGAGCACTTTGCATGTCTGGAGTGGCCGAGGTGCCTGCTTGGTCCAGAGTCTGGCAGAGCCACTGGGGCCCTCAGAGACTGAGGCCAGTGTGGCTGCAGCAGTGAGCTTGCTGCCTGGAATGGGGGTTCACTGCCTGGGCGACGGGCCCTGTATTTTGGATCCGGGAGGTGGGGGATGAGAGAGGAATGCCCTTAGACGCTCTAGTGCAGGAGGCTTGGTACAGCCCCGAGAGAAGGTTGAAGTCACTGTCCATCATCTCCGTCCCTCGCCTGGGTTTCTCTCTGACATCTGCTTGCCTTCCTGGACCAGGGAACGGTCCCTTTGTCTACTCCGCAGCTCGCACAGCTGGGCCTCCCCCCAAGCCCCGCCGCTCCAAGAAAGGTGGGTGAGACCCCCTTCTCCCTCGGGGGCCTGTGAGGATGGGAGGGTGGGGACACTACGTGGTGGCTCCCTGGGGAGACACAGGGGCGGTCTTGAGCCGGTTCAGGGAATCGGGCCAGACCTTCATCCCCAGCCACCCCCGCAGTGGGCAGCTTCATTCTGATGGAGATGGGCAGTGGTTTGCTGGGACCTCTGTTCCAGAAAGCACCCGACTGTAAATTCTCTGCCAGCTGGAGCGAGTCACTTACCCCTTCTGGGCCTTAGTTCACTGCGAGAACCAAAGGGCTGGGCTGGCGTGTGAGCGTCCTCCTCCCTCCGGCATCCCTGTGTGAGGCTGAGCGTCCCGCCTCCCCCGCCCCCAAAGAAGAGGGACGTGAGGGGCGGGGCTCACAGTCACATTCTCTCCACAGCTGAGTCGGAAGGCCCTGCCCAGCCGTGTGCAGGTGAGGGGCCTCCCTGCGCGGCGGAGGCTGGGGGGAGAGACGGGGCGGGGCAGCCCCTCCGACCTCTCCCCAGGGGCTACGACTAGCGACCAGCGCGGCAGGTGGTGAATAGGGGTCGGCAGGCCTCCAGTGCCAAGGATAGTCCGGGGTGGGGGAGGGTCTAGAGAGAGCCCTGAGTCTCCTCCCCCTCCCCCTCCAGGCGCCCCCCAGCCGGTCTCCTCTCCTGGCCTGAAAGCTCCCCGCTCCATGGTGGCTGCATTTGACTACAACCCCCGGGAGAGCTCCCCCAACAGGGATGTGGAGGTGAGGACCCTCGGATAGAGCCCAGCCACGCTGGGTGGTGGCAGGGCCTCCCCGGGCCTGACACGTGCCTCTTGGTCTCTCCGTAGGCAGAGTTGCCCTTCCGGGCAGGGGACGTGATCACTGTGTTCGGGGGCATGGACGATGATGGTTTCTACTATGTGAGAACATGGGGGTGGGGGTGGGTGCCCAAGAGGGCTCTCCCAGAGCCAGGGAGGGGGGTGAGCAAGGGTTCCTGACGGAAGCCCGGAGGAGTGGACCAGGTAGCCTCCCATGAGAGTGACGTTGACCCCAGGCCGTCCCCCGGGGGCTTCAGGGTCAAGGGGGTGGGGGCGAGGCCTCTCCTGGTCTTAGTCTCAGCATCTCCTCCCCAGGGGGAACTGAATGGACAGCGGGGCCTGGTTCCATCCAACTTCTTGGAGGGCCCTGGGCCTGAGGCAGGCGGCGCAGGCAGGGAGCCCGGGACACCCCAGGCCGAGGGGCAGGTGAGGACCGGGGCTCCCGGCTCAGCAGTTGGGTCTCTGTGCTGCTGGTGTGGCTGCAGGGGGCCAGGGGTGGGCAGGGCGGCGGCGTGCGAGGAGCGCAGCCGGGCAGTGGTCCAGGTGCGCACTGCGCCCAGGGCGGGGCTGCGAGCTACCGCCAGAGGGAGCCCAGCCCGGGTGGCTCCCTCCCAGCGTGTGCCCCTCTGTGCAGTGGGGTGAGGCCGAGACCTTGATCCCCAGCTGCCCACAGCCCCGGCCAGTGCAGGTGAGGGGCCCTGTGGAAAAGGACCCTCAAGCCTCCCACACCTCCAGCCGTCATAGCCCCTGGTACAGGGACCCTCCCCACCCCACTGCTGCATCTCTCTGTCTCCCAGGTACCTTTTAAAGCCAGATGCCCAGCAAGGCCCAGCTTCCTGGGTGGGTGGAGTACAGTTAAGCTCCAGGTTCACGGGGCAGGGAGAGGGTGAGGAGGCCAGGCGCCACCCGGAAAGCCCTGGGTCTCCATGTGCGATCGTTCCAAAGGCAGGGGCTATGCAAAGCAGCACCTGCCCCTAAGGCCTGGTGCCCTGGGCGACCTGGTGACCGGGTGGAGAGCGTAGGGTCTGGCCGTAACCCATCTCCTCTCTTTGTTCCCTGTTCTTCAGAGAACGAGGAGGAGACGAGTGCAGTGCTAGATGGAGATAGATTTATGTAGAGAAAGCGACATGTAAGTGGGGACCGCCCCCCTATGTCCACGTCACCCTACTCCTCGTGTCACCATAATCAGACGGCGCTCCTTTGTCTCAGACAGCGGAGCTGAACTGGCTTTTCCGCCTTCTTCCAGGCAACAGGGGACGGAGCTCTTGCCGTGAGCCAGATTTGGGCCTAGGATCAGCCCCTCCCCTTGCTTTACTCTGGGCAATGCCAGCTGCCACAGGAATGAATACATGTCATCCTAAGATATAACGTCCCATATTAGCTGAGTCCTCATATTCTATAGCCCATGCGGCTTATAGAATATTATGTGACAGTCATATGGCTCATCAGTATATTATGATACTATACGACTGTGGTATTATAATATTGTGATTATTATTGGTGACAGATGGATGACACTAACGCCACCAGTAATAACCGTCTCCCCCACCACAGTCTCCTCTGTATCGTGACCTGTTAGGGAAGCAGATGCATGATTTTATGTCCAACTCTCCATTTTCTCCGCTGGGGGGCATAGACGGGGAGGCTTAAACAGTTGGAGTCCGTAGATTACCCCAGACCATTCATCTCTGGGGCTCAGAGTCTCCCTCCAGTTGCTTCCCCAGCAACCCCTCCCTCCTGGGAGCCCTGGGAGCGGGTGGGAAGGGCCTACCCCGGCTCCGCCCCACCCCGGCCAGCCATCAGCCCTGGCTAGTTGGCAAGAAACTCTTGGACCTCTGGGTGCTAGCAGAGCTCTTTGTGGGCGGCCCTGCCACATCACCAGGGTCTTAGGTGAGGGCGGGCCCCAGGCTGGGCACCCAGCACCTGCCAGCAGACTGCCAGGCTCTGGTGGGAGCGGGGGTTTGAGGAAGGGAGTGTGGGGCAGGGGATGGAGAACACACAGGCTGGCAGGAGCGGACGGGGCTGTACCAGGCACAGGAGGTCGCAGCGTGGATGTGGGAATTTGGCGGGTAGCGGGGAGGCTTGCTCGTGGCTCTCGTTTGCCCAGCTGCTGTTCTTAGGCCACCAACCGCACAGTCTGGGTGGGCCTGTGGCAGAGGGAGCCACTCACGGTGGCAAACAGAGCGAGGAGGAGAGTCTGCAAGGGAGCCGTGGTAAGGGAGGGGCTGCAGCCTCCAGAGCTGTGGTGGGCGCGGAGCGCCGCCCGACCGTGAGTCCCCTCTGGCCCCGGGCTCCCTGCAGCCCTCTCGGGGGCCATTCAAGGAAGAGTCTCCATCCCCTCCCCGCGGGGTGGGCACTCCTCCACTCCCTGAAGGCCCTCGGACACCGCGTCTGCTGGCCTGTGCGGGCCCGCTCCTCCGCCTGTGCGCGGGTGCAGGAACCACCGTTCCTGGAGTGTGGCGCCCTGCTGCGTCCCCGTCCCTGCTCTCCCTTCGGTTGGGAGGGGATGCCGTGGGGGATTTGGAGCACCCAACCCGAGGGTCAAGTCCAAGGACTCCTGAGCCCAGCATCCTACAGAGAAACCCAGAGAAGGGGAGGGGCTTGCCCAGGTCCAAGTGAACAGAGCAGAAATGAGACCCCACGTCCGTCCCCTCCGACTCCCAGCTCAGTGCTCCCTCAGCATCATCGCGCCCGTTTGCCCCTCCGCGCTCTGGGGGGGGGCCAGTAGCCAGGCGGTGGGTTTTGGTTTGCGACCGTGGTTCCGTGACCTGGGGTCTGCAGGCCCCTGAGGTTGTGGCGGGACGGAGGCGGGTTGGGTTGGCTCTCGGGCCCTGACCTTGCCCCTTTTCTCTCCCATTCTAGCACTGGGCCAGCTCAACACAAGGGCCCCCAGCGCCCCCAGGCTGGCCCTGTGCTCCTGGCCCTGGCCGCTTCGCCGGAATTGAATGGGGGGCGCCACAGGGCCCGGGCAAGAAGGTGTGGGGGCTCCTCTCCAAGGGGAAGCAGCTCCTCAGGAAACTGGGCTCTGGGAAGAAGGAGTGACGCTGCATCCCGTCCTGCAGGCCCGAGGCCCCGGTGCACTGTCCTGGCTGCTTGGGGAAGGCCCTGGACTCTCCTTCTGCCGAGCCAGCGCTCTGGCACTCGGATGGGAATTATACTCGGTGAAGGTCAGAGCTAGATGAGCTCTTGCGGATGAGTCCTCTGGATGGGCATCCTCCTCTGACAGGAGGGCAGCCTGAGCCGCAGCGTGCGGAAGCGAGTTGGCCGCGGGGGCTGAGCGCCTGGGTCACAGAGCCAGGCCTGGCTGTGGACTCGTGACTCCTGGTTCTCCCACCTCCGCCTGGTGTCCAGCATGCGATGCTAGTCCCTTCTTGGCCTCCACACGCCTGGCCCGGGGACCCTGTTCCCTCCGACGGCGCTGGCCATCCTCACCAAGACTTCCCTCCCTGAAGGAGAGTTGGCACTGGATTCTGCCGAGCCCCCCACCCCCCGGGCGGGCAGGGGCGTGGAGCCGTGTATGTATATATGTACATACTCAGTGCCTCAGCCCAGCTTCCTCCGTCTCCCTTCCACTGCGCAGGCCCGGGAAGGACAAAGGCCAAGCCAAAGCGGGCCTGACCCCGCCCCGCAGCGCTCCCCTCCCGCCAGCCGCCCTCCTGGCCTGAGCCCCGGGCCAGCCGGCAGAAAGCAGGAGTTGGGTTTGCCTTACGTTGCTCATCAGATTCAACTTCTCTTTTGCACCGTTTTCCTCTGGCCTGTGTTGGAGTCGGGGGCCTGGGGAAGAGGACAGAGTTATGCAGCTATTCTCATACACTCCCTGTTCAGATTGGGGTGGGGGGCTCTCCCCCACTACCCTAGCCACCTCCCCCCACCCCCCTCCGGCTGGGTGAGTGTCTCTGCATGTTTCCTTTGCTGTGGTGGGAGATTGATTGTTGGACTGAATGCCCCCCCCCCCACCTTGGTCTTCAGGGGTGTGGAATGGTGGGGGCGTTTGTTTAAAGAGACATTTTATGATAATAAAGTCTATTTTCACAAAAGCCATGCTGGGCTCTACCTGGGATGAAGGACTCCTGAGGGGCGGGTCGTGGTGGGCTTCGGACTCCACTTTAGAACCGAGAAGTTAACATCTGAAGGTGACTGGGGTAAAACGAATGAACACCAAGAAGACCAAAGCAGCTCTGGAATTCTCTTCCTAGGAAGGTTTGGCAGCTTCCTGAGTTCCTGGTTGCAGGGCCAGGTGTTCGGACTTGGGTCGGGGTCCTGGAGGAAGAAAGTGACCTGGGAAGGGGGTGGGGAGACAGGAAGAGAGAAGGCACCTGTTTCAAGGTGGTGGACTGAACTGATTACACGCTGCACTCTTGATTCTCCTGGACCAAATTCATAGGAGTAGTAGAGGTAAAAAAAAACCCAGCCAAACATGCAAATAAACAACATACATAGTTCCATTTGAGGAAGGAGGACACCCAATAGACTAGAAACAACAGCGGGATTTCAGGAAGGACCGAAAACAGATGGGAGATCACACTCAGAAACCTCCAAGCAGGGCACCTGTGGGAGAACTCTGCACAGAGCTCCAGGCCTAGAGGTGGCACAAACAGCAGAAGGACCACAGGGGCCGTGACGGCGTGATTAGTTGGGGTTCTATGTGGGGAACCACCAGGCCGATGGTTGCACATTCTCCTTTTCTCCATGGGCCAAGGGGCAAAGGTGAGGATGGCTGCCCTTAGATGAGAATAGTGGGAGCGGCAGCTTGGATCAGAGCCTGTGGGATCTTCCTGGACCAGGGCTCAAACCCATGTCCCCTGTGCCGGCAGGCGGATTCTTAACCACTGCGCCACCAGGGAAGTCCCAGAAACACAACTGTTTTTTGTATTTTGGCCTTGTATGCTGCAACCTTACTAAACTCACTTATTCTAGTAACTTTTTTATGGATTCCATAGAATTCTCTACATATGTGATCATATTGTATACGAACAAAGACAGTTTTACTTCTTCCTTTCGAATTTTTTTTTTTTTTTTTTTTTTTTTTTTTTTTTTCGGTACACGGGCCTCTCACTGTTGTGGCCTCTCCTGTTGCGGAGCACAGGCTCCGGACGCACAGGCCCAGCAGCCATGGCTCACGGGCCCAGCCGCTCCGCGGCATGTGGGATCTTCCCGGGCCGGGGCACGAACCCATGTCCCCTGCATCGGCAGGCGGACTCTCAACCACTACGCCACCAGGGAAGCCCCCTTTCGAATTTTGATGCCTTTAATTTCTTTTTCTTGCCTCACTGCACCAATAGAACTTCCAGTACAATGCTTAATAGAAATAACAGGAAAGGACACACTTGCTTTGTTCCTGGTCTTAGGGAGAAACCATTCGGTCTTTCTCTCTTATGATGTCAGTGATAGGGTTTTTTTTTGTAGAAGCCCTTTGCTGGGTTTGAGGAAGTTCTCTTCTATCCCTCGTTTGCAGAGAGGTTTTCTTTTTTTTTTTTTTTTTTTTTTTTTTTAAAGAGAATCAGCATTAAATCAAAACTACAATGAAGTATCAAAAAGTCTGCAAATAATAAATGCTGCAGAGGGTGTGGAGAAAAGGGAACCTTCTTACACTGTTGGTGGGAATGTAGATTGGTGCAGCCACTATGGAGAACAGTATGGAGGTTCCTTAAAAAACTAAAATAGAGTTACCATATGATCCAGCAATCCCACTCCTGGGTACATCCAGAGAAAACCATAATTCAAAAAGATACATGCACCCCAATGTTCATAGCAGCACTATTTCCAGTAGCCAAGACAATGGAAGCAACCTAAATGTCCTTCGACAGATGAATGGATAAAGAAGATGTGGTATACATACACAATGGAATATTAGTCATAAAAAAGAATGAAATAATGCCATTTGCAGCAACATGGATAGACCTAGAGATTATTATACTAAGCCTGAAGTAAGTCAGACAAAGACAAATATCATATGGTATCACATATACGCTGAATCTAAAGTCTGATACAAATGACTTTATTTGCAAAACAGAAATAGACTCACAGATGTAGAAAACAAACTTACGGGGACTTCCCTGGTGGCTCAGCGGTTAAGAATCCGCCCGCCAATGCAGGGGACACAGGTTCGAGCCCTGGTCTGGGAAGAGCCCACATGCCGCGGAGCAACGAAGCCCATGCGCCACAACTACTGAACCTGCACTCTAGAGCCCATGAGCTACAACTACTGAAGCCCGCATGCCTAGAGCCTGCGCTCCGCGACAAGAGAAGCCACTGCAATAAGACTGCGCACTGAGATGAAGAGTAGCCCCCACTCTTCGCAGCTAGAGAAAGCCCGCGCGCAGCAACAAAGACCCAAAGCAGCCATAAATAAATAAATAAATAAATAAATAAATTTATTTTTTAAAAAAAGAAAGAAAGAAAACACACTTACGGTTACCAAAGGGGAAAGAGGAGGGAGAGATAAGTTAGGAGTTTGGGATTAACTTATACATACTACTATACATAAAATAGATAATCAACTACGACCTACTGTATAGCACAGGGAATTCTGCTCAATATTTTGTAATAATCTATAAGGGAAAAGAATCTGAAAAAAATAGATATATATGTATGCATAACTGAATCATTTTGCTGTACACCTGAAACTAATACAACATTGTAAAACAACTATACTTCAATAAAAATAAATCTTAGAAAAGAATCAGCATTAATTAATTAATTAATTGATTAATTTATTTATTTTGCGGTACGCGGGCCTCTCACTGCTGTGGCCTCTCCCGTTGCGGAGCACAGGCTCCGGACGCGCAGGCCCAGCGGCCATGGCTCACGGGCCCAGCCGCTCCGCGGCATGTGGGATCCTCCCGGACCGGGGCACCAACCCACGTCCCCTGCATTGGCAGGTGGACTCTCAACCACTGCGCCACCAGGGAAGCCCCTAATTTATTTTTAATTGAAGTATAGTTGATTTACAATGTTGTAATAGTTTCTGGTGTACAGCAAAGTGATTCAGTTACATATATATACACACATATATATATTCTTTCTTGGATTCTTTTCCATTATGGTTTATTACAAGATACTGAATATAGTTCCCTGTGCTATACAGTAAGACCTTGTTGGTTATCTATTTTATATATAGTAGTGTGTATAGGTTAATCCCAAACTCCTAATTTATCCCTCTCTTCCCTTTCCCTTTTGGTAACCATAAGTTTGTTCTCTATGTCTGTGGGTCTGTTTCTGTTTTGCAAATAAATTCATTTGTATCAGATTTTAAATTCAGCGTATAAGTGATATCATATGATATTTGTCTTTGTCTGACTTCCTTCAGGCTTAGTATGATAATCCCTAGGTGTATCCATGTTGCTGCAAATGACATTATTTCATTCTTTTTTATGACTAATATTCCACTGTGTATGTATACCACATCTTCTGTATCCATTCATCTATCGATGGACATTTAGGTTGCTTCCATGTCTTGTCTATTGTAAATAGTGCTGCAATGAACATTGGGGTGCATGTATCTTTTTGAATTATGGTTTCCTCTGGATGTATGCCCAGGAGTGGGATTGCTGGATCATATAGTAACTCTATTTTTAGTTGCTGTTGTTGCTGTTTTTGGCTGCACTTCGAGGCTTGCGGGATCTTAGTTCCCCGACCCAGGATTGAACGGGGCTCCGGCAGTGAAAGTGCCGAGACCTAACCACTGGACTGCCAGGGAATTCCCTATTTTTCATTTTTTAAGGACCCTCCATACTGTTTTCTGTAGTGGCTGCACCAGTTTACATCCCCCCGACCCCCAACAGTGTTGGAGGGTTCCCTTTTCTCCACATTTTATTAAAAAATAATCAATCAGTAATGGAGGTTGGATTTTGTCTGATGATCTTTCTGCATGTAATGAGAGATCATACCATTTCTCTTAGTTATGGCAAATTTCATTGATTGATTTTGGAGTATTAAACCAACTTTACTTTCCTGGGATAAATTCTACTTGGTCATGACCTGGGAGGAGGATGAAAGCCTGTTCCCCAGGATGTGCCCCTTTTGTTGAGTTAAGGAGTGTGTACAGGGCAAAGATAAGGGGGCGGTGGGGATGGTGGGAGACTCATACCTTAGCGTAGAGAGACTCCAGTGTTAAAATCTAGACTCATCCATTCTCTGTTTCCTACCTACCTTCAACCGTGGGTCCTTTCCCATTAGGGAGTCTCCATGTTCCTCTGTCAAGGCAAGAACTTCCCCTTGGGTCATAGTACTTTGGTCCTCAGGGCTTTCCTCTGCCCTGTTGTTTCCACTCTCGAACCTGGCCAGGGTCCAGCACCACTCACAAACTTCTGTTGGCCTTGACAGCCTGTTTTCCTTCCTGCAGTCCCTGCAGAGAGGACGGCATAACTAGAAAGTTCTCCCTAGCCCCAACCCCTGCTGGAGATACCTGGCCCTCATCCCCTCTTAGTCTGTCTTTCTGTCACCAGGTCCCAGGCTCCTTCTGGCTCCCTGGGGGTGTCCCACAACTCTTGTTATTTTCTGCTCTCCAACGATTTCACTTCTATGTCTCACTTCTGTGACATCTTCACCGTCAAGTTTGGCCGACGGATCCTGTAGCCCATGTTAACTCTGCTTTGCCTGAAACCAGGATTAACGTCGTATTGCAGGAGATGGAAGTCTACTTGTAACGGAGAATTTAACTGTAATACTAGATGCATAAAAATAATAGGGCAATATCTTCCAAGTGCCGAAAAGAAAGAAATTTGGACTTGAATTCTATATTTAGCCAAATTATCAGTCACACTACTGAAGTCTCCCACAGGGGAAGCACTTAATCCTGAATGCCAGGTGTGTCAAGGTCATCATTTCAATCTTTGGTAATGTTTGACCTCATATTAAGAAATCGAAGTAAAAGTAATCCAAAACCATGGATTATGTAAAACAAATCAAAGTTTGCTACTTTGCGGGGGGGTTGAGGTGGAGAGAGAGATTATTAATTCTTTTGTGGAAAAATTTTTTATATTTTCCTGGTAAAACTCTCAAAGAGAGGGGCATTGATTTTAAAGTAAAGCCTCCACCTCCTCAGCCTTTTCCGTTCCATTCCCCGAAGGTAACCACTGTTAATAGGCTTCTGCGTCTGCTTCTAGAATGTTCTACGTATAGTTAAAATACGTGTTGCGTGTGCGTGGCGTGTGTGTGTATGTTGCTTTGCGCGAATTGCATTATGCTGTATATAATGTTTTGTAACTAGCCCTTTTCCTTCAGCTACGTATTTGTCTTTATTGCTACATATAGACCTCCCTTCTTAGTCTTAAAGCCTTCATAAAACACCATTATGTGGATGTACCACAGGATGACAAAAATTTTTTGATGGACATTTGGCTTGTTTCTACTCTTTTGGTTGTTGCAGATGAGGCTGAAATGAAGACCCCTGTGCTTTCTGTTTTCCTAAGAATGCATCTGAAGGATAAATTCCTTCCTGGAAGCAGAATTGCTGAGTCAGAGCAAGTGTACATTTTGGATTTTAACTGACATTGCCAAATTGCCATCCCGTGGCATGGAACCAATCTACATGTATCTTTTCACATGCTGACTGGCACTGGCTTTATCAGCCCTTTTAAATTTTAACTAGTCTGTCCGATGGATAAAGATGCTGTTGAATTCTTTTACTTTGAGTTTCATTGCTTCTTATTTTTAGTGTTATTTTGTAGAACTTTGACTCATGGAAGCTTACCTCCCATCCCACCCCCACCACCAATAACCACAAGTATAAAGGGGGTTAACTGAATAACCATTAAACATTTGCATAGTCATGTAACTTAACTGTCTTTACCTTTACGATACCACCCTAAACAAATTTGGGAGCCATTATTTGAAACTAACAAAAGCTTGAATATTCACTCTTTAAAAGGTTTTAATCTTGTTCAGTAAATAGAATGTGCAACCTCTCTAGAATGTAGGGTTAAAAATGTCCAGCGCTTTTCTGCTCTATGAATTTACCTTCTAAAGAGAACCAAAAGAAGCATACTAAATTTTTTTCTTTAAAAATACTTACCTTGGGACTTCCCTGGTGGCGCAGTGGTTAAGAATCCTCCTGCCAATGCAGGGGACATGTGTTCAAGCCCTGGTCCAGGAAGATCCCACATGCCGCGGAGCAACTAAGCCCATGCACCATAACGGCTGAGCCTGCACTCTAGAGCCCGCGAGCCACAGCTACTGCGCCCGAGTGCCACAGCTACTGAAGCCTGTGCTCTAGAGCCCGCGAGCCACAACTACTGAGCCTGCATGCCACAGCTACTGAAGCCTGCGCACCTAGAGCCAATGCTCCGCAACAAGAGAAGCCACCACAGTGAGAAGCCCATGCATCTCAACAAAGAGTAGCCCCTGCTCACCACAACTAGAGAAAGCAGCACGGAGCAACGAAGGCTCAAAACAGCCAAAAACAAATAAATAATTAATTTAAAAAAAATCCTTACCTTGAAAGCTTTTAAGGGGAAGAGAATATTTATAAGATTTTACAAGTTCTGTGGAGAAACTCAAAGGCTAAATGTATATACATTTTTCAAAAAGAGAGTACTTAGGAATAAACCTAACAAGAGGGTAAAACAATAACACTTCAATGAAGACTGTAAAAGTAGACAAATAAAATGGTATATTGTATTATTCAAGAATGTAAGCTCCGTGAGACCAAGTAATTTGTTAATTGCTATATCCCCAGTGCCAAGAACAGTGCTGGCACAGAGGTGCTCAGTAAATACATGTTGAATGCATGAATGTGCATGGATAGGAAGATTTAATATCATAAGATGCCAACTGTCACCAAATTTGTGTATAAATTGAATACAATATCAGTAAAAATCTCAACTGGATTTCTCATGGAACTAGACACTCAAAAATTCACAAGAGAGAGAAAATATGTTAGAATGTTGAAGATTCTTTTGAAAAAGAAGAATGAGGAAGGAGAATTTATCTCACGAGAAATCAAAACATATTAGAAAGTTGTGGCAACTGCAACGATTAGGTGTCGACATCGGAACTGACAGCTAGACTAGTAGATCAGTAGGATAGAATAATCTAGAAACACACACACATTTATGGTGAGTGATAAAAGTAGCATCTCAGCTCAGTGAAGAAATGACAGATTATTCAGTTAAAGGCAGTGGGACAACTGGTTTTCCATTTGGAAAGAAATGAAGGTAGCTTGGTTTCTTGCACTGTTCACACACACAAATTCCAGATGATTTAGTGATCTAAATGTGCAAAATCAAAGTATTAAGGTTTTAGAAGAATATACATATGATTTTTGAAAAAAGGAAGATCCTCTTAAAAGTCTGAAAAGGAAGATCCATAGAGGAAAAGATTGATAAATTTGACCACCTCAAAATTAAGACCCTACAAAAAACATAAATGAAAAGTGACAAGACTGGAAAAAAATACTAGCAACGTACATGACAGCTGACAGATGACTGTTCATCCAGAACATATAATAACTTTTGCACTTCAATAAAAAGAGTGATAATCAATAGGAAACTGGACAAAACCAAGCACAGGAAATTTACAGAGGAGATAATATGCATACAATGATGCACAATCTCACTCTTAATCAAATAAATAAAAATTGAACCAATAATGTGATTCTAATCTTTGCCTATGAGAATTTTACCATTTGGAGGACAGTAATATCTATTAAAAATTTTAAATGCACAAAACCTATGACCGACTTCTCAATCTTTACCCAGGAGAACACGTGTGTGTGCACAAAGAGGCTCTTGCTGCATTGTTTTTAATAGCGAAAAATGGAAAAATGTCAGCTTCCATCAATAGAGGAAGGGTGGCATAGTGGAGGTACACCTCATCTGAATACTGGGTAACAGTTAAAAAAGTGAGATAGTTCTCTAAGTAGCGCATGATAACAGATCTGCGAGAGGTATTATTGAGTGAGAGAAGCACGCTGCTGAGCAATGTGTATAATGTGATATCATTTATGGAAAAATAAAGAATATTTCCCACAGATCCATATGTATAAATGAATGTAAAGTAAAAAGGTTTGGAAGGACAAACACAAAAACGACAAAAGTGTTTATGTCTCAGGATTGGGGGAAAGGGACTGTAATTGGAAATGATGTAATAACCTAATCTAGAGGGAGCTTGAAACTGACCTGTAATATTTTAATTTTATTCAAAAGATATCCAGGTATTAATTACCTGCCTAATTCTAAATTAACTTTTAAAACTTTAAAGAGAGAGAAAACAAGGACTTTGGACTGGGTGCAATTGGGGTGTTTGAGGAATCACTGCCCCCGTCCCCTCCCCAGCTTCCATAAGCCCCCTTTACTCCAACCACACACATACACACAGGAAATCTGGCTGTAATCCCAACTGAACTGTTTCCTAAACAGCATTAAGAAAGAACAAGCTGTTTTGCAAGCAGTAGCAGAGAGAGCCCGTTATCCCACAGACAGTTGGACTTCACCCTAGGAGTGGGGATGTTTGGGAAGGCAAATGGAGAGAAGGAGGGCAGTGGGTGTGGGTGGGTGGAGGGGCTCCCTCAAAGGACTAGAGTCATGAGATGAAGCAGTCTCAGCAGTGCCCTCCAGAGGCCGCCCCCAGGATAGGGAGCTAGGGGGTAAGTTGTGGGACAAGGCTTGTCTGAAGTATCTCCTCTGGCAGACATATTCTCCTTCTGGTTATTCTGCATGCTGAGAAGCCCTCTGAGCCTCAATTACACCTGAGCCAGACAAATAGGGCCTAGATGAGGGATCAACAGAGATACAGACTGGGCAGCCTTACAGTGATCCCACCTGGGCCATTATTAATTGGCTGGAAACATCATAAAGAGCATCTCACATCATCACAGAGCATCTCAAACCTCTGCACACAAATGGAGACCCACAGCCCCTGCCCTGAGCCAAAGGCAGGTGGTTTGGGGATTATAAATCTTGAGAATTCTACCCCCTCCACATGGATGGAGAGTGAAGCGCATTTTCACGTCATCCTTTGAAAAGGCTTTTTTCATTCATTGCCTCGACACCGCCCGTGAGAAATCAGGGCAGGTCTCTTGACGCCCATGAGTCCCTGCAACGCCTCCTGCCTGGTACTTGGCCTCTGGGCCCCTCCCCTCAGTGCACCTTCCACTTGGCAGCCCAAGTGAGCTTTCTAAAATGAGCTCTGACCATGCACTTCAGGGCCTTCATGGCTCCCTGGAGCCTTCAGGACGAGAACTTCCCGGGAGGTCAGCAAGAGCGCTGTGTCCTGGGCCTCTGCCTGCCTCATCAGCCTCATCCTGCCCCACCCTCTCCCCCATGTTGGAACCGTCTGGACGAAGCCCACCCGTGTCAAGGCTTTTGCTGTGTCACCCTCTGGGTCCAGAATGCTCTTCCTCCCTGTGTCCAACTTGTAAACATTCTTCAAGACAGTCTCAAGCACCAATTCCTCAAAAAAGCCTTCTTTGATGCTCCCAAAGAACCCTGCACAAGGTTGTTGGGCAGCCATCGGTCTGCATCCCCCTGTGCTCACGGAGGAAAAGGCCTTTGCTCAATGGAGGGCACCCAAGGGCCAGCACGGTACCTGTCATGTGCGGGGGCTCGGTACCTACTCATTGAATAAATGCCTGAGTGAAAGGTCGGGAATAAACCTGCAGAGGCCACTGGGTAAAGAGCGCTCGTTTGTAAGTCAAGACACCTGACAACTAGAGTTTTCTCAGCTGTGCCACACTGCTGCCCTAGGCAAAGGTACTTCCTTCCCAGACCTCCATCTTTCTCATCTGTGCTATGAGGAACTTGTATTAAATTTCTCTTACCTCTTGGGCTCTGACAATTCCCTTAAAAGAGTAAAGGAGGGCTTCCCTGGTGGCGCAGTGGTTGAGAGTCCGCCTGCCGATGCAGGGGACCCGCGTTCGTGCTCTGGTCCAGGAGGATCCCACATGCCGCGGAGCGGCTGGGCCCGTGAGCCATGGCCGCTGCGCCTGCGCATCCGGAGCCTGTGCTCCGCAACGGGAGAGGCCACAGCAGTGAGAGGCCCGCGTACCGCAAAAAAAAAAAAAAAAAAAAAGAGTAAAGGAACACTAATTGTCAGAGTTGATGAAAGCGATGGGAAACAGGTGCTCCCACGCATGGCTGATGGGAGGGTGAAAGCCTTAAAAATGTGGAGACCCAAATATGGATAATGACCCTAGTACTGCTTATAACAGTGAAAATAGGAAATGACTCAAGTACCTAACAAGAAAGGATTAGTGAATAAAACATAGTATTTCATACCAAATATTACGCAGACATAGGAATGAAATAAATCTCTTTTTATTGACAGAGAGATGTCCAGGCTAAATTAAGTATTAAAAGTAGATTGTAGGGGCTTCCCTGGTGGCACTAGTGGTTAAGAATCCGGCTGCCAATTCAGGGGACACGGGTTCGAGCCCTGGTCTGGGAAGATCCCACATGCTGCGGAGCAACTAAGTCCTTGGGTCACAACTACTGAGCCTGCGCTCTACAGCCCGCGAGCCACAACTACCGAAGCCTACATGCCTAGAGCCCGTGCTCCGCAACGGAGAGTAGCCCCCCGCTTGCGACAACTAGAGAAAGCCTATGCTCAGCAATGAAGACCCAACACAGCCAAAAATAAATAAATAAAATTTAAAAAGTAGATTGTAAAATAATATTTAAAGTAATAGTAAATATTAAAAATAATATATTTTTTTGGCCTCACCACGTGGCTTGTGGGATCTTAGTTCCCCAACCAGGGATTGAACCTGGGCCATGGCATGAAAGCGCCAAGTCCTAACTACTGGACTGCCAGGGAACTCCCCTAAAGTATGTTATCACTTTAAAATACATATTATATCTACATATAGGATATCAAATTATGAAATGGGGTTATTGGCGAGCGGTGGGATTATGGGAAATTAGTTTCCTTCCTGCTTCTTATTTATGTGAAAGATGGCAAACCTGGAAAGAAAAAAAATTACCCATAACCTCACCTGATTGTACATATTTTATTTACTTATTCTATAACATCTCATGTATGGAAATATATGTTACAGGATGAAAAAAATGTATTTTCAAAAGCCTATAAAGTTCTAGAACCTGATCCACAAAGAGCCTTTCGTCCAAGTTCACCCACAGCAAGTCTCTGGCAGGCCAAGGCTGGAAGAATGGCCTCCTCTCTCACGGGCCCCTGGACTCTGCTTCCTGGCAGATGACAGGATCACTGGGCACATGGGGAAGATGTCACTGTCCCTTGTTCCTTGGCCAAGATGTGGTCTGGGCATAGAAGGCGAGAGTGAGTGCAGGAGGGTACCCGAAGGTAGGAGGTGTGGGTAGACCAAACAGGACATGGGGGCCACGGTTGGCACGTGCCCAGCCTGACGAGGGCACAGGGAGGTGGACAGACACAGTCATTAGTCGTAGGGTACCTTTCCTGCTGCGGAATGGTAGTCCCTTTGCCAGTCTTCCCCTCTTCTATTTCAAAAGTTTAATGCAAATCCTAACGACACTGATCTTGTCCCTGGGAGGCACTGGGCTGTGTCACCCAACTGATCACTAACCACAACCAGCTTGCTTCTCTCCTGGTTCCTGAAATCTGGGGGCGGGTGGTGGGGATGCTGGAGACAGCCCCCTACCAAAAGCCAGGAGGAAAGGAGATGAAGAGAGGGATAGAGGAAGTTAACCTTGGTCCTCAGCCCCCGGCCCCCGGGGTCTTCTTTCCTGTGAAGCCCAACGGTCCCCAGCCAGATTTCCTGTCCCTTTAGCCTTCTCCAAGAATGGAGGGCTGCCCATCAAGGTTGGCCACAGGGGTCGGGTTACTGTTGGGGGTGGGGCATGGTGCCCTGAGGCAGGTCCGGCCATCATCACTCCAGGTCTCCCCTTCACCTTCTGTTTCCCATAATTCCTTAGGTTGTCAGCGCCTAACTTTTGTCCCTTTCAATGGAAACTTGGATACTCCGTTGAACCAGAATTTTGGAGGGGGGCGGTTAGTTGTCTGCACCCCCTGGGGACAGCACTGGTCTAGGCACACAATGGGGAGCTGAGAAGCTCTGGGGGTGCTAAGTTCAAAGGCTGGAGACAGTTCTGGCCCCTCCTCTCCCGCCCGTGTCACCCATATCGGAGAACTCTTTCTAGGCACCCCGGGCCCAGGAGGGGAGGAGAGAGAGTTCAGTCTCCGGGGGCGGGCCTCATCTGCCCTGCCCCTCCCCCAGCTTGGAGGACATAAAAGCCCAGATTTAGCTAAGAGGTGATGTCAATGCCAGGTGGAGCACTGGAACTTTGGAGGTAGGGTCCTGGACACTGTCTGTTGGCAGAACCCACTGAGGGGGCACTGGGGGGGTGAAGGTGGGGGTGAGCGGCCTGGGAGGAGAGGGATGTGGGGCTCTCTTCTCCCTAAATGCCCTGTGGGCTTTGGACACTTACTGGGCTTGGGGTCTTGCTGCAGAGATGAAGCTGCCCCTGGGCCTAGCAGGACTCCTGGTCATTCTAGCCACGCCCCAGCCTTCTGAGGGTGCCGCTCCAGGTAACAGTTCAGACGGAAGGGAAAAGGTGGTGTGTCGGGGGAGGTTCTGAGTCCCCGGGATGCCTTTCCTCAGTGTAAGCCACCCGGGCTCTAGGGCCTGATGGGGGCTTTGGGCCCATTCCTGACCTCGTGACCCCTGTTCTGGGCAGCTGTCCTGAGGGAAGTGGAGACCTCGGTGGTGCTGACCTGCATGGAGGAGGCCAAGCGTCTAGTGGACAAAGCCTACAAGGAGCGGCGGGAAAGGTGGGGCGCCGGGGTACGGCGTGGCTCTGGGCAAGGCTGTCCCAGGCCTTTCAGAGAAGGAACAGGCAGTGGGGAATTTGTGGCTGGGCGTGGGGCCCTCTGTCTGTCAGTCTTTTTATCTCTGGCTGTGAGAACATTTTCCAAACCATGCCTCCCATGGCCTGGCCTCTGGGCACCCAGGTCCAAACCCTGTTTAAAAAGAGAAACCTGCTTCCTAACTGTGGGTCTGTCTACACTGTCCTCTGTGTCCAGAACCCCGGGCTGGGGCTCTGCTGAGTGTCTCTGCCACCCTTCTCTGGCCCTCACCGCTCCCTCCCCCAAGCAGCATCAAGCAGCGGCTTCACAGTGGCTCGGCCAGCCCCATGGAACTCCTGTCCTACTTCAAGCAGCCAGTGGCAGCCACCAGGACAGCTGTGAGGGCTGCTGACTACCTGCACGTGGCCCTAGGCCTGCTGGAGAGGAAGCTGCGGCCGCTGTGGCCAGGCCGCTTCAATGTCACGGGTACCATTCCCTCTACATCCCAGACCCTCGCTCAATCCCAGTGGTTCCCCCAACCCCTCCTTCCAGGGAGTCTCAGCGGGCATCCTAGCGTCCCCTCCATGCCCTCAGACCACACCCCCCAACCGAGGCTCCCCAGCAGAGGATAGAAAATAGGGTCTCAGCTCCCACTCGCTCCCTACTTTCCCGGCCCCGCAGACGTGCTGACACCTGCCCAGCTGAATCTGCTGTCCAAGACTAGCGGCTGCGCCTACCAGGACCTGGGGGTGAGGTGCCCAGGGGAGGACAAGTACCGAACCATCACCGGGCAGTGCAACAACAGGTGCGGCCGCTGGGGGCCGCCCCTCGGCGGGCGGGCGGTGGCTAGAGGCGGGTGGTCCCGGCCACATGGCGTCAGCGCCCTGTTCCCCCACCCCTGCAGGCGCAGCCCCACGCTGGGGGCCTCCAACCGCGCCTTTGCGCGCTGGCTGCCGGCGGAGTACGAGGATGGCTTCTCCCTGCCCTTCGGCTGGACACCAGGGGTCAAGCGCAACGGCTTCCCGGTGCCCCTGGTGAGCCCTGGCCCGCGGAGTGGGAGAGGCCCGGCCGAGGCCAGGGCCCCCTGACTCCCCGTGTCCCGCAGGCTCGCGCCGTCTCCAACGCCATCGTGCGCTTCCCCACGGAGCACCTGACCCCGGACCAGGAGCGCTCGCTCATGTTCATGCAGTGGGGCCAGCTGCTCGACCACGACCTCGACTTCACCCCCGAGCCAGCCGCCCGCGTCTCCTTCCTCACTGGCGTCAACTGCGAGACCAGCTGCCTGCAGCAGCCTCCCTGCTTCCCGCTCAAGGTACTCCCTCCCTGCCCCACCGGCCAGCCTGCCGGGTCGCGGGAGGGACGGTGGTCCCGGAAGGGACCACCGTCCCTCCGTGCCCAGCCTTCCTCCCCTGGCTCCCAGCAAGGCTGGCCCTGAGCCCCCATCCCCCGCCGCTCTGGGCTAGGGACCTTCCCACCGCCCCTCAAACCTCTGTGTGCAGGTGCCGGTGGCGGGGGGGGCTCAGTCCTCCTCCCTCCCCACTCACGGGCTCCCTCTCCCCAAGCCCACGTCACACAGAGGCTGGGTTTTGGGGTTGGAGCAGGACTGAGAGGTGGGCTGGTTGGTCCAGGCACGTGCAGAGTAGGTAGACGAGGGGAGAAAGAAGGAAGGAGGATCCGAGAGAGGGAGAGAGACACAGGGGCCAGGGGGAGAGAGACACAGGGGCCAGGGGGAGAGAGAGGAAAGGGACAGGGAAGAGGCAGAGACGGGAGAGGAAGGGGAAAGGAAGAGGAGGCCCCCGGAGAGTGTAGAGACCAGATCTAGAGAACAGAGGAGGGAGGAGCAGAGACAGAAAAGAGGAGAGAAAGGAGGTTTGGGGGGAGGGGTCAGAGGACTGGCCACACCCCCTCCAGGGGGCCCCACATCCCCCACGCCAGCGCCCGACTCCTCACCCCTCCAGCTCGGACGTGCTCTGCTAGTGGAACCTCAGGCTGATCCCCTGGGGGCCTTGAGATGCCTTCCTGCCCGCCCAGGGGGCCGAGGAGCTCCGTTTTAGTGTCTGGGTTGCCCCCTCTGGTTCTGGGCTCTAGGCTGCTTCCGAGGTGGGAATTAAGGCCTTCAGGAGGGTGGGCGGGAGAAAGCCACTCCTGATCGCTGTCCCTGCCCTCGGCGAGCCCGCCGGGCCTCTCTCTGTGCCGCAGATCCCGCCTGATGACCCCCGCATCAAGAACCAACGTGACTGCATCCCTTTCTTCCGCTCCAGCCCGGCCTGCAAAGGGAGCAACATCACCATCCGCAACCAGATCAACGCGCTCACCTCCTTCGTGGACGCCAGCATGGTGTACGGCAGCGAGGACCCCTTGGCCATGAAGCTGCGCAACCTGACCAACCAGCTGGGGCTGCTGGCCGTCAACACCCGCTTCCATGACAACGGCCGGGCCCTGCTGCCCTTTGACAACCTGCACGATGACCCCTGCCTGCTCACCAACCGCACCGCGAACATCCCCTGCTTCCTGGCAGGTCAGTCCTGGGCAGGGACCTGGGCTGACGCAGGGGTGCCCCCTACCGGAGCCACAGCGGGCCTGTTTGAGAGCCCCTTGTGGGTTTGCATTTAGAGAGACTGTCCTCATCAACCTCATGGTATTAATCCAGTTGCCTCGGTAACAAGTTGGATGGAGCCAGAGAGGCGAAACAAAAACAAAACCCCAAACCAACAGAAACAATAACCCCAAACCTAAGAAGGAGACTCAGGGATGGCCAAGGAGCGAGCCTCTGTCCATCCGTTCAGCCCTTTCTCTGTCGCTCTCTTTCCCTCTGGACTCTGGGAGAGAGGCAAGTTGAGTCCTCCAGGGACAGGGCACTGAAGGGCAGAGAGCACCGCGACACCCTCACCCTCTAGAATCACGGTATCCAATCTGGTAGCCACTAGCCACACATGGCTATTTTCATTTACGTGTAAGTTAATTTAAATGAACTTAAATTAAAGACAAGATTCCTCCACTGCGCTAGCTCTATTTCAGGTGCTCAACAGCCTTGTAGGCTAGTGGCTTCCATATAGGACAGCTCAGATGTAGAACATTCCCATCTTCACGTTCTATTGGACAGAGCTGCTCCAGCACATCACCACCTATCCACCTTGATTCCCTGTAATAAGAGAGGGTGGGATTTTCGATGTAAACAACTGGCATTCCTGGGGATATGGTTGGGGCAATGATGGGGGTAGTGCCCAGAAATTTTACGCTTTTACCTTTAAACCCAACGGTGGGTCTGAGGCCTTTCTCTCTGGCCTCCTAACCTCACCTCCTGGTGGCTCCTGATGGCTGGGCCCTGGGGAGGAGAATCAAGGTCAGCACCAGTGTGGGCTTTTCTGGGCTAGTGGGGGAAGAGCGGCACTCCTTGGCCTCCACATGGTGTTGAGCCACATGCTCCCAGCCTGGATGGTCATGACCTCTGTCAGGTTGTGGGAAGGAAAAGCTGCTCTCAGAGAATATCCTTCTCAACAAACTTAAGAGCTGTGGAGGACTGAACCCAGTGTCCTGCAGAAATGAGACTGGCCCTAACCCTCTGGTACTTCCAGAGCAGGTTTAGGGGAGGACTTGAGGGATCAGAGGGTCACACTTTGTTCTTTTGCACAGTCTCAGGGGTGGACTTCAAACATCCTGTGCCCTGGCTCCCTGCCCTGAGCAGGCTGCACAATTAGCATGCAGTAAGGTGCGGATGGCAGTTCTGAGCAGATGGTACTGGCCTTCTAGAGTCCTGTGTTAAGAAGGATTCTGAGGTTGCATCCAATTTTAGAAGGAGAGAGGGCTGTGATCAGTCACTGTGTCTCACATGGACAGGAAAATAGGGAGAGCCAATGTGCATGCTACTTTTTGGCCTTCCCTGAATCAAGAGAATAAGTCAATCAAGCTGTATTCATGGATCTCCTATTTTGTACCAGGCACTGTGTTAAACCCCCTGTGTCTATGTATACATTGGGTGGGAGGGTCAGATACAAAAAGGCACAAGCCACGGTCCTTGTCCTCAAGGTGCTACCAGTCTCAGGTGTGGGAAGGTGGCAAGTCTTGTGTCACATCTGGTGCTTAGTGAATGAGCATCTCTGACCAGCAGTGCCACTAAAGAGAGGAAGAACTATCATGGTGGACCAGGGCATCAAGGCAGGCTTCCTAGAGGAGGTGTAAACTGAGCATGGCGTGGAAAGATGGGTGGAGAGGAGGGCTGGGTAAGGAGCATCTGAGGCCTTGGCTTGGGAGAGGGTTTCAGTGGAGCGAGTCCTTTCTGGGAGGGAGGTCTTAGGAACGACAGTAGCTTTTGCTTCCCCAAGGGGACACCCGCTCAAGTGAGATGCCTGAGCTCACCTCCATGCACACACTCTTTCTGCGGGAGCACAACCGGCTGGCCACAGAGCTCAAGCGCCTGAACCCTTGCTGGAATGGAGAGAAGCTCTATCAGGAAGCCCGAAAGATCGTGGGAGCCATGGTCCAGGTAGGCAGTCCTGCGCATCAGTGATGCCAGGGGTCGGCAGGCTTGGGATCCAGACATGCCTCTGCCACATCTTAGCAGTGCAAATGAACCCTCATGAGCTTCAGTTTCTTCATCCGTGATACTGTAAGGATTAAAGGACACATATGAAAACACCTAGCAGATACTAAGTGCCTGACGAGGGTCACTTGCCTTCCAACCCCTTTCCCAGGCTTGCTGACCTTTCTACGGATACTCTCCTGTCCACCGGGAATGGTACTGGGAGGTTTAAGCAGGTGGTTCTAAAGTGCCTGGCGCACAGTAGCTGTTCAGTAAATGCTTCTCCTTTCCTTCATCTCATCAGCACCCTTAGCTCCTTTGCACGCTCCCTCTTTTTTTTTTTTTTTTTTTTTTTTTTGTGGTACGTGCGCCTCTCGCTGCTGTGGCCTCTCCCGTTGCGGAGCACAGGCTCCGGACGTGCAGGCTCAGCGTCCATGGCTCATGGGCCCAGCCGCTCCGCGGCATGTGGGATCTTCCCGGACCGGGGCACGAACCCGTGTCCCCTGCATCGGCAGGCGGACTCTCAACCACTGCGCCACCAGGGAAGCCCTCCCTCCCTCTTTACAGCTCTATCACAGCTCACCTGATCTCCTTATCCTCGCTTATCGAGGGGGGGGGGGTGTTCTCTCGACGTTTTTTGAAATGTTTAAATGCTTTATTTATTTATTTATTGGCCTCACTACATGGCTTGTGGAATCTTAGTTCCCCGACCAGGGATCGAACTCGCGCCCCCTGCAGCGGAAGCCCAGAGTCCTAACCACTGGACCGCCAGGGGAGTTCCCTTCTCCCAACGTTTGACGCTCCAGCATCCCCATTGTCTCCCCAAGACATAAACACACACACACCCACACACGCACGCACATGCACATCCCTTGTTAATACTCCTTGACCCTGGAGGGGAGAGAGTTGCTGGTGCTGAGGGTGAGTTTTCAATTTGCACTAAGAAAGTAAGCGAGATTCATTGAAACCTCAGAGGAAATTCCAGAGTCTGGAATCTAGAGTGGGACTGTTGCATCTCTTCTCTTTTCACTGGGAGAAAGCATCTAGGGTGGCCCTTTTCCATGTTGCTTTCCCTCCTCCTACAGGCAATATATTGAACCCTCCTGTAAGCCAGGCACTTGCTGGGCACTGAGTAATTTCAAGAGAAGTGAGATAAAACCCTTGCCCTCAAGGAGCTAATAAGTTTGTAGGAGAAATGGGACCATGGGTAACAAGGGCAAGGGAGCTATTGCAAGGACTAACAAAGCCCTTTTTTTATGTAATACTTTAGGGCAGAGAGCAGCATAATTACCTGTAATTTACATTTGAGGAACTGGGGCTCAGAGAGGTTAATAACTGGCCCAAGGGCACACAGCAGAGCTCTGTTTATGCCATTCGGTGCCACTCTGTGAGACTCAGCTCCAGTGCTGTAGGAGGCAAATCCCTGGCCGTATATACGAGGGAGGGATCCCCCGAGTCAGGAGCAGGCGAAGAATCTGCTGGGCGGGGTGAGTGGAGAGGCTGCTCTGCGTGACTTTTCTTTAGATCATCACTTACCGGGATTACTTGCCCCTGGTGCTGGGGCCGGTGGCCATGAGGAAGTACCTGCCTGAGTACCGCTCCTACAATGATTCGGTGGACCCGCGCATCGCCAACGTCTTCACCAACGCCTTCCGCTATGGCCACACCCTCATCCAGCCCTTCATGTTCCGCCTGGACAATCGGTACCAGCCTATGCAGCCCAACCCTCGTGTTCCGCTCAGCAAGGTCTTTTTTGCCAGCTGGAGGGTTGTGCTGGAAGGTGAGCGGGACCTAGGCCAGGAGTGAGTTAGTGGGCAGCCGAGGGTGTGATGGGAGTGGGCTTGGTCACAGGGAGCTGGGGTGGAACAAATCCTCTTTCCTTCCGTCTTTGGGGATCTGATCTGACTTTCCAGCCTCTGACTTTCAAGCAGAGTTCACCTGACTCTGCTTGCACATCTGATAACAAAGAGTGGGCTGGACATGGCTTGTAAGGAGCTGGCTCCTTCCTGTGTGTTGTATTGAATAATTCTCAGTGACCCAGGAGGCCAGGGGCTGGGAGCACCTGAGCCTTGCCAGTCTGAATGGCATTACCCCCCGAGACCTCAAAGCCTCAATGAGGACCTGCCCGCTGGGGACACCTTGGCACCAGAAGCCACATGTGCCCAGCCCTCTTCTGCCATTCCCCCCGGTTCTACCTGACTCCGGTCTGAGCTCTGATACTGAGCCAGATCCTTCCCCCAACCTTGCTCCTCCCGCCCCAGGTGGCATCGACCCCATCCTCCGGGGCCTCATGGCCACCCCTGCGAAGCTGAATCTCCAGAACCAAATCGCGGTGGATGAGATCCGGGAGCGGTTGTTTGAGCAGGTCATGAGGATCGGGCTGGACCTGCCCGCTCTAAACATGCAGCGCAGCCGGGACCACGGCCTCCCAGGTGAGGGGCTGTAGGAGTCTCCCTGGCCCCACCCCTCCCCACCTCCCACTCCAAGGCCTGCCCTCTCCAGGGCCCCCAGCTGCCTGGGGCTCCCCCGAACCCCCCAGAACGTTGCTCTTAGGATGCAGTCTGAGGTCAGGCCCCTACCTCTCCCTGGGCCCATCTGCCCCGTTTCCAGCACCTCCCGCCTCCTTTGTGTTGCTGTAACCCTCCAACTTAGAGCATCATCGTAATAACCACAAGCCCCCGCCCACAGTCTGAAAATCTGTCTCCATCTCATTTCACTTTGCTTCATTTTACATGAATTCTGAGGGGAAGAGATTATTATCACCTCCATTTTACTGATGAGGAAACCGAGGCCTGGAGAAATTCAGAACCTGCCCAGGTTCTCCAGCCAAGTCCATGGCAGAGCTGGAATTGGAGCCCAGATCAGCCTCACGCCACGCCCGTGCCTGTGTTATAGGACAGCTGGTGTGGCCGATCCTTCTAGACGCACTGCGCCCACCACGGGTCTGAGATCTCCACCGGGGGCCGGGAGACGCTCCTCTTCTTGGACCCAGCAGGAGTTATGGCAATTTAGGATTGATCCCGTAGGGCGGGAGGGCCAGGGGAAGACAGAGAGGCTCCTGGAGAGACCCAGCTGTCCCCAGGCCCCTGGAGAGGCCGGAGGGCTCCCTGTGGGGTTTATAGCCTGGTAGCAGCCCCTCTGTGTCCTCCCCTCCCTCAGGTACCTCAGTACGTGGCCTCGCTGGGTTGGGAAGGTGGCCTTTCTGGGACCCACCCACGGGCCTCTCTCCCGTCCCCCCCATACAGGGTACAATGCCTGGAGGCGCTTCTGCGGGCTTCCGCAGCCCAGCACGGTGGGCGAGCTGGGCACGGTCCTGAAGAACCTGGACCTAGCGAGGAAGCTGATGGCCCAGTACGGCACGCCCGACAACATCGACATCTGGATGGGGGGTGTGGCCGAGCCCTTGGACAGCAAAGGCCGCGTGGGCCGACTCCTCGCCTGTCTCATCGGGACCCAGTTCAGGAAGCTCCGTGATGGCGATCGGTGAGGACGGAGGCCGAGGGGCTCCGCTGTGCGGCGGTGGGCCTGCCCCTGACCCGCGGGGGCCCCCGCTTCCTCCTGCTAGAGGGAGTCCGTTCTGGGGAGCCTCAGGGTCATCCCTAATGCGCCCTGAATCTGTTGGGGGCGCAGCAAGGAGGGACCTGGACCCCTGGTGGTAAAGGAGGGAAGAGAGAAAACGCCACTCGCAGTCACTTCTTCTCCGGGTCCCGGGCCGCCGCCACGGCACCGCCGGTCTCTGTTGAAAGATCCCCTCCTCGCTTTCCCACGGCTGCTCCTACTGTCCTTTCCCTGGGGTCCTGACCTCTATCACAGCCAGTTCTACCCTAGCCTGAATCGCGCCTTTGGGATCATTTTTCAAAGGTGTCCCACCCCGGGTGGACAAATTATACACCGCGCCCAAGAGCCTCTCTCCCCGCGTGGATGTAGCCCTGGCTACACTGAATGAGTGTGGGCCTGGCTCCCGGTCTGTCGTCAGCGGTGCCCGGAGGCTGCTGGGGCGTGGGCCGGGGGAGGCAGCCGGGCAGCTGTGAGTGGGGCTCTACTTGTTTGAACCCCCCTGGGCTGCCTGAGGGCCTGGAGCTCCCCCGTGCTGTGGGGCCGGTGTCATCCGGGGGTTAGCTCTAGCCAGTGGACGCCCTCCCGGCCCAGGAGGGCCTCAGGCACAGTGGCCGGCGGTGTTCCCGGGCAGGTTTTGGTGGCAGCACGAGGGCGTGTTCAGCCCGCAGCAGCAGCAGGCCCTGGCCAAGATCTCCCTGCCCCGCATCATCTGTGACAACACAGGCATCACCGTCGTGTCCAAGAACAACATCTTCGAGTCCAACACGTTCCCTCGGGACTTCGTCAACTGCAGTGCGCTCCCTGCGTTGGACTTGGCTTCCTGGAGGGACAGGGACTAGAGGCTGGGTAAGGGGCTGCAGTGGTGAGGTGACGGTTGGGCACACCTGGGCTGGCCAATTGCAACCACAGAGATCTCCCTTCCCTAGGTGGGCCCATCCCTGTTCTGGGTGCCAGCCAGAAAAACCAGTGACTAGACATTCATTCATGTGTATGTGTGTGTGTGTGTGTGTGTGCATGTGTGTGTACGTGCACAATGAATATAAATTGCATTTTGTGTGCGTAGTGTGTGAACATGGGTAGTATTTTGTGTGTGTGTACGTGTGAGTGTGTGTTTGCTGTTTATTACTAAGTATGGACGGCAGCAGAGTGGATTGGTGAGGAACACAAGCTCAGGAACTAGACTGCTTGGGTTCAAATCCTGCCTCTGCAGCTCACCAGCTATGTGACCTTGAACAAGTTCCTCAACCTTGCTAAGCCTGAATTTTCTTCTCTGTAAATAACAGCTATCACGGCTCCTTAGAAGGTCCATTTGCATTCTCTAGTACTCGGTTTACTGAGCACTTACTACCTGCCAGGCACTGTGCTAGGCATGGGAAACATACAGAAAAAAGTCAGACACCGTTTCTGCCCTCACGGAGCTTATACCTGGAGAGTGTCCGGGTAGCAGAGGTGAACCAGCGGCCCCAGAGGTGTGGCTAGTAGCGGCTGGGCTGTGGGTGGTGGTGGGGTTATGGGCCCGTGCGAGCCCGGCTCCGCCCCTGGCTGCCTTTTCTCTTCCTTACCCTCTTCTCTTGCTTTTTCACAGGAGCCTGTGCCTGGAGAGGGACTGGGGCCCATTGGCCCTTTTGTACCATTTGTTTGTACCTGATGATTATGATAATAAAACATCACTGATGGGGATCTTTGCTCTGTCTGCAGTGGGGCTGGACCCTCAGCATGAGGCTTGCTCCGGGCTCTGAACTTGAACCAGGGTGGTCAGTGCTTCAGGGCCCTTTCTGAACTGGGGGTCAGGACATCCAGGAGTCCTCCTTTGGCTGATTCATGCGTGGAAGGCAGGCAGTTCTTAGAAGCCTAGGGGCCAGGCCAAACCAAGCAGACCCTCTTCCCTCACCTTCCCCAGGGAACAGGAATTGCGGTCACCAAGCCCTTCTGTTTGTGCATTGCTCTGGGAAGTATTTGCTACGTGCTCACTCTGTGTCAGGCTGGGAAATAGAGGGGACACACACTTTTCCTGCAGGAGAGGAAGAGCGGAGGGGTGATGGGAAGGTAGTTCCCTCCCCAGATAGCAAGGCACCTCTGGATCCTGCATCCCTGCAGCTGGCACAGTGGTTCGGAGGCCCTAGGACAGTAGACTCCTTCTCACTCCTGCCTTCACGGGGCCGGGTTCCCAGACTGGGACAGCAGGCTGGGCTGAGGGCGGGGAAGGCGCATACTTCCCTAATAAACTTGCCTGGAGCTTAATCCCTCTGACTGGTGGATTCACTCCCTTCTTCCCACATTTGGGCAGGGGCACCCACAGCTGGAGCCTGAAAGCATGCAGGATGCTGGGGCTCCCATGCCCATAGGAGCCCCAGCACTTCACCCTAGCAGGATAAATACTACTCGGCTCCATTTCACTGATGACGGGAGGGGTGTTCAGTGAGGTTAAGGGCCTCATCTGAGGCCTCAGAGAAGAGGGTGCCAGAGTCGGGGCTGCAGCCCAGGCCTTCTGGCTCCTGGGCTTTCCCCACAGGATGGCTAAGTGCCTCCCACCCCCGCCCCACCATTCTGGGGATCTGGAGGCCCCAGCTGGGCTGACCTTACCCAGGAAGGTCATTTTTTTTTTTTTTTTTTTTTTGCCTTACGCGGGCCTCTCACTGTTGTGGCCTCTCCCGTGGCGGAGCACAGGCTCCAGACGTGCAGGCTCAGTGGCCATGGTTCACAGGTCCAGCCGCTCCGCGGCATGTGGGATCTTCCCAGACCGGGGCACGAACCCGTGTCCCCTGCATCGGCAGGCGGACTCTCAACCACTGTGCCACCAGGGAAGCCCAGGAAGGTCATTTTAAAACAAATCATGAGTATGTATCGGGCGGCAGCTCTAGCAATGTTCTGGAGCTGCCCTTCAAAGGCCTCGCAGGCTCCAAGGACTGGCCTAGAAGAAGAGGGTATTTCCCTGAAGGGCCCCTGGAAGGGAAATTAACTTTAGCTCTGGGGGAATCCAGGCTTGGATTTCCTCCCTCTTTGAGCCCGTGGCACTGAGTACTCTCTTGCCACCCCACGACCATGGCTTCTTTTCCCAGGAGCCCCTTGCCTCCTCTTTTTCTTTGAGAGCACTTTGAAATCCCACCAGACTGTGCCCTGTCACCCCATAGACTCGTGCACACGACCTGTTGGTGCTGAGACATGTCTGACCTGTAAATATCCGGTTACTCATTTGGCAGTGATTCCAAGGCCTGCCTTGGGAGGGAAACAAGGTCATTGCCAGCACCTGTAGTCAATCACCAGATGTTTACTGAGCACTTACTATGTGCTGAGCACCATGCTGGGGGCCACGGGACACGCTTGGAAGTGGGCTGAAGTCCCCAGCTCAAGGAGTTTACAATCTCGGGGAGTTTATAATCACAGGGCAGTTTACAATCACGGGGAGGAGAGATAAGGGTGTAAAGGCCTTGACTTGTTCAGGGGAGAGGATGGCTGACATCTGGCAAGCTAGACTGGAAGGTATCTCAGAGGGTATCTCGGAGTCTTGACAGAAAGGCGGGTTTCCACAGGCAGAGAGAATGGAGTCAAGAGGAAGAGCTGGAGAGGCCGAGGGGCTGGCCTCGGGCTTGAGCAAGGTGTGCATCCAGGGAGTGTAGAGAGACCCGGCTGGAAAGAAGGCTAGGTATGGAGGTCTAAGGGACCGGGTCACTGAGCTTGCTTGAAGTGGCATCGTGGACCAAGGGGACCTTTACTGCACAGTTTGGGAGGCCGTGGAGTCCAGGCCCCTAATTCTCCTTGGAGGCCCATGGTGAGAGGTCCAGCTTATCGATGGCTGAGCAATCCACAAAGCCTTGGGGGTAGCTGTTGACTTGGAAGGGGTGCAGTGGGACCTTGGTGACGTGGGTGTTGTCACAGACAAGGCGTGAAAAGGACATTTTCTGTAGAGAGTTCCGCTGCTCCTCAGTGAAGACCCCAGGGTTCTCCCACCAGAACCTGCAGAGACAGAAGCAGAGTCTCTCCATACAGCCCAGCTGTTGGACCCTCCCCAGTCCGCCAGAGGGGAAGGAAGGAGGTCACCGGAACATGCCAAGGTCTGCCGTCAGTCCTCCTGTAGGACGCCCACGGCCCACCTCCGAGAAGGGATGCCCTCCACGCCCTCCCCGCTGAGGTCTCACTCGCCTGTCTCCGTCACGGATCTGCTGGAGCTGCCTTCCCAGGAGGCAGGCCAGGAGATGCCCCACCTCGCCCCTTTCTACCAGGGGCTCAGCGATGGCCCCTATCCAGATGTCAATGTTGTCAGGGGTCCCGTAGAGATCCAGTAACTTCTCAGCCAGCACCTTGTTCTTCAGCACGGCCTGCAGCTCCTGCAGTGTTTGGGGCTGTGAGAGGCCACAGAAGCCTCTCCAGGAGTTGTACCCTAGGGCAGAGAGGCTGGAGCTGTCTCATCCCCCTTGCAGACGTGCCCACTCCAGCTGCATCAGCCCCAGAAAGTCTGTGTTCACAGCCCTTGGGATAGGGAGTCAGTGAGCCATTGTTTTATACTGTGGCACTTAAGCTTCGAGGGGGCTTGTAGGTTATATGGTGCTTACTATGGGTCCAGGAACTATTCTAAGCACCGTACACAAACATAAATTGAAGAACAGAGATGTCAAGTAACTTGCCTAAGGTCACATAAGTAGAAAGGGCATAGCTGGAATTCGAACCCAGGCAGTCTGGCTCTTAAGTACTGCATTTAGGAAGATCCGATAGTCGTTGTTTTCCCTCTGTTATCCTTTTCTTCATATTTTCTGGACTTTTAAACTGGTTTTACAAGTCAGTTGTTGATTTCTTTCATTTGAGGGGCTCAAAGAAAGTACCAGATGTGTTCTCTGGTCTCTGCATTAAGGTGAATGGAAGATTCCATTTCACAGAGGAGCAAAGTGAGTTTTAAAAATGGGCATCTCTGCACTTCCATGGTGGTCCAGTGGTTAAGACTCTGTGCTTCCACTGCAGGGGGCACGGGTTCTATCCCTGGTCGGGGAACTAAGATCCCACATGCTGCGTGGCGCGGTCAAAAAAAAAAAGGGCATCTCTGCCTTCTGTTTTAGAAGTGATCAGCTCCTCAGGGCTACAGACGAGAGTCCCTTGGAACCCCAGAAAGTAGCTAAAAGTTCCCCAGGCCTGGCAGGACCCTAGGCCCACTCACCAGGCATCCCATGGTCCCGGCAACGCTGTATGTTGATGGCAGCCAGGTCAAAGCCGTGGATCCTCTGAGTGGGTTGGAAAAGCTTGTTGCGCAGCTCGCCCGTCATCATTTTATTCTGATTCATCGATTTGGACTTCTTGGCCAGCAGGCCCCGCACCAGAGGGTCAATTCCACCTGCAAGGGAGACCCAGAGGCCACGTTGGGGATGGGGGCAGCTGGGGACATCTTCCACTGCTGGCTCCTCCCTCCACCAGACATTTTCTCTTTCTCAGGTGAAAGAAGGGCCAACTGCACCTCTCGGGCTGGAAGTGGGGAGAGAGGAGCACAGTGCAGCCCGCAGGGTATGCTGGGGGCTGGGGGTCAGTCCAGAACACCTGCCGTCCTGGGGCGATGGCATGAGCATAAACTTAGGGTTTCTTTCAAGCTCCAGTTCAGAGAGTTGGCTCCTCCTCCTCCATATGTTCCCCCAATGAACTGTGCAGCTTGGGAAGAGATGTCAGAAATCTCTGGAAAATGCCCTGACTTGTCAGGCCTTAAGTAAAGCCAGTTTCAACACAGCCCAACTCAGGATAAAGGGGAGCTGGGTTCAACCTTTGGCACTTAATGTAGGTGGAAAGCCGTAGAGGAGAGCACAAAAGAGCAATTTTTTTTTTTTTTTTTTTTTTTTTTTTTTTTACCAGACCCAGGAATTATTTCTGCAGGGATCAGAGAAGCCTGAGGCAGGGAAAGAAAACAGGGAAAACTCAGCATCTTAAAGGCCAGCGGAAGAAAGAAAGAATAATAACTAATATTTAGTGACCACCTCCTGTGTGTCGGGAACCACTGTAGGGCGCTTTATACATATATTTCTATTTTTTTATATCCTATGAGATAGGTATTATTACTGTCCCCATTTTACAAATGAAGAAACTGAGGCTCCGTGAGGTGAATTCACTTGCCTAGGGTCACACAGGAAGTGCCTGGAGTCTGACTTCCAAGACAGGTTTCCCTAGAAGCAGGCTACAGAGTGAGACAGCTAGTGACAATGCTTCCCTGAAAGGACATACCATCTTTGACTATCCTCCAGGTGTTGAAGAAGAGGGTGTGTAGGGGGAGCTCTGCTTCCAGACCCCATGGCTGATAATTCTCATCCAGGCGGAACACAGTGGAGGGAA
Organism: Hyperoodon ampullatus; assembly: GCF_949752795.1. Taxonomy (NCBI): domain Eukaryota; kingdom Metazoa; phylum Chordata; class Mammalia; order Artiodactyla; family Ziphiidae; genus Hyperoodon; species Hyperoodon ampullatus. Next base: position 55,554,103 of record NC_136932.1, read on the forward strand.
CCTCCAAGTGGCCAAAGCGGAAGGCGAAGGTGAAGACATTGGAAATTCGGGGATCCACAGAGTTGTTATAGCCTTGGTATGGAGGGATCCACTTTTGCATCTCATCACCTAGCACAATGGGTAGGTAGTCCCTAAAGGTGATAATCTGGAAGGAGAAACAAGTCATGAGAAAAGGGTGTGAGAAGCCCTACCTCTGGCCACAGTGGACGGGCCCAGCTGTGGCACCAGACTAAGCTGGTTAGTCAGATTCTCTCTCTCAGGAACTTAGATTTCAGATGCAGTTATTCAAGAAATTATAGCTTGAATAGAAATAGCTATTCAAGCTATTTCTGGCGGCGCTCTATCTGAGGGGACAGATGGGGTGATATGGGCTGTCATTTTCTATCATGTGCAGAAAAGCAGAGAAAACCCATCTGCAGAGAAAGAGAGTGGAGAAGTGAAGAGAGGAGCCGAGAGGAGGGAGAGACAGAGTGAGAGCAGCTGCGTAATTCCAGATGGTTTCCAGTCTCTGGCTCGCACCCTAGTTGAGGCCCAACTACACTCCCTGCCTGGGGGTTCCAGGAGAAACCCTTACTGGCTTCCAGTTGATACATGTATAGGGTGAACCTGTACTGAACATCTGAACTAGCTTGCATGGGTTTCTTTTTCTTGTGGTCCAAGAAGCCTTATTATGGATGAAAATCCATATGTTGAAGCTCTAACCCTCTCATTTGACTGTATTTGAAGATAGGGCCTGTAAAGAGGTAATTAAGGTTAAATGATGTCATAAGGATGGAGTCCTAATCCAAAAAGACTAGTGTCCTGATAAGACGAGAGAGACGCACGCACAGGGGAAAGACGTGTGACCTCCAGAAAGGAAAGAAGAATGATGTACTCTGTAACTCTACACCCATCAACAGCAGAATACAAATACTTTCTAAGGACCTATGGAACATTCAACAAGATAACCACACCAGGGTTATAAAATAAACCTTAACAAATTTGAAAGAATCGAGATCATAAGAGTATATTCTCTGACCATGATGGAATCAAATTAGAAATCAGTAACAGAAAGGCAGCAGAAAAATCTCTAAACACTTGGAAGTAAAACAATATACTTCTCAATAACCCATAGGTCAAAGAGAAAGTCTGAAACAAAGAAACAACAACAACAAAACATACACAGTGAATTAAAATGAAAATACAACATATCAATATTTGTGGGATACAACTAACAGTGCTAAGAGGGAAATTTATATCACTTGTAATACTTATGTTAGAAAAGCAGAAAGCTCTCAAATCAATAATCTAAGCTCCTACCTCAATAAACTAGCAGGAAGAGCAAAGTAAACCTAAAGCAAGCAGAATAAACTAAAGAAGAAAAGTCATATGATTATCTAAATCAATGCAGAAAAACCATTTGACAAAATTCCACATCTATTCATGATAAAAACCCTCAGTACGCTAGGAATAGAGCAGAACGTCCTCAACTTCATATAGAGCATTTACCAAAAAAAAAAATCACAACTAACTATACTTAATGGTGAAACCTTGAAGGCTTTTCTTTTACTATTGGGAAGACAAGAATGTCTGATGTCATCACTCTGATTCAGTATAGTACTGGAAGTTGTAGCCACTGTAACAAGGCAAGAAAAAGAAATGAAAAACATACAAATTAGAAAAGAACGAATATAACTGACATTATTTGTAGATGACATGACTATCTATGTAGAAAATCCCAAGGAACCTACAGAACTCCTGGCTAATTGCATTCAACAAGGTCATAGGATACAGAATCAACACATAAAAATCAATTATATTTTTATACACTGATAATGAATAAGTGGAAACTGAAATAAGAGATGTAATACCACTTACAATTCCTCCAAAGGAAATGAAATACTCGGGTATAAATGTAATAAGCATGTATAGGCTCTGTATGATTAAAATTATAAAATGCTGATGAAATAAATCAAAGAAAATCTAAATACTTGGAGAGACATACTATGTTTATATAGTGGAAAACTCAACATTGTAAAGATGTCAATTGTCCCTAAATTGATCTATAGTTTTAATACAATTCTTATCGAAATCTCAGCAAGATTTCTTTGTAGACGTAGATAAGCATGTTTTAAAATATATATGGAAAGGTAAAGACCCTACAATAGCCAAAATAATTTTGAAAAAGAATAAAGTGAGGAGTCATTCTTCCTAATGTTGTCTTATTATATAGCTACAGTTATTAAACACTGTGGTACTGGTGTAGGAATAGACACATAGACTAGTGGAATAGAATGGACAACCTAGAAATAGATGGACATAAATATGCCCAAATAGTTTTTTAAAACTTTTTTTTTATATTGGAGTATAGCCGATTAACAGTGTTGTGATAGTTTCAGGTGCACAGCAAAGCGACTCAGCCATACATGTAAATGTATCCAGACTTCCCTCCCATCCAGGCTGCCACATAATGCCCAAATAATTTTTGACAATGGAGCCAAAGCAATTCAAAAGAAGAAAGATAGCCTTTCAATAAGTGGTGCTGGAGCAATTAGACAACCACACCCCCCACCCCAAATGAACCCTGACCTAAGCCTTATGCTTTATACAAAAATTAACCTCAAACGGATCATGGACTTAAATGTAAAAGATAAAACTATAAAATGTCTAGAAAAATAAAACCAGGAGAAAAATCTCTGGGACCTAAGACTAGGGAAAGAATTGAAACTTGACACCAAAACAAAATCTATGAAAGGAAAAAACTGATAAATTTGGCCTCATCAAAATTAAAAACTCTTACTCTGAAAAAGACCTTATTAAGAAAATGAAAAGACAAAGTACAGACTGGGAGAAAATATTTACAATCACATATCTGACAAAGGATTCATCTCTAGAACATATAAAGAACTCTCAAAACTCAACAAAAAGACAAAATCCATTTTGAAAATGGGCAAAATATATGAACAGATGTTTTATTGAAGAGGATATCCAGATGGCAAAAAAGCACATGAAAAGAAGTTCAATATGATCAGCCATCAGATAAATGCAAAGTAAAACCACAATGCAGGGCTTCCCTGGTGGCGCAGTGGTTGAGAGTCCGCCTGCCGATGCAGGGGACACGGGTTCGTGCCCCAGTCCGGGAAGATCCCACATGCCGCGGAGCGGCTAGGCCCGTGAGCCATAGCCGCTGAGCCTGTGCGTCCAGAGCCTGTGCTCCGCAACGGGAGAGGCCACAACAATGAGAGGCCCGCATACCGCAAAAACAAACACACAAACAAAAACCCCACAATGCAATATCACTACATACCTATCAGAAAGGGTAAAAAGAAAAAAAGTGATGACACCAAATAATGACCAGAATGCAGAGAAACTGGATCATTCGTACATTGCTGGTGGGAATGTAAAAAACAGTACAGCCACTCTGAAAAATACTTTGGCAGTTCCTTTTAAAACTAAAAATGGACTTAGCATATAACCCAGCAATTGCACTCTTGGGCATATATCCCAGAGAAATAAAAACCTATTTTCATGCAGGAACTTATCCACGAATGTTCATAGCAGCTTTATTCATAATAGCCCCAAATTGGAAGCTAAGGCAAGGAGAAGTTTGTCCTCATTGGTACACACAGCAGAGAGGTTTAACAGTTCCCAGGTGCTCCTGTTCTGGCCCCCATATTGAATGATATGTCATTCAGTAGGTGAATGGTTAAACAAAACATGGAATACTACTCAACAAAAAAATGAACAATTGATGTATGTAGCAAGTTGGATGAACCTCAAGGAAATTATGCTGAAAGTAAAAAGCCAGTCTCAAAAGAATACATACTGCATGATTTCATTTATATAATACTCATGAAATAACATAACTGTACAGATGGAGAACAGATTAGTGGTTGCCGGGGGTTAGGGATGTGGGGAGGGGGAGGGTGGGTGTGGCTATAGACATGTAGCACAAGGGAGTCTGTGGTGATGGTAGAGGTGAGTGTCGTTATTGTGGTGGTGGTTACATGAAACCACACATGTGATACACGTACATGGAGCTACACACACACACACACACACACACACACACACACACACACATCCCCCACATGAAGTGACTGCACTTATAACTGGTGAAATCTGAATAAACTTTATGGTTCGTATCTATGTTAACTTCTGGCTTTTGATATTGTACCATAGTTATGCAAACTGTTAGCACTGGGGGAGACTAGGTGCATGTGCTTTTTTTTTTTTGATACAACTTCCTGAGCATCTACAATTATTTTTAAATAAAATGTTTAAAAAATATGTGTATGGTTAATATCGACATATCAACTTTTCTAAGTCTCTTCTAGTTAGTCAATCAGTCAATCAACAATAGCAATGGACTATGCCTGTGACATGTGGCTTAGGTGTGGAAAATTTTAGAAGATAATCCAATCAAAACAATCAAAAGAACTGTGACGTAACGGTCCCAGGAGTGATGGAGCCTGTGGTCCCAGTGGTGGCCCCTGGGCGGGCACACTGAGGGACTGGCATATGAATGACTCTCCAACACCCTGAATCCAGGGATTCATTTTGGGGCCGAGAAGCTGAAGAAACAAAAGGGAGGATTTAAAAGAATGAGACAGTGAGAAAGGATCAGCAGAGGAGAGGAGGGGGAAATGGAGGTGTGGAAAGCCGAGGAGGTCACTGGCCGCGTGGCCGCGGGCAGAGGGCAGAGCCAGGAGCAGAAGTGAGGCTGGCACATGAGGCAGCTCTCCTGAGCTTCTTACCTGCATGAAGGCTCCTAGGATTTTCCGGGCTTCCTGGTAGAGCTTCTCTCCATCCCAGTGAGGGTTGAGTCTCTTTAGTTCTCTGGCCAGCCGGTTGTGCTCTCGGAGAAGGAGGGTGTGGGAAATGGCCAGCAGGATCTGCTCTGAGGCTCGGGGATCTCCTGAAAGCCCAGAAGGCAGAAGGGTGTGTCCCCCCCTGAGCAGCCCCAGAACCCAGTAACTGCACAAAGAATAAATGTGGTGTCCCAGAGGGAAGCTCTCCTAAGACCCTCCTCCCAGTTAGTTTAAGGTGGAGAGAGATCGGGGTTGCGATTCATAGATTTGAATCCCAGGTCTCCAAACACACTTTTTAGTTCTGTGACTTTGGACAAGTTACTTAACATTGCTAAGCCTCAGTCTTCATATCTGTGAAAATGGGGATAATAAGGTCGAACCCACAAGACTGTGGTAAAGAAAGACTACATACAGGTGACATTAAAAAGTAAAATTTTGCTAATTAAATCCCAACTGCCTTCTAAGACGGGACCTACAAATAAACGAGGGGCTTTTTATTGTGCGGAACAATTTGGATGGCTTTAGGAATGCAAGTTTGAGGGTAAGAGCTTGGGTAGGGTTGAATTCCTCTGTGTAATAAGGGAGAAGAATCTAGAGATGGAGGCTATTGGGAGGAGAGGGTCATATAGATGGTAAAAGACCAGCTGTTTCATAAGGGGACTTCTCCTTGTGTCCTCTAATCTTCAGGAAAGTCTATTAAATTCATGAATGCTTGGTCTTACTGGATATTTTAATGGAAAACAGGAAGGGCTTAGTTTTGTGTCTGGACTGATGTGAGATGTGTATGGACACAGAATCCAAGAGTTCTACCAAGAGATCTGGGTCTTCTGCCATGTCTGGGTGGGCTGGGGTTTGTCCTGGGAGAGTGGATTTTTGGAAGAGAGAAGGCCTCCAGAAGCCAAAGGCAGAAAAGACCAGGAGGGCATGAGCCCCCGGAATGAGGAGAAGGGGAGGGCTTTGGCTGCGTACAGGCTACATGGAGTGGGGACTTTGTGCCAAGTTTATAGAAAGCCGTAAAAATATACATGCCTCTTAATCTAGAACGTTCTCCTCTAGGAAGTTATCTTGGTAAAATTATTAAAAATGAGCACAAGAATTCATCAACAAGGATGCTCAGGACCTTAACAAAAATGAACAAACAAAAAATCACAGAAAAACTAGAAACGACACAAATGTCTCCAAGTAAGGTTGATAAAATAAATTATGATAAATATGTGTCATGGAATACCAGGCAGCCATTAAAGATCATGATGTAGAAGAATATTTAAAGATGTGACACATTAGGAGAAGACATCAGGTTACAGAAAATTACTTCTAGTATGACCCCAACTGTGTAAAACAAGGTAGAACTAGATCTAGGATAGAAAAAAACTGGAAACATAGGCATTAAAATGCTAACAATGATTATCTGTGAGTGGTGGGACTTTGTGGATTTTCTTATTTTCTTTGTGCTTTACTGGACTTCCTTAATATTTTTTTATTAATACAGTGAACACATGTTCTTAGATTCTGTATTCATCTGCACCCTTCTGCCAGTCCTGGACCACTGCCCACGGCAGTGGTGGCTTGGTGTGTGTTTTTCCAGAAGACAATGAGAAGAAGCAATGGTAAAGCCTCCCTGGAAGCCGCCCAGTGGCCTCGAGAAGCTTTTCTGGCCTTCCTCTGCTCTCAGGCCCCAGGATAATCCCCTTGGATAATCCCCTTGTCCTTTGGTCCCTCCGTTGCCAGCCTAGACTCACCTGTCAGGAAGCAGGGCACACGGGCAGTGGTGTTGATGAACTCACAGGGGCTCGGCTTCTTGTTGTCAAAGGGTGGGTAGGCCAGCCCGTGGTCCTGGGCCTCCTGGTTGATGGCCATGAGGCCCAGTGGGCTGCTGAGATTCCGGAGGCGGCCGGCCAGGCTGGGCTCAGGGCTGTACACTAAACTGGCGTCCAGGAAGGAGGTCAGAGCATTGATCTGCTCTCGGGCCAATGACTGGCAAGGCAGAGTGGGGCAGACAAAGCCGGCTCGGAAGAAAGGCATGCATTTCCCTTGAGTCTTCACCTTGGGGTCGTTGCACGGGAACTGCAGAGAGATCGGGGTGGGTGACTGGGCAGAGGTGGTACAGCTGACAACCTCTCCCCAGGGTAGGTCTGGATGCAGCTGGCACAGATGCTGATGGTGCCCTCCTGGGACCCTGGCACCAGACAATGGCTCCAGATGCCTCCTGCTGATGCTATAAATCCTGGGCCTCCAACTCCCTGAAGGTCACTACATCTGCTGGGTAAAAGGGCTGAGGGGGAGTCATTCAATCTTTCATAGCAAAAGCTCCAAAGTTTTGGTTGAGAGGGGGTCTTGAGATCCCGGCACAAGGAAGCAGGACATGAGGCAGGAAAGGGTTTGTTAATAATTACCACTAGCAACAGCTACCATTTATTTATTCTGGACCTACCATGTGCCTGGCATTATGCGTACTTTATCTCACTTTGGTCCTCATAAAACCCTGTAAGGTAGACAATTCTGTCCCATTTTACACGTGAGAAAACGGAGGCTCAGAAAGGTTAAGTAATTTGCCCAAGATCCTACAAACTGAAAGGGGAAGACGTGGGATTCAGATCGAGGCTGACCTTACTTCACACCTTATGCTCTTTACACCACAACACAGAGCCCCGATGTGTGTGAGTGAATAAATCATTCTCTAACTGTAAAATCATGAATAAGAAGAAAGGTGCACCACTGCAAGTTCCTTTCCTTCCTGCTGGAAATTCCCACAAATGCCTGCCACTCATCCTGACTCATCCATTCTGGGAGTAGCCTTCCCGACTCTGAGATGACTTACGGTAGCATTCCACAAATTTCACTGTCTATAAAATGAATCTCCTGGGGATTCCGATAAAATGTAGATTCTGCTTCCCAATGTCTGGGATGAGGTTTGAGATTTTACCTTTCTAATAAGACCCCAGGTGACATCAGTGCTGCTGGGCCAGGGATGAAGACAACACTCCCCAGAGCTTCCCAATTTTGCCCTTAGTGATTACTTGTCCATTTCCCACACAGGTTCTTTGTCCTTGAGGGAAGGGACTGTGTCTTGTTCACCTTTGAATTTTAAGTGTTTAGTGTACTGCCTGGCACAGAGTAGATGATTAATGTCTATTTGCTAAATAAATGGGTGGGTGGGCTTCCCTGGTGGCGCAGTGGTTGAGAGTCCGCCTGCTGATATAGTGGACACGGGTTCGTGCCCCGGTCCGGGAAGATCCCACAGCCGAGCGGCTGGGCCCGTGAACCATGGCCGCTGAGCCTGCGCGTCCGGAGCCTGTGCTCCGCAACGGGAGAGGCCACAACAGTGAGAGGCCCGCGTACCGCAAAAAGAAAGAAAGAAAGAAAGAAAGAAAGAAAGAAAGAAAGAAAGAAAGAAAGAAAGAAATGGGTGAGTGAGGAATAGATGTGTGAGGCTTGGGAAGCAACATTCAAGATCTCCAGGAGGTCCTGGCTGACAGGCTGGGAATGTCTGCCACATCAGGGAGGCAAGGGGTTTGCCAGGGACCCGCAGCTGCAGGACCTACCATGATGGGGAAACAGTTGTCTCCCTGGATACAGTGCTCATCACACTGCACTTTGGAGTACTCGCTGCTCCCCAGTTCCGTGTCAGGGGCAAAATCCAGGTCGTGGTCCACAATTTGACCCCACTGCATTAAGAGCAGGGACCTGTTTTGGTCCAGAACACCCTCTTCATTTAAGTAGCCTACAATCTTGTTGGATACCTCACGGGCCTACAGGTGGAGAGAGGACAGGGAGGAAAAGGTGTTTTGAGGATTCAGATTCAGCTGCAGTTTATAGAGTACCTATGATGTAACGGGTACACTTCATCCTCATGACAAGCTTGTGAGGTAGGTGGCATTACCCCCATTTTGTAGATGAGGAGACTGAGGACTAGATAGGTGAGGTCAACTCACCAAGGTCCTGCCGCTACAAAGGGCCAGGTCTGTATGACTTGCTGGCTTCAAGGCCAGTGCCCTTTCCACTCAAAGAGGGAAAACAAAGACAGGCTGTCCCTGAAGTAAGTGCCACGGAGGTGCCAGGTGTCTGGGAATAGAAGAGGGGCTCTGGGGAGGGCCCGCCAACTCAGATGAGGCCAACAGATAGGAGGTCCCGGCAAGCACCAGCTGATGCACTCCAGGGGCTGGGGCAGGGCAAGCGCGAACAGGATGGGGCAGGCAAGCCATCTGCCTGGGGGACCCCAGGGTACTTGGCCTGACGGCAGCTGGGACGTGACCATCACGTGGCTGGGCTCCGGGACCCGGCCTCTGCTGCCCTCTAGTGGCATTTTCCGGAACAGCACCAGGGAGGAAATCCAAATCTCCATCTGTCTCCGGATGCGGTTCTACCGCGCGCCTGTCCTCGCACCTATTTCTTCTTCCTTTCCTTGTGTGTTTGTGGGAGGGCATCCCTTCCCCTCTGCCTCCCATCTTTCACCCGCCTGCTCGGGGCTCGCCCCCACCCCGTGTCCGCCCTCACCAGCGGGACAGGGAAGCCGTTCCGCGTCTTCCTCGGCGTCCAGCCGAAGGGCAGGGAGAGCCCGTCCTCGTACTCCGCCGGCAGCCAGCGCGCCAGCGCCCTGTTGGACGCGCCCAGCGCGGGGTTCCTCCTGAAACCGCAAGACCGGCCCTCAGCCTAGGCGGTGGGTTCGCTCCGGGGTCCGCTTCTCCGCAAACCCCACGGGGATCCCCTGGGGAAGGACCCGGAGCCTCTGCCCAAGGGAAAGGGGACGGGGAGGAGGGGCCTCTCAAATGTGGGGTGTCGGAACTACTGCCACCTCCGAAGGCGCGGGGCTCCTTTGCCCTGGGGAAAGGTGCTCCTTCCAGTGGGATGCAGTGGTCTCTTTAGAAGGTGGGGAAGTTAGCGGGGTTCCAACAGAACAGATTCCAGTGGGACGCTAGTCCAGGAGGGTAAGGCGGTGGGAGTTATGCCTGTAATGCCCAAGTGGCAAAGCCCCTGGCTGGGCTGAGCAGGGCAGGTGGGCTGGGCAGAGGGGTTGGCTGTGGTGATCGGGAGAACCTGCCTCCTGAACCCACCTACTGGCCACTCACCTGTTATTACAGTCTCCCGTGATGGTGCGGTAAGGGCTGTTCTCATCACATTTCACCAAAGGAACTGGGGCACCACAGCCCACCTCCTGAGAGAGTGCAGTCAAGTCCAAGCTAGGGTCTGAAAGAGAAGGGACGCCAAAAGGGCTGAGTTCTTTCTCCATTCTGAGGCCCTGAGGGGAGGATCATTTTTTGAACTTGATTTTTGGGGGAATACGTTTTACGTTCTAAGTAAGCAGTTCGCATTGAATCCTGACAACTCATTAAGGTAAGAATTTAAATTCTCATTTTACGAGAGAACGAGACTTGCCCAAGGCCACACAGATAGTAACGGTCTCCAGAATTGTTAGTAGTTCTTTGTCTATCAGACCCTTTGAATCAACAGATCTTTCTTTTAGAACAATACCCCTGAGAGGTCAGGTACATGTTAGTATGAGTCAGTTTGAGAAGATTGCTTTTCTTCTAAAGCTCCACTGACGTCTAAGGCCCCAAGCACGCAGGGATCTAGATAGGAAAGATGTTGGGAACGGACAGGGCATTTTTAGGTGAGGGGCGCCGTGATCTCGGCGGGAGTAACAGAGTGGGGAGCTTTAGGCATCAGAGACCTCCACGTGCGCGCAGAATGGGAAGAGCCGCCAACGTCCTAATGCAGCCTGAAGGGAATCCGGCTCTGGGGGCCTTCTTTGGGGGCTCACCTGCGGAGGTTGGCAGGGGCCGAGGTTCAGGCCCCAGCACCTTAAGAGTCTCAGGGTCCAAAGTGCTTCCTACTTCTTCCTACCTTGTCCTGGTTTCCTCCTTTTGGAGCTTTGGAATTTGCCCAAGTCCTAGGCCAGGTGTCCTCCCCCGCTTGAGGTTTCCCCAGGGAGAACGCGCAGCCTCTTCCTCCCGTCAAGACCAATCCCCTTCCTCCGTGACCCACCGTGAACAGTGACATTTGGTAGGGGGTGGGGGGGGAGGGGTTGAGGAGGTCACGATCAATCCATCGGCTCATTGTTTCAGCTCCACGGTACCCAGAACAGGCGAGACAGCTCATCACCTGTGACGTAATCCCAGGAAATCCCCCCTGACACAGGTGGCTGAAATGTCCCCTCCACAGGCGGAAATGGTGACACTGCGGTTTGGGACAGGGAGCCCGTGTTTATTAACTTTAGCCCTTCCTCTGGACAGAGGCCTTACAGATGGTGTTATAACAAAAGGCACAAATGTCCCCTCATTTGGAGTTGGCAATGTGACCTTGCTGGGCCCAAGTTCCTTTCTCTGCAAAAGGAGCATTGGCCTGGCTGTCCTCCCAGCCCCTCCTTGCTCTGCAGTCCGTGATTCTGACGGAGAGAGAGGACGTGGCTCCCAGTACGAGCTGTGGCTTTTGGTGGCTTGTGTTCTCTCCTGCAGAGAGATGACCGCTTCCTGCCATCAGAGGGCTGGGGGGTTTTCTGTACCTGTGACGTTGATCCCGGTCGCTTTCTGCCTCAGTCTCTTTAAGGACTCCTCCCACACCTGCCCGTGGCGGATGGCCACGCGGGTCCAGGCCTTGGCGTGCTTGAGGTATTTGGAGAGCTGTCGGGTGGTGGGCGCCTCAGAGCTCATGGCCATCTTCAGGCTACAATGGAGAGCAACGGGGGAGTCATGACCGGGCCCTCGGCTCCGACCCTGTAGCAGGGGTGTGAGGTGCTGTGTGTGTACAGTGGGCAGCACGCAGGAGACCCCCACTTCTGTGCTCTCAGGATCTTTTCTTAGCTCTCCTCTGATGCCTCTGGGAAATCTCCTCTGGGAGGAGGAAGCTACAGTGTGTCTATAAGCTTCGTTAAGTCTGGTTCTGAAGGAAGGCAGACAGATGGACATGAGCACTTCCTGAATTAGCGTCAGAGGGTTGCAGCTGTGCTGGCTGCTTCCGAATCCGTTGGGGAACCCTAAAAACACCTAAGTCCCAGGACGTACCGATTCAGACCGAGGAACCCCTGACCGTGGAACCCCTGACCGTGGAGCTGGCCTCGTGCACCGAGAATTCTGGAAATAACATGCCTATGGGCCCCAGGTCTGCCCATGAAAGCTTCCTTCATCCCATCTGGCCCTAGAGTTAGTGTGGTGTTTGTTTAGTTGTGACTGTAGCATCTAGCCTCTTGTTGACCATTTCTTGGGCCAGATGTTCGGGCTTTGTCTTAATTACCTATCTATAAAAAGAGAAGCCAAAACCCTTTCTACTACCAAGAAGTTGGTGACCAAGGGCAAGGTGGTGTCAGAAAAGTCCCTGCATGAGAACCCTCTCCCCCGTCCTGTGCCTCAGTTTCTTGTGTGTGAGATGAGGGGTCCTATGAGATGATCTTTACAGCTCTAAGACTGAAATTTTGGAAGTGACTCAAATTCTCACAAAGGCAACCCTGCTCTGGGGATATGCGTCACAGGCTGTAACTCCTGGCCTGTCCCTGTGGATCAGGTTATCGATTCTACTTCAAGCATGAGGGGGCCTGGTGCTCAGCCTGAGGGACGACAATGGGCGATGACTGAGCTGTAATCACCAGGCCTGACCCCTTCCAACCTCCCCCCAACCTCGGTAAGAAAAGACCCAAGAAGATAAGCCAGACTGCCTTCTGTTGCTGTTACAAGAGACATCATGGCCCAGTGGCCCAGACTGCTGCATGGCATGTCCAATATGGTAATCGCTAGCCACATGTGGCTGTTTAACTGGAAATTCATTAAAATTAAATACAATTAAAACTTCAGTTCCTCAGTGTCACTAGCCACATTTCAAGGGCTCCGTAGCCACATGTAGTCAGTGGCTCCTGTATTGGACAGCACTGACCTAGGGTTTGAACCCTGGTTCTCCCAGGATTGGCTTACAGACCTGACCTCTGAGTGAGCTAGGACTCACTGTGTTACTTACATCAGGGCCTTTGGAGCACGCTGGCTGGGTTTCACTCCTGCTGCCACCTAGTAGCTGTGTGCCTTTGAGCAAGTTACTCAACATCTCTGTACCCAATTTCCTTACCCATAAAATGAGGATACTGATCGTAATCCTGTTATTTGATCATTTTGACTTCAAAAACAGCTATTTCACATAGCTGGATTTAGCACTTTCTAGGATTTGGGGGAGGAAGGCGTGTGAAGTGCTGAGAGCTGCCTCTGGCACAGAGTAAGCACTCACACGTGTTAGCATCAGCGCCATCACCATCATCATGGGTCCCAAAGGGCCCCCCCACCCAAGAGAGAAAGTGTGTTGCTGGGCCTCCCAGGGCTCCACCCAAAGGTGCCATGCAAGGCCCCACCTGTTCCTGCCTTTCTCCCCTGGCTAGCGTTCTACGCGGTCTCCTGCCTGACCTTGACTCACCGGGGACTTACCTCCTGCTCTGACTCAGGGCCGGGCTCCACGGGAGCAAGCAGGGCCTTGGAGGAACTCTTTTTCCATCTCCAGGCCCACCCCCTTGGCCTAGCCCCCATGCTCTCCCATCTGGATGGCCACAGCAGACTCCTAATGGGACTCACGCCTCCTCTCCTGTCCTTCTCCCACCCGTTCTCCAGCCGGCTTCAGGAAGGCGCTTTTTCGAACGAAAAGCAGACCAGGCCACTCTGACTGAAGCACTTTCTTGGCTCTCCCTGTGACGTGCATGAATCCACAGGCTTACTGTGTACGTGCTCGTGACGTTGTGGGATCTTTGCCTCTATCTAGTTCCCAAACATTTTCATCACCCTCCAAGGAGACCCTGCACCCATGAACAGCCAGCCCAGTCCCTCTCTTCTCCCCCCAGCCCCTGTCAGCCACTGCTGTGCCTCTGACTATCTGGCCCTCAGGCTCCACCTGTGTGGCCTCTTTTCCTACTGCCGCCACCAGCGTGGGCCTTCTTTCTGTTTCCTGAGCACCCTAAGCTCTTTCCTGCCTCAGGACCTTTGCCTTTGCTGCTCCCAGACCCTGGCTCGCTACATGGCCGGCTCCTTCTCATCCTCCGTCAGGTTTCCCTGTGCCTAGAGTAGCAGCCACTGCCCTGTTTATTTCCTTCATTGTCCTCATCACAGATTGTGAGTCACTGGATTGTGTGTGTGCTTGTGAACAAGATGTTTAAATGTGATTCTTGATGTCTCCATGAGACCCCTAAATCCAAGAACTAATCGGTGGGGATGATTTCCAAGGCAGGGTTGGGTCGTCCTGTGCAGCATGACTTGCAAAGGAGGTGATGAAAACCAATTGTGTGGCTTTTATCCTACCCCGACCTTGGGCTATAAAAGGATTGAGTTAAGGAGGGAGAGAGAATGTTCATCTGGGGGTAGTTGCTGAAATACCAGCCATTTCCCTCCTGCCACTGTGGGGCTTCTTCTTTGCACTCAGTCTAGTGACAAGGGCCTTGAGAGGAGGGCCCTGCTGTGTGTCCTGGAGCTATGGCTGGTGGTTGACCCCTGCCCAAAGAGCCTAAAGAAAACAAGAAAAGCAGACGTGGCTCGTGCTGTGCGCCTAACAGCAGAGTAAGCCAGACAGGGCAGCCCTCGGCCCCAAATCGGCACATCCTCCAGCAGCAGGGCAAAGCTTTTAGTCTTCTGGAGCATCTTTAAAGGGGACCTGGCTCAAGATGGTGTGAGGAGGGGTGAGGGAGGGAGCCACAAGCTCCAGGGCTGAGGGGTGGAGCTGTGAGCTACTGGTCAGAAACTTCTCTGGGTCGGAGAGTTGGCAGCAGAATCTCTGAGAGCCGAAAAGCACCCAAGGAGGGAAGGAGCTTCTGACCCAACCCCCAACACCCAGGCACTAAGCTGTCCAGGCGACTTAGACTTTGCCATCCTGTATCTCTCTTACCTCCCCCAGCTTGACCCCTAACAGTGACAATCCTGGGCTGGGGGATGAGGAGAAGCTCGGGAAAGACGGACGGGCGGACCACGCGCCCTTCTCACACTATGAAAGCCTACAGCAGCTCCGAGGGGAGGAAAGTGAGAGGCTTTGTCTTCTTCTGCTGACATTTGGGTTCCTGAAAGGACTAGAAGTGATCAGAGCACATCTTGTCATCTAAAAGTCAGCAGAAAAGTTATGGGACCTCTTGAGAGTTTATGCAAGGGCCAGAGAGGAATGAAACCCCAAGTCCAGGAGAGGGGCGCAAGAGGCACCAGTGAGGTGGTTTTCTGCTCGGGGAAGTGGTTACTCTTGTTTTCCTGCCTCTCTAGCTCCAGCATGGGCTTCCTGAGGGCAGGGACCCAGTCTGCATTGCTTATTTCAGGAAACCCAGGCCCGACACGTGGTCGGGAGGTGGCTGACTCTGCTGGTGTCCTGCACGTTTCTCAAGTTCATTTGGGCCCATTTATAGCTTTGGCGTGCCCCTCCCCTAGCCGCTGATGGCTCACTCCCATAACTTTCTTGGGCAGTTGCTTCTGAGTCAGGGTGGCTTCCTGGCTGGAGGTGCCTGGGAGACACACAGTGTGCTACACCGCGCCCCCTACCCCCACCCCCAGTGCCAAGCTTGCAGCACGTCTGGCTGACATCAAGGACCCCTTTGGCAGGTGAAAGCTCCGCTCTCTTGCTTGGGGTAGGACAGGCTCTGAGTGCAGCCTACACTCCGGTTCTCCCTGTGGGGTCAGCTGGGGCTAGACCTCAAACCACATCCCTGCTTAACCCCTTCTTTTTACCTATCTGGGCTCACTCCCTCACTCTGCTACAGCTTTCGTGAGAGCGCTCCCCGGTAAGCCACCGCATGTGAATCCAGGTCTCAGGTTCTGCCTCAAGGGGACCTGACCTAAGACATGTTGAATGAATGGAGAACTTCTAGGGACAGGCTTTCTGAGACTCTGCAGTGCATGACCTAAGGAATCACTCAGCCACGTGGAAGAAAGTGCTTCTAGGATTGGATGAGACAACATCCCCTTCAAGGTAACTTAGAGGCTGAGGATTTTAGGAGCTGTTGGCTTTTACCCATACTTGCCCCATACTCGCAGGTGGGCAGGGGCTGGGGGTGGAAGGGCAGGTTGTAAAATTGCTTTGGCTCATTGGCTTGTCAGGACTGACCTAGAGGCACTCGTCAGCCTAGGAAGAGAAGCATGTGGTATGTGTGTCTCACCTACCTGGTCCGGGAATCCAGGAAGGCCTTGTTGACCTGGATCCTGACCTGACTCACAGCATCAGAGATGGTGAAGGTGCGGGTGGCCTGCTCTTGGAGGGGGAGAAACAAGGAGCAGGGTATCAGACACCCCTCTTTGGAGAAGCCCTTTGCTGTGCCTCCCTCTTTCTCCACCATTATCCCCACCACTCAAACCTGAGCAGACAGAAGATCAAGATTAGGAAACGTTCGACAGGAGGAAAAGCCCAGAATGGGAAGAATACTCTCTGATACTCAATAAGGTGTCAATGTCACTCTTTAGAAGTCCAGCAGAATGCATTTGTCCCTCAGTATCCACAGGGGATTGGTTCCAGGACCCCCCAGGATGCTCAAGTCCCTTATGTAAAAGGGCATAGCATTTGTATATAACCTATGCGCATCTTCCTGTATACTTTGAATCACCTCTAGATTACTTATAATACTTAATGCAATGTAAATGTCATGTAAATAGTTGCCACAGTGGGGTTTTTTTTTGGGGGGGGGGGAGCTTCCTGGAATCTTTAAAAAAAATATTTTCAATCCACTGCTTGTTGAATCTGCTGAGGCAGAACCTGTGGATACAGAGGCCTGACTGGACCCAGTGTTGGGATTAAGAAGGTGTGTGACCGCTCAGGTTGGCTCTTGGCTCTGGGCTGTGGGGTTTTTTTTGGTTCTTGGTGAGGTGGACCTGAAAACAAGTCCCTCAAAGGGCTTAGCTGATCACAAGGACCCTGAGGTAGGGAAGGGGACAGTGTAGAGTAGAGGTGGGATTCCTTGTTTTACTCGAATTGGGGTCTGGAATGGTGGGGGGATCAGGATGCAGTCTTTGAACAAGGGGAGTGTAGTGGCTTAAATAGCGTCCCTCCAAAATACTTGTCCAACTAGCACCTGAGAATGTGACCTTATTTGGAAATAGGGTCTTTGCAGATGTAGCTAATTAGGAAGAAGTCATACAGGTACAGGATTAGAGTGGGCTCTAAATCCAATGACTTGTGGTCTTATAACAAGAGGAGAGGACACACAGAGGACACCACAGAGAAGAAGGCCATGTGAAGATGGAGGCAGAGATTGGAGTGATGCACATATAAGCCAAGGATTGCTGGGAGCTACCAGAGGCTGGAAGGGGCAAGGAATGATTCTCCCCTAGAGCCTTCAGAGGAGCATGACCCAGCCAACACCTTGATTTTGGACTTCCAGCCTCCTGAACTGTAGGAGAATACATTTCTGTTGTCTTAAGCCGCCCAGTTTGTGGTCCTTTGTTACAGCAGCCCCAGGAAATCAGTACAAGGTGGTACTTACCATTTGTGTCAGGTTCTGCAACCTGGAACAAGCTCAGGGAAGCCAAAAGGACTGGGAGATGGAAAAGAGCCCTCATCGCTGAAATGAGACCAGGATCAGGATGTGAGCCTTGTAGAGTCCCCATGGGTAGGACTGAATCACAGAAAGGGGGTGGTAAAGCAGAGAAAGCCCAGAGAACATGAGACACCCTAACATTAGAACAGAGGAGGGGAAACCACAGTAACTAACTAAGCATCTACCATATGTGCAGGCCCATGGTAGGTCCTGGGAGAGGGAAAGAGACAGGCTTTGTGGTCAGAAGGTCCTGAGCTGTAGTTATGCATTTGCTCTAACTAGCTCTGTGACATTAAGCAGGTTACTTGACATCTCTGGGCCCCAGCCTGATTGAGTGAGAGGGTTGGACCAAGTGATCCAGGATGTCTGATTCTGCCCTGACACCCCGTGACCCAAGTTCCTGTACCTGTCCTGTCACCGGTGACAAATGCTCTTACCAAACCCAAAACACAACTTTGGAGTTCCTCTTCCTTTTCCCCCTCAGGATGTATTGCTCCCTGAAAGCCATCCTCCTCTGGCCCAGCGCCAGGGAGTGTGCCTGAGAAGTAGACACTCAGTTCCTCCTATGGGAACTGGCAAGGAACTCCACCCTCCCTCAAAGAGTCGACATGATGGGAAAACACGAATGAAAATTGTGGCAAAGCTCAGAGCTCTCCAGAGCCCACAGCCGTGTTCCAGGTTGCCTGAAGAGGTTCCTGCTCTTAGATCAACGCCGTCATCATGAGCTTTAACTCTGAACCTAAATCATCAGATTAAAATTGTGCAGCTTTGTTTGCTGACGAGGGGCTTTGGGGCTCAGAGTGTTCATTAGGATTGGTGGGATAGACCCAAAATGTCTTTTGAGGAGATTCTAGTTCCAGCCCAGGAGGCACCCATGCTGTACAGATGGAACGATCATGCGTCTAGATCATGGTCTTCACAAGAGGGCACAGGTTCTCCCCATAGTGTGCATTCACTGGTTGGACCCCAGAAACATCCTCAGATTGGCTGCCCCCTCTGTATCTACTCAAAGCTCCCTAAGAGAAATCGTGGTTCTAGAGTTTTGCCCAAGAGACCACCCAGGAGGTCTTCCAGATACTCTCCAGATAATCTCCAGAAAAGGAGAACTGTGTATCTGGACAGGTAATATCAGCTTCCCTTGCACTCCCCCAATCTTTCCTCTGAACTTTGATGATCCCCCTAATAATTTTTATCTTGTTGAATGTACTTCTTGTAAGCTAACTGTAGAAAAAAAAAACCCAAGGTGTGAATAAATACCTCTCTGGCCAAGATTCTCCCTGGCACTTTTTTTTTCCCCAAGAGGAAAACAGCTTGACCCCTCAGTGGGCTCCTGTCCTTACACCTCTATGGCCCCGCATAGTCCTCCTCTTTGTGCTTCGAGGAGACCACTGAGCCAGCAGAAATCTGCCCTTTTAAGCAAACAAATACGATGGTTTTGGAGTAAAAAGCATCACTGATATTATTTTAAGTTGTGGTAAAAACACACAGGATAACATTTACTACCTTAACCATTTTAACCAGACAGTACAGTAGTGATAAGTACATTCACATTGATGTACAACAGATCTTTAGAACTATTTCATCTTGCAAAACTGAAACTCTCTACCCACTAAACACCAACTCCCCCTTCCTCCCTCCGCCCAGCCCCTGACAACCACCATATCATTGATTTTAAAGAGAGCTGATGGGCACACAAGTATTCATTATATTATTCTTTCAATGACTAGTGTGTTTCATGATAAATCAAAAACAAAAAGTGAAAGGTTAGTCTATGAAAATAGGCATCATCTGAAATAGATTGAGGAAGAAAAATATCATAGCCGAAGAAATAAAAGTTGAGAAATCTGAACAGGAAAAAGTCCTTAGCTACTCATTTCTCTTCTCCTTTCCTTGGAACGTCTTTTTCTTTTTCGGTACGCGGGCCTCTCACTGTTGTGGCCTCTTCCGTTGCGGAGCACAGGCTCCGGACCCGCAGGCTCAGTGGCCATGGATCACAGGCCCAGCCGCTCCGTGGCATGTGGGATCCTCCCGGACCGGGGCACGAACCCGTGTCCCCTGCATTGGCAGGCGGACTCTCAACCACTGTGCCACTAGGGAAGCTCCCTTGGAACCTCTTTAATACTCTCCATCACTGAAAAGTGGTGGGAGGGAACCTCAGGCAAAAGCTAAATTATTTTCCTTGTCTCTGCCATCTTTCCTGGTGGGTGTGAAAGAAACACGTGGGACGGAAAGCAGAGAAAAGCAAACACGAGGTCATGCTGCTGGGAAAGGGGTGTTCAGAAAGATCCTGGAGGACTCTATCTGCAGCCAGAGCCAAGAGGCTTCTGGGATGTTTGGATATTTTCCCACATTCTTATCATCATGCTCTCATGCTCAGTGCCGAAACCCTTTCCCAAGCCCTTTGGTTTGCATCAAGGCTTGGAGCCTTCCCTGAGACATGAAGCGTTATCTGGAGACAGAAGCACAGCTTCTGCCTCTCAAATGCCAGTCTGGTCCACAATCCCCTGCCTCTTACTCACACTCTCCTATGCAATGCCCTCTTGGCCCAGTGAACTCCTATTCATTCTTTAAAACCCAGGCCAAATGCCACCTTCTCTGTGAAGTGTACCAGATCTAGGGAAAATTAGGTCATTCTTTTTTCTCTCTTCCCACAGTACTTTACTCACATCTCGTGTCACTGTTTTCATGTCTGTTTCCCCGTCAGATCATAAGCTTCTCAAGAGCTATGTCCTATTTTTGTTTTTTCCACTGCCCAAGCCTAGTGTTGGTACATAATAGGTGTTGGGTACATGCTGAATGAATGAAACTCCCACGGTAGAGAAGTTCAGCATCCAGATGGTGCAGAAGGAGAGGGTGGTGATGGTCCCTTAACAGGCTTCTCCCACCTTAATGTGGCTACTAATCATCGGGGGACCTGGTTAAATGCAGACTCTAACTCAGAAGGTTATAGAAGGGGCCTGAGAGCCTGCACTTGCAACAAGTTCCAGGTGACGCCGATGCTGCAGGTCTACAGACCACACTGAGTACCATGATCTCCCAGAGTCCAGCTCTCAGACTTGCTGAGAAGTCACCAAGGGGGCTGCAGGAAGGCCTGAGAAGGGAAGGCATCCGTAGGATTCTTTTCCGTGAATGGTGAACGCTCTGTTGAGGGTAGTGGGATGAGCCGGAAAGAAAACCAATGAACTCACCATCACCCCCAAGAATGTTCTATTTGATCTTTTGAGCAGTTCCAGTATCAAGAGGAAAATAGAGAAGAGACAAGCTCTTATCAAGCTCCCTACAGCAGAAAAAATCCCCCTTAGCCACAGGGTTTAGGATATGCGATTTCATTAAAAAACAATACGATTCAATCACTCAATTTTCCCAAGATGAAACCCATTTAAATATTGATGCAATTCATAAATCCGATGGAGAACATACTGTCCACAGGACATTGGAAACACCTGGGACTAGACATTCAGGGCCAACTAGATGTTCAGGTCTGCTGTAAATAGCACGAGACACTAGAAACAGGTTGAAGATCTGAGATCCCTGGCTTAGGGGACCCCTTAAACACTGCAAAATTTTCACTAGAGTGAATTTTCATTAGCGTTCATATCATAATTGCATCAGTCTTAAGAACAACACATGGAGTATCATTCTGTTGCTATTTTCCCCCAACTTTCTGTGCGACCTGGACACATGATATCTCTTAGACCTTAGTTCCTAAACAGGATGGATGAGAGGAATATGGTGCCTTCCAGCCCTAAGAGTTTATGATTCTATGGCTCGGTGTTCAGACTCAGAAAAGCCTCTTTGCCCCACAATGGATTCAATTACATTCTCCCTTATGGATTCAATCACATTGTCCCTTATGGATTCAATCACATTCTCCCAAACAGGGATGACCTGCCAGGTTGGCAGCCAAATCTGACACCAGAAAATGCCTGAGGAAGACAAGTCCAAAGGCAGTACCAAGCTTTCTGAGAAGCCTTTAGGAAATTTCATCATCAACTTTGCAGATTCCAGTTAATGAGTCTTACCTGCCAAGTGCCTTGGTCTCCTGTGGCAGCCAGGGGAGTTTCTGTCCTTGGAGGAGCTGGTCTTTTATACCGTCTATCAGGAATTAATTTCAGGGAAAGGCCCAGAAAGAAAGATTATGAGGGGCTGATGTGGCTTGGAGGAGGATCTCAGGTTCAGCAGGAAATACCCTGTGACTCTGGGCAGATGCACGAGGAAACTGCCAAATGACAGAGATTGGTTGATACACTATCACTGATCCTGGATGAAGCAAATCCTCTTCTTCCTATTTTTCAGGTGAACTACGTGGTCTTGCTGCAGTCATGGAAGGCAAACCTCCGATCTTTGAGCAGGCTTGTCCCTTTTACGCCCTTAATGAGATCTGAATAGCTCTTAAAGTTAGGAACAATTAAATGGCTTTCTTACCCATTTGTTTATTCAGTGCCTTTTGATCCCTCCCTTACCTTTCACCCAATCTTTGTGGAAGCCACTAGATTCATCTTTGGGATTTGCAATAGTTTTCAAATGTTCCGTTTTGGGGGGGCGTCAAAATTTCAAAATACTGCCCCTTTTTGGCCACCAGAGAAGTGAGAAGAGCCCTGGACTTGTTGTCAAGGGGTAGGTTAGATCCCTGCCTCTGTCACTGTGTGGCTCTGGACAAGTCACTCCACCTTCTGTTTCCTTGTATACTCTAGTTGCAAAGCCAGTGGTTGGCTTAGATGATTACTAGGATTCTATGACTTCATACCTTCTATAGGGTGAGCCATTAAAAAAAAAAACACCACTATACAGGAACTTATTGACTTAAAGTCCAAGTATAATGTTATATACCATCAAGTTCATTAGATCCATACAGGAAGGAAATAAGAAGGTTTAAAGAAAACGAAATTTCATGAGTGTATTTTACAGACAGGCAAATTGAAACATAAGCTTCTTTATAAAATTATACTTTGGGTTGAAAATACTCTGGGGGACTGTCAGAACTTCATCATCCCAAAACCAGCCCCCTGAATTTACCTTCCAAAATGTAATATTCCTTTTCTCTGGCTGATGGAAGGTAGTTAGAATCTGCTTCTCTTGTGATGAATCCAGGCAAATGAGCTGGGCATCTCAAAAGAAGGCAGCTGTCCAGGAAAGGTAAGTGAAAGACATCAGGCTTTTCTTGTTTTCTTTGAAAGACATTTCCGCTTGTCAGCCAAGGTTTTCTTTGTCTGACCACTCCTTGAACTTTGGAGCATGCTTCTCAAGGCTCTCACCTCTGGGTTTTGTGCTTTACGAGTTAATGAAGCTGTGTCTTTAGGTGGATCTTGACCTGCTTGGTTCTGAATACTTGTATTTTCAGAGATTCGCTGATGTGTGATGACATGTATTCATGGACTTATCTCAGTTTAGTTAAATCTGTTTAGCACAGTTAGATGTCTCCCCATGAGGGAACTGGCCCGAGAAATGGACTGGAAGACAGGTAGCCCAGTAGAAAGCTAAAAAGGCCAACAGCTTCTCATATATCAGCACAGAGAGTCCAAGATATTTTAGTAATAGCGGCAGCAGGAAATACCCAATGAAGATGAAGTCTGCCACTGGCACATGGTAGTGCATGTGCGCGCACACACACATACACTTTCCAAGAATTCACAGTTTATAAGCAAGGCCGGCCTCAGACAGGGTTGGCTTTCCTCCTTCACTTCTGGAAGTACAATTCGGCATGCTGATCAAGGGACATTCATGGTCAGTGAGTGACAAACTGACCACTGTGTATAAGGTGACCGTAGCTTTCGCACTGGGCCCTGGCCTTCCAGCCATCTCCACCGTTTCAGGTGATATCTTCTTGGAAGCCCAGCCAGACCCTCTCTCAGCTGTCTGTTTTCACCCACCTTCCGCTGGCTTGGCTGTCATTCACAGCTGGACACGTTAATTTTTTTCTTTCCTGGCTAAAATGCATTTCCTCTTGTTGGTTCTCAGAACACCAAACAAACGGACTTCTTGACCCCAGTATGGCTCCACATGTCAATGTTTACCATCTCTGGGACACATCCGCTGTTCACCCCAGAGAAGGAAGGAACCCAGGTGCTCTGGCGTCAGCCATCCTGGCCTTGGGACAGGTGTAGACATAACAAAGTGTCTCTGAATGGTCTCCCTGGCAGCACAAGGCCTTGGGAGGGAGGGGAACATTGCCAGGCAGCCCCCTTCAGGAGGAAGAGAAAAGTGTCTGGGATGGTTTGTGTGTCTTCCTCGGCAGGCAAGAAGAGGTCTTCTGCCTCCTGTAAGTATTTTTTAGTGGGAGGATTCATTGGATATTTGGTGGCTTCTGAGATTGGCATAACATTAGGGTTCTGACTGGTAAACCAGTATCAATGAGTTTTTCCAATTAGCCACAGAATGTTGGGAGCGGAAGGGCTGGGTCTCGTTCAGGGTTCCTCCAGGGACCACTCTGGTGGGGCGGGCAGAGGGAATTACCAAGAACCTCTCTGCTGAAGCGGGTGGAATGTTCTCCCTTCTCTCCATTAATCGAAAATCCCTTTTGGTCAAGGCCATTCTCCTATTTTCCATCAGTGTTCCATCTCTCCTTCCTTTCTTCTATCTCCCTCTTAGATGTTCAGTGAGCACCTGGTATTATGTGTTCTTGTTTTTTCCTTTTCTTACCTTCCAATCCTCCTTCTTCCCAATTAGCTTACAAATGATGCATTTTGATAAAGTTGGCTTCAAATGAAAAAGATGTCGTATCTGTTCCATGCCTTGGCAGAATTGTCTAGGGACAGAGCTGGGAAAGGTGACAGACAGATCTTAGAGCTCAGCGGAGACCATTTGACCTAAAATAGATCCGGAGACGGTTGGGGTAGAGATGGGAAGAGAAACCAACTCTCATATAAGTCACAAACTCAGGATTTTAAACAAAAGCCAATCTTGAATTATTATTGCTCTTAAGTGAGAAGTCAGGTGAGGTATGTTTTGTGGTAAATCCACAGAGAAAATATCATTCCAATAAAATACCCCCTGTCACTCAGCAAGCACGTGCACACCACAGACAGACACACACACACAGAGATAAAACACTAAGCAACAAGTGGAAATGCAAGGAACTCTGGATTAAGATTCAGGAAGCCAGGTTCTAGGCTTACCTTGCTATCTACTGGCTGTGTGACCTTGGGGAGGTCATTCTTCATTTGCAGACCTCAATTTGTCTGTAAAGAGAAGTGGATCCACTAAATACTCGTGGTGGTTGTCCGAGGCTCTGGTGTTTAGGATTTTCCTGTGAATCATCAGATCTAGGAGCTCCTGGTACCTGTCTGCTTCTTCCCCACCTGTTCAATCTTGTATGAGTCACATATCCTCAGGCTCTCTTTATACAAAAAGGGCATCAGAATCCTATGTTATTCTCTGTTAGGACCAGCTAGGATGGAGTTTCCTTTAGTTCTGGGGGACAACCAGAATAAAAAACAAGAGGAATCTTGTTGAGAAACGGGAAGAAAAATTCTGCTGGGAATGTGATCGTTCCCTCGGTCACTCAAGTTTGGAAACCAGGGAGTCATCCCAAGTACTTTTGCTCTTCTTTTTTCTCTTCTTTTCTCTTCCTCTGCCTTCCTCCCATCTCCCATCTCAGTCACTGATTCCTACCCATTTGTTCTTCATCGGTCACTTGCATTGGTCGCTTCCTTGCCTTCCCCACATTCTGGTTCTGCTCTGACTCACCTCAGTTTTACTCCAAGAGTGCATCCTTCTCACTGGTCTCCCTGCCACCAATCCATTCCACCACTTCCTCCTCTATACCAGGGTTTTCACTCCTGAGCTCCCTACTACCCAGAGGACACAGTCTCAAGTCTTAGCCACAGTTCTAGCCTGCCTACCCTCCCGTCTCTCCCAGCCCCTCAGACATCACTCCTCCACCCAACCTCTTTATTCCAGCCAAAGTCACCTACTCTTTTTTCCCTACCACGCCAGGCACTGTCCTGCTTCTGTGCCTTTCCCACTGCTGTCCTCCATGTCTGGCTGGTTCTCTCCCTTCTTGTCTGACCAGTATCTCAAGCCCTCTCTTGTCCATGGAGACTTCCCTATCTGCCAACCTCCAGGGAGCATCGGATATTGCTTCTCTTTTTCTCTCCTTTGCTTTTCCTATTTATTATCTCTTTATGCATCTTTCCTGATACCCAAATTAGATCATAGATTCCTTAAGAGCTCCAGACTGTATTGGGCAATCAATGATATTTGTTTGATTGATAAAGATGATGATATCGGTGTAAAAATGACCTTGCCTTAACTCAGTCATTCAAGTCCAAGGTCTCGGCTGTTGGCCCTAAAGCTGTTTCTGGAAATCACTTCTGGCTTAACTAAAACACGGTGGCTATTCAAAGTGTAACTAGAGGGTATAATTTCTGAATTTTTCTCTTCTCTTTCGTTTGCCCCAACTTAGAGCCCAACTGCCCATCTTAAGCTGCACAAAAGCAGAGAGAGCCAGGAGATTGTGAGGAACATCTGGATCTTGGTCCTTTTACAGTTGGGTGAAGACAGCAGCTAGAGCCCCTTTTCCAACCTGAAGGTGGAACTTCAATGCTTATTTTCCAGATGGCGGAAGAATCGCTCAGAAGCAACAGAACCCACATACCCTAGTCTTGTGAAGTTCCATCCTTAGGTCTCTTTGCCAGGTGGAGGCTGGAATTCTGCATGGACATTCCTGAGAAGGCACCTCCCTCCCCTGCGGACTAGCCCTGGAACTAGTGAACGGTGCCCACTAGGTGCCAGGGTGTGCAGGCTCTGGGACTTACCGTAAATGGCTGAGATCTCGCTACTTCTTTCTGGGGCTCCACCCAGATAATTTGGGGCTGTGCAAAGATACTTATCTCTGGAAGATTGTGGTGGAGGCTGGAATGGGGTGAGGTGCTGGAGCGGACTTGCTGTAAGAGAATCCTTTCTGCTCTCCTGGGAACCTGGGAAGGGCTAAGTGATTATTTGCCTCTCACTCTTCTCATAGCGCTAAGAAGGGGGCAGAGGCCAGGGGAGGAGAGTGAACGAGCCCTTACTGTCCTGCTTTCTTGTTCTTCTCTTAAGAAATGTGGGGTTTTCAGGATGCTGTAGAATGTCCTTCTATTCTGTGAACAACAGGGCATGGGTAATGCTCTTTATTTATTTATTTAAAAAATTTTATTTTATATTGGAGTATAGTTGGTTAACAATGTTGTGTTAGTTTCAGGTGCACAGCAGAGTGATTCAGTTCTACAGATACATGTATCCATTGTTTTTCAAATGCTTTTCCCATTTAGGTTATTACAGAGGATTCAGCAGAGGTCCCTGTGGTATACAGTGGGTCCTTGTTGGTTATCTATTTTAAATACAGCAGTGTGTATGTGCCAATCCCAAACTCCCAGTCTATCCCCCCACCCTTCCCCCCAGCACCTATAAGTTCTCTAAGTCTGTGATCTGTTTCTGTTTCGTAAATAAGTTCATTTGTATCATTTTTTAAAGATTCTGCATATAAGCGATGCCATATGATATTTGTCTGTCTGACTTACTTCACTTAGTATGATAATCTCCAGGTCCATTCATGTTGAGGCAAATGGCATTATTTCATTCTTTTTAATGACTGAGTAATATTCCTTTGTATATGTGTACCACATCTTTATCCATTCATCTGTCAATAAACATTTAGGCTGCTTCCATGTCTTGGCTATTGTAAACAGCACTGCAGTGAACATTGGGATGCATGTATCCTTTTGAACCATGTTTTTCTCCAGATATGTGCCCAGGAGTGGGATTACAGGATCATATGTTAGCTCTATTTTTAGTTTCTTAAGGAACCTCCATAGTGGCTGCACCAATTTACATTCCCACCAACAGTGTAGGAGGGTTCCTGGCAATGCTTTTTTTTTTTTTTTTTTTTTTTTTTTTTTTTTGCGGTACGCGGGCCTCTCACTGTTGTGGCCTCTCCCGTTGCGGAGCACAGGCTCCGGACGCGCAGGCTCAGCGGCCATGGCTCACGGGCCCAGCCGCTCCGCGGCATGTGGGATCTTCCCGGACCGGGGCACGAGCCCGTGTCCCCTGCATCGGCAGGCGGACTCTCAACCACTGCGCCACCAGGGAAGCCCCCTGGCAATGCTTTTTAAACATAGCTTCTGATATACCTGCAACGAAAGAGGAGTGTGACCAGGTATTCCTGGAGGAGACTGAGATTCTACAACTTCTTTGATATCTCACATTTTTAAAAATAAAATTTTTATTTTAGAACAGCTTTATTTTTTTAAATTTTTATTTATTTCACCGCGTTGGGTCTTCGTTGCTGCGCATGGGCTTTCTCTAGTTGCAGTGAGCAGGGGATAGTCTTCGTTGCGGTGCGCAGGCTTCTCACTGTGTTGGCTTCTCTTGTTTTGGAGCTCGGGCTCTAGGCGCATGGGCTCCAGTAGTTGCAGCACGTGGGCTCTAGAGTGCAGGCTCGGTAGTTGTGGTGCACGGGCTTAGTTGCTCCGCGGCATGTGGGATCTTCCCGGACCAGGGATCAAAGCCATGTCCCCTGCATTGGCAGGCAGGTTCTTAAACACTGAGCCACCAGGGAAGTCCCTTTAGAACAATTTTAGATTTACAGTATTATTACTAAGATAGTACAGAGAATTCTCACATAGCCAGCCCCAGTTTTCCCTATTGTTACCATCTTACATCACTGTGGTACATTTGTCACAATTGATGAACCAATATTGTTATGTTATTATCAACTAAAAGTTCGAGATCTCACATTTTAACAAGTCACGCTTTTGTGTGCTACTGCAGAACTCATCTGTGTGTGTTTTACTAAATAAAAATTTTAAATTTACTTAACACCAAGCTAAAACGGACATCCCAAGGAACATGAGCCATGTTTAGCCAGCGCCCTGTGTTCTCTGCGTTACTCCTGCTCCCCCAGGAGGTGTCCAGCCAGCTTGGGCAGCATGAGTTGCGGAGAGTGAGCTTGGAGTGGGGTCAGATCATCTCCCTGGGTCCTGATAACCCTGCTCAGTCGCTGTGTGGCCCCAGACAGTCACTCAGTCTCTGAGCCTTGGCTTCCTTTTCTGGCCAATGGGAACAATATCATCAGCCTGTATCACAGGGCTCTGTCAGGGCCACTTGAGGTCCTGTATGCAGACGTGGAAAGCATGAGTCACAGGTCGGCGATGAGGATGGAGATGAATTCTTAGTCATGGGAGGTGAGCAGCTACTTCCGCATGAACTTGTTCTTGAGACACCACGCTGTCTGCTCTCAGCCTCCTCTGAGTCTCTAGTTACCGAGGAGGCCAGAAGCTAAAACTAAGGCCCATGTTCTCCTTGCTGGGCTGCATTTCACAGGCTGGGAGAGGAGGGGGCAGTAGGGAACGTTTCTTTTTCGGCTTCTGCTGCTGGACTCAGCTCGAATTGGCTTAACTAACAGGGAAATTTTCAAGTTCGATACTGTAATATCCACATATACAATATAGGCGGTCATTATACTATTTCTCCATATTTTTGTTGTCATTTTTGTAATGTTTTTTAAAAATTGTGGTAAAATACACAACATAAAATCGAACACCTTAACCATTTTAAGTGTACAGTTCAGTATTAAGTATATTCACATTGCTGTGCCATCCCTGTTCCATATTTTTGATCATCTGAAATATTAGAAACAAAAAGAAAACTCTAACAAGAAGTCCAGAGATAGGGCAGACTTCAGGGTTGATTTAATTCAGTGGTTCTGGATTTCTTTACCCTGCAGTTCTCCCTGCCAAACCTCCTCCAAGCTGCTTTGGAGGCAAGAGGGCACACAACCACCTTCGTAGGAAGGCAGAGAATCTCACAGAAGAGAAAGAACAGTTTTCCCAGAAATCCTGGTGAATCTTTTCTCAGTTCTTAACTGGCAGAGAAATTTTAAGCCTCATCAGATTATTGCCTTAGAAAGGTCACTTTGGTATCAGTATGGAGAACAGTTAGAGGGGACAAGACTGGAGACACAGAGATCAGGAGGGAAGCTGTTGCAATCATTTAGGTAAGAAATAACAGTAACCTGGAACAAGGTAGTGACTGGTGGTCCTGGAGACGGAGAGCCTGGAGAAGACTCCAGAGATGTTTATGTGGTAGATTAACCTGATTGAGATCTTAACTCATTTTCTTCTGTTGAAAGGATAAAAATACTTTTCCCTCCACCCTCCCTCAAGAGAGCAGTTAAAAGCTTTGTGTCCTGGAGGGCTGGATTTTCCTTGCCTCCCAGGAAATTAATAAGCCTTTGCTTTAAACAACTAAGAAATAATAAACCAAACAACCAAACAACCAACCAACCAACCAACCAAGCAGCCAACCAGCCTACCACCACCACCGCCACCAACAGCATAACGGACAAACAAACCTAGCTCACAGGGCCTGGGGAGCTCCGTTGAGGTATTGGGGGGTGAGGAATGGAAGTGTACCTTCAAAATCTCCTTTTGTTCTTCTTGGACCTGGACATTCAGCTCCTGCCCTGAACTGAATTGGGAGCCTTTGCTTCCTGCTCTGTGTATCCTGGCTTCCCTTTCGTTCTTTCAACACTTGCTAGCAGCTGGTAAGGTCTTCACACCCTGATTCTTCAATTTTCTGCCTGGTGACCTAAGTAGTAGGGTGGACAGTCCATACCAGGACACCCTGGAGTGTGCTCCCTCTTGGCTGCAGGCAGGCCCTAATTCACTGTCCCTTTGAAGTTGAGGGGTCTTTCTTTTTTCAGTTCTTGTATTCTAAGCATTAGTACAAATAAACATTTTTACACAGGAAAAAAAAAAGTAAATTTCATGAGGTCAGAGACTATTTCGTATACAACATATCCCCAGGGCTTAAGACAGGAGACTAGTAGTTTGATTCCTGAAGCCTGTGTTGATGGAAGGATTGTTCCGGGATGTAGGTCCAAGAAGCAGGGAACTTCAGCTCCCATGTAGCATTCCTAGATGGGGCAGGACCTCTGATGGGGTGGCACATGCATACTGGGGACTGATCCCTGAGGCTACAGTCTTGGGGGGCCAAGTTGGTCATGAGGAAGATGGACGTGATGAGCAGAGAGCAGCTTACTCTGCAGTGAGCTCAGGCCATGACCATTCCAGCAATGACCACAGTGGACTGGAGGCCCCTTTCCAGGGCACAGGGACTCTTCCCTGAGTGTAGGGAGTGGGAAGGACGCTCAGTAATGACTGACACTGG
Organism: Hyperoodon ampullatus; assembly: GCF_949752795.1. Taxonomy (NCBI): domain Eukaryota; kingdom Metazoa; phylum Chordata; class Mammalia; order Artiodactyla; family Ziphiidae; genus Hyperoodon; species Hyperoodon ampullatus. The sequence continues at coordinate 55,584,499 of NC_136932.1, forward strand.
ACATCTCATCAGCTTTGCTGAGCGGAAGCTTGGAGTTCGTTTTAATTTAGCAATATCTATTACTATAATTATTCACATAAGTTATAATACAGTTGAGAATAAATATAATGTCCCATGCCCCACTACCCTGCTTTGTAATGGCTGAATCCTCTGCCTGGAATGCTCACTCTCCATATCTCCACATGCCTTGCTTCCTCATCATCTTCAGGTGTTTACTTAAATTTCACAGTCTCATTGAGTGTTTCCTGATTTCCCTTAAAAAAAATTCAAGCTCTTCTCCTCCCACAATTCTTATTATCCTTCCTTGTTTTATGGAACTGACCACCAGATATTGTACCATGTTTTACTTTTTTATTTGTTTACTGTCTATCTATCTACCTAGAATGTAAATTTCATGAGGTCAGAGAATGTTTAGTATATATCACATATCTGCGGGACTTACACAGTGGCCCCCACACAGACGACCAGCAATAAATATTTGTTGAACTAGGTGAATTAATTAATAAATTGTGGAGAAAACTCATAACTACCATATCTTAGTATGGTAGGGGCTCAGAGAGGATTGCTGAGAATCCTTGCTCAAAATACTTTCTATGCCACTTAATTTCAACCCTAATAACTGTAGCCAAATGATTCTTTTGAGACAATAGCCAAAAACTTGATTCATAATTATTGTGTAGCTATAGATATAGACTTTCAAAAGGTCATTGCTGATTTGGGGAAAGTCAATGGACTTTAATGAGGTTAAACTTGAAAGAATCTTGTAGTTGGCAGAAAGTGCTGGCATTTATTAGAATTTATTGAAGAGATGAATTTCTTCGTATTTCCAGGAGAATACCAAGAAAGGGAGGAGCATGAAAGGTAAATTTTAAAGTCCCCATGTTTCCAAAAATTGAAACCTCTTCTTGGAGGAGGAGGGACCATAGGAGCCAATGTCATCAGAGTCCTACCACTTAGAACACTCCTACTGCTCCAAGTCTTGAGGTGTCACTGAAAACCTGGGCTAACTCGTTGGGACACATTGTAGGGAAAATGGGGCTGCCCAAGATAAAAGCAATTAATTATCAAAAGCTGAGTATGTTTCTTGAGAAAAGGCATTTGAGATCTGGTTAGGACATACAAATCAACTGCTTCAGAGGCTGAGTTTCTGAGTACTGCTGACCTGTTTTATTCTCCTACTGATTCTGGTAATGTTCGTGTGGTAATACCCATGTGGTCCCACCTGTTCTACCTGTTGACATACTGCCTGGAAGGGGCTGGAGAAAGGTGAGGATGCTTATGCTCTTTGTGTCCTGAGTAAGCTGGCCTGTAAATAACACTGTTATACAAGTATTTCCTGGGATCACCTCTCCAAAGGATACTTGCAGCAGATGCTGTTGGTGCCCTGCCCAGGTCCCCTTGATGGGCTGCTGAGCATGTTGACTGTTAAGAGCTCATAGGTACACCCATCTCAGGGTTGCCCTTGGCTAACAGAAGCTAGCTAGCCCAGCGGTTTCTAAGAGGTTCCATTCTGTTTCTTCCAGGAAATAAAACAATTCCTCAAGGAGCCTGATCCCTTATAATGAAGGATGATATTTACAAACCAAGTCTGGGTACTGGGAATGCTCATTTCTCCTGGAGAGTGACTGCTTCTGGACTCTCTCGGTGGACAGAGCTGGGAACTGTATGTATGGATAGTACTCATGCATACATACACACATACTTACATACCTCTATTCATGTCTGACTCTGTCTTTATACATATTTTAAAAAACACCCAGGAGTTTTATCATTAACTCCAACTCTGATCCAGCACCACAGGGTTCATTCTCAACTTTACCCCCTTTCCTTTTTGTAACTTCTTTCTCAGACAGTGAGAAACATTGCTCTTGTTCTCTACAGTATGATTACTTATCTCTTCAACCTTAGTATACATATAAAGTAGTTTCAGAATTGCTAATCTATACCCCTCTGACAAATGAATTTACCAACCAGAGTACAGTGTTTGTGGACAGTTCTTTTTGTCTTTAGCTTTCAGTTTCCATCAAAACACTGCTTTCCAGAGTTATTTTGGTTGGCTCCTTACTTTCTCAATCCCTTCAGTGTGGTTATGTAAATTGTTTGTAACACAGTTAGATTCCTTTGTCATAGTCTGCATTCTGGTCTTGGTGCTCCGGCCAAGTGTCAAGCCTGAGCCTCTGAGGTGGGAGAGCTGAGTTCAGGACAGTGGTCCACCAGAGGCCTCCCGGCCCCATGTAATATCAATCAGCGAAAGCTCTCCCAGAGATCTCGTCTCAACACTAAGACCCACCTCCGCTCAACGACAAGCAAGGTACAGTGCTGGACACCCTATGCCAAACAACTAGCAAGAGAGGAACACAACCCCACCCATTAGCAGAGAGGCTGCCTAAAATCATAATAATTTCACAGACACCCCAAAACACACCACCGGACGTGGTGCTGCCCAGCAGAAAGACAAGATCCAGCCTCATCTGCCAGAACACAGGCACCAATCCCCTCCACCAGGAAACCTACACAACCTGCTGAACAACCTTACCCACTGGGAGCAGACACCAAAAACAACGGGAACTATGAAACCACAGCCTGCAAAAAGGAGACCCCAAACACAGTAAGTTAAGCAAAATGAGAAAACAGAGAAATACACAGCAGATGAAGGAGCAAGGTAAAAACCCACCAGACCAAACAAATGAAGAGGAAATAGGCAGTCTATCTGAAAAAGAATTCAGAATAATAATAGTAAAGATGATACAAAGTCTTGGAAATAGAATGGAGCAAATACAAGAAACGTTTAACAAGGACCTAGAAGAACTAAAGATCAAACAATGATGAACAACACAATAAATGAAATTAAAAATTCTCTAGAAGGAATCAATAGCAGAATAATTGAGGCAGAAGAACGGATAAGTGACCTAGAAGATAAGATAGTGGAAATAACTACCGCAGAGCAGAATAAAGAAAAAAGAATGAGAAGAATTGAGGACAATCTCAGAGAGCTCTGGGACAACATTAAATGCACCAACATTCAAATTATAGGGGTCCTAGAAGAAGAAGAGGAAAAAAATGGGACTGAGAAAGTATTTGAAGATATTATGGCTGAAAACTTCGCTAATATGGGTAAGGAAATAGTCAAGTCCAGGAAGTGCAGAGAGTCCCATACAGGATAAATCCAAGGAGAAACACGCCAAGACACATACTAATCAAACTATCAAAAATTAAACGCAAAGAAAAAATATTAAGAGCGGCAAGGGAAAAGCAACAAATAAAATACAAGGGAATCCCCATAAGGTTAACAGATGACCTCTCAGCAGAAACTCTGCAACCTAGAAGGGAGTGGCAGGACATATTTAAAGTGATGAAAGGGAAAAACCTACAACCAAGATTACTCTGCCCAGCAAGGATCTCATTCAGATTCGATGGAGAAATTAAAACCTTTACAGACAAGCAAAAGCCAAGAGAATTCAGCACCACCAAACCAGCTTTACAACAAATGCTAAAGGAACTTCTCTAGGCAGGAAACACAAGAGAAGGAAAAGATTACAGTAACAAACCCAAAACAATTAAGAAAATGGTAATAGGAACATACATATTGATAACTACCTTAAATGTAAATGGATTAAATGCTCCAACCAAAAGATATAGATGGGCTGAGTGGATACAAAAACAAACCCATATATATGCTGTCTACAAGAGACCCACTTCAGACCTAGGGACACATACAGATTGAAAGTAGGGGGGATGGAAAAATACATTCCATGCAAATGGAAATCAAAAGAAAGCTGGAGTAGCGATTCTATCAGACAAAATAGACTTTAAAATAAAGACTATTACAAGAGACAAAGAAGGACACTACATAATGATCAAAGGGTCAATCCAAGAAGAAGCTATAACAATTGTAAATATTTATGCACCCAACATAGGAGCACCTCAATAAGGCAAATGCCAACAGCCATAAAAGGGGAAATCGACAGTAACACAATCATAGTAGGGGAATTTAACACCCCACCTTCACCAATGGACACATCATCCAAAATGAAAATAAATAAGGAAACACAAGCTTTAAATGATACGTTCAACAAGATGGACTTAATTGATATTTATAGGACATTCCATCGAAAAACAGCAGATTACACTTTCTTCTCAAGTGCTCATGGAACATTCTCCAGGATAGATCATATCTTGGGTCACAAGTCAAGCCTCGGTAAATTTAAGAAAACTGAAATTGTATCAAGTATCTTTTGTGACCACAACGCTATGAGACTAGATATAAATTACAGGAAAAAAATCTGTGAAAAAATACAAACACATGGAGGCTAAGCAATACACTAGTAAATAATCAAGAGATCACTGAAGAAATCAAAAAGGAAATCAAAAAATACCTAGAAACAAGTGACAATGAAAACACAACAACCCAAAACCTATGGGATGAAGCAAGAACAGTTCTAAGAGGGAAGTTTATAGCAATATAATCCTACCTCAAGAAACAACTCAAATAAACAACCTAAACTTACACCTAAAGCAATTAGAGAAAGAAGAACAAAAAAACCCCCAAAGTTAACAGAAGGAAAGAAATCATAAAGATCAGATCAGAAATAAATAGAAAAGAAATGAAGGAAATGATAGCAAAGATCAATAAAACTAAAAGCTGGGTCTTTGAGAAGATAAACAAAATTGTTAAACCATTAGCCAGACTCATCAAGAAAAAAAGGGAGAAGACTCAGATCAATAGAATTAGAAATGAAAAAGGAGAAGTAACAATTGACACTGCACAAATACAAAGGATCATGAGAGATTACTACAAGCAACAATATGCCAATAAATTGGACAACCTGGAAGAAATGGACAAATTCTTAGAAATGCACAACATTCCGAGACTGAAGCAGGAAGAAATAGAAAATATAAACAGACCAATCACAAGCACTGAAATTGAAACTGTGATTAAAAAATCTTCCAACAAACAAAAGCCCAGGACCAGATGGCTTCACAGGTGAATTCTATCAAACTTTAGAGAAGAGCTAACACCTATCCTTCTCAAACTCTTCCAAAATATAGCAGAGGGAGGAACACTCCCAAACTCATTCTATGAGGCCACCATCACCCTGATACCAAAACCAGGCAAAGATACTACGAAAAAAGAAAATTACAGACCAATATCACTGATGAATATAGATGCAAGAACCCTCAACAAAATACTAGCAAACAGAATCCAACAGCACATTAAAAGGATGAAGGGGTTTATCCCAGGAATGCAAGGATTCTTTGATATACACAAATCAATCAATGTGATGCACCATATTAACAAACTGAAGGAGAAAAACCATATGATCATCTCAATAGATGCAGAGAAAGCTTTTGACAAAATTCAACACCCATTTATGATAAAAACCGTTCAGAAAGTAGGCATAGAGGGAACTTACCTCAACATAAAAAATGCCATACATGACAAACCCACAGCCAACATCATTCTCAATGGTGAGAAACTGAAACCATTCCCACTAAGATCAGGAACAAGACAAGGTTTCCCTCTCTCACCGCTATTATTCAACATAGGTTTGGAAGTTTTAGCCACAGCAATCAGAGACGAAAAAGAAATAAAAGAAATCCAAATCGGAAAAGAAGAAGGAAAACTGTCACTGTTTGCAGGTGACATGATAGTATACATAGAGAATCCTAAAGATGCTACCAGAAAACTACTAGAGCTAATCAATGAATTTGGTAAAGTAGCAGGATACAAAATTAATACACAGAAATCACTTGCAGTCCTATACACTAATGATGAAAAATCTGAAAGTGAAATCAAGGAAACACTCCCATTTACCACTGCAACAAAAAGAATAAAATACCTAGGAATAAACCTACCTAAGGAGACAAAAGACCTGTATGCAGAAAAGTATAAGACACTGATGAAAGAAATTAAAGATGATACAAACAGGTGGAGAGATATACCATGTTCTTGGACTGGAAGAACCAACATTGTGAAAATGACTCTACTACCCAAAGCAATCTACAGATTCAATGCAATTCCTATCAAACTACCAATGGCATTTTCCACAGAACTAGAACCCCAAATTTCACAATGTGTATGGAAACACAAAAGACCCCGAATACCCAAAGCAATCTTGAGAAAGAAAAACGGAGCTGGAGAAATCAGGCTCCCTGACTTCAGTCTATACTAGAAAGCTACAATAATCAAGATAGTATGGTACTGGCACAAAAACAGAAATATAGATCAATGGAATAGGATAGAAAGCCCAGAGATAAACCCATGCACATATGGTCACCTTATCTTTGATAAAGGAGGCAAGAATACACAATGGAGAAAAGTCTCTTCAATAAGCGGTGCTGGGAAAACTGGCCAGCTGCATGCCAAAGATGAAATTAGAACACTCCCTAACACCATACACAAAAATAAACTCAAAATGGATTAAATACCTATATGTAAGGCCCGACACTATCAAACTCTTAGAGGAAAACATAGGCAGAACACTCTATGACATAAATCACAGCAAGATCCTTTTTGACCCACCTCCTAGAGAAACGGAAATAAAAACAAAAATAAACAAATGGAACCTAATGAAACCTAAAAGCTTTTACACAGCAAAGGAAACCATAAACAAGACGAAAAGACAACCCTCAGAATGGGAGAAAGTATTTGCAAATGAAGCAACTGACAAAGGATTAATCTCCAAAATTTACAAGCAGCTCATGCAGCTAAATATCAAAAAAACAAATAACCCAATCCAAAAATGGGCAGAAGACCTAAACAGACATTTCTCCAAAGAAGATATACAGATTGCCAACAAACACATGAAAGAATGCTCAACATCACTAATCATTAGAGAAATGCAAATCAAAACTACCATGAGGTATCATCTCACACCAGTCAGAATGGTTATCATCAAAAAAATCTACAAACAATAAATGCTGGAGAGGGTGTGGAGAAAAGGGAAACCTCTTGCACTTTTGGTGGGAGTGTTAATTGATACAGCCACTATGGAGAACAGTATGGAGATTCCTTAAAAACTAAAAATAGAACTACCATACGGCCCAGCAATCCCACTGCTGGGCATTTACCCTGAGAAAACCATAATTCAAAAAGAGTCATGTACCACAATGTTCATTGCAACTCTGTTTACAATAGCCAGGACATGGAAGCAACCTAAGTGTCCATTGACAGAGGAATGGATAAGGAAGATGTGGCACATATATACAATGGCATATACTCAGCCATGAAAAGAAATGAAATTGAGTTACTTGTAGTGAGGTGGATGGACCTAGAGTCTGTCATACAGAGTGAAGTAAGTCAGAAAGAGAAAAACAAATACCGTATGCTAACACATATATATGGAATCTAGGAAAAAAAAAAGGTTCTGAAGAACCTAGGGGCAGGACAGGAATAAAGACGCAGACATAGAGAATGAACTGGAGGACACGGGGAGGGGGAAGTGTAAGCTGGGACAAAGTGAGAGAGTGGCACGCACATATATACACTACCAAACGTAAAATAGCTCGTGGGAAGCAGCCGCATAGCACAGGGAGATCAGCTTGGTGCTTTGTGTCCATCTAGAGGGGTGGGATAGGGAGGGTGGGAGGGAGACGCAAGAGGAGGAGATATGAGGATATATGTATATGTATAGCTGATTCACTTTGTTATACAGCAGAAACTAACACACCATTGTAAAGCAATTATACTCCAATAAAGATGTTAAAAAAATGTAAGGTTGTTTGTCTGATGATCACTGAGTTGTAAAAATTCTTTGTTTTTCTGGATATAAGTCCTGTGTTTTGCAAATACTTTTATCAGATATGTGTTTTGCAAATACTTTTTTTCCAGTCCGGTTCTTTGTGTGTGTGTGTAAATGTTTTGCTTTTATAAGTGTCCATTTTTCCAAAGCAGCTGTACCATTTTGTACTCCTACTAGTAAATTCATGAGTCCCAGTTTATCTATCTATCAACATTTATATATGTTTTATATATATATATATATATATATATATATATATATATATATATATATATATATATATATAAAACACGTATTCTTTATCCATTAATCTGTTTTGGACATTTAGGCTGCTTCCAGGACTATTGTAAATAGTCCTGCTGTGAACATTGGAGTGTATGTATCTTTTTGAATTAGAGTTTTCATCTTTTCTGGATATATACCCAGGAGTGGGAGTGCTGGATCATATGGTAACTCTATTTTTAATTTTTTAAGGAACTTCCATCCTCTTTTCCATACGGCTGCACCAATTTACCTTCCCACCAACAGTGTAGGAGGGTTCCCTTTTCCCCAAACTCTCTCCAGCAATTGTTATTTGTGGATTTTTAAATAATGGCCATCCTGACTGGTGTGAGGTGATGCTTCATTGTAGTTTTGATTTGCATTTCTCTAATAATTAGTGATGTTGAGCATATTTTTATGTACCTATTGGCCATCCATATGCCTTCTCTGGAGAAATGTCTATTTAGGTTTTCTGCCCATTTTTGTTTGTTTTTTTGTTTTTGCGGTACGCGGGCCTCTCACTGTTGTGGCCTCTCCCATTGCGGAGCACAGGCTCCGGATGTGCAGGCTCAGCAGCCATGGCTCACGGGCCCAGCCGCTCCGCGGCATGCGGGATCTTCCCGGACCAGGGCACGAACCCGTGTCTCCCTGCATTGGCAGGCGGACTCTCAACCACTGTGCCATGAGAGAAGCCCTCTGCCCATTTTTTGATTGCGTTGTTTGCTTTTTTGATATTTAGTTGTATGGGCTGTTTATATATTTTAGAAATTAAACCCTTGTCGGTCACATCATTTGCAAATATTTTCTCCCAGGCTGTAGGCTGTCTTTTCATTTTGTTTATGGTTTCGTTTGCTGTGCAAAACTTAAAAGTTTGATTAGGTTCAATTTGTTTATTTTTGCTTTTATTTCTAGATAAGGATAGTTTTACTTCTTGCTGTCAAATTATGCTTTTCATTTTTGTTTTTTTGCCTTATTTCACTGGACAGACCTTCTAGTATAAAGTTAAATAGAAGTTGTGATACCAAATATTCTTCTTGATTTCCAATCTTCGGGAAAGTGTTCAATATTTTATCACCAAGTATGAAGTTAGCTGTTTTTATGTGGATATATGTTTTCAATTCTCCATGTAAATACCGAAGAGTGGAAGTTCTGCATCATATGGTAACTTTATGTTTAACATGTTGAGGAAATTCCACTGTTTTCCAAAGCAGCTGCACTATTTTATACTCCCACCAGCAGTGTATGAGTGTCCCAATTTCTTCATATCGTTGCCAACACCTTTTATTATCTGTCTTTTTATTATAACCATCTGAGTGGGGTGAAATTTGCACTTTGTGGTTTTGATTTGCACTTCCTTTATGATCAATGATGTTGAACATCTTTCCATGTGCTCATTGGCCATTTGTATATCTTCTATGGAGAAAAGTATACTCAGATCTTTGCCCATTTTTGTACTTGAGTTGTGTATCTTTTAATACATATGATTTGTAGGAGTTATGTGTATATTCCAGATACAGGTCTCTTGCCAGATATATGGTTTGAAAATATGTTCTCTCATTTTGTAAGTTGTATTTTCACTTTCTTGATATTGTCCTCTGAAGTGCAGAAGTTTTGAATTTTGATGGCATCCAATTTACTTTTTCTTTAGTTACTTGTGTTTTTGGTGTTGTATCTAAGAATGCTTTGTAGAAGTCATTGTAACAGGTATGAGGTGATATCTCATTGTGATTTTGATTTGCATTTCCCTGATAATATCTGACGTTGAGCATCATGTAACTGTTGGCCTCTGTATGTCTTCTCTAGAGATGTCTATTCAAATCTTCTGCCCATTTTTAAGTTGGATTGTGTGTTAGGGGAGAATTTTTTAAATTAACAATTCAATCTGATATAGCTCCTCTCAGATTTTTTATTTATTCTTTAGTAAGATTTAGTTTTCGTTTTTCTAGGAATTTGTCCATTTCGTTGAAACTTTAATTTACAGACATATAATTTTTCATAGCACTCCATTATTATCCTTTTTATTTCTGTAAGTTTAGTAGTAATGTTCCTTACTTTATTCTTGAATTTAGGAATTGTTATGTCTGCTTGATGGAGTGACACTTTTTTTTTTTTTTTTTTTGCGGTACACAGGCCTCTCACTGTTGTGGCCTCTCCCATTGTGGAGCACAGGCTCCAGACGCACAGGCTCAGCGGCCATGGCTCACGGGTCTAGCCGCTCCACAGCATGTGGGATCTTCCCGGACCAGGGCACAAACCTGTGTCCCTTGCATCGACAGGCGCACTCTCAACCACTGTGCCACCAGGGAAGCCCCGATGGAGTGACACTTTTATCATTGTAAAATGTCCTTTGTCTCTATAACAACGTTTGTCTTAAAGTTTACTTTGGCTAACATTATTAGTTGAACCATTCCAGCTCTCTTTTGGTTACTGCTTGCATGGTATATCTTCTCCTATCAATTTACTTTCAACCTATTTGCATCTTTGAATTTAAAGTGTCTATTATTGATAGCATACGATTGGATCATGTATTTCCAACCCATTATGCCAGTCTCTGCCCTTTGATCAGTGTGTTTAACCCATTCACATTTAATATAGTTACAGACAAGGTAGAATGTACATATGCCATTTTGCTATTTGTTTTCTATATGTATTCTGTCTTTTTGTTTTCTGTTCCTCTATTACAGCCTTATTTTATGTTATTTTCTAGTGTACCCTTATCATTTCCCTTTCTTTCTTTCTCTTTCACTCTCTTTCTTTCTTTCTTTTTTTCTTTAGAGTTATTTTCTTAGTGGTTGCCCTAAGGATTACAATTAACATATTAAAATCTTAACAATTAACAACTTAAATTAATCTAGTTCATATTAATTCCAGCTTAATTTCAAGAGCCTTGCTCCTATACAGCTCTTTTCTCTGCCCCCTCTTTTATACTATTAGTCATACGAATTGCATCTTTCTTTATTATAAGATCATTAACACAGTTTTAAACTCTCACTTTTAAAAATTGTCATTTAAATCATATATGAGAAAAAAAGACTTACAAAAATTACGCTTTCTTATATTTGTCTATGTGGTTACCTTTACTGGTGTTCTTTGTTTTCATGTGACTTTGAGTTACAGTCTTGTGTCCTTTTCTTTCAACCTGAAGGTCTCCCTTTTAGGGAAGATCTGCTAGTGACATATTCTCTCAGTTTTTGGGTTTTTTTTTTGGAGTATGCCTTAATTTATCTGTCATTTTTAAAGGATGGTTTTGCTGGTATAGAATTTTTGGTTGACAATCTTTTTCTTTCAGCACCTGAAATATGTCATACCACTGCCTTCTAGTCTCCATATTTTCTGATGAGAAATCAGCTGTTAATCTTATTGAGAATTGCTTGTACATGAAAATTGTTTCTCTCATGTTGCTTTCCAGATTCTCATTTGAGTTTATACTACTTGGAGTTCATTAAGCTCTTTGGGAATGTAGATTAATAGTTTTTACATCAAATTTGGGAAAATTTCAGCCATTATTTCTTCAAATATTTTTTCTAATCCTTTCTCTCTCTCCCCTCCTTTTGGGATTCCCATTATTTAATTGTTGGTATACTTGATTGTGTCCTATAGGTCTGTGAGGCTCTGTTCATTTTTGTTCATTCTATTTTTCTCTCTGTTCCTCAGAATGAATTATTTAAATCAGCCTGTCTTCAAGTTTACTGATTCTTTCTTTTGCCAGTGTTCATATGCTGTTGAGTCTCTCTAGTGAATTTTTCATTTCATTTATTAATCTTCCCAACTCCAGAATTTATATATGTTTCTTGTTAAAAAATAAGTTATATTTCTTTACTGATATTCTATACTTGGTGCAACATCATTCTCATATGTTCCTTTAGTTCTTTAGATATGGTTTCCTTGAGCTCTTTAGACATATTTATATAAAAATTACTAGATGCACATAAATATTCCAACTATCTGTGCTCTCTCAGAGACTATTTCTATGGACTGCTTTCCTTCCTGTGTAGGGACAATACTTTCCTTGTCTTGTAAGTTTTAGTTGAAAACTGGACATTTAAAATAATATAAAGTGGCAACTCTCTCCCTCCTTTCCAGGGCTTCTTGTTGCTCTTTGTTGGTGGTGATGCTGCTGCTTATTTGTTTAATGACTTTTCTGAACTAATTCTGTACAGTCTGTATTCTTTGTCATGTGTACCAACTGAAGTCTGCTTGGTTGGTTAGCTTGTTGGTCAGCTAATGACTGGATAGAGATTTCCTTAATTCCCCTAAACCAATAAGTCTCTCAGCCTTTGCCTAAGGCTCTCTGAACATGTTGAGGTACCCTGTCAATTTTTTGGCATACACTTTATAACTCTGTCTTAGCCTTCACATCATGATTGTCAGAGCCTCAAGATCAGCCAGAGATGAGAGATTCAGTCATCTCGTATCTTTCCTGGGCATACACACCTCCCCACACATGTGCATGACCTAGATTCTGAAGAATATATTAGAGCATTTGAAAACTCCCATGAACTTATCAGGCCCCAGTTTTTCCTTTCAAGTTTTATTTTTTTTTTGATAGTTTCTTGTTTATCTCAGGTATTATCATCACCTGATGCAGCTGCGATATTAAACAATTGCCACTCATTCCTTTTGACATTACCCTCAGGGGAAAAGGCTAGTCACAATGAGTTTATGCTGGGGAGAGGAGAGAAGGAATAGGACAGCTAAAATGCCACAAAGCCCACTGTTCTTACTGAAATTTGGCTCTCTTTTTTCGATAGATGGTCCTTGGATTGTTTCAAGAATTCGTAGAGTTTTGAAAAAGTTGAGTTTGATAATTTTTGCCAGGGTTCTCGTTGCTTTATGGAAGAGTGAATTTTTAAAGGCCCTTCCTTCACCACTCCAGAAGTGGCTTTTTTTTAAATGCGTTTTTATGTTTTTGTCTTTGGGTTGTTTTTGGCTGTGCCACATGGCATGCAGGATCCCAGTTTCCTAACCAGGGATCGAACCTGTGCCCCCTGCAGTGGAAGCACAGAGTCCTAACCACTGGACCACAAGGGAAGTCCCAGTTTTTATGTTTTTAAATTGTATTTCATAAATTTATGCTCTTATGTTTATTATTTTTCCCCTACTTCTTACTAAGTTTTGATTTTCTCCTCATAGTTTATTAAAATTGAAACTTAGATAACTGATTTGAGAGCTTTTTTTTCTTACAGAAGCACTTCATGCTATAAATTTCCCTCCATGCACTGCTTTAGCTGCATAGCCAACATTTTGATATATCATGTTTTCATTTTCACTCAACTCATTTTCTAATTTCCATTATGATTTCTCTCTTGAAAAATGGATTATTTAGAAGTATGTTGTTATAAGCCAAATACTTGGGAATTTTCCAGATACCTTTCTGTTTTTGATTTCTAGTTTAATTCTTTTGTGTTCTGGGAATTTATTTCGTATGATTTCAGCCCTTTTAAATTTATTAGAATTTGTTTTATAGCCCAGAAATGGTCTATCTTAGTATTCCTCGTGAACTTGAAAATAATATGCTTTCTGTTGTAGAGAATGGCTGTTGACATTCTACAAATGTCAATTTGGTCAAATTTGTTGATAATGTTGTTCAGGTCTATATACTTACTGATTTTCTGTCCATGTGTTTCATCATGTACTAAGAAAAAGTGTTGAGAAAGAGGGATCAAGATGGCAGAGTAGGAAGAGCTGGAGCCCACCTCCTCCCACAGCCACACCAAAACTACAACTACATGTAGAACAAGTCTCTTTGAGAATGACCTCAAGACTAACAGGACAGCACTTCTACAATTAAGGATATAAAGAGAAAAAAAACACATCAAAATGGGTAAGAGGGACAGAGACACAATCTAGTCAGGGCCCACACCCACACCAGGCGACCCAAAAGCAGAAGGGGATATCACAAACTCAGAGATCCTCCCCAAGGAGTGAGGGGTTCGAACCTCACTCAGGAACCCCAGTGGGGACTGGCACCAGGAAAATGAGCCCCCTTAACTGGTTTTGAAAACAAGTGGAACTTGTGACCAGGAGAGCTGGAGGGCTGTAGGAAACCAAGACTCCACTTTTAAAGGGATCACCTATAAACTCACTCAATCCAAGTCCCAGTACAGAGGCAGCAGATTGAAAAGCACCTGGTTCTCTGCTGCCTGTCAAGAATACACCAGCTTTTCCTGCAGCCTTCACTGGGCTCCACCTCCAACATCTCCACCTCAACTGTCAAGGCAGTGGCCCTTGGCATGCACCAGGAGAAGCCCAGCCTGTGCAGGGCTCTAGCCCCAGTCCCCTGCCCTCTGCCACCTGCCAAGGTTGCAGCTTCCAGCACACCCCAGAGAAAGCCCTGGCCCATAACTGCTTCAGTTCCAGCCCTCCCACCAAAGCCACCAGTCACACACAGTCTGCAAAGGGATGCTCCTACACAAAGACATGCCTTCAAGACTGGTAGAGGTAACTGTTTCACCTAATTCATAGAGATAAAAACACAGAAAGTTAAACAAAATGAGAAGACAGAGATATATGTTCTAAATGGAAAGACAAGATAAAACCCCAGGAAAAAATCCTAATAAATAGAGGTAAGTAGTTTACCTGATAAAGAGTTCAAAGCAGTGGTCATAAAAATGCCCACTGAACTCAGGAAAAGAACAGAGGAACACAGTGAGAACTTCAACAAAGAATTAGAAAATATAAAAAAGAACCAAATCAGAGGTGAAGAATACAGTAACTGAAATGAAAAATACACTAGGGGGAATCAACAGCAGATTAGGTGATACAGAAGAATGCATAAGGACCATGGAAGAGAGAATAGTGGGAATTACCTGATCAGAACAGCATAAATAAATAAACAAATGTGTTTTTTTTAATGAGGATACCTTAAGGGACATCAAGCAAATTAACACTTACATTATAGCAGTACCAAAAGGAGAGGAGCGAGAGAGAGAAGGGGGCAGGAAATGTATTTGATGAAATAATGGCTGTAAATTTCCTTAACTTGGAAACAGATACTTATTTCCAGTAATCATAGAGAGTCTCACACAAGATGAACCCAAAGAGATACACACCAAGACATATCATAATTAAAATACCAAAAGTTAAAGAGAGAATTTTAAAGGCAGAAAGAGAAAAACAAAGAGTGACATTCAAGGGAACCCTCATAAAGGTATCAACTGATTTTTCAGTGAAAAGTTTGCAGGTCAGAAGGGAGTGGCATGATATATTTAAAGTGCTGAAAGGAAAAAACCTACAACCAAGGGTACTCTACCCAGCAAGGTTATCAGTCAGAATTGAAGGAGAGGTAGCTTCCCAGACAAGCAAAAACTAAAGAGTTCATCTACCAAACTGGCCTTAAAGGAAATGTTAAATTGTCTTCTTTAAGTGAAAAAGAAAAGGCAATAACAAGAAATAAGAAAATACACGAAGAAAAAAAAATCTCACTGGTAAAGGGAAATATATATAAAGGCAGTGGATTAACCACCTAAAAACCTAGGATGAAGATTAAAACACAAAAGTCATAAAATCAACTATTACTACAATAAGTAGTTAAGGGATACACAAAAATATGTAAAATATGACATCAAAACATAAAACGTAGAGGGTAGAATAAAAAATATAGATCTTTTAGAATGTGTTCAAACTTAAACAGCTATCAACTAAAACAAACAGATATATGTAGAAGTCAATATACATGAAACTCATGGTAACCAGAAACCAAAAACTTTCAATAAATGCCAAAGAAACCCCAACAAAAACAAAGAGAAAGGAGCCTGAACATAACACTTAAAAAAAAAAATCGTCACCAAATCACAAGAGAAGAGACTAAAAGAAGAAGAAAAAAACAGAGAACTACAAAAACAACCAGAAAACAAGTAACAAAATAGCAATAAGTACATACCTATCAATAATCACTCTAAACGTAAATGGACTAAGTACCCCAATCAAAAGACAGAGTGGCTGAATGGGTAAAAAAAAAAAAAAAAAGCAAGACCCATCTAAAATTTTTTTGTTAAAATTGGGTGCTGTCTCAATTATCCTTTATTTGTAGTTTACCTTGAATTACCCTGGTAACCTATTGAGGTTTTTTTGTTTTTGTTTCTTTTTCTCCAATTCGCACTGTCTCGGCGCACGCACGTGTCACCAGCTCTTTTTTTTTTTAAATTTATGGCTGTGTTGGGTCTTCATCTCTGTGCGAGGGCTTTCTCTAGTTGTGGCAAGTGGGGGCCACTCCTCATCGCGGTGCGCGGGCCTCTCACCATCGCGGCCTCTCCTGTTGCGGAGCACAGGCTCCAGACGCGCAGGCTCAGCAATTGTGGTTCACGGGGCCAGCCGCTCCGTGGCATGTGGGATCCTCCCAGACCAGGGCTCGAACCCGTGTGTCCTGCATTGGCAGGCAGACTCTCAACCACTGTGCCATCAGGGAAGCCCCCGCAAGACCCATCTATATGCTGCCTATAAGAGACTCACTTCAGAGCTAAAGACACACACAGACTGAAAGAGAAGGGATGGAAAAAAGATGGTCCATGCAAATAGAAATGAAAAAAAAAAAACCCAAAAACCTGTGGTAGCAATATTCATATCAGACAAAGTAAACTTTAAAACAAAGACTATAAGAAAATACAAAGAGGTGCATTACATACTGAATAAGGTGTCAATAGAAGAATAGGATATAACATTTGTAAACATATATACACATAGGGGCACCTAAATATATTAAGCAAATATTAACAGGTATAAAGGGAGACGTTGATAGTAATACAATAATAATAGAGAACTTTAATGCCCTATTTACATCAATGGATGTATCATACAGACAGAAAATCAATAAAGAAACACTGGCCTTGGGACTTCCCTGGTGGCACAGTGGTTAAGAATCTGCCTGCCAATGCAGGGGACATGGGTTGGATCCCTGGTCCGGGAAGATCCCACATGCCATGGAGCAACTAAGCCCGGGAGCCACAACTAGTGAGCCTGTGTGCCACAACTACTGAAGCCCGCAAGCCTAGAGCCTGTGCTCTGCAACAAGAGAAGCCGCTGCAATGAGAAGCCTGCACACCGCAATGAAAAGTAGTCCCCACTCGCCACAAGAAGAGAAAGCCTGAACACAGCAACAAAGACCCAACACAGCCATAAATAAATAAATAAATAAATGAAAGAATGAATAAATAAATAAATAATAAATAAAATAAGAAAGAAACATAGGCCTTAAACAATAAATTAAGTCAGATGGACTTAATAGACATTGATAGAACATTCCATCCACAAACAGCAGACTACACATTCTTTTCAAGTGCACATGAAACATCCTCCAGGATAGATCATGTGCTAGGCCACAAAACAAGTCTCAATATATTTAAGAAGACTGGAATCCTATCAGTCATATTTTCCAACCACAATGGTATGAAACTAGACATCAGTTACAGGAAGAAAACTGGAAAAAATACAGACACATGGAAACTAAACCACATGCTACTAAAAAGCCAGTGGATCACTGAAGAAATTAAAGATGAAATTTAAAAAATTCTGTGAGATGAATGAAAATAGAAACACAACTTTCAAAATCTATGGGACACAGCAAAAGCAGTTCTAAGAGAAGTTCATAGCAATTCGGGCCTACCTCAAGAAACAAGAAAAATCTCAAATAAAGAACACAACTTCATACCTAAAGGAATTAGAAAAAGAACAAACAAAGCCCAAAGTTAGTAGAATGAAAGAAATAATAGAGATCAGAGCAGAAATAAATGAAAGAGACTGAAAAAACAAAACAATAGAAAAATTCAGCAAATCTAAGAGCTCTTTTTTGAAAAGATAAACAAAATTGATAAACCTTTAGCCAGACTCATTGAGAAAAATAGAGAGCCCAAGTAAAATCAGAAATGAAGAAAAAGAAGTTATAATCAATAACACAGAAATACAGACAATCATAAGACAATATTATGAACAACTATATGCCAACAAATTGGACAACCTAGAAGAAATGGATAAATTTCTGGAAACATATAATTTTCCAAGAAGAGGGACTGCTTTCAAATGCATTCTATGAAGCCAGCATTACACTGATATCAAAACCAAAGACACTACCAAAAAAAAAATTATGGGCCAATATCCCTGATGAACATAGTCACAAAAATTCTCAACAAAGTATTAGCAAACCAAATTCAATGATACATTAAAAGAATCATACATCATGATCAAGTGAGATTTATTCCAGGGACAATAGGATGGTTCAATATCCACAAATCAATCAATGAGGAAAAGATAGTCTCTCCAATAAGTGGTGTTGGGAAAACTGAACAGCTACATGTAAAAGAATGGAACTAGACCATTTTCTCACACCATATACAAAAATAAGCTCAAAATGGATTAAAGACATAAATATAAGACCTGAAACCATAAAACTCCCATGAAAACACAGGCAGTACATTCTTTGACATTGGTCTTAACAATATTTTTTTGGATCTGATTTCTCAGGCCAGGGCAACAAAAGTAAAAATAAACAAATGAGACCACATCAAACTGAAAACCTTTTGCACAGTGAAAGAAATCATCAACAAAATGAAAAGACAGCATATTGAATGGGAGAATATATTTGCAAATGATATGTCTAAAAAGAGGTTAACAGTAAATATCCAAAATATATAAAGAATTCAGGGCTTCCCTGGTGGCGCAGTGGTTGAGAGTCCGCCTGCTGGTGCAGGGGACATGGGTTCGTGCCCCGGTCCGGGAAGATCCCACATGCCGCAGAGCAGCTGGGCCCGTGAGCCATGGCCGCTGAGCCTGCGCGTCCGGAGCCTGTGCTCCTCAACGGGAGAAGCCACAACAGTGAGAGGCCCGCGTACTGCAAAAAAAAAAAAAAAGAATTCATACAACTCAATATATAAAAAAAAATCTGATTTAAAAATGGGCAAAGGACCTGAATTGGCAGTTTTCCAAAGAAAACATACAGATGGTCAACAGACACATGAATAGATACTTAACATCACTAATCATCAGGGAAATGAAAATCAAAACCACAATGAAACATCACCTCATACCTTTCAGAATGGCTATTATCAAAAAGAGAACAAATAACAAGTGTTGGTGAGGATGTGGTAAAAAGGGAACCCTAATGCACTTTTGGTGGGAATGTAAATTGGTATAGCCAGTGTGGAAAACAATATGGAGGGTCCTCAAAAAGTTAAATATAGAACTACCATATGATTCAGCAATTCCACTCCTGGGTATTTATCTGAAGAAAATGAAAACACTAATTCAAAAAGATATATGCACTGCAATGTTCATTGCAGCATTATTTACAATAGCCAAGGTATGGAAGCAACCTAAGCGCTCATTGATAGATGAATGGATAAAGACGATGTGGAATATTATACACAATGGGATATTAGCCATAAAAAGAATGAAATCTTGCCATATGCAACAGCATGCATGGGCTTACAGGGTATTATGCTAAGTGAAATAAGTTAGAGAAAGTCAAGTACTGAACATTTTCACTTCTATGTGGGACCTAAAAAGAAAAAAGTATAATAAAACAGAAAAAAACAGACTCACAGATACAGAGAACAAACTTGTGGCTGCCAGAATGGAGGAGCGTGCAGGGATGGGCAAAATAGGTGAAGGGGATTAAGAGGTACAAACGACCACTTACAAAATAAAAGTCACGGGGATAAATGTCCAGCACAAGTAGTGTGGTCAATAATATTGTAATAACTTTGTATGGTGTATAATCTATAAAAATATTGAGTCACTATGCTGTACACCTGAAATTAATATAATATTGTGATATTATTTTTAAAAAAGAAAATAAATAATTGCTTGTATTACAAACAAAAATAAAAAAGTGTTGATATCTCCAACTATAATTGTGGATATCTTTCATTTCTACCAATTTTTGCTTCATGTATTTTGAAGTTCTGTTATTAACTGCATAAATATTTAGGTTTCTTATGTCCTCTTGATGAAGCGATGCATTTATCATTACAAAATATACCTCTTTATTCTTGATAATATCCCTTGTTTTGAAGTCTACTTTGTCTGTTATTAATATAGCCACTCTAGCTTTCTTTTGATTAGTGTTTGTTTGGTATATCTTTTTCCATCCTTTAACTTTTAAAAACATTTTTTTTTCTTTTCCTGCTTTTTCTTTCTCAAGTTTTGTTTTCTTCCAGCTTTATTGAGATATAATTGACATACAGCACTGTGTAAGTTTAAAGTGTATAGCATAATGATTTGACTTACACATGTCATGAAATGATTATCACAATAAGTTTAGTGAACTTCCATAATCTCATACAAAATTACAGAATACAAAAATACACATACAAACTTAAAGAAATAGAAAAAAATATTTTTCCTTGCGATGAGAATGCTTAGGATTTACCTTCTTAACAACTTCCACGTGTAACATACAGCAGTGTTAATTATATTTATCATGTTGTACCTTACATACCTAGTACTTATTTTTATTATAACTGGAAATTTGCACCTTTTGACTGTCTTCATCCAATTCCCTCTCCCCCTACCCCCCATTTCTGGTAACCACAAATCTGATCTTTTTTCTATGAGTTTGTTTGTTTTTGGAGTATAACTGACCTACATTATGTTAGTTCCTGTTATACAACATAGTGATGTGATATTTCTATACATTTCAAAATGATCACCATGGTAAGTCTAGTTTTGATCTGTCACCATACAATGACATTACAAAATTATTTACTATATTCTCCACAAAGTACATTTCATACCCATGACATTTATTTTGCAACTAGAAGTTTGTACTTCTTAATCTCCCTCCTCTATTTCTTTCCTCTCCCCACCTCCCTCCTCTCTGACAACCTCCTATTTGTTCTCTGTATCTATATCTCTGTTTCACTGTTTGTTCACTTGTTTTATTTTTTAGATTCCACATATAAATGAAATCATGAAGTATTTTTCTTTCTCTGACTTTTTTCACTTAGCATAATACCCTCTATATCCATCCTGTTGTCACAAATGGCAAGATTTCATTCCATTTTTTTAACTTTTAAAGTATCAATGTCTTTATGTTTAAAGTGAGCTTCTTGTGGACAGCATATAGTTGGATCTTGCTTTTTATCCAATCTGACAATTTCTGCTTTATGGTGTGTTTACGGCCCCTTCCTCCATCTTCAAAGTCAGGGAGAAAGAGAGAAAAGCAAGAGTCAAGTCTATTACTCCTCATAAGATTGTTCCATTTCAGTAGGATCTCTTCTCTGGACCAAGGTGAGTTCAAGGGGTAGTTATTAGGCATAAAGCATAGACACTGTGGGACCCAGAAGAATTTTTTTTTTTTTTTTTTTTTTGCGGTACGCGGGCGTCTCACTGTTGTGGCCTCTCCCGTTGCGGAGCACAGGCTCCGGCCGCGCAGGCTCAGCGGCCATGGCTCACGGGCCCAGCCGCTCCACGGCATGTGGGATCCTCCTGGACCGGGGCACGAACCGGCATCCCCTGCATCGGCAGGCAGACTGTCAACCACTGCGCCACCAGGGAAGCCCCAGAAGAATTTTTGAAGAACTGTAGTATATTCTTCTGCTTTCCTAAAGTCTTATAGTGGGGAGAGCCCAAGTAAGTTATAAAGTACCAACTGGAGAGGGGAAAGAGAGAGCAATTGGACTGTTATGATATAGCTCAGATGTGGTTTAAGAAAGAAAAAATTGGGGTTGGGGGTGGGAGTGGATGTAAGGAGGCAGCACAGTTCAAAGGAGAGTTCATAGGCTTGAGTCAAAACATCCTGAACATGAGTCCAGGCTCTATACTTCTTGGTCATAAGACTGAGTAATACAATTAATGTCTTGGTTTATAAATATGTGAAATGGAGACAATCTCTACCCTTTGGGATGGTTTGTGTAAGTGTTTTCTAGCCAAAAAAAAACCAAAAAACTTCCAAATAATGGTTCTATTTTAGGGAGAACACATTAAATGTCAACTCTGAACCTTCCTGACTGGGGATGGGGGAGGAAGGGTTGCTGGGGGTGGTACAAGGGATTTTGGCCTTTATGCTATATAACCCAAACTTTTGATGTTTAAGAAGATGTCAGTATATAAATGTAGTGGGGATCAGGCTACTCTTGATATCAGGGTACAAACTCCTTCCAGAATCTGATAAAAGCCATGAACTCTTTCCAGAAAATGGCCCCCACAAAAATCTAGGGAGGTTTTTTTTAATTGACGTAGAGTTGATTTAGAACATTTTAGTTCAGGTGTACAACATAGGGGTTCAATATTTTTTATAGATACTCCATTTAAAGTTATTACAAAATAATGGCTATATTTCCCTGTGCTGTAAAATATATCTCTGCTGCTTATTTATTTTATACATAGTACTTTGTATCTCTTAATCTCATACTGGTATCCCCTACTGGTAAGGGAGTCAATAGACCCCTTGAACTCTGCTCATGGATCCCAATTTTAAGAATCCTGACTTATACCAGTAAATAAGGAGAATAAAAATCTAGTTTACCTGTATAAAAATAATTCAACTATGGTTAGACAAATAACTTATAGTTCCATACCATGTGGTACAGTACCTACTTTGTCTATGTCAGATTGACTTTGCTATAAGTTTGATTTGGTATAAAACTAAACTGTTGGTACAGGATCCACCTTTATCATTTGCTGTTCATGTGGCACAGTGTTGCCTATTCACAACTTTAAAAGAAAAAATTAGAGTGGCTTTTCTCTTAAAAGCTAATATTCTACCTCCATGGTTTCATCTGTTGAAATAATTATTTCCCAGATTGGCAACTGTGTGCTCTTATAGAATAAATTGGTAGGTGAGAGGTCGTGAAGCAGAGTGGAAGGTGTTCAGGCTTCAAAAGACAGACCTGGGCTGCAATCTCAGCTCCTTCACCAATTACTAGATTTCAACCTTCAAGCTCTGGCCTTCAATAACTTCATTGATTAAATGAGAAAGACAAATACCTACTTAAGGGTTTCTAGGAGGGTTAGGGACAATACAAACAAAGCACCCAGGCTGTATCAGATCTTAAATAAATAGGGTTATTGTTACGGTGAGTCCTTAGTGTTACACAACAGCAGCTTTGTTGCTTAGGGCTCCCAATGCCATATAATGAAACCGGCATGAGATTCTTGAGTTCATGGGACAATTGCCTACTCTGTTGAGGAAGCAGCAAATGTCAAAGGCTGAAAATTGTTGACATCCCCAAGGTGTCAGGGAGCTAGACTCAAGGTTATGGTGTGTCCTGCCTTTGGCAGTCCAGCGAAGCACGTCTTCATAATGGCATTTTGTTGACTTTTCCCAAGGCCAGTGAGGTATCTAAGGTGGCTTAAAAATCCGGAAATAACACACGCAGGGGAAAACCCAGTGCAATAATGACATCTTTTCCTTCCTTACTGTTAGCTTCCTTGTTTCTTCTTTCTCTGGTTCAGTGAATGCCAGCACAAGGATTAATAAATCTTGACATTTTTTTTGTCTTCTTCCAAGAATATATTTTCATGTCTGGGTAACCGTCATCACCTCCCCTGACTCCTTTGGGAAGAATGGGTGCATTCTGTGAGTCACCTCCACCGATTAGGAGGCCAAAGTTTCCCAGGATTCAGTGGGAGGCTGTGTCGTGTGGTGGAAAAAGTAGTAGTTGAGAACTCAGGACGCTTGGGTTTGGTGTCCCTCACCATTTCTCTCTGAATCTGTATAAAAGTATAGCGCTGCTTTAGTTTCCTCATTTGTAAAGTGCATCAAGTCTGGTCTTGGGTGTGAGTGAGCTTTGTTCCCACTCAGGATCAGCGGCAAGCCCGCACGTGCCCCAGACGAAGCGTGCGCCGGTACCTACGGACCTGCGCCTGCAGCGGGCGGGGCTCTGCCGCGCCGCGTAGGGAACCGGGTTCCCGCCTCCCTAACCCAGCGTTTCCGTTGCCAGGGGAACTGGGGCGGCGCGCTTTCCGGCGCAGTCGCGCGCAGCGTAGCTGTCATGGCGGAGACCGTCTGGAGCACCGACACCGGAGAGGCCGTGTATCGCTCTTGGGACCCTGTGCGCAACCTCCGCCTCCGGTAGTCGCATCACCCCAGAGCCCCTTGCTTTTATGCTGTCAGATAATTAGAGCCTGAACTTCACTTCTTGTTTGCTGGGACCCTCCCTTGCGTTTGCAGTCCTGACCGCTGTCACCTCGTCTCCCCGCGTCTCCCTCACTACCCGGCACCCTCTTCACTCACAACTTCCAGACCCACCCTTTCAGGACCCTGCCCCTCCCAAGCTTCTCGAGGCCCTGTGTCTCCAGTACACCCTCCCATCGTCTTCTCCTTAGGTCCCCGTGCCCCACTCACATCCCCTCGGTTGCTTACACCCCGCCACATCCTTGGTAGCCGTACCCTCTTCTGAGTTTTGTTTCCCCATCTTTGCTCTGCGTTCATCTCCTGGTTGAGTGTATTGTAACGAGTATTTTGGGCTTCTCTTTTCCTGGCAGAGTCCACCTGCAAAGAATCACATCAAGCAGCTACCTCCATTACCAGCCTGCTGCCCAGCCCGGGAAGGACCTCATAGACTTGGCCACTTTTAGGCCTCACCCATCCACCAGTGGGTGAATGGTGGTGATGTGGCCGCTTGGGGATCTGGGGAAGGGCCTAGGGCGGAGGTTACCTCTTAAGACAGAGTACCCAGGTCTACAGTCTGAGAAAAGTATAGAGAGGTTGGGTTTATTGTCCAAGGTCATAGGACTGGTAAATGTTGAAGCCAGGATTTGATCCCAGGCAATTTTAACTACTACATTATGTTGTGTAAAATTGAATAAGGCTTGATTCCTGCCGTCAAGATGCTGATCCGAATTGTGGTCAAATGTAGGGAAATAGCAAATACCATACTTTAGATATGTTATAAATTTGCCTGTCAACCTAAATACCATTTGTGGCATTTTTTTTCTAAGAGAAAATATCACTCCAAGCTTGAAACATACAACTAAACACTTTTTAAAACAGCTTAAAAATTGGGGTCTGCTTGGAAAATGTACATATTAACACCATCTGTGTTCTAGCAGTTTTCCTTCTCTGGGAAGCCAGAAAAGTGAGGAAGAGAAGACAGTGTGTTTGTGTTAGGTCACTGGTCTCCCTGCTTTTGTTGTTTCTGTTCAAAAATATTCCTGGGGGGCTTCCCTGGTGGCGCAGTGGTTGAGAGTCCGCCTGCCGATGCAGGGGACACGAGTTCGTGCCCCGGTCTGGGAGGATCCCACGTGCCGTGGAGTGGCTGGGCCTGTGAGCCATGGCCGCTGGGCCTGCGCGTCCGGAGCCTGTGCTCCGCAACGGGAGAGGCCACAACAGTGAGAGGCCCGCATACCGCAAAATATATATATATATATATATATATATATATATATATATATATATTCCTGGGCAAGAGTGTGAGCTGGCAGGTTGTGAAGCACGTGTCTTTGAAAAAGGCATACTCAGCTAGGAGTGTGTGTATTAGATTTGGTTCTTTCAAAAAAAATCAGTTATACGTCTTTCCTTTTCTCTCCTGATACTTGGTCTCTTAAGGTTATAGTGTTTGTGATTCTAGAAATATGGCTTCAGGAATAGTGAAGATAAAAATGCCACAGTTCCTGTCTAGCAAATGTAGGCAGTTGGGATTGAGGAAGAGCTATTCAGCCTATATCTAATAAATTTCAGCTCTTGACACTGAATTAGATCAAATAATTCCTGGAAGGCATGACTTCCTTTTATTCAAATCAGAGTAGTGATTAAGACTTCTTGGGTCCTAATCTTGGCTTCTACACATATCCACAGCCTCTATAGAGTAAGTCTAGAGTGAGTGCTTCATAGATCAGTGAACTCCAACTGGTTTTGTGGCAAATATAAGAGCAGGGACTTTGCTTGTAATCAACCACAGAGCAAGAAGTGGTGCTAGTTTGGCTCAAACATTTGACTCACTCTGTTGTCTTTGGAGGTGGACACCGCCCAGAGGTAGATGAAGAGGAGGAGGTCGTGATTGGGTGGCAAGAGAAGCTCTTCAGCCAGGTGAGCCAGTGTCCCTCGTCTGCTCAGCCTGCCTCGCCCTGGTCCACCTCCACCTGACTAGTCACAGGGAAGGATTCTTGATACATATTTTGCTAAACTGATTTCCAGAAAGCTTATAACAGTTTATACTTTCCACTGTTGTGCTTATGGGGTCAATGGAATATAGTGCCTGCCACTACCCAGTTTTATAATCCTGGGTAAGACACTTCTCATCTCTGGGCCACATACCAAAATAGCAGAATTACTGTTTTGGTATGTCAATTCTGTAACAGCAGAATTGAATTAGACTATCACTGTGGTTCCTTTTAGCTCTAACATTCGTTGGGTCTCCTGTCCTCCATTAGTTTAGATAAACGACAGTTGGCTATGAGAACATGTCACATTGCATCAGCTCTATAGAACTAATTTGACCAAACTGTTACAGGAACAAAATTTGACATATTCTCAGTAGAACTTTGTTTCCTTGTGACCTCAGTTTGAAGTAGATCTGTACCAAAATGAAGCAGCCTGTCAGAGCCCTTTGGATCATCAGTACCGCCAAGAGATTCTGAAGCTGGAGGATCTGGATGGCAGGAAGAACCGACGAATCTTTACCTACACTGACTCTGATAGATACACCAATTTGGAGGAGGTAGCATTCTTTCCCAAGCACCGTAGCTCCCTTCACCTTTGTCTCCCCTAGCTTTCCGGCCTCTCTGTGTGTTAACTCAGAAGCCTGTTAAGGGGATACAGAGCTTCTGGCACCCAAGCTGGAGTTGGTGGGCACAGTCTGCGGGTGGTGTGGCTGCTGCTCCCTGCTGCATCTGCTGGAGGGCCTGGGGGAGCCGGCAGTGTCTCTAATGATAGGCTTGCAGCCTACAAACTGGGAGAAGCAGCCACTGCGTTTGACTTCCTCCGTGCATCATGAGATCAGACAGGTGGATGGAGCCTAGAACCATCTAGATAAAATTCATCATGGATTCAGGCAAAACTGAATATATGGGTTTGAAGAAGAATTCAGTACTGCGTGGGGAATGGCTTATATCCTCAGTTTGCCTGTGACAGCATACCCTCAGGGACTTGGTTTACATTGTCTTCTTAGATTTTAAACTCCTTGAGGGAGGGGAGTGCCTATATTATCTGATGTTTGTCTATGACCTTGTAGATCTCTGCAAGGAGCCAGGTGTTAAGTGAATGTTTTTGAAAGGTGGATGCTTATATCAGGAAAGCTGCGGGTTGGTAGCATATAAAATTTGGGTTGTCTGTTTTGGTAAACAAAAGAAAATTACAGATAGTGTTCTGTTACCCTTGGGAGGGTTTTCCACAGAATACTTGTGTTACACTTCACATCTTCCAGCCACCTAGTGACATCAACATCTACCAGGCAGACTCACCATACTTTTTGTTGGGGTGTGTGTAGAGATTGCAGGCTCCTTTTAAGATTAGCATAAATAAACTCATTTCTCAAGGATAGTGTGCTGCTGCAACCTTCAGGCAAACCAAGGCTTGGTTGGGCTCTTCCTTGGGCTGTTTGTGCCACTGTGCCCGCCGTTAGCATGGCTGTGAGGTGGCCATGCTCTGAGGTTCAGGTTCTGTGTGCAGTTTCAGAAGGAAGACTTCCCTCCAGGTCCTTGGTCCTGCACGGCCCTGAGCAGGCTTACACTGGGCTGCTCTGTTTTCCCAGCACTGTCAGAAAATGACCACCGCGGCCAGCGAAATACCCTCATTCTTGGTCGAGCGAATGGCAAATGTCAGGCGGCGACGGCAGGACAGGCGAGGGATGTGAGTGCAAGTGTGTACAGGGCCGTGGCGGCCTCTGTGGTCCGTCGGTATGCCCACAAACTCGAGCGTCCCATCCCGCAGCGGGCCTCCACCTTCGTGTGCTCCCCTGAGCTCCTCCTTCAGGCTGTTCGGGGAGTGCCAGGGAAGTGACCCTTCCTGTGGTGTCTCCCAGGGAGGGTGGCATCCTTAAGTCACGAATCGTCACCTGGGAACCCTCAGAAGAGTTCATCCGGAACAGCCATGTCATCAACACCCCTCTTCAGACAATGTACATCATGGCAGACCTGGGTCCCTATGGAAAGTGAGTGAAGCTTCTTACTGCCCAGCTCAGACCTTCATTCTCTTCTCCTGTCACTAACCATCTCTCTCCTGTTACAGTCATCCCAGGTATGTGGGAGGGAGGGATGTTTTTCCTTCTTTTTCTTTGGAAGGGAGCACTTCACCACGACAGTTCTCACTCCAGCCTGTGTCCTCTCCCCTGATGTGTCCCGAACACCTCTTCCTCTTTCCCTGGGGGTGGGGCAGCAGTCTTGAACCCTGGTGTTAATTCCCTGGTTTCTAGGCTTGGCTATAAGAAGTATGAACATGTCCTCTGTACTCTGAAGGTGGACAGTAATGGTGTGATCACAGTAAAACCTGACTTCACTGGCTCCAGAGGACCCTACAGGTGAGAAGAGGAAGAAAGGGATGGTGGAGACTGGCATTCCTTTCCTTGGCTTCACTTCTTGCCCCAAGTTGAGGAGATTCTCTGAAAGCCCTTCATGTGTTCTAACTTGTAAATTCCCAGCCAGTGGTCCATATTCTGTTCCAGGTCATAGACCCTTAGGACGCTGGGCATCCTGTTCTCAGAAAATATGCACCTACCCTGATTTGAAAGTGATACCTTCGTCAGTGTAGTTAAGTGAAAATAATTCTCTGTGCTGCTGCATGTAGGGACTAATCAAAACTGGGAGAGATGAACTAGCCAGGTCTTCTCCTCTGGGCTGACTGTTCCTCATCTTACGTCTTAGAATAACAGAACTGTAAATCGGCTCATCCCTGGGCTGGGTCTGGAGGGCCCCACCTCCTGTTTTCTGAGTTAGTCCCTTTGTGGCTTTGACCTTACAGAATCGAGACAGACGGGGAGAAGCAGGAGCTGTGGAAGTATACGATAGACAACGTGTCCTCCCTTGCACAGCCTGAGGAGGAGGAGCGGGAACAGCGTGTGTTCAAGGACGTAAGTGCTGGTTCATTCCGAGAACCAGAGAGCTGGGAGCTGAGGCCGCGGTCGAGGTTGGGTCAGCAGGTGCAAGGTCTTGCTCTTAGTGGCCTCCCCTGACTTGGGAAGCACTGCTGACATATCAGATATAAGGTTTCAATCCTATTATAAGATCATAATAATAATGGCCATTTATTTGAGCATTTACCATGCTCTGTGCTAGGCCCTTCACATACTTTATTTCATTTAGACTGTACCACAAGCCTTTGAGGTGAATATTTTTATTATTGCCACTTTATAAATGAGGAAATGGAGATCAAGAAGCTAAGCAGTCTGCCCAAGGTCATGTAAGTGCTAGAGTCAGGTTGGTCCCAGACCAGTGGACTCCAGAGCCTCTGTGCTTCACTGTCAGATGTCAGTGTCTGGGATGCTTAGGCCTCCAGCTTTCTGTGGCATTTCCCACTACTGCTGCTTTTCTCCCTCCCATGCAGATCTGAACCCTGATCTGGCTGGGGTCGCACCTTGAGTTTCAGTGTGGTTTTTTTCCTCAGCTCTATGGCCGGCGCAAGGAGTATCTCAACAGCCTTGTGGGCACTGACTTTGAGACGGTGAGTAGTTGGGTTTCCTGCAGCTCCGCCAGCTGGGTTTCTGTAGCCAGAGCATTCTGACTGCAGCCGAGTGACAGTTCTCTCCTCAAGGTCCCAAAGACATACTCTTCAGTGGAAAAAAGTAAAAAGTAACATTTAGAGTATAGTCCTTGTTATGTTTTAGAAGCATTGCGTATTGATATAGAACTGTTAATGCATAGGAAAAGGTCTCAAAGGGCACACACCCTATGGGTGGCTTTCTCTGGGGAGGGGGTGGGATTGGGAAATGGTAGATGGCTATTGGGTGCTGAGAGGGACATGTCAGGAATGTTTACTTTTTATTCTCTAAACTTAGGTGGTTTTGAACTTTTATCAGTGGGAGTGCATTCATGTATTACTTTGTAATTAATTTTATAAATAAATATAAAGATGAAAAGTGTCTTCCTTACTCTTCATGTAGATATTTTTCCTAATGCCCCATAGAGAGGGAGGGGTGTCATTTCTGTTTGTCAAATAGTTGGCTCTTAAAACAAAGGAGTTTAAGTCTGTAGTTCTGTGGTCCTATTCTTTATCTTCTCTTCTTCCAGGAGTTCCATTTCTAGACCTGGAAACAAGGAGAGAGTTACCTGGTAGCCTCCCTCTCTCTCTCTAAAAAATTAACTTTCACTATTTTTGTGTTGTATTAGCAACAGATTTTCGGTGTTAAAACGTTAGATAAGGTAGATACACAAATAATTTAAAAAGGAAACTTGCTAGTTTCTTGACCTCCCTCTAGAGGGGGCAGGGGTCTCAAGCCTCTCGCTGTACGGCGGCAGGCAGCTGTGGATGCTTCTCTCGGCCATTCTTGTAAATTCCCCACACTTTGTTGCCTTCCCCACCATTTAAATGAGGTGCTTTTCCCCTTACATTACACACTTTTAGAAATGAAGGAAGCAGATTTGTGGAGAAGTGGCAGGTGGGGAGGAAGCGGGATTAGTCACACACCTGGATCTGACGTCCAGCGTCAGGTCCTCTGGGGATTTACGGGCAGGCTGGAGGAGAGGTGTCGCTTCCCTCAGACCTCCTGATCTGTCCCCACTTCTCTCTACCTCAGACGGTACCAGGTGCCCTCCGGCTCTTTGTAAATGGAGAGGTAGGTAAGTGTCTTACCAGACAGAAGTCCCTTGATGCTTGGCAAGTGCCAGATTTAGCTGTGGAGTAATCCTCCCCGCCCTAGTAGAGCCCTTGGGTTGTCCGCAGCACTCGGGAGACTCGGGCATGTGTCTTTCCTGGAAACACAGAGAGTTCCTGGCCCTTGAGGGACTCGCTTCCACACGTGGGTAGGCCCTTTAGGACTGGGGCGGGTGTTAAGGGTGATAGGAGGATAAGCTGAAACAGTTTCCTGTTTTCTTAGTTTCAGCTCAAGGCTACGAGTTTGACAATCTTTACGTCCACTTCTTCGTGGAATTGCCAACTACTAGTAAGTAATATGCATAAGTCTCTCTTTTTACCCGTTCTGACAGTTTTCCAGAGGCATTCGGTCAGACTTCCTTCCTCACTCCTCCACTGAAATTGTTACTATTCTTTTCAAGGTCATAGATCACTTCCAAGTTGGGAAATCCTGTGGTGACATGTCTGCCTTCACCCTACTTGGCCTCTCAGAAGCATTCGCCACAGCTCACGTTCCTCACTGAAACTCTCCTCTTGGCTTCTGGCTCTGTGCTCCTCTCTTCTCTCTCGTTGGTGGCTCAGCGGCCTTCCTGGCTGTTTCCTCATCTTCTGTTGATCTAAAACTATTAGAGTATCCAAGGCTGGGCCTGGCCTTCTGTTACTCTCTCTCCACGGTCTTTCCAGGTGGCCTCATACATCCTGTGGCTTCAGTACTGTTTGTATGTCTCAGACTCCCAGATTTCCCTCTCTAGCCTTAGCCTCTCCCCTGAACTCCAGACCCATGTCCACCTACCCCTTTGTCGTTCCCGTTGAACGTGACCAAAAGCTTCTTGATTCCCCCTCTTGCCTCACACCTGCCCTCATGGTCTTGCCCATCTTAGCCGAATGGCAATGTCATCTGCTTAGTTTCTGATACCAGAAACCTAAGAGACACCCTTGATTCCTCGCTTTCTCTAGCTCCCTACCGCCATTCATTCTATCAGCAGTTCTTGTCCGTTCTGTCTCCAAAAGATGTCTTGAATCCTCTGTTCTCTCAAGGACCCTGGGTCAAGCCACCATCATCTCTTGCTTAGGCCAAAGCATTAGGTTTCTGATTTATCCTCTCGCTTCCTGTCTTGCTCCCTCTTACGTTTCATTTGCCACGTACACCACAGCCTAACCGAGCCTTTAAAATGTCAACCAGTTGTGTCTCTTTTGAACTTAAAGCCCCAACAGCTTCCCTTCCCACTTAGAGCGAAATCCAGACTCCATTCCCTGAACGAGCTGGCCCCTGCCTATCCCTCCCTTACAACATTGCAGTTGTAATTTCTGTTCTTGAGCAGGCCAAGTTCATTCCCACCTTAGGGCCTTTTCAGGGCCATTTCCTTTGTCTGAAAGCTTTTGTGTCCTATCTTTGCACGACTGGTCCTGCTTTAGTTTAGGTCTCAGCCTAAGTGTCACCTCTGACTGGTGTTCCCTCACCACCCCGTCTAAATGAGCCTCCAAGCCACTCAGTCCCTTCACCCTGTTTTATTTTTACTTTAGCATTTATTACGACTTGATAGTCTTTTGTTGGTTGGTTTGTTGTCTATGCCCCCCTCCCACCCCCAACTGGAATGGTAGCCCCATGAGAGACAGGAAGCTTTTCTATCTGGTCACCAAGATGTCCCCAGTGATCGGTCATAGCACATAGCAGACACACAGTGAATGTGAAATGAATGAATGATTGCATGAATGAGGGAGTGAATGGAGAAAGGAACTTTGTCTTCTACTCAACTGCTTGCTTTCCTCCCCGTTGACTTACTCTATGTGGTCTTTGGTTTTCAGGCTGGTCAAGCCCAGCGTTCCAGCAGCTCTCAGGAATAACACAGACCTGTGCCACCAAGTCCCTGGGAATGGTAGGGCAACGAGAGGGGGCACCTAGAAGGGAACAGGACTGCCCGGGGGAGGCCTCTGGAGATTATCAGGCTAACGGCCTGGGGGAGATTCCAGAGCTGGTCCGGCCCTTCTCTGTGGGCTCTGCGGGGATGCCTGGTCCAGGGGTTCCCTCTGCCTTTTTGAGAGAGTGGTAGCAGCTCGGGTTTGGGTGTCCCTTCACCTCTCAGCCTTTTATTTCCTACCTGGGGTGATAGTTTTTCTTTTTCCCTTGGGACGGTGACCTTGTCATTGGCTACAGGGAAAACAAATTCCAGGTGAGCCCTTGTCCACCCCATGACACCGAGTATAAAATAACATTCCTCTTTTTTAGCATAATGTGGCTTACTTCTCCTACCCGTTCACGTTTGAGGCCTCCTTCCTCCACGAGGATGAATCTGCCGGTGAGTGGCCCGGCAGGTGCTCGGCCTTGGGGCCCCTCAGACAGGCCCTCTCCTGGTGAAGGCCTCCCGTGACCTGGCCGCTTCTCCCCCTTGCTGCAGGTGCTCTCCCGGCATGGCCTGTGCTCTACTGCGAGGTCCTCTCGCTGGACTTCTGGCAGAGGTACCGCGTGGAAGGCTACGGGGCTGTGGTGCTGCCTGCCACCCCAGGTGACCTCTCATCCCTGCCCTGCACGTGGCCCATGTGCCCTAGCTCCTAGAAACAAGACTAACACTCCAGAAGCTTCGACCACTTCCTGTGAGGAGTAGGGATGATTGGGAGTTAGAAGCACTTCACTTGCAAGATTTCCTTGCTCCTTTTGAGGGAAATTTCCCCCTCTGTTAGGGACAGCTGGGTGAAATGACAGCTAACTGGGAAGTTGAGCAGCTCGGGGCTCTGCTTCCGGCTCCTCTGATCTGACTCGTGGCCTTGAGGGAGCAGCCGCATGGCAGATGGGCGCTCAGTGGGTGTGTATTGAGTGGATCAGCATTCCTTTTGAGATAATAGCTGCTGTCTTCTGTTGTGCGCCAGGCAGTGTGCTAAGTGCTTCTCGGTCAACTCTCCCCATCGCTCTGTGAGGCGTAGGTGTTATTAGATGAGGGGAATGGGGCTCAGAGAGGTTGAGAAGCTTGTCCTGGTGCCCGGGTTACAACTGGCAGAGCTGAGATCTGAATTTCCCTCTGATTGATTTTCAAGTGGGTACCCTAAACCACGCTGATGACCTTCACCAGAGGTCAGGCCATCACCAGACCAGGTGTTTTGGTGGTGGCGAGGCCCGTGTCATTGCCAGGAAGGCAGCAAGGGACCATGTGCCGTTTCCGGCCCCGTTCTCCTCTTGCTGCACAGGCTCACACACGCTGACAGTCCCTACATGGAGGCCCCTGGAGCTGGGCCCGGTGGCTGAGCTCAGGAGGTTTTTCATTGGTGGCTCTCTGGAACTGGAGGACCTCTCCTACGTGCGGATACCCGGAACCTTCAAGGTGACTTTTGTCTTTGGGGAGACTTCATGCTGGGAACTTATGTCCGTGTTTCTTCTGGAGTAGGTGGAATCTGGGTTAAGGACTCTTAATGGTTCATTGCTTCATTATTGCTTAGTCCCTTCCTTCCTGTGGCTTAAGCGGGAAGTCTTGGCCACATCTTGCACCAGGTACAAACATCACTGCTATCCTAGGAGAGCTCTGGAAAATAGTACACTTAGAGGTTTCCCCTGGTCCCTGTCGGAGTAACTGGCCTCTCCTTCCAGCCCATCCCTGAGTCCTCAGGAATCTGGATGTTGGGATGAAGTTTCCCCAACAGAACTGTTCTCCCCAAGAATGGGAGTAAGAATGGGAGTGAGGCCACTGTGGTGCCTGGGATCTAGGAACCAACAGAAACCTGACGTTAACTGAATGCCACAGGGGGAGCGTCTGAGCCGCTTTGGACTCCGCACAGAGACCACGGGCAGCGTCACCTTCCGCCTGCACTGTCTGCAGCAGTCCAGGTGAGTGGCCTTGGCCCTCCGCCTTGGGGCTCCTGATCCCGAGGGCTGCAAGAGCAGCCATGGCCATGTGGTGGGCTCCCCCGCAGGGCCTTCATGGAGTCAAGCTCTCTCCGGAAGAGGATGAGGAGCGTGTTGGACCGTCTGGAGGGATTCAGCCAGCAAAGTTCCATTCACAGTGTGCTAGGTAGGCTTCCCCCCACCCAGTTCCAGCCACACCCGCCTCCAGCATCCACGTGGGCCCCATTTCCCCCACGCCGTGGCGGCTGACTCCTGTGTCTGCTTCCCTCACAGAAGCCTTCCGTCGAGCCCGGCGCCGCATGCAGGAGGCCCGAGAAAGCCTTCCCCAGGACCTCGTGAGCCCCTCGGGAACCATGGTCTCCTAGCTCCCTGCAGTCCTGGCCCGCCGCGCACGAGGACAAGACGAGTGATAGCCAAGGCCTGGGCCCTCTTCGTCTTTCTGATTAGAGACCCCGCTGACCTGCTGAGAACCGGAAGAGCTGAGAATCCTGGGCTGGCCACCCTGCCTGGTCTTTAGCTGCTGGGTGGCAACAAAGCCAAAGACCCTGTGGCCCCCATATGGTCCCCGTCTTCCTATGTCAGACACTGCAAGTGACCATCGCAACAAGACGGGCTTTTTGGTTTGAGGCCAGTTTCGGGTGGAAAAGCCCAAAGCTCGCTCTGTCCCCGACACAGCCTCCTCTCCGGCCTGTCTCACGGTCTCAGTGGCAGAGGACAGCAGTGCCACCTGCTCCACGCCTGCTTTACACGTGGAGGCCCGAGAAAGAAGGCAGGCGAGAGAGATAGTATACTCCTGGCCCGGGAACCCAGCCTGCTCTTCCCAGGGGAGCCCCCGCTTCCTGCTGGGGGCTTGTCTCTGTAGTAAATGAAGGCTGAAGGCAGTGCCCAGTCCTTGCTGCTAGCTAGCTGTCGTCTGTTACTGTGTTTTTTGTACATAAAACCTTTTTATACTGACTGACGTTCTGTCGGCTGGTTTTCCGCTCAGGTCGCTTTCATGGCCAAGGTTTCCTCCTTGACGTCGGGGCCCCTAACGCTGGTGCCCTTCCCTGCCCTATCCTACTCCACAGTGTTTCTTTCGATGCTCTAAACTCAGCCCCCAGGAGAGGCTTTAAGGTTAGTGCCAGCTGTGTCTTAGCAGCACTCCTCTTAAACATCTGGAGCAAAGCATGGGACTGAGGTCCAGCCCCTGCCCCCAGCACCACCCCGAGCCCAGTGCAGAAACCAACTTCTGCCCTCAGGGGTGCTTTATTGGTAGAAGCAGAGTGTGCTGTGCAGCCTGCAGGCTCCAGAGAAAGACCATGGGGTGGCTGGAGGCTGGGACTCTGTGGCCTCCCAGCCATAGGCAGGGGTCAGGGACAGGGTGGGAAACAGATGAAAGTGGCTGGAGATGAAGATGACTCTTCTTGCCTGGGCCTCAGGACCCCCTTGCTTAGCTCACGAGCGCTTGCACCTGGAGCTGACATGTGACCTGATACATAAGAGGCTCGCATGGCAGGGGGGTTCATTGCTGCTGGGGGCCCTGGCCGTCACTCCCAGCCAGAGAACCAGCTCTGAGCTATAGCCAGCAAAAGCATCAGCAGGAAGCAGTTGCTCCAGGGGAGGAGGTAGCCTTGTGGTCCTCCCCAGGTTTCCTTGTCTCCAAGGTCGGAGGCTTGGGATGGACTCCTGTGGAAGCAGCACAAGTGGGCAAGTGAGGAACTTGCTGGTTGTCCAGAGATTGAGCTGTTCTTAGGGTGTTGATGACCGAGCTGAGGCTAGTTGGATACTTCTTAATTGCCCCCTCAAAGTCCTGGGCCCTGGGATTAACTATCAGCCCAGAGGCTAGCATACGGGGAAGCCACTGTGAAAGCGTGATCTGTTGCTAGAGACAAGTTCTGTTGTTTCTGCTTAGGGGCCTGAGAGGACTCAGCTGTCCTGTCCAGGGAAGGATGTGAGGGCCTGGCCCAGCCCAGGGATGTTGCAGGAGGTCCCCCTTACTTGCAGAAGCCTCATCTGCCTTTCCAGGCTGACAGGTTCAGGCGGGGGATGCAGGTGCAGGACACAAAGTCCTGGGGGTAGACGTTGGCCCTGAAGATGTCCCTCGGAACGGTGGTGATACCAGTGTTGTCACACACAATTCGAGACAAGGAAATGTGCCTCAGGGCCTTGCGCTGTCTCTTGGTGAAAACACCCTGTTTCTCCCACCAGAACCTACCAAGACAGTGGAGAGATGTGGGTGAAGTTTGGCAGGGATGAACAGGAATGAGCACCTGCTGTGTGTGAGGTACTTTACATACGCTATTTCATTCAATTCTCCAAAATCCCTGCAAAATAGGTATGATTCCCATTTTATAAAGGAAGAAACAAGTTCAGCAGTCTAGTAAATTGCCCAGTATTAATTGCACAGTAATTTAAGTAGCCAGGACTGGATTTGAACCCAGGTAAATGCCAAATCCAAATAAGTCTTAAACCACAAGCTTATTGGAGGGAAACCAGATTTAGCCTTTGTGCCCATGTTTTCTGGGATCCTTAAGCCTGGAACAGTGAGGCTGCGAAGTCTCTCTCCTGAGCTAAAGGCGCCTCCGACTCAGGCAAGTGCGCTCTCTGCCTCTTACCACGCTCTCCAGGGAGGAGCTCCTGGTCTCAGATCCTGTGTACTTGGAAGAGAGGAAGCTAAAAAGAGTACTTTCTCTCATTGCTGAGCCTTGAAATTCTAATGCTTTTCTGCCCTGCCTCTGGGGCTGGTCCCTTTAGGGTAGGGGCACTTACCTGTCTCCATTCCGGGCTCTTCTGAACTGGTTCTCAAAAAGACAAGCCAGAAGAGGCCCCACTCGGGCCCCTGGCAAAAGAGGCTCTGCGATGGCCCCAATCCAGATGTCAATGTTGGCAGGTGTTCCGTAGAGATTCAGGAACTTCCTCGCCAAACCCTGGTTTTTCAGAACCTGGCTAAGCTGTGCCAGATTCCGGGGCTGGGAGAGCCTGCAGAAGCGCCTCCAAGCATTGTACCCTGTAGGGAAAGGGGACAGGAGCGGTTTAGTCTTACTCCTGCGGATTCCCATTAGCTTCTGCTTGCTGCGATTTCTCCTGAGGGAGCTCTGTGGTCAGGCAATACTGGGCAGAACAAAATCCCTGCTGGCAGAAGCGGCCTTGAACCTTCCAAAGACCACACCACTGCCCTCTTAACTTTCAGTGCGAGCAGACAACCATGCTTTGTGCACACACTGAGGAGTGTGTCCTCATGTAAGAAGCTGTCGTAACCCAACGCTCACAATCACAGTGATATTATCGTGGCATTAATCAGGCACAAGTAAGACATTACCTAGAACAGAAAAGACTCAGATTTGTAGAATGCCCGAATGAATAAATGAGCGAATGAACCAAGAAATGAAGAACATGGATAAAATTAATCCACTCAGAAGAGGACCACATGCTATATGATTCCATTTATATGAAAGGTCCAGAATAGGCAAATATGTAGAGATAGAAGATTAGTAGTTGTCGGGCTGGAGTGGGGATGGGGAGTGACTATTATTACTAGGTTTCTTTTGTGAGTAATGAAAATGTTCTGGTATTAGATATGATGCACAACTCTAAATATACTAAAATCATTGAATTATATACTTTACATTGGTAAATTTTGTGATATGTTAATTATATCTCTATAATTTAAAATTAAAAATTTTAACTAAAATTAAAAAAATTTTTTCACCTACTCAGAAACTAACAAAGACCATACTGATTTCTCAGCCATCAGGATCCCACACCAGGACAAGTCACGTGATATGATGGGGACCATTAAGATAGGAGGAAGATAGCTTTGCCAGGACTCAAAGAAACACCAGCCCAACGTTGTCCATTGAACTACAACTCCCAAACACCATCCCCCAAGCTGAACAAAGGAAAACCATATAATGTTTCACCATTACTGAGCACTGCTGTGTGGATATCTCTCAGGATCCTCACGTTTTTGTGAGGTACTTTGTAATCCCAATGTTATCAATGGACATTCGCTGAGCTTGAGCAACTGTGACTTTTCCAAGGTCACCCCACCATTAAGTGGAGTTCAGACCAGGCCTTCCAATTCCAAATTTGGGAAGCGATTGGAGGAGACTGCAAGAGCTGGGATTAGGACACTATTTCTGGGACAGTTAGAGGGTACAGAAACTCACTGTGTGGCAGCTTGGGCAGCTAGCGATATCAGATCTCCAGCAGGGGGCACCCACCACACTAGCTGTCAGGACCACCCAAGCGTAGGGAAGGAAAGAAACTCAGGTTCTTGAGTGCCTGCTGTGTGCCAGCCAGGGGCTGTGTTAGGTGCAGTAGAAATTGCCCACCATTTATTATTCATGGCCAAAAATGAGCAGAGGCAGATGCGGCTTCGGGTTGTGTTTAGACAGGGAAGTAGGAGATGGGGAGAGGGAGAGATGAGTGAGGCTGTGGCCAAAGCCTTCCCCTAACATCGTGGATTGAACAGGGGGGCGAAAGGAGAAATTTTGAAACTACTTCCTAGTTATGTGGGCTTGGGCCAATTACTAGATGTCTCTGAGTTTATTTTCTCATTTATAAAAATGTCTGTCACAGCTGCTTTTCAAGGTCATTGGGAGGACTAAAAGAGTTAACATCCATTAAAGATCCTAGCAAAGTGCCTACGTTGTCTTATTTCCTGAGATGAAGCCTTTCTGTGGCCTCGCCAGCAACCAAGGCAGAGTCTGTCTTTTACTCCGCCTGTTCCCTGCCTCTCAGGCTCTTTGCCCAATTAGAGCCAAGAGCCAGTTTCTGTATCCCTGGAACTGCCTCCCTGGATCTTGCCAGGGTGATGGGGCATGGAGCAGCGCTTCCCTGCCTTTTAAAGCCATTGTTTTTCTCTATTTGGAAAGTCCTGATCTCCTCTGTTCAGCTCCTGTGTCCAAGTCCTGGTCCTGTTGTGACCCTAAAGCTAGAGACCCTATGGAGGATGGAGAAGATGTGGCAGAACAGCAACAAGGAGGTCTCAGGGATGCTTTGTTGCATCAGCCTCGGCGCATCCTGTAGACAGTCCCAGTCAGAAAGGAGGCGCCAAGGGTCTTCTCTGAACCCTCCCCCCAACCAGCCATCACCAGCAACCCTGCTCTGGGGAAGCCTGGGAAGGGGCGGGCAGCCCCCTCACCTGGGAGGCCATGGTCCCGGCTGCGCTGCATGTTGAGAGCTGCCAGGTCCAGCCCGATCCTTCTCACTTGCTGAAACAGCCGGTCTCGGAGCTCATCCACGATCATGGAATCTTGACGGTTCAGCTTGGCAGGGGTGGCCATGAGGCCTCGGAGGATGGGGTCGATGCCACCTGGTGGCGGGGAACATGAGCAACACAGATTGGAGCAGCCTTTTGGAAGCCCCTAGGGTCATCACATGATGCCAAGCTAGCTGAGAGCTGGACAAGCCAGTCGCTTACATTCTATAATGTTTGTATCAGGAAACGGTGGCCTGGGTGGGCATGAAGGGAGCTGGAGCCGGCAAGAAAAGCAATCACCCCCACTTCTCCGAGAAGGAGTGGAAGGCAAGCTCCTTTCAGGGCCACAACCACCAGTCTCCTCCCCTTTTAGAAATCCTCTAATCCTGGAGGGGATGGGAGGCCCGTGACTGAAGGTCTTGGCGGCACCTGCCTTGTTTTCACTCGCTTGGGGAGATGATCAGCAGTAGCCTGGCCTCCGGCACTAAGCTGGGCCCTACCCCCTCACCCTGTCCGCCTCTGGAAAACCTGGTCACCTTCGTGCACGATTCGCCAGCTGGCGAAGAAGGCGGAGCTGAGTGGGACCCGTGAGTAGGGTGCTGAGGCCCGGTACTGGCTGTCCAGGCGGAACATGAAGGGCTGGATCATGGTGTGGCCGAAGCGGAAGGCCAGCGTGAAGACGTTGGCCACACGGGGGTCTACATTGGAGCAGTACCCCTGGTAGGGCCCCAGGGTTTTCCTGGCCCTGGCCTTTCCCAGAACCAAGGGCAGAAAGTCCCGGTAGGTGATGATCTGGAAGAAAAGATGGAGGAGGAACGTTACCTTAGTGGCCACCCACCCCACTCCCCTGCCTTTGGACAGACCTTCTGCTTTTCCAAGTGCTGCTCAGACATACTGATTCTTTATTGGCAGTATGTCAAATGTGGCGATGTTCATCTCCCATTGTCTGATGGAGATACTGAGGCCCGGAGAGGCTGGGTGACATGAACGGGGTCACAGAGAGAGTTAGCGGCAGTGTTGGGGATACAGGTCAGATCTCAAGAACACTTCCGATCACCCAGACCTAGCTGACTTGGGGCACATCCCCCAGGATGGCTTCTCATGCCAGATTGCCTTCTAAGGGATGCTGGGACCCAGGGCCCCCTACCTGGACCAGGGCCCCCACGATCTTCCGAGCCTCCTGGTACAGCTTGTATCCGGTCCACTGAGGATTCAGGTGTCTCAGCTCAGTTGCCAGCCGGTTGTGCTCTCGCATAAAGAGGGTGTGCATGGCTGCCAGTTTCGGGGTTTCGGTTGACCGGCTGTCACCTTGAAAACCCCAGGTTCAGAGTCACCATAGTCCTTCCCAGAGCAATGTCTTTCTGCTAAGGCAGACAGAGCTCTGGGGACTAGAAAGAGGTGGTGGGATTCTATGACCTGGGCCCAATTCCTGGCCCTCACTGGGCCTCCATCTCCTCAGCTGTGCTGTGAGGCTCCACTGACAAACACAATGGGCCAGGAGTGGGAGGACAATGGCGTCTCGGGTCCCTAAGTTACTGGAATGAGTTCGCGTGAGGTGACACAGGGCAGCTGCTGGTCTTGGGCGGGAACCCTTTTGCCTAATGATTCTGCTCTGCAGGATTACCAGATCCACAGCTGGTGGAGGGTCCTGGGTGACCCTAGGAACCTGTCCTGTGGGTTGCATCCTTCTCTTCCGGGGGCTGGACCTCTCCCCAGCTTTGGGCTTGGTGCCATGCTGCTCTCCCCAGGGAGCCCCATGGAAGGAGAAAGAAGGAAGTTTGGGCAGAGCCTGTTCCTGTAGCCAGACCTTCTCCTAGAGGCCGGGAAGGAAGGTACGCTCCTGAAGGTGGCCTTACACACAGTCATCTGCTGGCTCTGAACTAAGCCCTTGTGTGTGGTCTTATTCAATCTACTCTTAAGTAAACCTCTGGTGAAGGCACATGCCGCTCTTGCCAGGAGCCAAGAAACACAATTCTTAGAAAAGGGGCTGCAGCTGACGCCCTGCAAAGGAGGTGGTGGAGCAGCGTGGAAAGAGCCCAGACCTGGCCACTACACTGACTTAAGTCCTCACTGCGGACTCTGCCATCTGACACTCTGCTCTGGAGCGCGTTAGTTCTCTTCCCTGAGTGTCTCATCTGCAAAACGAGGGTGCTAATAATGCTCCCCTTTCAGGGCTGCTGTAAGGATTAGACATGGCACATTTAAACATATTAAATAAGCAGAAGCGATGACCATCATTATGATAACCAGCATGGGGGGCAGGGGCAAAGACCCCCAGGAGAGTTCAGGTTATGCATCCAGAAGAAGGTACCAGGTGACCGTCTCTAGCAAGAGCAGGGGGGGAAACGGAAGATTCTAAGAGGATTTAGCCCAGAGAAGAAAAAACAGTTAGGCGGCAGTGAAAGCGACTTTCAGGTTATTAAAGAGGCTATTACTGTGTGAAAGATAGAGCTTTTTCTCCGAGGTTCTAGAAGCATGATGAAGAGCAACAGATGGGCAGTGGATCAAAATGGGGGGGAGGGGCTTTCTGCAGTCAGCGGGGCACCAGATGAACAGCAGAGGGGGTGAGAGCCCCTAATCACCAAAGAGAGTCAAGTGGTGATCTCCAGCCACACACCGGGTTCACAAAGGGACTCCTGCCAACTTACTGATTCTGGGATGACGATGCACAGATCTGTGTGCCTAATATTGAGGTCTGAAGCCGTGCACCCCCATCGAGTCCCACGGGGCTTTCCCAACCCGGAACCCAGGGACTGGCTGTTTCCTCCCTCCGTCCTCCCAGTCTGACCTGCCAAAAAGCAGGGGATGTTCGCGGTGCGGTTGGTGAGCAGGCAGGGGTCATCGTGCAGGTTGTCAAAGGGCAGCAGGGCCCGGCCGTTGTCATGGAAGCGGGTGTTGACGGCCAGCAGCCCCAGCTGGTTGGTCAGGTTGCGCAGCTTCATGGCCAAGGGGTCCTCGCTGCCGTACACCACGCTGGCGTCCACGAAGGAGGTGAGCGCGTTGATCTGGTTGCGGACTTTGTTCTTGTTTTGGGGGCACGAGGGTGCCGAGCGGAAGAAAGGGATGCAGTCACGCTGGTTCGTGATGCGGGGGTCATTGGGCGGAATCTGAGGTGGAAGAGGAGCCAGTGACCCTGGGGCCCCTCCCGAGCAAGCTCACTCCTCCTGGTCATCCCCCACCTGCTTCAAAACCTTGCTCTTAAAACTCTCTTTTTCCAGGAAGCCCTCCTTGACTCATCCAGACTCACGCTGCTCACCAGGTCATCTGAGCATCCTTAGCACGTTGTGTCATAGAGGCATGAAAGGTTAGAAATGGACGAGGCCTTAGATCCTCATTTTACAGGTGGGGAAACGGAGGCTCAGAGAGGGGAAGTGACAACTCGTTAGCGGGAGAGGAGGGATTAGAACCTAGTTCTCCTGACATGAGGCTTGTGCTCCTTTCATTCCATTCAATTCAACAGACATTTCCTAAGCCCCTTTCTGTGCCGGGTGCCTCGGAGACTGTGATGGTCGAGGAAACCCAGGACAGGTTGCAGGAAGCCGGCAATTCAGTGAAAACAGACCTGCACATAGAGTAATGTAACTCTAAATTGAGGTGGCATTTCCTATGCTTGGTTTAAAAGAGCTAGGGAGACCTTCAAGATGGCGGAGGAGTAAGACGCGGAGATCACCTTCCTCCCCACAAATACACCAGAAATACCTCTACACGCGGAACAACCCCTACAGAACACCTACTGAACGCTGGCAGAAGACCGCAGACCTCCCAAAATGCAAGAACCTCCCCACGTACCTGGGTAGGGCAAAAGAAAAAAGAAAAAACAGAGACAAAAGGATAGGGCCGGGACCTGCACCAGTGGGAGGGAGCCGTGACGGAGGAAAGGTTTCCACACACTAGGAGCCCCTTCGCGGGCGGAGACTGCGGGTGGCGGAGGGGGAAAGCTTCGGAGCCGCGGAGGAGACCGCAGCCACAGGGGTACGGAGGGCAAAGCAGAGAGATTCCCGCACAGAGGACCGGTGCCGACCGCCACTCACCAGCCCGAGAGGCTCGTCTCCTCACCCGCCGGGGCGGGCGGGGCTGGGAGCTGAGGCTCGGGCTTCAGTCAGAGCGCGCTGGCGG
The DNA here is from genome assembly GCF_949752795.1 of Hyperoodon ampullatus. Classification (NCBI taxonomy): domain Eukaryota; kingdom Metazoa; phylum Chordata; class Mammalia; order Artiodactyla; family Ziphiidae; genus Hyperoodon; species Hyperoodon ampullatus. The sequence continues at coordinate 55,628,289 of NC_136932.1, forward strand.
CGTGAACACAGCCTGAAGGGAGTTAGTGCGCCACGGCTGGCCGGGAGGGAGTCCGGGGAAAAGTCTGGAGCTGCCGAAGAGGCAAGAGGCTTTTCCTTCCCTCTTTGTTTCCTGGTGCGTGAGGAGAGGGGATTCAGGGCGCTGCTTCAAGGAGCTCCAGAGACGGGCGCGAGCCGCGGCTAAAGGCGTGGACCCCAGAGACGGGCGTGGGACGCTGGGGCTGCTGCTGCCGCCACCAAGAAGCCTGTGTGCGAGCGCAGGTCACTACCCACACCTCCCTTACGGGGAGCCTGTGAAGCCCACCACTGCTAGGGTCCCGGGATCCAGGGACAACTTCCCTGGGAGAACGCACGGCGCGCCTCAGGCTGGTGCAACGTCACGCCGGCCTCTGCCGACGCACGCTCGCCCGCCTCCACGCCCCTCCCTCCCCCCCCGGCCTGAGTGAGCCAGAGCCCCCGAATCAGCGGCTCCTTTAACCCCATCCTGTCTGAGTGGGAACAGATGCCCTCAGGAGACCTGCACGCAGAGGTGGGGCCAACTCCAAAGCTGAGCCCCGGAGCTGTGCGAACAAAGAAGAGAAAGGGGAATCTCTCCCAGCAGCCTCAGGAGCAGCGGATTAAAGCTCCGCAATCAACTTGATGGACCCTGCGTCTGTGGAACACCTGAAGAGACAACGAATCATCCCAAATTGAGGAGGTGGACTTTGGGAGCAACTGTAGACTTGGGGTTTGCTTTTTGCATCTAATCTATTTCTGGTTTTATGTTTATCTTACTTTAGTATTTAGAGTTTATTATCATTGGTAGATTTGTTTATTGATTTAGTTGCTCTCTTCCATTTTTTTATGTATATAGATATATTTTTTTTCCTTTTTCTCTATTTGTGAGTGTATATGTGTATGCTTCTTTGTGTGAGTTTGTCTGTATAGCTTTGCTTTTACCATTTGTCCTAGGGTTCTATTATTTTTTTTTTTTTGGTAGTTATTGTTGTTGTTGGTTTTTTTTTTTTTGCGGTATGCGGGCCTCTCACCGCTGTGGCCTCTCCCGTTGCGGAGCACAGGCTCTGGACGCGCAGGCCCAGCGGCCATGGCTCACGGACCCAGCCGCTCTGCGGCATGTGGGATCTTCCCGGACCGGGGCACGAACCCGTGTCCCCTGCATCGGCGGGTGGACTCTCAACCACTGCACCACCAGGGAAGCCCTGTTGTTGTTTTTACTATAGTTTTAAGCGCTTGTTATCATTGGTAGATTTGTTTTTTGGTTTGTTGCTCTCTTCTTTCTTTTTTTTATTACTTAAGAATCTTTTTAATTTTTAATAATTTTTTTTATTTTAATAACTTTATTTTCTTTCTCTCTTTCTTTCTTTCTTTTTCTTTCTTTTTTTCTCCCTTTTCTTCTGATCCATGTGGCTGACAGGGTCTTGGTGCTCTGGCTGGGTGTCAGGCCTGTGCCTCTGAGGTGGGAGAGCTGAGTTCAGGACAGTGGTCCACCAGAGACCTCCCGGCTCCACATAATATCAAACGGTGAAACCTCTCCCAGAGATCTCATCTCAATGCTAAGACCCAGCTCCACTCAATGACAGGCAAGCTACAGTGCTGGACACCCTATGCCAAACAGCTAGCAAGACAGGAACACAACCCCACCCATTAGCAGAGAGGCTGCCTAAAATCTTAATAAGGTCACAGACACTCCAAAACACACCACCAGATGTGGACCTGCCCACCAGAAAGACAAGATCCAGCCTCATCCACCAGAACACAGGCAATAGTCCCCTCCACCAGGAAGCCTACACAACCCACTGAACCAACCTTAGCCACTGGGGACAGACACCAAAAACAATGGGAACTATGAACCTGCAGCCTGCGAAAAGGAGACCCCAAACACTGTAAATTAAGCAAAACGAGAAGACAGAGAAACACACAGCAGATGAGGGAGCAAGGCAAAAACCAGACCAAACAATGAAGAGGAAATAGGCAGTCTACCTGAAAAAGAATTCAGAGTAATGATAGTAAAGATGATGCAAAATCTTGGAAATAGAATGGAGCAAATACAAGAAACGTTTAACAAGGACCTAGAAGAACTAAAGAGCAAACAGTGATGAACAACACAATAAATGAAATTAAAAATTCTCCAGAAGGGATCAATAGCAGAATAACTGAAGCAGAAGAATGGATAAGTAACCTAGAAGATAAAATAGTGGAAATAACTACCACAGAGCAGAATAAAGAAAAAAGAATGAAAAGAATTGAGGACAATCTCAGAGAGCTCTGGGACAACATTAAATGCACCAACATTCGAATTATAGGGGTCCCAGAAGAAGAAGAGGAAAAAAAAGGGACTGAGAAAGTATTTGAAGAGATTACAGTTGAAAACTTCCCTAATATGGGTAAGGAAATAGTCAAAATGGCCATCATCAAAAAATCTACAAACAATAAATGCTGGAGAGGGTGTGGAGAAAAGGGAACCCTCTTGCACTGTTGGTGGGAATGTAAATTGATACAGCCACTATGGAGAACAGTATGGAGTTTCCTTAAAAAACTAAAAACAGAACCATCTAACCCAACAATCCCACTACGGGGCATATACCCTGAGAAAACCATAATTCAAAAGGAGTCATGTACCACAATGTTCATTGCAGCTCTATTTACAATAGCCGGGACAGGGAAGCAACATAAGTGTCCATCGACAGATGAATGGATAAAGATGTGACACATATATACAATGGAATATTACTCAGCCATGAAAAGAAATGAAACTGAGTTATTTGTAGTGAGGTGGATGGACCTAGAGTCTGTCATACAGAGTGAAGTAAGTCAGAAAGAGAAAAACAAATACCGTATGCTAACACATATATATGGAATCTTAAAAAAAAAAAAGGTTCTGAGGAACCTAGCGGCAGGGCAGGAATAAAGAAGCAGATGTAGAGAATGAACTTGAGGACACAGGGAGGGGGAAGGGTAAGCTGGGATGAAGTGAGAGAGTGGCATGGACATATATACACTACCAAACGTAAAATAGATAGGTAGTGGGAAGCAGCCGCATAGCACAGGGAGATCAGCTCGGTGCTTTGTGACCACCTAGAGGGGTGGGATAGGGAGGGTGGGAGGGAGATGCAAGAGGGAGGAGATATGGGGATATATGTATATGTATAGCTGATTCACTTTGTTATACAGCAGAAACTAACACACCATTGTAAAGCAATTATACGCCAATAAAGATGTTAAAAATTAAATAAATAAATAAAAGTCAAGAGCTAAAGGTATAATAGGAAGATAGGGGACAGTTCCCCAGAGGAACTTGAGGAAGGAGCCAGCCAGAGGCCCTCACATGTCATGTCGCAAGAACACTGCCCTACCCAGTAGGGGCCAGTGAATGTGTGTGTGTGTGTGTGTGTGTGTGTGTGTGTGTGTGCACAGAGGGTCCCCTCTGTCCCCAGCAGAGGCTGTGCTCCCTGGAGCCCATCTTTTCTTCCCTAGTGTCCCTCACCATCCTTGCCTCTCAGCTGAAGGAGAGCACCGTGCTCACAACCCGATCCCAGGAAATGGTGAGAACTGCAGGGCCCTCAGACCACCCCAGGAGGGAGAGAAGGGCAAGAGCTAAGAGACCCTAAAGGCTTCCCCTGTTGGAAAGGGACCCAGGGGTCAAGGCTAGTCTCAACTTCTTCCCCTTCCGTGAGGCCAGCACCGGGACCTCCTGGCAGGTTGCCCGCCCCCCCCCCAAACACACACAGAACCAGGCGTCTGTGCCGGACTGTGCATCTTGTCTCTGTCTGATACTCCAGCGTCACAAGCAGCTCCTTAAGGCAGGTGTACTAGGTGCCAGATGCCCAGCCCCAGCTCTCGGCCAGAGGTGGAGGCCACATCAGGAGCCTGGGAGTCGGGGGTAAGTACCTTGATGGGGAAGCAGGGGGGCAGCTGGGCACAGGTCCTCTCACAGTCGACGCCCTCAGTGAAGGCCACTCTGGCTGGGGACTCAGGGACGAAGTCCAGGTCGTGGTCAATGAACTGGCCCCACTGCATGAACATGAGGGACCGGCCCCGGTCGGTGGTTAGCCTCTCGCTGGGGAAGCGCACGATCTGGTTGGAGACAGCTCGGACCTGGTGGGGAGACAGATCAGTGTAGGGCGCTGACTCTGCAGGGTGTCAGAGCCAACCCAGGACTCAGGGGGTGGCAGGTTGCCCCTGCTGGCGTTAACACAGTCCCTCCTCCTCCCCTGCCCTCCCCTCCCCTCCCCTGCTTTGTCCCACTTCCTATGTGGCTGTCATTCCTACAAGGATGCTCTCCAGCCCAGCTCCTGAGGACTCCAGGAGTAATTCCAGGAAGGGGACGGGCCAGGTTGGCTGGCTCAGACCCCACCAGCTTCTCCAGAGAGATAAATAGATGAAACTGATAGATCAATTTATAGACTAATGGATAATTAGATGGTAGAACTGATTGATAGATGCAAGGATTGGTTGCTAGGTGACGGATAATAAATAGAGAATTGGATAGATGGAAAGATCAACAGAAGAAAAATTGATAAATAGATGTTGATAGATGGGTAGATGACAGATTGTTATTTTGGCATATGAATAGAAGACTGATAAATTGTTAAATGTGAAATAGTTGAGGTCAATAGATAGAACTACATTAAGATGTATTGCTTCTTATATTTAGCAAGGTACTTTGACATGAATTCTTTTGGAAAAAACAATATTGTAATGGCTAGCATTAATATATCGCATCCTACATGGATGTTTCTATCAGACTTTATTTAATAGTCACAACAGCAATAGTAAGTGGGTTTTGCTGCCATTTTACAGCTGAGGAAACTGATTCAGCTGGAGTCCTTGCCCAGAGTCATCAGCCAGCCTGTGGGACAGCCAGGTTCGAGCCCTGTCCGACTCCGGGCTGTGCTTTTACTCCCCACGTTTAGAAGAGATGGAACGTCCTCCAGCCCCTCAGCCCTGACTCACAAGGGGGAGGAGGAAGCCATTGCGCCTCTTGCCGGGGGTCCAGCCGAAGGGGAGGGACAGCCTGTCCTCATACTCGGCTGGCAGCCAGCGCGCCAGGGCCCGGTTGGAGGCCCCCAGCCATGGTCTCCTCCTGCAGTGGTGGGTGGGCTGGGGTCAGCAGGGTTGGGGAGGAGAGGAGGGAACCGCCCCCCCCAGGTCACGTGCCGCCCCAGCACCCACCTGTTGTTGCATCTCCCAGTGATGGTTCGGTACTTGTGTCTTTTTTGACTGCACTTCTCGGCTTCATCCTGGGGTGCACAGCCACTGGCCTGGGACAGCAGCCGCATTTGGGATTCCGTTAGCACATCTGGGGGTGGGACAGTGGGCAGGGTTCTAGCTGCTTCTAGAGCCGGTCTGTCCTGTGCCTCCCATCCCTTTCCCCTCTCCCCTCCCAACACCCCAAGGCGTGCACCCTGCAAGCCCCTCCTGGCTTCCTTCCACTCCACAGTACCAGTGACATTGAAGGATCTGGACCCCTGGAGTTGTAACTTCTCTTCCAGCAGTCCCAAGGCCACATGCATATAATCGGCAGCCTGAACGACAGTCCTGGTGGCCGCTGCCGGTCGTTTGAAGTAGGACAGGAGGTCCATGGGGCTGGCCAAGCCACTGTGAAGGCGCTGCTTGATGCTGCCCAGAAGAGGAGAGGACAGTCAGCACAGTGTAAACAGAAGGAGGGATAGAAGGGAGGCTCTCTACCGACATGGCACTGCCCCAAGGTGCCCAGGGGCAGGTGATGGGTGAGATGACCTTGGCTGGAGTCCATCCCTCCCCCATCATCAACCCTTCCAGGCCCATGCAGTCCCCAGACCCAGGCCCAGGCCCACCTCCTCTCAGTCTGATTGTAGGCAGCATCCACTAGCAACTTGGCCTCTTTTATGCAGCTCTGGAGGACCGAGGTCTCCACTACCCTAGGGGAGGCTGTTCAGAGGGAAGGAGGCTTAGGGTCCAGGGCAGCCACAGGTCCCTCAGACCCAAGCGCTTCCCCCTCCATTGCCCTCCTCCTTGGCTGTCCAAGGGGCTATTACCTGGGGTGGTGCCCTCAGAGAGCCGGGCCAGGAGGAGGGTGGCTAGGATCCCAGCCAGGGCCAGGAGCAACTTCATGTCTGCAGTGAGACGCCAGCCACAGGGGGGTAAGCGATGACACGGGTGGGTGTCCCCTAATGCCTTCTCACCCAGAGAGGATGCTGAGCTGACCTCTCACCTCCTCCTGCTCTTCTGTGGAAGTAGCTGGGAAGGGACTTTTATAGCCTGTCCTGGGGGAGGGAGGGGAACTCTGGGCCTCAGAAGCCCAGCCTCTTGAGGCGGAGCTCTGGGACTTCCCTCTCGTTTTGGGGGGAGTTGTGACACTGAAGCACCCCACTTTACCCCTCACCAACATGGAGACGTTCTTTCTTCTGCTCACTGCATCCCCATCCTCTTTGCTATCGAGTTCACTGATATATTTCTCCCAGGGCCCAGAGCAGTGCCTAGAACACAGATGTTGCTCAGTGAATATTTGCTGGGTGTGCCTCAGAAGAGCGCTGCGCCTGGTCCTGCCCCTAACTATTTGTATGGTCTTGGGCGAGTCACTTCCCCTCTCTGAGCCTCAGTTTCCACATTCCTAAAATGGGACTTGGGCTACATCATAGGAAAGGCCCCTCTCCTCCTCCAACAGGGCAGAAGCCGGGTCTGCCTTACTGTCGTATCTCCCCAGCCCCCAGCACAAGGCCTAGTATTCAGTAGGTGCTCAGTAAGTTGATCAAGGGGATGAATGATGTGGGGTCAATGATTCGGTCCCCCCGCCCTTGCTCCAGCTCTCTCCAAGATGCAGGGGAAGGTGAGGTGATGGTGGAAGCAGGGCCTAGCAGTGAAAATTAAGGTGCTGCCTCATGGGCCATCTGGGGGACACAGTGCGATGTCACCGGGAAGCAGCCCACGGCGTGAGGGCAGCGGGCTTCCGTGCGAGCTGAGGACCTGCCTCGGGCTTAGCGCTCTTCTGCGTGCTTCCTCAGTGCGTGTCAGTAGCAGGTTTGCACCACGTGCTGGGTGTAAATTCTGACTTTCTATGGGCTTGGTCAGCAGTGGCTTCCTTAGGGGAGGCGGTGGGCTCCGACCCACCTGGGTTTGGACCCCACCCTGCCACGGCCTGCACCACCGTGGCTGGGCCTCCATTTCTGCATCTGAAGGGTAGGACGCCCCCAGTCGGCGCTCCCCCCAGGGCCCAGGCCTGCACCCCCGCTTGGCCTTCCCTCCTGGTTTCCGCCACTGGATGAGCCAAGCGCATCCTTTGCTCCGACCCCATCCTGGTCTGCCCGGAGAGCGCTCACCCCCGCCTCAGCGCGCAGCCCCACAGTCACCCCCGCTGCACCCTGCAGCCTGCCTGTGCTCGCCCCTTTCTCAGGTGGACGTGTCCATCCCTTCCTCGGAGCAGCCCCGGTGCCTGCTGGGTGTCCCCGCCTCCTGCCCTCCGAGCCCCGCCCCGCCTAACGCAGCCGCCACGCCCTCCGCAGCCTCTTGCCACAGCAGCCGCATCGGCCCGCCGCCGGTTGCTCTCGAAACAGCCCCTTCAGCAGCCCCTTCAGCAACCCCTTTCACAAGCCCCAGTTGAGGGCCTGGGCCTGCTGATCTTATCTCCTTGTCTTCAGCGGGGGCCCCTCTCCGGCACAGGGTCAGGAGGGACCGTCACCGTGCAGTTGCAGCAAGCCCACCGAGTTCCTTGCTGCTGAATCCCCGTGTGACCGGGGTAGACCACACCGCTCCCTGGACCTCAGCTTCCAGGCCTGTGAGCGTGGGACAGTGATCCTCAGGAGGGAGAGAGATTGCAAAAATGTGGAGTGCTCCCCAGATGTGCTCACCTCCCCTGCCGTCAGGAGCCCAGATGCGCCCAGGAGATTGGAAGCTGGGGCAGGGCGTATGGAACCGAGGTCGCTCTCCTTCCAGGGTCGCCCCCACCCCCCGAGAGGACTCAGACTGAGGTCTGCTCTCCCCCCGAGAGGACTCTCATTCTTCAGCAGTAGTGAGGCATGCGCGGGTTTTGCCGCAGCTGCGGGCTGCCATGGTCCCTGGGACAAGCTTGAGACAGAACCCGGGCCCTAGGCCCATCCCTGCCATGTTGGCCCATCTCTGGGGGATTTTGGCGTGCTGACCGCTCCAGGTGGTGATGAGAGGAAAGCAGATAGGAAGGAGCCGCCAAGAAACCCTGCACAACCAGTCTATGGAGGGCGGGTTCCCGGGGCTGCAGGGCTGGACAGGCAGGCAGTGTTCGGGCAAGGGACCCTGCCCCTCCGCTGCAACCACCTTGACCCTCTTGTCTGCTCCCAGGCTTCTGCTGATGCTGCAGGAAGGCTCCCTCTGGGAGCCACAGCACTTAGCACCCAGGAGCTCGTTGAGAGCAGTATAGAGAGGCGATAGAGACCTGGCCTGGGTCCACGTCCCAGCACCGCCATTCACCTGGCTCAGCGGCTCAGCCTCAGAGCCTGCCTCCTCACTGTCTAACAGCAGGCCTTTCTCTGTTCACCTTGCAGAGCTGTTATGGAATAAAGGTGAAACGCTACCAGGGCCAGGCATGTAGCTGGTGCTGGACGGTGTTTGTCTGACAAGCCTTGTCGTTCCACCCTATTGCTGCTTCCTTTGCTGAGCCCACGCCAGCAGTTACCATGAGGTGGAAGGGTGGGGGGCAGTGAGTGCAAGAGCTTTGCAGAGCATCCAGGCCCCGGTGCCTGGGAAGAAGGAGGGCAGGAAGGAAGGAAGGGAGGCCTCCAAAGTCAGGGCTGTTCAGATCCTGGTCTCCGAGCACCCTCCCGTCGGAGTGGGCGTGCCGGCTGCCCAAGCCAGGCCACTGGAAACTGAGTGGAGCGACAGTGATGGAGGGAGAAGCCCTCCTGGGGGTCTCCAGTTTGGGGGTCTGCCCCCTCTCCCGCTTTGACCTTCCCTGGGGGGCAGGCCTGGACATGCGCGGCCCTCGCCAGACCTCACAGTGGTCAGCTGTGTCATCTGCGTTTTTTCTGTGGTCAGGGTCAGCCACACAGAGACGACAGGAGAGGAGTGCGGGCCAGGGCCACAGGTCCCTCAGATGCCCCCATGGGCTTTTCACGATGCCCACTGGGACCTCACTGGAGAGACTTTCCTCGGGGCTAAGTGGTGCCCAGTGGCGGCCTGGAGCATCTGATACGGGAGCAGACTGGTTTTTGACACCTCCTCCTTTCCACCCCAAAATTAGTTTCAGTAACACTCATTAAATGAAACAAAGTAATAATAATGGCTAGAAAGGAAATGTGTGGAAATTCTCACTTACTAAATTTGGACATAATCATCCCAGTACTGAAATAAAAATAAAATGCTGCAGTATAAAAAGGAAAAGGGCTTCCCTGGTGGCGCAGTGGTTGAGAGTCCGCCTGCCGATGCAGGGGACACGGGTTTGTGCCCCGGTCTGGGAAGATCCCACATGCCGCGGAGCGGCTGGGCCCGTGAGCCATGGCCGCTGGGCCTGCGCGTCCGGAGTCTGTGCTCCGCAACGGGAGAGGCCACAACAGTGAGAGGCCCACATACCGCAAAAAATAAATAAATTAAAAAAAAGGAAAAGAGTAGTGGATTAATACTCTTTAATTATATGAATGTGTTTAAATAAAGGGAAAAAACTACCTACATATTGGTGGTTTTAATACTTAATGTATCATTACAGTTTCTGTGTTCCTGATGCATCTTTTTAGTTTTAAAATAAACAAAAAAATGTTAAAGAACAAATCTCAACGTTAACGATATTCAAACTCAGTAAAATATTCACATACTAATTTAAATTTGCACTTTAAAAATATTATACTTCACAATGTGCACTCTGTTTCACTGTTTTAAATCTTAAACACAAATTCTCCTTCCAAATGGTCACAGAGAGTGACAGAATGGAAGAAAGTCAAGTTCCGTCTCTTCATTCTTTGCAGTCACAGTAGTTAACAGTGTTTATGTTAAGCCAACCAGAATATGTGATGCTGCAGGGGCTGACGTAGCGAGAGAGCCAGCTCGGATGATCCTGAACCCTTAGAACTTACCCTCGAAGCAAATGCAGGTAACTGAGGGAGCCACCGTATAATTGGGAATTCTCCAGATTGACTTCCGCGTGGAGCACAGTACATATTAAAGGATACGCCATAAAAATGCATTCATTTGAAGCTTACACGTAGAATTGTTAAAGCACCCGTAATTGCAACAATTGTTTAGAATCTAGCCCAACGAAAGATGTCTTTGGGGAGAAGCGTTTCGTCACTGACATTGCTCAGAATTGCTGAGGCGTGACGAGCATAGGAAGCAGTCCAGCACCCCATCCGTGCTGTTGGTACTTTTAAACTCCCTACAGACGATGCCCCCCTATCTCCTGCTCGTCCTCTGCCCTGGCCTTGGTACTGGCATTTTGCCCCTTCCTCTTGCCCTCACTAAATGACAAGTCAGGAAGCTTGCAATTCCTTCCACGCACACCCCAAGTTTGGGTCCCTGGGGAGGGGGTCGATGAGGAGCACCGGCCTCTGAGTGCCTGGGGGTGGGGAAGGGGCTGCTCATGCGCTGAACCGGGGATGAGCCCGGGCCCTTCCGGGATCCCAGTGTGCACAGTCATGGTCCGCAGGGCCTATGCACAGTGTCTCTTCAGCAGCAGCCCAGGGACCCCCCAATCCTTCCACGGTCCCAGGCCCCGTAGGACCTCTCCAGCCTCCACTCACCCCTCCCCACTGCCCACCACACTCCAGCTTTGACTTCCCAGAAGCTTTCTTTTTTTTTGCGGTACGCAGGCCTCTCACTGTTGTGGCTTCTCCACTTGCGGAGCACAGGCTCCGGACGCACAGGCTCAGCGGCCATGGCTCACGGGCCCAGCCGCTACGCGGCATGTGGGACCTTTCCAGACCGGGGCACGAACCCGTGTCCCCTGCATCGGCAGGTGGACTCTCAACCACTGTGCCACCAGGGAAGGCCCCCCAGAAGCTTTCTGAATGCACCATGTTCTCCCTCGCCTCTGGGTCCTCCTACACTTTCTCTTTGCCTGACTCACCCCTACTCATCTTCACAACCCAGCTGAGACACCACTTCGTCCAGGAAGCCTTCCCTCATCCCTTTCCCGTTCACCCCTCAACATGGTCTGTGTTCTGTCTGCAGAGCAACCTATGCTGATGCTCTGTCAGCACAAAATGGGCTGTACTGAAGGCATGCTGTCACCATGTCCCCCTCCTGGACTGACCACGGGGACCCCAGGCCTGATCTTGTTTGCAGCTGTGGACCCAACGCACGGGCCTGGCCAGTGCTCAGAAACGTTTGTGGAACATGAGTGAACCGTGTCATGTCCTGATTTAGCTCCATGAGTCCCCACGCCCTCTTTCACCCTGCAAAGGAGGACACGTCCCTTCCCCCACCGGATGCGATTTCCTCTTTCTTTTCCAGATGATAGTTTGGAGCTCCCAGGGTCCTGACCCCGATAGGCCGGGTAGGTGGAGTGGGGCAGGGGGTTGAGCGCCACCATGGTGTGAATTGGAGCCTTCGGGTGGGCACTAGGTGGGCCCCATGACTATTCCTGGTGCAAGGCCAAGAGGGCAGGAGCTGGAGCTGCAGGCGGTTGAAGTGGGTGCTGCAGGAAGGATGTGAGAACGGGCAGCCCACTGAGCAGGGAGGCCAGAGTGGGATGCCCCCTTGGGTTGGGTGTCTGAGAAGCTCAGCTCCCTGCGAGGCCTGCGTGAGCTCCTGCCTCTATATGTGGAGTCAAGAACCCGCTGCTGGGGATGAACCAGGCTCCTTACAGGCTGGGGGCCTGGTTGGACCTCAGCGGCTGGGGTGTTGTGTGGGAGAGCTCTTCCTCTGAAAGAGAAATGGGCAAAATAAGGGTCCAAGATGGAGCCACACAGGAGGAAAAGGTTTGTAGTGAGACCCATCAAAAAGACCACTAGGAAAAAAAAAAAAAAAAAAAGACCACTTGGAGTGACAGGAGATGAGGCTACTAGGAGTAAGAGGGCCATAAGAAGGGTTGGGAACACCTGGGGACTGGGGCCCTGAGCAGCCAGCTCCTCAACTGTGTTCCGCCAGCTCCCTCCCTGATGACCACGGGAGTATGAGGCCCTGGGGGACTTGGCACACTGGTCCCAGCATGCCGTCCCTTCTGGGACTCATCTTGGCCCTCCAAGCAGCGTCTCCTAAGGAGCCAGACTGGGTGAGCCACACCCCCTTTCTCCAGAGCCCCGTCTCCTCTCTCTGTTCCTCTGCCCTCTAACCCCGCTGGCTTCAACTCCTGAGACAGGCCTCCCGCCACCTGCGATGGGCCTCAACCCCAAAGGCCCCGCTCCTTTGTGCCTGGTGACTCCTGCTGACCCTCCAGGCCCCATCCACATGGAGCTTTTCCTGTCCCGGCCCCATTGGCCATGACTCGGGTGGCCAGGTCTTCCTGTTCCTTACTCTTGCAGCTGTGTTCCTAGAGCTTAGCATCGTTGTGATTATACATGTATTTCTGTGCTTGAATTTTATTAAGCCCCAGCTTCCTGCAGGTCTGTGAGAGCCACACAGAGAAGATACGTGCCTGCTCTGTTGCACTGTAGCCTCAGCATCTAACCCTCCGCCTGGCGGGGCTTTAATACATATGTGTGGAATGGATGCATCTACGGCCTCGCCTGTCACAGCTCTCGGGTCAGGGGGTGGATTTGTGCCTGTACATCTATTAGGACCTGTGCCTCTGGTCAGGGTTGTTGCTGTCCCTGGGCCAGGCAAGCCCTGGGTCAGTGGATTCTTTTGCAGGCCTGGCCCTACCAGGCTGACGCCCAGACCCTGGACCACGAGGGAGCCTTCCAACCCTGGCATCTTTCGGCTGCCAATACCCAAGAAACTTCCTTCCTGCCCTCCTCTGGCCATCTTGAAACCTCAAGATTCTGCAACCGCTTTCACAAGAACCGTCTGCCAGCCACGGTGGAGCTGCTGGCCACAGGCCTGATTGGATCTCTTTATCTGCTCAGCTCCAACGGCCCCCGTGGGGACAGCTGCAGTGGAGCAAGGCTCAGGGCCTGCTCCTGTTCCCAGGGGTTCCTGGGAATGGGGCGCTTGGCTCTGTTCTCCTAACAGGAACACTGAGGTCTGCAGGGAGACTAAGGGGCTTGGCTCAGATGACAGCGGCTGCACCCCGTGCCAGAGGCTGGCTCAGGCCAAGGGTGTGTGCCACACACGTGTGGTCCTGTGTGTATGGGTGTGCACCAGAGCTGAGGGCTCCCAGAGGGAGGCAGCTCAGAGTGTTCTGGTTTTTGCGAAGCCAGGAAAAACACCGTGGGGCTTTGGCCAGCTGGCCTGGGAGCCCAGTGCCACCCCGGCTGCTTGACCTCTCTGATCAGCTGGTAAAATCAGCACAGGGCAGGGATGTTCAGGAGGCAGGGGTGGTCCCTGGTGAGCGCTTGAGACGTGCAGGTCCAGGCTGGGGGTGGGGGCAGCCGAGGGCCAGCCCTTCCCCTCCCGCCTGCCTTGGCCTTACCTGAGAGCTGTACCTTGCCTCCTCCATCAGACTGGGGACTCCCAGGGGCAGGGAACGGGGCTAGGGGAGGAGGACTGTGGGCTTGCACACCAGGCAGACCGTGTTTTGCCTGAGCAACGTCATGACTGAGAGGACTCGGTGGGACATATGAGCCGCCGGGCACTGCTGCTTGTAGGGTGACAGGCTGGGAGGTGCGGGTTCCAGCAGGGGCGGGGGGGACTGCGGCTGCCTTGGGGTGATCCATCCCCCTTGCTGTTCGCCAGCCTGTGCTCTGTGCTTTACTACACTCATCTGAGTTCTCACAACACCCCTACAAGGCAGCTGCTGCCGCCTGGGACCTCAGTTTTATCGTTGGGGTACAGAGGGAAGACTGTGTCACCATCTTGGAGCCAGGAAGGGTTCTCAACCTGGGTCTGACGCTACAAGCTGCTTCCTTCTCCCCCAGGCTCCCAAGGGCATGGGTGTGACCTGATGAGAGAAACCTCCACACACAGGCTGGAAGGTGCCTCAGGCCTGAGAAGGTTGCCCCACGGGTGGGACTGGAGGAGAGGCTAGCAGGCTGCCCTGGCTGCTCCAATTGTCCCCCCTCAGCTCCCCACCTCTAGGGTGGCCGCTGCAGCACGGGGATGGGAGCCAGTCTGGAGCAAGGCGGGTGGGCAGGGTCCCAGAGCCTGAGAGGGACGGCTGCGCAGTTTCTCCACCAGAAAGAGCCCACACGCATCCATTTTTGCCTCCTGGCATCTCAATGCATCCAGAAGGAATGAATGCCTGAAAGCTGTAGGAATTTAGACACCCTGTTGAATGCAATAGTCTCTTGCCTGGGGCACTTACAATTTAGAAGTTTCAAAAATGCAAACAATGACTTGAATGATTGTGCGGGTTTTATCCCCGCCCCGCCAGCCACAGCCTCTTCAGCTTCTCACTGGTGAGGTGATGAGTCTGCGGGTCTGTGGTCCCAGCCCTTTGGCAGCACTGGAGGTGGCTGGAGCCAGCATCCCGTGTCAAGGACAAAAGTCCACTAGCCAGAGCCCTTTGTGCTAAGTGAGGGCTCCTCCCTCGCGCCCCTCTTGCGGTCCTACGCCCCCAGTGCCGTCTTCCGAGATGGTCACGGGAGGGAGTAAGGCTCTGCCCTGCCCCTCCCCCCCCCCCGTCCCTGGAAGGCACGTCGTCCCGTGAATGCACCATGACTGGATGCCGGAGTGGGCTCTCCTGGGTCTGCCACGTGTGCTGGGCTCTGGGCCAAGGGCAGGTCTTGGCTCTCTCTGTGTCTATCTAGGCAGTGATAATGGTTCTGAATGGAATCAGGTCTCACATCCAGAATGGGTACAGGATTATCGCAGAAGAGATGGAGCCAGGTGCTCCCCCGATACTTCTCCCAGTTACTAAAGGCTTATTGGGTTGGTGGGTAGTGTCTTCAAGGACTAATGCGGGGTTTACAATATTATTTGTTTGTTTATGTTTTCAACAAAAATTTATAGAGAGACTTTACGATCCAGGGCCTGCTCTGGGTGCTAGGGCTATGGTGGTGAACAAAAACAGGCATCTAACAGACGCGAGGCATGAAACAAACATGCCCCTGTAGGTCTGAGGGAGGAAAAACCTCTACGTAAATCCATACAAATGTAAAAGCGTACTCCTACCCTCCACGGCTAGGAGACTTGCCCAAGGTAACAGCTGATTAGTGCAGGAAATTGAACTTGAATCCAAGTCGAGTTCTTAACCCCCTCCACCAGGTTTGACCTCTGTAACCATTCTCTGCCTAGCAGCCAACACGACCTTTTTAAATTATAAATTATATCGTGCCAAAAAATATATATATACCCATTTATGGGCTTCCCTGGTGGCGCAGTGGTTGAGAGTCCGCCTGCCGATGCAGGGGACACGGGTTCGTGCCCCGGTCCGGGAAGATCCCACATGCCGCGGAGCGGCTGGGCCCGTGAGCCATGGCCGCTGAGCCTGTGCGTCCGGAGCCTGTGCTCCGCAACGGGAGAGGCCACAACAGTGAGAGGCCCGCGTACCGCAAAAAAGAAAAAAAAAAAATTATATCATGCCACTACTCCCTTCTTCACCCAAACCTTCCAAAGACTTTCATTGCAGTTAGAATAAAATTCAAACGCTTTCATGATCTGGCTCCTATCAACATCGGTGGTAATTTAAAGGTATGTCCACAAATTCTTTGACTCTCCTCATCTAAAAGATGGAGTCTAATTCCCCTCCCTTGAATGCTCACTTCTGTCTAATAGAATGTGGTAGAAGTGATGCTATGGGACTTCTGAGGCTAGATGTAGAAAGAATTCAGCTCCCACCTCCCTCTCTCTCTTAGGACACTTGTCCTTGGAAACTACCATGTTGTGAGGAACCCCAGGCCACATGGAGAAACTAGTCAGTAGCCTCACCTAGGCATCCAGTTGACACCAACATCAACAGCCAGACATGTAAGTGAATGAAAGTGCAAACGATTCCATCCCTGGCCTTTGAGTCTTCCAGCTGAGGCTCCAGACATCTGGAAGCCGGGATGAGGTGTCTCCCGCATGCCCTGTCAGAATTCCTGGCCCACAGAACCTGTGACAGATAATACATGATCGCTCTGTTTTAAGCTGTTAGGCTTGAGGTTGATTTGTCAGGCAGTAGTAGATAACTAACATAACACCTCAGACCTCACCTCCTACCAAGATCATTTTTGTCATAACACTCCAGTTACACTGTCCTCTTTTCTTTTTCCTCTGGGCAAAAAGTTCATTCTAACCTCCAGGACCTTTGCACTTGCTGTTTCTTCTTTCTGGAATGCGTGCCCATCACCTGGATCTTTGACTGTCTCCTTCTCATTGTCCAGGTGTTTGCTGAATTGTCCCCTCCTCAGAGATTGCTTCCCCAGCCACATTTTACAATGCTACCCATCCTATCAGTCACACTACCCCTTGCATTTCCTTCGCAGCTGTTATTCTATGAACTTATTTATTTATTTGTCCATTTGTTACTTGTGTATCTCCTCACACTCCTTCCTTCTTCTTTCCAGTCTCTCCCGTCTGGTATTGAGGTGGGGAGGATGAGGGGGGAGACAATATGTCCTTTCCCCATGAGAGTTCCCAGTGCAAAGCAGCGGGCCTCCTGGCCATCATGGCTCCTCTGTCTGTTCGCACTGCGGGGTTAGCCTAAGGCCCATGGCCCCGTGTCCAGGTTCTTGGGAGAGCTATACAGGGACTCCTGGGGCACATTCTCTGTCACGGAAGACAGGCTGCAGCTTACCCTCCTCCCTCCCCCAAGCCTTCACCTCAGCGGCCACCCCACAGCCTTGCTGCTTTAGTGACACCTGTGCAGAATCGAAGGGAGCACGTGATCCCCTCTTTCAACTGCTCACACTCCTCCCTCGTAAGGCCTCTGCTCTTCCCTCTCTAATTCTAATTCTCCCACTTTCTCGGGATCCTGTCTGTCTGTCTGTCTGTCTGTCTCTCTCTCTCACACACACACACACACATGCTCCAGGTTTATGAAGAGTAGGGAACAACCCACCTGGCAGGGAGGAGTATTTTAGCACTGACATTATTTAGTGAGCATGGCAATTATAAAAGCACCTTTAGTCAGTTTTCCTGTTGTTTTAAAACTCAACAGAGAAAAAGAAAACCCTTATGGCCTGTACAGGCACCCTCTGCCCTGTCCTTGGTATGTCCCTGTGTCAATGCAGTGTAGGAGACACGGCCATAGGTGGAGATCCAGGCAGGCATCATTGCCCTTGGGTGCCCCAGCTGCCTCTCCTCCTGCTTTTAGCTCTCTCTCTATTCCAGCTCCCTCAGAAATTGCTGATGGCTCCTCCTGGGTCAGCCACTGCCACGGCCACCTGTGTCCTCTCAGAATGCCCTGCTTCCTCAGGCTCCTGTCCTTTCTTTCTTTGGTTCAGACAAAACAAATTCAGGAACTTTTCCAAGAACCTAGGGGTAAAAAGAACAAAGTAGAACAGAAGGAGTAAATTGTAGACACAATAAATGCTTAATGAATGAATAAAAACATGAATGTCTAGACACAACTAATGACAAGCTTCTTGGATAGTGCCAATTAAGAGGTGCGTTACTTGTTCCTTTCATGCCAGACATGTCTGGGGGGAGCCTGTCCACCCACACTCTCCTCCTCTGGGGACAGCCCTCACCCACAATCCCGGCTGAAGGGGTGGGCTTGGATGACCACACGTATGCCACACGACCTGCACATCCCTCAGCCACATGGGATATGTGGTCCAACCGCAGCCAATCAGACTGTTCTCATAGAACTTTGGAATTTGAATCCAGAGACACTCAGCTAGCTGACGGTGGAAGGAGCATGAAAAGGTCAGGTTTGGGGGGCAGAGGCTCCCATGTGAGCCATGTACAAGGCAACTGCATAGGCAGGGACTGATGAATGGAGTGGGGGGGAAGGAGGGACCAGCTGCTGTGTCAGACCTGACAGTTGCTTATTCCCATGATACCCGACTTCACTTTACTTCAAGGAGAGCTTTATATCCTTAAAATAAACACCCTCTTTTTATTTAAACTTGTTGGGTTTGCAGCCCCTTGCAACTCTAACCATAGCCTATTTCTTCTCTTCAACTCTGCTTAACCCCAAAGCCCCAGTGTGATAGTGGAGGAGAGAAATGATGGGTGTGTGGCATGGAGGTCCAGGCAAAGAGCAAGCAAACAAACAAAAAATTTTTAAAAAGCCCACAAAAAACAACAAAACAAAAACCCACCAATGACAATGAAAATTGTAGAGATTCATGACATGTAAGATTAGGAGATCAAGATTAGGAGATCAAGATTAGAAAGGCCAGAATCTCTCAAAATTTCTGGGATTTTTGGAAGGACCCATTTCATAGACCATTTTTGGAAGGACCCATTTCATAGACCATAAACATGCATTAGAATCACCTGGAGGGAATGTTAAAACTCAGACACTCCCATGCCGAATTTTTGATTTAGTAGGTTTGGGTGGAACCTGAGAATTTACATTTCTAACAAGTTTTCAGGTGATGCTGATGCTGCTTATCTAGGGCCACAGTTTGAGAACCACTCACTTTGAGTTTCACTGCTCTTGTCAGCAGAATGAACAGTTCTTTCTCACAGCATCATCAAGGCAACTGGTTTAATAGTTTACCTTTTTAAAAAGAATTAATTGACCTTGACTTGGACAACATTAGAGGTGGGAAAATATTTGTATACTACATTGGAAACAAAACCTATAAATCTGCCTTTTATTTTGTCAACCGGATCCCAAGTTTGATTTCCCATCCATATCCAATTCTGTTGCACCATCTATAACATTCTAGTACCCTTTATATATGAATTATTACTCAGTAAGATCCTTCCTTTCATACAAGGACTAGTACAGGAAGTGCATATATTTTCTTATTATGATGAACCAGAATTGGAATTTCTAATCTTGGTGTACAGTAGCTTTCCTTTCTACATGAGATTTCCAGGATGATCTGAGTTCTTTTGTTACAAATATTTATACTTAGCAAGAACATAGAAAAACACTATCTGAAGCTCTGGTTTTGTCCAAATACAAGAGATATAGATTTAAAAAACATGAATTCTTCCCAATATTTAGAGCTTTATTCCACTTAAAAACAAACCACTCGTTAAAATAGCCTGGGTTGATGCTGGGGAAGGGACTAGGTCTTATCAAATCTCCTTGACTGTCAGATGTCACTAACTGTAACATTATTAACAATAACTAATTAAATTACCTGGACTAATTAATTATAATTCTGATTTGGTTTTCAATAAGAAAGCCATTATATCTTCTACTTTATATATTTCTCCTCTCAAGTCACATAAATGTCTGTAAACACATTTCAACCCCAAAGTTGATTCCTCAGAGCATGATTGTGGACGAGTTATCTGTTTTAGAAATTGATTACAATGTGGCTTATTGTTTTGGAGTTATTGTACTTGGGCCGTTGTGAACATTCAATAAATGTGTAAAAATTAATAAACAGAAACTTCAATTAAATAGAGTTGAGAGACCAGAAGGGGGCGCTCTCAAACCTTGTGACAATAGCAGAGCCCAACAGGAGAAAGAAAGACTACTTCTTTCCTTGCAAGGACTCAGCCAAAGAAAAGCCATGGGCTCTTTTTTTACTACAGCCTGCCACCTCCTTTTTTCTCTCTAAAGAAAGAAGTTCCCTTCCCACTGGGGACTTGCACGTGGCTCACTATGGGTGCAGATCCTGAATTGCAATTCTCTGCTGATCCTGAATAAACCCATCTTTGCTGGGAAATATTTGGCAGTCTATTTGTTAGCATAACTGAAAGTTATCCTTTTTTAAGAATAGGAGAGCAGTAAAAGGCAGGTTGGGTACACCTCAATGCACAATGCTGCGGATACAAAAATAAGAAATCCATTCTCCTCTCAAGGAACTCACAGGTTGATGTGAAAAACAGACCCAGGAACACATAAAGGCACTTCAGACAGGAGATACCTCTACTAGCGGAATGGCCAATGGTTAAAAGGCTGAGCAGCTAACCATGACTGGGAGAGAAGGAAGACTTCGGAGAGGACATGACATTTAAACAAAGGTAAAGTTCAAATGTGTTAGGCAGACAAAGGAGGGAAAGTGTGTTTCTGACAGGAAGAACAGAGGTCCAGGGATGAACTGGCACAGCATACACTCCAAGAACCCGCAGGGCCTTGACAAGGTTGGAGCACAGGGGAAGTGAAGGGACATTAGGGTAGAGAGGAGGCAGGGACCACTGTGAATAGTGTTAACAGACCAGGCTCATACACTTAAGTTTTACCTTGAGGGAGGTGAGAAGCCGGTGGAGGGCGTTATGCAGAAGAATGACCTACACATGCAGGCCTCTCTGGCAGCAGGGAGGAGAGATGGGAGAGTTGAGAGGATGGACATAGCGGTGCAGCGCCTCTGTTTATTCATACCCCACCCTGTTTCAGGAGAGACTTCGTGAGGGCAGTTAGGGGCTTATAAGTGTTCTGTGTTCGTGACCCAGCCCATCCCAGCTTCAAAATCATTGAAGATGTGAGGAGGGTGAAGAGCTAGAGGAGAAAGGGAAAAGGAGATGGGAGCTAAGAACAGAAGGAGGAGGATAAATAGGTAATTAAGGAAAATCAGAGTGTGAAAGCCGACGAGCCAACAGGGACCCATGGCTCAGTGATATCAAGACCCTGAGTCAGTGAGTCTGTGGTGCCCTTGGCCTCTCCCTCACGAGCCGAGATGGCCTCCATGCTTCCTTATGGTGTATGTCCTCACACAACTCATTCAAAGGTTGGTGGGGAGGAAACGGGTGGAGGGCAGTTTCTTTCTCCTCCTGCATCTCTTGCCTCTACTTCTGGAGGAGAAATCTTGCCCAGAATCTCCTAGGCTAACACACTGTTGTGATCACATGAACCGGATCACATGAACACATGAGTACTTCTGGCTTCTAAGTGTTCTGGGAAGGTGAACACTTATGATAGGGGACAAGCAAGGGGGAGGTGGTTCGGAACGGCTTTGGGTAGACACCCAAGAACAAGGCTATCTTCTTATAAAGCACCTGGAAACGGGGATGAACATGATGGACCAGAGGCAAGAGGATACTGACAGGGATGCAAAGTCTGTCTTATGTAGGATAACTCTTCTAACAGCAGAGGTCATGAACTCAAATGTGAGGTCACAAACTCAAATAAGAAAAGGAGGTCAGCAGTAATTTCTCTGTCTAAGAGGTACTGAGGATCATCACTCTCCTCACCCCAGGACAAAATTTGAGCATCTAAGCCAAAGACAGGAAATCAAGATTATTCTTTGCAGAAACAACAACTCCTGAAAAATAGATCTCCATGTTTCGGTTCTTGGGTGTCCTCCAGTAAAGAGCTGATTTCCACCTGAACTCCTAAGGTAAAGTTTAAAAGCTTTAATACATAGAGGTACGAATTCATATTTTATTCCCTTACTCTTAAATGTAGATAGCTAAGGATCAACAGGCAGACCACTAATACAAAAGGGAAAAAAAATAAATAGAAAAATAAATGAGAAGCAAACAGAAATGACATAGCAAATAGAAGAAAAGTTTATATAATTAACATCCTTTCAGAGAAACAAGAAGACATAGAATCCATAAATAAGAACAAGATGGTATTAAAAATCATAGAACAAAAATGGGTTCTTGGATATTAAAATATGTTGACAGAAATGAAAACTTTAATAGAGAGATTGGAAGTTAGAGTTGAGAAAATCCTCCTAGTGTAGAATAAAAAGACAGAAGACCTCAGACATCCGAAAAGACAAGAAAACCTCCATGTAACCAGTAAATGATATTCAATTAATAAATACAAACTGGAAATCACAATTGCGAAGAACATTTAAAAATATATATTTATAAATAACACTCTATGAGAAAAAGGACAAAGGACAAAAACAAAAGGTGAAGTATCATTGACTGATACATTAAAAATAAATAATGCATATTCTCTAGTAATCAAAGAAATTCAAATTCAAATCAGCTTTAAAAAATCCACTTGTAAAGGATTATTGAGATAGGCCTTCTCACACCCTGGTGGTAAAAGTATAAATTAATATAACTTATCTAGAATGCAACTTATTAACCTATGTCTGGGTTTTAAAAATATATATTGTGACTTCAGAAACTTGAGCCTGTAAATATACTATAAAATGTAAACAAACACTTATGAAAATAGATGTATAGTTCACTGTCATTTCTAGAAAAAATAGGAAATAATCTAAAATCTAACAATAGAAGAAATAGAAGAGTCTACAATAATTAAGAGTTTCCATTTATTGAGTTTTCATAACATGTCCAATTTTGTCAAGGGCTTTGCAGATGTGATCTTATTTTGTCTTTATAATGACACAGGGAAGTAGGGACTCTTCACATTTTGTATTTGAGAGATTTCTATCAGAGAGAGTAGGGACATAGTGGATATTACCAAACTCACACGTGGTAAGGTTTGTATTCATGTGATTAAAAAGTGAATGTTCTTTGGGCTTCCCTGGTGGCGCAGTGGTTGGGGGTCCGCCTGCCGATGCAGGGGACGTGGGTTCGTGCCCCAGTCCGGGAGGATCCCACATGCCGCGGAGCGGCTGGGTATGTGAGCCATGGCCACTGAGCCTGCGCATCCGGAGCCTGTGCTCCGCAACGGGAGAGGCCACAACAGTGAGAGGCCCGCATACCGCAAAAAAAAAAAAAAAGTGAATGTTCTTCAATATTACATACTTCTTTCCTCTATAGTAATACTATGCATCCTTTTAAATGAGCTGTTCATTTTGTTGAATCATCACTGAATTGACCTAGAAATAATGCTGGTAAAGCGTAAATGTTATTTCATTAAAGTTTGGTCATTGATATTGAAAATATATGTGACAAGGAAGAAACATGTTTCTTTAGTTCAGTAAGTGAAAGTTCTAGAAGACATCCACTTGAAAAATAAACTGAGTTCTTCGGTGTTAAAATCCATTCCCTCAGATTACACTTTTCCAGAATTGTTTTCTGTAATCGTTCAGGAAATTTTGCCCTGAGGCCCCACCCTGCGAAGATAATAGAACATAGAAAGATTCCCACCTGAAATATGGGACGGGCAGCAGCAAATGCACTGAAGTTCTTTTTACAAGGGAACTGAATGAAGATATGTACAAAGATTTCTATCAACTTCTGTAGACAAATATAAAACAATTCTCTCTCAAATTGTCTGTGAGATATTACAGTACTCAAAATATTACCATGTTTATCTCATCTAAAACTCACATTTAGGGCTTCCCTGGTGGCGCAGTGGTTGAGAGTCTGCCTGCCGATGCAGGGGACACGGGTTCGTGCCCCGGTCCGGGAAGATCCCACACGCCGCGGAGCGGCTGGGCCCGTGAGCCATGGCCGCTGCGCCTGCGCGTCCGGAGCCTGTGTTCCACAACGGGAGAGGCCACAGCAGTGAGAGGCCCGTGTACTGCAAAAATAATAATAATAATAAAAAAAATAAAATAAAAAATAAAACTCACATTTATCCCCAAATATTTGTGTAAAAATGGTTTTCCGGGAAGATGCCCTTTATTGTTTATTCAGGCTGCATCTACTCTCTGAATAGTACCATTGGAAAAGCATCCCCATGGGCCACTGAGACCCCCGCAAGACTTTTGGAGGGAAATGATGTGATGAAACAGGGTTAAAATGGGTTTATCCTAGCACAGTAGGGCAGGAAGCCCTGAGACAGGCAAGAGCACAACAGCACTT
Source organism: Hyperoodon ampullatus (assembly GCF_949752795.1). Taxonomy (NCBI): domain Eukaryota; kingdom Metazoa; phylum Chordata; class Mammalia; order Artiodactyla; family Ziphiidae; genus Hyperoodon; species Hyperoodon ampullatus. Next base: position 55,651,940 of record NC_136932.1, read on the forward strand.
CTGGGGCATTGTCAGAGCAGCCCCTACAAAGGGTAATACGCTTTAGTCTGGCTTTGTGTCTTCGCTCCTCCACACGGTGTCAAGGTCAGACTGGGTAGGCAGCAGCTTCAATAGCATGGTTTGGCCTCTCTGAGAAAGCCCCTGACACCTAACCCTTCATTCTCAACTCTCCCACCTGATCATTGATTCCTAAAATGCCGACGGCATAGCTTGATTATCTCTACTTTTTTTCTTTACCCCTGTTATGTTGACAATTACACGCTTTTATATGCTTTTATCAGCCAGAGATGCACCCTGTGGAACGTTATACATAAGTCAACTTCCTAAAAGATATTTTCCCTCTCCTTCAAAGTTTTTTCAAAAAATTTCCATGGTTCTTCATTGTCTACAGGAAAAAATTCAGGGTTTTCAGATGGATTTTCAGGGGCTTCCACACAAACTGGCTCCTACCTTTCTTTCCAGACCCACCTGCCACTTAATAGTAGTAGAAGTAGTAAACATTCATTGTAGCAGTAGTGGTAATGATTGTTAACATTTACTGTGTGTTTATTATGTGCTAGGCACTATGTTAAGCATTTTATAAGCATTATCCTGTTTAATTCTCATATATTATTCTCATGCTTATAAAGTATAGTAAGTACTATTAATTATCCCCACTTTACAGATAAGTAAACTGAGGCTTAAAAGGGTTAAATAATTTGCCCCAGGTCACACAGAAAATGAGTAGCAGAGCTGGGACTCTGAACCAGGTCTGATTAGCCCCAGAATCTGCACTCCTACTATTATCTTCTTATTTTGCTCCCCTCTAAGAATCCTTGGCTTCAAACAAGCTGATCTCCTCCTTGTTTCCTCAGGATTCAGTGCCTTTCATCAGGCTAGTGCCCCACCTAGATTGCCTTCGCATCCCGTTCACCTATCTGAATTTTACCTCTCCTTCAATTCCTGAGAGTAATTAGCTCTTCCATACATTGCCATGTACTGGTATTTTTCCATAAGGATGGTTCTGTCACCTTACATGTGTTTGTAATTTCAGTGCAAGTCTGACATATTGCGTGCCATACAGTTCTTAGGCACACAAAACCTTTCTCATAGATGGTCCCCAATAGAATGCTTGATTGCTTGATAGTGGGTGGAGAGATGGGCAGACCTCTGTGAGAGGTGAGGAGAGAGAGTAGCCACTGAACAGAGGGGTTCAGTTTGAGGGACCTTGAAGGGCATCCAGGCATCCTGGTTCCCAGCAACACCAGGTTTACAATCCTAGAAGCACCATCTTAGCACGGCCAGAATTCTTTCTACAGACTCATAAATAATCTTTGGAAGTGATTGTTTCACCTGCATGTCTAGAGAATAGATTTAGAGGGATTCTAGATGGGAAAGAAAATAAAGAGACATGAAGGAGGGGCATGGACATGTGTGGGGTAAGGCAAGGATTCCAGACCCTTTTCTGTTATTACTCAGTCCTGTCTCCCATCTGTCTTGCTCTCAGGAAATTAGTTTACACAGGACAAAGAGAGAGGAGGGGAGGAGATCTAAGTGGTTCCAAAAATGGGGGTGAATCTACTCTGTGGTCATCTTGGAAACATTAAGAGTTTTTATTAAACACAAGATTTAAGAGAAAGGAAAACATGGAGGAATAGCAACAGAGAAGGAATAAAAACCTGAAGTGAGTGGGAGAGGCAGCAAGTAGGAGGAAGAGGGAGAAAAGAGGATTAAAAGGGAAACATTAGAGGGTGGGAAGGGAGAGAGAAAGCCCTGGTTTGTTTTCTCTTAGGTGTGGGAAGAAGCTGTAGTACATGTGTGGGAGGTGAAGGAGAAACCTTCACATCTATATACTGCTCTCCCTCCCACTCTCTGTCCTAAGTTCCACCCAACACGTACACCAGTACAGACAAAAGTCTTAGCTCCAGATAAAATCAACTGTCCCTCAAATCCCATTCCCCAGCATTCTGCCCAAAGACTCCCCCATAGCTTCCCTCCACCCCATGCTTGTGTTACAATGGGCTTTGGCAAGAACCTTTTCAAGGCTGACCTGTCCGTGGGAAGGACCCCGGAGCCATCACCTACCTCCAGCCCAAAGAGGCCAAGGGGACTTAGAGCTTCCCATCATCCAGGCCAGCCTTCTCCTGCAGCTCCATTTTTCTCCTGGCCTCTCTCAGACCCGGAACACATATAAGATTTGTCTTAAGGGGAGGGACATTCCTCGGGGGACACAACTCAAGCTTAATTCATGAAATATAGCTGGGCTCAGGCTGCTGAGGGCAAAAGCAATGGGAGTTATTAAAAAGTATGTGAACTTTTACATCAGCTGTACATTATCATTGAGAAACTGTCTTGGGACAAAATACTTCAGGGGCTCTGATCATAGGACCAAGATGAAGAAGGATAAGAGTGCTTAAAGGAAATAAATTCCCAAGGAGGTTTACAAGAACCAAATTCCCTGAGGTCAGCACCATGGGCAGTGCAAGGCCTCCACCCCCTCCAACCACCAGTCAGTGAAAAAGTGAGCTACGTCCTAGGACCTGGTCCAGGTCACACCCTCTAGAGAGTAAACTCTGAAGCATTTTTCACATGTACAACTGTTTAGGTATCTCTCACCCCAGCCTCTGATCTGCTGTCCTTTCAGCCAGAGTGAATTTCTCAATATAAATCAACTAAGTTTACTCTCAGGATAGAATTCACATACCATAAAATTCATCATTTTAAAATACACAGTTCAGTGGGTTTTAGTGTATTCACAAACTTGTGTAACCATCACCATTGACTCCAAAATATTTTCATCATTCCAAAAAGAAACTTCGGGGCTTCCCTGGTGACACAGTGGTTGAGAGTCCGCCTGCCGATGCAGGGGACACAGGTTCGTGCCCCGGTCCGGGAAGATCCCGCATGCCGCAGAGCGGCTGGGCCCATGAGCCATGGCCACTGAGCCTGTGCGTCCGGAGCCTGTGCTCCGCAACGGGCCAAAAAAAAAAGAAAGAAAGAAACTTCATACGCTTTAGCAGTCACTACCCATTCTGTTCTCTCCTCGGTCCCGGGCAACCACTAATCTACTTTTTGTTCTTATGGATTTACCTACTCTGGACATTGCATATAAATGGAATCATGTGATATGTTGTCTTTTATGTCTTGCTTCTTCCACTTAGCACAACGTTTTCAAGTTTCATCCATATTGTAGCATGTACTTCATTCTCTTTTATGACTAAATAATATTCTACTGCATGGAAGCCACTTTTGTTTACCCAGTAATCAGTTCTTGGACATTTGGGTTGTTTCTCCTTTTTGGCTATTATGAATAATGCTGCTATAACATCTGTACACAAGTTTTGGTATGGACATATGTTTTCACTTATCTTGGGTATATACCTAGGAGTAGAAGTACTGGCTCATGGTAACTCTATGTTTAACCTTTTAAAGAACTGCCAGTTTGTTTTCCAGTGGCTGCACCATTTTATATTCCCACTGGTAGTGTATGAGCAGTGATGATTTCTCCATATCATTTTCAACACTTATAATCTGTCTTTTAATTTTAGCCACCTTTGTGGGAGTAAAATGGTGTCTCATTGTGGTTTTGATTTGCATTTCCTTAATGATCAGTGGTATTGAACGTCTTTTCGTTGTTGGCCATTTGTATATCTTCTTGGGAGAAAAGTCTATTCAAGTCCTTTGTCCATTTTTAAATTGAGCTGTCTTTTTGTTGTTGAGTTTTGAGTTCTTTTCAAATTCTGGATATTAAACTCTTATAAGATGTGTGATTTACAGATATTTTCTCCCACTCTGTAGGCTGTCTTTTCACATTCTTGATAAGTGCTTTGATGCACAAAAGCTTTTTTATTTTTATGAAGTCTAATATATTTATTTTTTCATTTTTTGCTCATGCTTTTGGTGTCAAATTTTAAAAACCTGTTGCCAAATTTGAGGTCAGGAAGATTTACTTCTTCTAAGAGTTATATAGTTTTTTAGCTCTTATATTTAGGTAGTTGATTCATGTTGAATTCATTTTTATATAGAGAGTGAAGTAGGGGCCCAACTTTACGGTTTTGCATGTGGTTGTCCAGTTGTCCCATTTTTTGAAGAGGCTACTCTTTCTCTATTGAATGGTCTTGGCACCATTATAAAACAAATCAATTGACCATAGATGCTTTGGTTAACTTCTGGACACTCAATTCTATTCCACTGGTCTGTTAGTTTATCCTCATTCTGACACAACACTTTCGATTAACTGTAGCTTTATAGTAAGTTTTGAAATTAGGAAGTGTGAGTCCTCCAACTTTGTTTTTCCTTTTCCAAGTTGTTTTGGCTGTTTGGGACCCCTTGTAATTGCATATGAATTTGAGGATTGGCTATTCCATTTCTGCAAAAAAGATATTTGAAATTTTGATAGGGATTGTACTGAATCTCTAGATCACTTTGGGGAGTATTGCCATCTTAACAACATTAAGCCTTCCAATCTATGAACACAGGATGTCCTTTCATTTATTTAGGTCTTCATTAATTTCTTTTTTTGTAATTTATTTATTTTATTTTGGGCTGTTTTGGGTCTTCGTTGCTAAACGTGGGCTTTCTCTAGTTGCAGTGAGCGGGGGCTACTCTTCGGTGTGGTGTGTGGGCTTCTCATTGTGGTGGCTTCTCTTTGTTTCAGAGCATGGGCTCTAGGTGCGTGGGCTTCAATAGCTGTGGTGCATGGTCTCAGTAGTTGTGCCTCGCAGGCTCTAGGGCACAGGCTCAGTAGTTGTGGTGCATGGGCTTAGTTGCTTCGCGGCATGTGAGATCTTCCTGGACCAGGGCTCAAACCCATCATGTCCCCTGCACTGGCCGGTGGATCCTTAACCACTGAGCCGCCAGGGAAGCCCAGGTCTTCATTAATTTCTTTCAGCAATGTTTTATAGTTTTCAGTACATAAGTCTTTCATCTTTTTGGTTAGCTTTTTCCTAGGCATTTTATTCTTTTGGATGCTATTGTAAATGGAATTGTTTTCTTAACTTCTTTTTTTGATTGTTTACAAGTTTATAGAAACACAACCTACATTTGTATGTTGATCTTGGACCCTGCTTTGCCAAATTTGTTCATTAGCTCTAATAGTTTTTTGTGGATTCTATGGGATTTTCTGTATATATACAATCATGTCATCTGAAGATAGAAATAGTTTTACTTCTTCCTGTCTGATGTAGATGCCTGTTATTTCTTTTTCTTACCTAAATGCTATGGCCAGAACTTCCAATATAATATTGAATAGCAGTGGGGAAAGTAGTCTTCTTTTTCTTGATCTTAGTGGGGGAAAGTTTTCAGTTTTTCACCGTTGAGTATGATGTTAGCTGGGGGTTTTTCATAAATGTCCCCCTTGTATTTCTAATTTGCTGAGTGTATTTATCATGAAACTGTGTTGAATTTTTTCAAATGCTCCTTCTGCATCTATTGAGATGATTATGTGAGTTTTACCTTTGTTTTATTAATATGTTGTATTACATTGATGATTTTTTCTTATGTTGAATCATATTTGCATGTATGGGATAAATCCTACTTGGTCATGGTGTATAATCCTTTTAATGTGCTTTTGGATTTGGTTTGCTAGTATTTTATTGATTCTTGCATCTATATTTATAAGGAATATTGGTCTATAGTTTTCTTTCCTTGTGGTGTCTTTGTTTCACTTCGGTATCAGGTAATGTTGACCTTGTACAATGTGTTAGAAAGTGTTCCCTTTGCTTCTATTTCTTGGGAACATTTGAGTAGTATTGGTGTTACTTCTCCTTTAAATGATAGAACTCACCAGCGAAGCCATTTGGTCCTCCCTCGACTTTTCTTTGTCGGGAGGCTTCTAAGTACAATTTTTACTTGCTATGGGTCTGTTGAGATTTTCTATTACTTCTTGAGTAATTTCTTTGGTAATCTGTGGTTTTCTAGGAATTTGTCCATTTAATCTAGATTATCTAATTTGTTGGTATGTAATTGCTTGTATTATTCCATTATAACCCTTTTCATTTCTATAAGGTTGGTACAGTTGAGAGTTTTCAATAACAAATGGATGTTGAATTTTACATTTCTTATTAAGCTGGCAGTGGTGCTGAGCTCTTTTAGCTTTTACTTGTCTGTAAAACTTTTGATATCTCCATCAAATCTGAATGAAAGTCTTACTGATTAGAGTATTCTTGGCCATAGATCCCCCCCCCTTTTATCACTTTAAATATATTGGGCCACCCACTTCTGACCTGCAAAGTTTCTGCTGAAAAGTCAGCTGATAGCCTTGTGAGAGTTCCCTTGTATATAACTTGTTGCTGCTTTTAATATTCTCTCTTTATGTTTAATTTTTGCCATTTTAATTACAATGTGTCTTAGTGTGGCCCTTTTGGGGTTGATCCTGTTTGGGACTCTCTGGGCTTTCTGGACCTAGATGTCTTAGGGAAGGTTTCAACTATTATGGTTGGGAAATTTTCCGTTATTATGTCTTCAAATATATTCTCTGCCCCTTTCTTCTCCCTCTGGAACCCCTACAATGCAAATGTTAGTATGTTTGATGTTGTCCCAGAGGTCTCTTAAACTGTCCTAATTTCTTTTCATTCTTTTTTTCTTTTTGCTGTTCAGCGTCAGTGATTTCCAGTACTCTGTCTTCCCGCTTGCTGATCCATTATTATGTATCATCTAATCTACTGTTTATTCCTTCTAGTGTATTTTTTATATCAGTTATTGTATGCTTCATCTCTATTAGGTTCTTCTTTATATTTTCTAACTCTCTGTTAGACCTCTCACGGTGTTTGTCTATTCTTCTCCTGAGTTCTTTGAGCATGTTTATGATCATTACCTTGAACTCTTCATCAGGCAGACTGGTTATCTCCACTTCCCTTAGTTCTTCTGGGGTTTTATCTCGTTTTTTTGTTTGAAACATATTCCTCTGTTGCCTCATCTTGCCCTATTCACTGTTTTTATTTCTATGTATTTGGTAAGTTTGTTAAATTTCTCAGTCTTGGAGAGGTGGGCTTTTGCAGGAGAAGTCCTATGTGTCTCAGCAGCTCATTCCTCTCTGGTCACCAGAACTATATGCTCTGTGTGCTATGTGTGTCCTTCTGTTATGGTGGGCTGACTATTGTGGGTGGTCTAGTAGGCATGGCTGACCCCCATGCAGTTGGTTGCCAGGCCATGCTTTGTGTGGAGGCTGCCAGCCCCTGATGGGTGGGACTAGATCACAAAGGAGCTGGCTGTGGAGCCTTGGTGGTGGTGGTGGGGGGGTCCCTGGGCTAGAGCTGGCCGACTGGTGGGCAGAGTCAAATTCCAGGGTGGGTGGTTGCAGGGCCAGGGGTACCAGATTTAGTGTCAACCTGGTGAGTGGGTCCAGTTCCTGACATGTCTGGCTGCAGGGTCCAGGGTGTCCCAAAGCTGGTGTCAGCCTGCTGGTGAGTGGGGCTGGATCCCAGGGTGGCTGGCTGAGGGGTCCAAAGTTTCTCAGAGCTGGTGTCAGACTGCTGGTGGGCAGGGCTAGTTGGGTGGGGTCCCAGGGCTAGTGTTAGCCCACTGGTGGGGGGGTCAAGGCCCAGGGGGTCCCAGGACTAGCAGGCTTAGTGGTGGGTGGTGCTGGGTCCTGAGGTCTCTAGCTGCAGGACACTGGGGATTCTGGAATTGGTATGTTGGCCTACTGGTGGGAAGGGTCAGGGCCCAGGGATTCCCAGGGCTGGTGCTGGCCTGATGGTGGGTGGGCTGGGTCCTGACATACAGGCCGTGGGGCTGTAGTGGTCCTGGAGCTGGTGCTTGCCAGCTTGTGGGCGGGGGAGGGCTGAGGTCTAGGGGATTCCAGAGCTGGTGCCTGCCCGCTGGTGGGTGAGGCTGGTCCCAGGATTTGTCCTGGCCCACTGGTGGGCTGGTCTGGATCTGGTTGGCTGACTGCAGGGCCCTGGTTGTCCTCGGGCTAGTGCAGGCACACTGGTGTGTGGAGCTGGGTCCCAGGGTGGTTGTGGACTCAGGAGGTCTTAAGCCAGCCTGCTGTTGGGTAGGACTGTGTCCATACCCAGCTAGCTGCTTGACCTGAGGCATCCCAGTACTGGTGCCACGAGGCTGGTGGGTGTGGCTATCCCAGCTTTAATAAGCTAGAGGCAGGATTCCAAAATGGTGCTTGCCAGCACCAGTGTCCTCATGGTAGAAAGAGTTCCCCAAAATGGGCTTCTGCCATTGTTTATGTCCCCAGGGTGAGCTCCATTTGCTTCCTGACTCTCCAGGAGGCTCTCCGAGATCAGCAGGTAGTTCTGACCCAGACTCATTCCAAATCACTGCTTCTGCCCTGGGTCTCGGAGCATGTGAGATTTTGTGTGGGTCCTTTAAGAGTGGAGTCTCTTATTTCCCACAGCCCTCTGGCGCTCCTGAAAGCAAGCCCTGCTGGCCATCAAAGCCAAATGCTCTGGGGGTTTGTCTTTCCAGTGCAGGACCCCTGGGCTGGGGATCCCACTGTGGGGCTTGGACCCCTCACTCCTTGGGGAGAATTTCTACAATTGCAACTATCCTCACCCACCCGGGGTTATGAATCTTGACAATACTGCATCTCCACCCCTCCTATCCATCTCATTGTGGTTCCTTCTTTATATCTTTAGTTGCAGATCTTTTCTGCTAGTCTTCCAGTCTTTCTCATCAGTAGTTGCTCTGTAAATAGTTGTAATTTTGGTGTGCCCATGGGAGGAGGTGAGCTCAGGGTCTTCCTAATCTGCCATCTTGGCCACTCCTCCATATTTGGTTATATCACTTTATTTAATGATAAATTCTCTATTTTTAATGACTCTTTTGTATTTTATTTTTATGATATATGTTTTTCTTTTTCTTTGTTATCTATTTATATACAAATAGATACACACACATATAAAATTCTTACCAACTTTAGACAATATCTATTGACTGTTCATATTAAAATATAAGGAAATTGATATAGCCCCCTCTCCCGGGTCCCTTCCCCCCTTCTGTGTTATTTCTCGATTTTAGTTGTGTATACTATCTTTCTTAGTTGGTGTAGTGTTACTATTCATTCTTTATCAAATGTGAATTAAACTCATATGTCCATTACTTGATTTATCAGCTTTAAACAATGAAAAAAAGAAACTAGTATGCTTAGATTCCTTCCTATTATTCTCTTCCACTTCTATTTCCACTTCTTTGTGGTCTATAACATGACTATGTTGTACATCTGAAACTTATATGACATTGTACATCAACGATACCTCAATAAATAAATAAATTTTAAAAAGAAAATACCTGAAATCTGAAATCCATCAATCAATCAATAAAACAAAAACATCTGTTTCCTTTATATTTGAATGATGGTGTATCTGGATATGAGTGTAGCATCAGACTCTCTTTTCCTTAGGACCACATAGACATTGCCTCATTGTCTCATGAAATTAAGTATTGTTCTGGAAAAGCCTAAGCCAATCTGATTTTTTTCCTTACAGATGGTTTGATTCTTTCTCCTACGTATCATAAAAGTCTGTCATTACCTTTGAACTTCTATAACTTTACTAGGATTTGTTTCATTGTTGATCCACCTGCATCACATTTCCGTGGGATGATTTTGAGGAAAAAGCAGTGGTGGCAGCGGCACTGTTTTTAATTTTCCCAGAATCCCCATACTAAAACAGCAGAGCAACAATATCATGGGGGTGATCTTACACTATAATTTTACAAAAGATTACCATTGGAGGAAATTGTACAAAATGTAAAAGAGATTTCTCTTTATTATTTTTTACAACAACTGCATGTCAATCTACATTAATTTCAATTAACAAAAAAGCAAAACAACACAAAAACAACACTGGACCAGGATTCAGAGGGCATGTGCACTACTGTCAGCTCGACTACAAATCAACTGTATGTTCTTTGGAATGTCACTTAAGTTTTCTCAACTTCTATTCCAAAATCTCTAAAATAAAAGAGTTAGAAAAAAAAAACCCAGCAGAGCATTAGATAGCAAAGTAAACATCCATGGACAACATTTACAGTAAAACTAGATAACGAGGTATCCCATGGACTCCAACAAGTGAGTGAAGAAACTCCACGCACGGTATCAGCATCTGTGAAGGAGGAAGCAGAGGAAAGCAATGAGGTACCTAATGGACCTGAAAAGAATGAAAATAAAAAATAGCCAAGAGGTATTCTCTGGAAAGTATGGCAGAACAATTCAAAAATAGCAGCTGAAACTGAGATCAGTGGATGGTGAATGCAAAAAGCCTAGAGTCACAAGCCAAGGGATGGAATGGTCTCAGTCACAGAAACTGTCAGAACCAACAAGCCAGAGCCTCCTTCCAGCACACATCCCATATGGAAGAGAAACTGTTGGGAGTGGGATCAAAGCCGATCCAGATGGAACAACAGAGAAAAAGAACATAGAAAATACAGACAAAACTGGTGGAGGGGGGAGGGGGATAGAGCTAGCTCTAACAGAATTACTAAACCCAGAAAGCAAGAAACCACATTTTTTTTCAATACTACATGAAAAGAACGGAAGAGGGGAATGGATGAATCGTGTTCCCTTCTGAAAGTTCAGCAAAACTACTTTCACACAAAAATGAGCCACCGAAAAATATCAAGGGAAAATCCAATACAAAGTTGTTATAAGAAATGAAAGACTGCAGAGTACAATAATAGCTCAAGAACAAAGAGATCACAGCAGAAAGACATTTCCATCACACGAGTCAAAACTATAACCTAGGAATTCTAAGGCTCATCCAAATATTCCCATTCATTGCAAATAAAAACTGAAATCTGAGGGCTGTGAGAAGAGAACAGCAGCAGGCAGTCTGGGGAGGGAAGTCAAACCTTGAAGAACAACCGACGTAGTGGTTCGCCCCCTGATTATTTTTTCCTTCCATAGCTATTGTTTAGACTCTAGAGCCCCAGAAGTGTAAACATTGACATGGACAAAAAAGTCCAAGAAAAGCCTTCTCTTTGTGGCCAGAAGACTGGGAAGGGGGGCCCCTGCAGGACTGAGATTATGTGGGGAAATACCCATTTTTTTCCCTTTCTTTCTCTTCTCCTGGTCCTATCCCAACTGAAGCCCGGTCATGGAGTGACAATCCTGCACCTGCTGCACAAGCACTTAAAATTCTGAACAAAAATCCTCTTTTGCCAGAGGACCTGGCTAAACAGGCTCCTGGAGTCCAAATAGAGTGAGGGGAATCCTCGTATTTTTTCTCTCTTTAGTTTCACCACTTTGCCCCAAGGCAAACACAGTCATGGGAAGTTCATGACAACACAGGGAGGCTAAAACCCTGACTTTGTAGTCAGAACACTGGGGAAAAGGGCCCCTAGGACCTAGGAGGCATAAATCACAGAGAGAAAGAAATCCTTAAGTCTGTGCATGGGTGGAACTGACTTGATGCAGCACAGCAAAGGCTTTGAGAGCTGAAGTAGAGTGTAGACCACTAGCCAAGTCCCAGACTGGCCACTAGGTGGCACCCACCTGGCGTGGACTGAATAGCACTGCAAAGGCTTTGAAAAGCCACTGACCTTGGAACCACACCTCACACCAGACAGGTCAAGACTTACAGGGTTAACTGACAGCTAAAACAGACAAAAAAACAAACAAAATAAACGTTCTCCAGAGGATGATGGCAGGACTCAAAGTCTTACAAAATAATATTTCCAGGATGCAATCCAAAATTTTCAACTTTAAAAGAAAAAAAAGGACAACTTCAATAACTTACAAGGAAAAGACAACAAACATCAACTCTAACATGAAGCCAATGTTGAAATTATCAAAGACTTTAAAGTAGCTATTGTTACCATGCTTCCTGCAATAAAATTGAACCCTTGAAACACATGGAAAGATAGCAGCTCTCAGCAAAGACATGAAAGTTGTAAAAAGAATCAAATGGAAATATTAGAACTGAAAAAATACAACAATGGAAAAAAAATTCTCTGAAAGCATTTAATGGAGATGACAGAGAGAAGAGTCAGTGAACTTGAAGACAGAGAAATACAAATTATCCAGTCTGACAACAGAGAGACAAAAGATCACAGTCATGGTTGAGCTCACACGTGGTCAGAGTTCACCTTGGAGATGATGTATCTGGGCCTGATGATCTAGACTCACCACCTTCCCACCACTCCAGGGTCTCATTTCCTTGTGTGTGTGTGTCTGTGTGTGTGTGTGTGTGTGTGTGTGTGTGTGTGTGTGTGTGTGTGTTCCCTTCCCTTTTCTGCTTTAAACGTCACCCATTGCTGGAAAAAATGGAAGTTAACAGGAGCTCAAGAGCTCTGAGGTTTCTCAGCTTCCCTGGGCAATTGCCCTGGATTAGTTTTCTTTACCCAAAGGCTTAGCTCATTCCTGCTTTAACCTTGAGGCTATTTTACAGATTCACAAAACTTTTGCATCTGCCCTTGGACAGGTGCCTCTCCTGTCTCCTTGCCATACATTATCTTTCAGAGATTGTCTCTGTTCATGAAATCAGACTTACTCTTATCTCACTCTTTTAAAATCTGCCTTACTCAATGACCAAGTTTCATTCCTTTCCCCAAAAAGTGATTTGACCACTTTCTTCCCCAGATTTCCACCACTTATACCCTGGATCATGCTTCCTTACAGCTCAGATTTAAGTGCAAAGTGTTACAGTTCTGTTCTTTTTTTTAACCCACCCTCCCATCCCGCCCAGCCCATCCCTTTTCCTCCCCTCCAGCCAAGTCCTTCTATCCCAGTGATGGACAGGGAAGAAAGAGGTAAAAGCCACAGCATCCAGTCATTCTGGAGGAAATTCTCATGGAAGAACGCAGATTTTTTGTGGTGTGATCAAATAAGTGTTGGACCAGGAGCCAAAAAACCTGGATTCTTGCCATGGTTCTTCCACAAACAAGCCTTGTAACCTTGAACAGGACATAAAGTCATGGAATTTTGAAGTTCTATGAAACCTTAAGAGGTCATCTAATTAAACTTTCTACTTTCACATGTGCAGAAACTGAGGCCTAGAAACATGATATAACCTACTCCAAGTCACATGAGTGGCTAATGGCATAGCTGGGTCTTACACACAGTACTGTTACATAAATACTCTCCATCACCCCTTACTGAGTGTCTCCACTCCTCAGCTGCACGACGGGCAAGATTAGGATTACAGATGAGAACGAATGAGCTAATGCTGCTGTAAGAATATGGAAAACAGAAAATAGTATTCAGATGAGAGGTTATTAACTTCATTGACAATCCCCACTGGAAACTGACTCACTACTGTACCCCAGAGGAAGGTCAGAACCCAAGGGAGGTCTAAGCTGGCTTGTCCACCCCTCCTGGGGCCCATAAAATTTTAATGGAAACAGCGGGCAGAGAGCCACGGCCACTGCAGCTAATAAGGCTCACTGGAACCACTTTAAAAGTTTTGTTCTAAAATATCTGTAGTAAATACCCAGATTTAACAACAAATGTGTTAAGGGTTGTGGGGTTATGGATGGTTTATCCTCTTCCTTTTTCTATTTTACAAATTGATTACAATGTGATTTATTGTTTTGGCATAATCATGCCTGGTCTATTTAGGCATTCAGCAAACTTTTGTTAAGTTAGGTATTAATAATTTGAAATTAAATTTCCTGAAGAGTTGAAAAGCAGTGTGAGGCAGTTCTGGGTACACCTCTATGCTCAATGCTGAGGATACAAAAATAAGACATACATTCTGCTCTCAAGGAACTCACAGGCTGATGGGGAAAACAGATCCAGAAATATATAAATGCACCTCAGAGAGGAAATAGTTCTACTAGGGGAATACTCACAGGCTAAATGGCTGAGCAACTAACCATGCCTGGGAGAGAGAGGAAGCCTTCCCAGAGGAGGAGACATTTAAATAAAGGGGAAGTTTATCCATGCAGGCAGAAGTGTGTCTCTGGCAGGGAGAACAGAGGTCCAGAGACGTAATGGCACAGCATACACTCCAGGAACCCCCTGAGTCTCAGCAAGGCTGGAGCACAGGAGACGTGGTAGAAGATGTGTGTAGAGAGGAGGCAGGGGCCAGACTCTGGAGAGCTTTGAGGGACCAGGTTAATGAGTTTAGATTTTATCCTGTGGGACATGAGAAGCCAGTGGAGGACGTCATACAGAAGAATGACCTACAGACGAGGGTCTCTCTGGCAGCAGGGAGGAGGAGAGAGGGGAGAGTTGAGAGGATGGACATAGTGGGTGCAGCTCCTTTGTTTATTCATACCCCATCCTGTTTCAGAAAAGACTTGGTGAAAGCAGTTGAGGGCCTATAACTTTTCCTGTGTCTGTGACTCAGCCCATCCCAGCTTCAAAACTCTTAAAGATGTGAGACGGGTGAAGAGCTAAAGGAGAAAGGGAAAAGGAGATGGGAGCTAAGGAAAGAAGGAGGAGGATAAATAGGTAATTTAAAAAAATCAGAGTGTGAAAGCTGACGAGCCAACAGGGACCCATGGCTCAGTGATATCAAGACCCTGATTCAGTGAGTCTGTGGTGCCCTTGGCCTCTCCCTCATGAGCCTAGATGGCCTTCAGAGCTTCAATCATCATACATGTTTCCAATCTCATTCAAAAGCTGGAGGTAAGGAAAGGGGAGTGGGACAAGATCTTTCTCTTTATGAATCTCTTGCCTTTAATCATGGCAGAGAAGTCTTTCCCCAGAACTCCCCAGTGAACACCCCTATCTCTTATTGGCCAATACTAAATTGATCACATGACTACTCCTAGCTACCAAGTGGTTTGGGGACATAAATACCTGGCTTTTTTAGGTGCTTTGGTAGGAGGCAGGCAAGAGAGAGGGATTTGGAATGGAAGTGCCGGGTAGGCAATTTGTAGTGTCTGCCATGTTGTTGTAAAGCACCTTGCAACAAGAATGAACATGATGGGCCAAAAGCAAGAGAATCTTGAGAATGACACGAAGTCTGTCTTGTACAAAAGAATTCTTATAATATCAGGGGTCACAAACTCAAATGTAGGCAATATAAATGAGAGGATGTAGGTGGGAACTTCCCTGACTAAAAGAGGACTTAGTTTCATCTACTTCCTTAACCCAGTGTAAAACTTTAGCAACTAATGTAAAGACAAGAAACCAAGATTATTCTTTGGAGAAACAACAGCCTCAGAAAAATTGGCCTTAACATGCTGGCACTTGGAAGTCCTCCTGTGAAGTACTGATTTGGCCGCCCGATTCCCTAAAGTAAAATCTATCAGTATAAAAGCCCTGCCTATACACAGAGATTCCAATCAACATTTTAGTGCCTTACTCTTAAATGGATATAGACAATCAAGGATCAACTGGCATTTAAGAAAGTCTTCGATAAAAGAGTGGAAAAAATAGAAAAATTAATGGGAAGTCTCTTCATGAAAGAGTGAAAACAAAATAAATAGAAAAATTAATGGGAAGAAAACAAAAATGATGCAGGGAACATAAGAAACCCACACGTAGATGTTCAAAGGAGGCAAGAATATACCTTGGGGAAAATACAGCCTCTTCAGTAAAAGGATGGGAAATCTGGACAGCTCCATGCAAAGGAATCGAACTGTACTACTTTCTCACATCATACACAAAAACAAACTCAAAATGGATTAAATAATTAAATGCAAGAGCTAAAACCATGAAACTCCTAGAAGAAAACACAGGCAGCATGCTTTTTGACATTGGTCTTAGCAATATTTTTTGCATCTGACTCTTTAGGCAAGGGAAACAAAAGCAAAAATAAATGGGGGACTTCCCTGGTGGTGCAGTGGTTAAGGATCCGCCTGCCAATGCAGGGGACACAGGTTCGATCCCTGGTCTGGGAAGATCCCACATGCCACGGAGCAATTAAGCCCATGTGCTGCAACTACTGAGCCTGCTCTCTAGAGCCCGCGAGCCACAACTACTGAGCCCATGTGCCACAACTACTGAAGTCTGAGTGCCTAGAACCCGTGTTTCGCAACAAGAGAAGCCACCGCAATGAGAAGCCCGCGCAGCACAACGAAGAGTAGCCCCCGCTCACCGTAACTAGAGAAAGCCCGCACGCAGCAACGAAGACCCAAAGCAGCCAAAAATAAATAAAAAATAAATGGGACAACTTCAAACTAAAAGGCTTTTGTACAGTGAAGGAAGCTATCAACAAAATGAAAAGGCAGCCTACTGAATAGGAAAGATATTTTCAAACGATATATCCGACAAGGAGCCAAAATATACAAAGAATTCATACAACTCAACACCAAAAAAAAAAAAAAAAAACAACCCAAACAATCCAATTAAAAATGGACGGAGGACCTTAATAGACAGTTTTCCATAAAAGATATACATATGGTCAACAGACACATGAAAAGATACTAAACATCACTAACCATCAAGTAAATGCAAATCAAAACCACGATGAGATACCACCTCACACCTGTCAGAATGTCTATTATCAAAAAGAACATAAAAACCAAGTGTTGAGGAGGATGTAGAGAAAAGGGAACACTTGTGCCTCGTGCATGGTGGGTGGGAATGTAAATTGATGCAGCCACTCTGGAAAACAGGGCAGAGGTTCCTCAAACAATTAAAAATAGAATTGCCATATTATCCAACACTTTTACTTCTGGGTATTTAGTCAAATAAAACAAAAATAGCAATTAGAAAAGGTATATTCACTCCAGGATTCACTGCAGCATTATTTACAATAGCCAAGACATGGAAGCAACCTAAGTGTCCATATATAGATGAATGGATAAAGATGTGGTATATATACACAATGGAATATTACTCAGCCACCAAAAATTTGCCATTCGTAACAACATGGATGGATCTAGAGGGTATT
The DNA here is from genome assembly GCF_949752795.1 of Hyperoodon ampullatus. Classification (NCBI taxonomy): domain Eukaryota; kingdom Metazoa; phylum Chordata; class Mammalia; order Artiodactyla; family Ziphiidae; genus Hyperoodon; species Hyperoodon ampullatus. The sequence goes on from NC_136932.1 coordinate 55,668,655, forward strand.
ATGCTAAGTGAGATGCCAGATAGGCAAATACCAAATGATCTCACTTATATGTGGAATCTGAAAAACAAAACAAACAAACAAAACAGAACAAAAACAGATTCAGAGATACAGGGAAAAACTGGGTGGTTGCCAGAAAGGAGGGGCATGGGGGTGACATCGATGTAGGGGATCAAAAGGCACAGATTTCCAGGTATATAAGAAATAAGTACAGAGATGTAATACACAGCATAAGGAATATGGTCAATAAAATTGTAACGACTTTTTATGGGAACAGATGGTTACTAGACTTACCATGGTGATCATTTCATAATGTATGCAAATATCAAATCATGATGTAGTACACTTGAAACTAACATAATATTGTCAGCTATATTTCAAGAAGAATTCTATTAGGTAGACATAAAAACTCTTAGATAAAGAGTTGTGGTTTTTTGTCCTGCAGGAACTTGGAAGAACTTGCAGTCATTTGTAGTACTGTTGTGAAACCAGCAACTGATTCAGTTTGTAATTATTTTTAATTTCATAAAGATACTTGAAGTGTGGTACCCATACTAACATGAAACAATGTTAATCCAGTGGAGTTTAATAAGGAAAATATAAAAGAGCAATGTATGGGTCTATTTTGAAATATATAAACCTTCAACATTGCATAAAGTTAATTTTAAAAATCTTAAGAAGTACAAGTTAGTGTATCCATAGCACCTATACCAGAAACAACACAAGATTCAAGTGATGGGGCTTCCCTGGTGGCACAGTGGTTGAGAATCTGCCTACCAATGCAGGGGACACAGGTTCGATCCCTGGACCAGGAAGATCCCACATGCTGCGGAGCAACTAAGCCCGTGCGCCACAACTACTGAGCCTGCGCTCTAGAGCCCACGAGCCACAACTACTGAGCCCACGTGCAACAACTATGGAAGCCTGCGTGCCTAGAGCCCGTGCTCCACAACAAGAGAAGCCACCGCAATGAGAAGCCTGTGCACCCCAACGAAGAGTAGCCCCTGCTCGCCACAACCAGAGAAAAGCCTGCGCGCAACGAAGACACAACACAACCAAAAATAAAATAAATAAATTTATTTTAAAAAAAGATTCAAGTGATTATTTTTTCTTTTTTGTACTTAAATTTTTTTTTACTGGCATTATACATACATACAAAGTTCAATAAAAGAAAATTTTTACTCTGTTTCTTCTCAAGCCCTTATTATTATTTGTTTTGTTTCATGATTATTACTGTAAATAAAGTTGTCATACAGAGGAGTACCAAAAAATGATACTTGGGGGACTTCCCTGGTGGCGCAGTGGTTAAGAGTCTGCCTGCCGGTGCAGGGGACGTGGGTTCAAGCCCTGGTCCGGGAAGATCCGACATGCCGCAGAGCAACTAAGCCCGTGTGCCACAACTACTGAGCCTGCGCTCTAGAGCCCGTGAGCCACAACTACTGAACCCATGTGCCGCAACTACTGAAGCCCATGCGCCTAGAGCCCGTGCTCCGCAACAAGAGAAGCCACCACAATGAGAGAAGCCCGCGAACCGCGACGAAGAGCAGCCCCCTCTCTCCACAGCTAGAGGAAGCCCGCGCGCAGCAAGAGACCCAACGCAGCCATAAATCAATAAATTTTTTAAAAGGTCCATGGGAATTCCCTGGTGGTCCAGTGGTTAGGACTCCATGATTTCACTGACAAGGGTCCGGGTTCAATCCCTGGTCGGGGAACTAAGATCCCACAAGTTGCGCTCTATGGGCTCTTTAGTATAATAACTGATATCATTTCACTTGAACCATCTTGATATTGCTCTCCCAATCTCATCCATACTCACCCACATTTGCTTAAGCTGGTGTATGAATTTCTCCATAGTCTTCAGCTTTTCAGTATTTTGGACATTGTGCAAGTCTAAGGTGATTTCTTTCATGGTGGAAACAAATATTTCAAAACCAAAACTCTTGGGCACTCTTTTGGGACTGTGCCTTTCTAACAGCCTCTATATTTTCTCTCACTCGATCTTGCTCTCTCCCTCGACTTCTTCTATTTTCCTCCACCTTCTTATTCCTTACCCATTTCCAGATCTCTGAGAGATGTTCCACAGGAGTCCCTGGGTTAGAAGAATCAGTGTCCATTAGTGTCCCTGGGTGAGAAGAATCAGTCACATCCTAAAGAGCAACGATTCAGAACCACGGACAGTAACATGCAGCCACAGACGCCCAAACAAGCTTCCAACCCTCACCCTGCAAGTTCCTCCAAGGAGACCAGTCAGGGCTGGCAATGGGTCAAATTCATGCTCTTAGCAGGTCAAATTCATGCTCTTCTTCCAAGCAGGTCAAATTCATGCTCTTCTTCCAAGTCAGGCTTAGAAGACTCTCCTGAGCAAGATATCATATAGTAAGTATTTGAGGAACAACAAGAGCTCAGTGTAGCTGTGGCAGCTGAGAGTGGAAGAGCATGCTAGGAAATTAAGTCAGTGAAGCCATGTTGATTAGTTACATGTTAATTTATAGACCAGCTCTGAACCACATGGAAAAATGCAAAGAGTATAAAAAGGTATATACAGCCAAGTCTTCCTCATCCATGTCCTCCAGTCACTCAGTTCCCTTCCTAATAGGAAACTAATGTCATTGGTTTCTTGCATATCCTGTGCATATATAAGTAAATGCATACACTCATATAATAATTTCCTCCTGTTACAGAAACGGTAATGTGCTATACGGTGTTCTTTACTGTGCCCTGTTCCCTTAATTTTATATCTGAAAATCTTCCTAAATACTTTGCTTATGGCTACATATATTGAGAGGCTGTCCTGTAACTTGTTTAACCAATTTCCAACCAGTGGATGTTTATATTTTCAATCTTTTGATGTAATAAAAACCATCACAGCCTCTAGACATAAGGCCACGGCTCAGAGCAAGTTCAACCAAGGTTTAAATTATGCTTTTATTTACAGGCTAAGTGACTTTGCGCCAGCTATTTGGGCTCCCTGTGCCTCTCTTTCCTCACCTGCAAAATGAAGATAATAATACTGTCATGACATCCTTTTGGGAAGGGTCAAAGGAGAAAATGTATGTAAAGTGCTTAACACAATACCTGGCCCAAGAGAATAATAATACTAACAATAGTCACCAAGTATTGAGTACTTAATATGAACTACACTCTGCTAAGAATTCACATATTATCTCTTTCTATCCTCATATCAACCCTAAAAGGTAGAGGCCACTGTTTCCACATTTACGAAAGAATAACAGAGAGGTTAACCAATATGCCCCTCAACTCAGGATTCAACAGGATTCAAACTCAGGGTTTCCTAACATCAGAGCCCTGTTCTGAACCATTACATCCATCTGCTGGTGCTAAAATAAAAAAAAAAAAAAAAAAAAAAAAAAAATGTAGCTGTTATCATCCTCCCCATCATCATCATCACCATCCCTGTCACCATCATCACCACCACCACCACCATCCTCATCACCATCATCACCACCATCACTGTCATTACTATCACCTGATTTAGGCCTGTTGTTCTCTGCATTGGCCTGTGCCTCCCTTTGCCTTCAGGCTCCCCAGCAGCCGGTGCAAGTTTTTCTAGAAACAATTGTTTTTTTGCTGATTTCAGGTTATCACTTCCTCTGATCTCTCCTTCCTGCGCATGCATGTGTATGCATGCATGCACACGCACACACACTCAGGCAGCTCTAGGGATCTTTATTACAATACAACATCTGTCTGAGATGGCCCATATTTCATGATTGCATTTGGCCAACATCACTAGCAGAGGCAGCTGAGCAAAGCGAAATAGAATTTTGAGGTGGATAAGGAGGGTAGTCTGAAATGGTAGTGGCCCATCCTCTCCCCTACCCATCCACCACCTCCAGGGATAGAAGATGGAGGAAAAGAAAAAAAAAATCAGCAGCCATTAAATGACTGTCTACTACATGACAAGAGGTGTGCTTTATGTGTGTTACCTTAATCCTCAAGGTAGGTACTCTTCACTCCATTTTACAAATAAAGAAACTGAAATTCACAAGAGGTAAAGTGAGTTGCCAAAGGCCAAAGCTAGTGAGTACCTGAGCCAAGGTTCTAATCCAGGTCTGTGGAGATAGAGCAGGGGAATAGTCAGTGTGTCACCGTCCCCAAAATCCAGGGAACCAGGCTCAGCTGGAGAGAGGAAGAGCCCCTAAAAGTGGTCTCTGTCTTCTCAGACCCCTCCCCGGCAGGACTTCTCTGAGGCTGACACACATGCCAGGAAACAAACTGAAGCTGTCTCTCCACCTTCCTTAAACATCTAAAATCCTCGCTCCTCTGTTGTATCTTCAGGACAGTTTAGGTTATGCTGCTGTAACAAATAAACCCCAAATCTCATGGTCAGCATGGGAGGGTGGGCAGATCTGCTCATCATCGTTACTCAGGAAACCAGGCTAATGAGACTTCATCCATCTTGACCACAGCCCATGGGCAAGCGGATGTGGCAACTCAAACACTGGCTTTTAAAGCTTCCACCTTGGGACTTAACTGGTGGTACGGTGCTTAAGAATCCACCTGTCAATGCAGGGGACACTGGTTCGAGCCCTGGTCCGGGAAGATCCCACATGCCCTGGAGCAACTAAGCCTGTGCGCCACAACTACTGAGCCTGCGCTCTAGAGCCCGCAAGCCACAACTACTGAAGCCCGAGTGCCTAGAGCCCGTGCTCCGCAACAAGAGAAGCCACCGCAATGAGAAGCCCGCGCACCACAACGAAGAGTAACCCCCACTTGCCGCAACTAGAGAAAGCCCGCGCGCAGCAACCAAGACCCAACGCAGCCCAAAATAAATAAATAAATACTCAATGTGATTTTTTAAAAATAGCTGCCACCTGGAAGGGACATATGTCACTTTCACTCATATTTCATTAGCCACAGCAAGTCTCATGGTCTACATACCTCAAAGTGTGCCTGAGGGGAGAAGAGAAGTGTCTGATGGCCAGCACTGTGGGTATCCCAGCCAGAGGCACTGCCCCCCTAGACTGCCCACTTCTCTGCCAGCCCACTGGTGCATTCACACAGCATTGTTTGTACTCTCTTCCCCTCCCCCAAGGCCATGAGGGGCACTTGACCTTGCTCTAGAGTCCACAAGATTTTATTCAGCCACTGGAGCTCCACTTGCTTTGTCAGGGCCTCAGTCTTGGGCTGGAATTGCAGGGGTTCCTGGGAAAGGCTCTCTGTGCCTGTCTCTGGGCTGAAAGCACCACACAAAGACAGAGAATTTTCCCAATCCCCTCCCAGGGCCTGGGCTTTCTCCTGCAGCACTAGCTGCTTTTATCACAATAAGGCAGAGCTTAGGTCCAAACTGGAAACCAAGGCTGTAGACAAGTGGTCACAGAAGCAATGTCCCTCAGAGTGTAATTCAAGGAAGAGCCAGGAACCTACCAAATGGGGAGCCAACTGGTGGTCTCCTGAGGCCTCTGTCACAACTGTCCCTCGGAGACACCTCCCCTCTCCTGTCCCTGATCCAGCTATACATACAGTCAGAGAAGCTGTCCCCTGAGGACTAGGCTCTGAGGAACAGCAAAGCACACCCTCCTAATCCCCAAATACAATATCTTCTCTTCTTAACTGCCTCCACTTCCTGAGGTTTCCACCACTAAAGAGCATCTTTGTGTTTAAGGCTTGCAAGATTCCAATAAATATTATCCAGGAAAGCTAAAACACCACACGTTCTTCCTATCCTGACCAAGATTCTCGATTTCCAGTAACAGGAACTCATCTAAACTGTTTTGGGCAGAGAAGGGAAATTTACTGTAAGGACACAGGTCCATCTCACAGAACTCGACAGCGGAGCCTCCCAGGGGTGGAGAGTAAGGCAGTGTGTCTCTCAGATTGTCTTTCTCTGGGGCACTTCACTGAACACCAGTTCGGTCCCACGCACCACAGAAAGCTCTGCGACTAGTCAAACACAAATGAGACAAGGTCTGTTCCCTCAGGAAGTTACAGCCTGAATGGAATGATCAGACATGACACATAAACTAGAGCAAGGAGGTGTTACAAGGGAGTAGGCGTTGGCCATGCAGACATGGAGGACAATCCAGGGGCCAGACCCAGAGGGGGCAAAGCCACAGTGCCCTTGGCTAAATTATGGAGGCAGTGAACATGAGCAGTGAGAAACAGGCTGGGAAAATAGGTTAGGATGAGATCATGGAGGGCCTGGATGCCAGGAAAATAAATATAGCTTTCATCTAGGAAAACAAATCAGAAGACACTGAAGGTCTGATGACAGTACAGTGATGGGATCAGACATGGGCCCATCTGTCTTTGGCCTGAGGGAAAGATGGGGACAAAGGAGACCATGGAGGTAAGGATGCTTTTGAAGCAGCACGGAGAGAAAGGACCAACCAACTGAGAAGCAAGCTGCGTGGGAAGAGAGGTCAACAGCACCTGAGAGCTCCTGCACACAGACACCGACACACAGCTGTCCCTTCCAAGCATCCATCAGCCCAGAGGGCCTGAGAGGAGGGTCCCAGGCCAGGGCCTTCTGTCTGGGGAGGGAGGGTGGGAGTATCAGGAAAGATCCAGAGCATGGGCAGCTCCACAGGGCAGCAGGGACCAGGGTAGGGGATGAACAACTGATGGTGGTGAACACAGACGTACCTAATCAGAATCACACACGCGTGCACATACGCCACACCAAGCATATGAGGCAGTGACTACAGGCAGAGCTCAGAGTCAAGCAGACCCTGGTTCGAGTCCTGGCTCTGCCTTTTGCTAGCTGTGAGATCGTATGCAACTCTCTAAATGTCTCTGGGCCTCAGTTTTCTTCTCATCTGTAAAACGACAATGGTAAGATCTACCTCCTGGCTTGCTGTGAGGATTAAAGTGAAGTAATAATGGCTATTGATAGACTAATTCTAAAAAATCGTACACATTCTTGCCCTCCTGTATTTATGCCCTTGCAGTGTGACCTCGTAGCTCCTCTCAACAAGAGGTGGAGTCTATTTCTTAAGCCCGTGAATCTGAGTTCGTGACTTGCTTTGGCCAAAGGGACAATAGCAAAAGTGACGCTAGAATAGACTTGAATCATGGAGTCTTGCTTTCTCATGCCCTTAGAACCGAGAGACCGTGTGAAGAAGGCCAGGCTAGCCTGCTGGATGATGAGACACGAGGCCCAGTTGACCCCATCACTCCAGTCAACAGCCAGCAAATGCCCAGGAAGGAGAGTCATGTGGCTGACTCACAGCTGACTGCAGGCCCATGGGTTAGCCCAGCCAAGACAGCAGAACTGCCCAACCCAAATTGCCAAGCTGCCAAATCATGAGCAAATAAATGCTTGTTTTAAGCCACTATGTCTTGGGTGGTTTGTTATGCAGTAAAATCTAATTGATAGACTTGTGCTCCTGCCCAAGATGAAGTAACAGGGATCAGATTTATCTTCCTGCCTGAAAAAAACCAAAATACTCAAGCAAGACTCTGGACATTGGGTGGGTACTGAAGGATGGTGATCCCCAAAAGACAGGAAAACAAATGATGTGAGCCCTAAGATCAGCCCAGCTTACTGTCCAGGCTTCAGTGCAGATGAGGGGACCCAGATGGAGTCTGAGCTGAGAAGACATAGCTGAGAGCCTGGGGAGACCAAGGTGGGTGGTGTTCTCAGGACAGAGTGCTGGAGACGAGAGAGCTGCTCCCAGAGAGAACCCTGGAGACCTGCAAGTCCCCGCCTTGAGTATTCAGCAGGGCACTTAGCACATGCGTGTCAGTAAACTACCTGAGGCCAGGGAAAGACCCATTTGAAAGGATGAGAGAACAGTGCCCCACACTCACCCAGAGCCAGAAATGGGGACTGCTTCTCCAGCCAGACTGTAAAAACTCAATCTACAGGGCATTGGGTGGAATACTCAGGAAGGTCATGCTTCAGTAGTGGGGGGATAACTAGTCCTAAACAGAACACTCCTCCAGACCTGCCTAATAAAAACAAGATCTCAAATGATCAGGCTGTGTCTAAGTAACTTCACTGCATCTCAGAAAATCTAACTGATACGAAACCTAAAACTTAAGGAGTGTTTATTATGTTCCAGCAACTTTACATATACGTAAACATTTTACATCTATTACTACATTGCTATTACTTTATTTATTAAAACCCTTTCAAATAGGTTTTTATCCCCATTGTACAGATGGTAAAGTCTAAGATAACACATATAAAGTGCTGGCATGTTCAATAAATGCTATTTCTCTTAACTCCTCACCCTCACTCCCTGCCTGCAACCACGAGCAACCAAATGTTTTTTCCCAAACTGCACATGTACTTCAAAGAAATTATGGCTTTTAAAACCCAAATACTCCAGGCTTCAGAAGGAAAGTGTTCTCTGGCTGGGGTCCTGGGGAAAGTCCTGAATGAAGAGTTAGGAGTGCTAGTTCCAGTCTGGGTACTGCCACTATCTTTCAAGGTGACCTTGAGCCAGCATTCACCCCTCTGATCCTGATTCACCCACCTGTGATAGGGGGAGGAGGTGATTCCTCAAAGCAACCCTCTCATTCCAGAAGCCAGGATGCCTCAGTCATACTTTGGCTAATATTCTGATGTGACGGATGGCAGAGTTGGAAAAGCAGAGTGGTATCTACCACAGTTGGAATGCACACACACACACACACACACACGCACACGCACACGCGCACGCGCGCACGCAGAGCCTCTTATTGAGCCTCTCTCCAAAGGTTTCTTGCACGTAGAACTAGCTCTCCCTCACCAGCCCTAGTGCAGCACTACCACCTTAGGCCAGAAGGTGGTGTTGCTTCTCCGTGTGCGTTCAACCGCATTTATTACGTGCACAAACCGAGCTGGGCACAGAGCGAGTGCAGAGGGTAACGGTGTGTCCCTTCCTTTCCAGAACACTCGAATCACAAGCACCAAGGACAATTCGAAATTAGAAGGGAATTGGGACTTTTCTGGAAAGAAACTAAATATTACCGGAACGTGCCAGGTACTTTGCCAGCTACTTTACAACCCTTCTTTTAAAAACCAGGTCCCCTAATGCTCAGAGATGATAAAAGGAAGAAGTAGATGCTTAGTAAATGTTGATTTGATTTCCCCATCTTTGTGGCCTTCATAGCATAGGGCATTTGATTGATGATCAGTAAGTATTGATTGACTGATTGACTGATTGATTGACTGAGTTGTAACTGCAGATAGAAAACCAAAGGCTGAGCTACTGTAGCAGGACCAGAGAGTATTCCGTCCAAAACTACAATTTCTAGATATAAAATGAAGGCCAGAGAGAAACAGAAAGAAAACTATGTGCCTGGCACAAAGCAGGTTCTCACCAAACATCTGCTGCATTAGTAGATGAAGTGCTTTTGCCCACATCATCCCTTACTCCATAAGGCAATAGTTTTTATCCCCACTTTACAGATGGAAAAACTGAGGCTGTCACAAGGGGCCTGGCAAAGTCACAAGGTGACTTCGAAGCACATTGAGCCCTGCCCCTAAGAATAATGTTTGTAAGCTATTTCTATTGATCTTGATAAGTGGTTAAGCACTTTCACAGGCACTCTTTCGTTTATTTTAATCCTCATAGGAACCGTGAAGAGTATGTATTACTATTTCTGTTTTGCAGATGAGGAAACTGAGGCTCAGCAAGGTTGTCTGCCCAAGTACACACAACTGCTGAGGGGCAGACCGAAAGATGAGGTCCCGAGCTTCTGAGTCTGCTCCTCATCCCCTACCCCAGTGCATTTTTAACTCGAGTGTTTATGGGGGTACAAGAACTCACTAGAATAATTTTTCACTTTGTGTTTTCATTGTTCACTTTTTCCCCAGCTTTACTGAGATATAATTGACACATAACATTATGTGAGTTTAAGGTGCACAATGTGATGGTTTGACACGTTTTATGAAAACGTGAAACCTTTACCACAGTAAGTTTAGTTACCACGTCCTCCGCCTCTCATAGTTACAAGTTTGTTGTTGTTGTTGTTATGGTGAGAACATTAAAGCTTTACCGTCATAGCAACTTCCAAGTATACAACACAGTGTTGTCAACTGTAGTCACTAAGCTGTACCTTAGACCCCCAGAACGTACTCATCTTATAATTGGAAGTTTGTACCCTCTGACCAACATCTCCCCATTTCCCCCACCCCCCAAGCCCCTGGCCACTTCATCCTACTCACTGTTTCCATGAGTCCAGTGTTTTTAGATTCCACACCTAAGTGAGCTCATTAAGTATTTGTTTTTCTCAGTCTGACATTTCACTTAGCACAATGCCCTCAAGGGCTATTCATATTGTCAAAATGATAATTTTTTTTTTCTTTTTAATGAATGGCTGCTTTAAACCTAACAGCTGCCTCCCAATTTCAGTGTCCTCTTTTGTATTTTCCGGTAGCTTTGGCTACTTTAATTACTTTAATTATTCAGCGCCAATGAGAGTTAGACCTAATACCTAAATGATGCACTCATACCACGTGAAAGTCAAATGACCCCAAGATGCGTCGTTAGAAGGGAAGATTTACAGGGGTTTAAATCAAGGAGGAGAAGTGAGTGATCTGCTTGGCACACCCAGGGCAGCATGCCAGGCGAACCTGTGCTGTGGCTGGTGGGCACTCGTTCCTGGCGGGAAGTGTGACTTAGATATAGAAAGAAAAAATAGCATTAGTGTCATTCATTTGAACTTTAGAAATTTTGTAATTTTGCTTGTATTTAATTTGTAAATTTGTTTCTGGTCTCATAGTCACATAAGAGCTATAAGCATACATGTATACCTAGTTTTATGCTTCTACATACTTGTGTAATATTATAATGAAATTAATTTGTCAACACCGAGAGACCCTGGGAATGTCTTTCCCTTTAAAAGGATTGTGCACACAGTCAGGTTAGAGAAACACTTCCTAACCTGACCATACTTCCTTCCCTCAAAGAAGAGGCTGTAGCCACAGATATTTTTTTCTCTGGCTGGGAAGGAACTCTCTCTCTAGAGAACAGGGAAGAGTTCACTCCCAGGCCAGAGGCAGGGCCGTGGGGAGGCAGTCCCTTCCCTCACCCCCAGTCCTGCCCGGCCGTTGGGGGCAGGGACAGGGAGAGTTTGTTTTGAGGCTGAGAGTAGGTTCCCTATAGAAGATGGGCAACTCTCGCCTGGTTCAGTCAGGAAGGCAAGAGGGTGGTGTACCTTAAAATTGAGGGTGAAGTGGATCCATTCTCCTCTCACCTGACTCATTAATAGAACATCTGGGATCCACCTCTAGGCAAATGAGAGTGGCAACAGTTAGGTCCAAGATCTTGCCATTGGTTTCCTTTAGAATTTTACTAAACTATTCAAAAATCACAAAAATAACTTATGTTTATTGCTTCCAATGAGACAATTATATGTATAATACCCCCAAAAAAGGAACGTGATTCATCTCTTCCCCACCCCCTCAGTATTAGCTGCTCGGATGTGACCCTCTACCCACGTCTCCATACTCACACAGCCATGTCCAAACACACACATCCTATTTAGAGGGTGCTTTGGTCATCCCTTGACAACAGAGGATAGTTCCACTTGCTTATCTCAACTAACATCATCTTAACTTTTCAGGTCAATGGGTAGACCCTCAACTCATTCTTTCTGAAGGGCTGCATGACATTGCAGAATACGGATGGGACACAATTTACTCACCCACTCTCCTAAGGATGGACAGTCAGGTTGTTTCCAAGTTTTCCTTCCTGACCGTTTCAAGCAAGGCTGCAATACCCATCCTTGGACATATGGCTTCCTTCCTCACACCCCTTTCTAATGGATCCTAGAAGTGAGCTAGGTCAATACATGTGGGTCATTCTTTTTTAGTTCAACAGCTATTCCCCGCGTTATTATTCATGTGTTCTTTTCACAGATCTGCACTGAGTGTCTGCTGTGCGCAGGGCACTGTGTTAGATGTGCGAAAGTAAATGAGGCAAGGCTTTGTCCTCAGTCACATAAATACTAAAGATTATTTACATAGCTGGTATATATTAGTTATATAGGTAATTATTAGTTATATGCTAGTTACATAGGATATAACTAGTTTTTATAGAACTCTATTCAGCAGACCAAGTGATAGCACCCTAAGGGAGGTAGATATAGATTAAGGGGTGAAGGAGTGTATGTGTATCCATGTCCTTTTCCTCCAGGGCAGGCAGAGAGCGACCTGAAGAGGCCCTGCCCCTGGGCCCACCCTTCTCCTCATCCCTGGTTGCCCACAAGAGACAACCTCTGGAACTGGATGACACGTTTCCCACTCGTACTAGCCACCATTCATCATGGTGGCCTTTTTCTTTTTCTTTTTTTTTTTTTTGGCTGCGTTGGGTCTTTGTTGCTGCGCACAGGCTTTTCTCTAGTTGCGGCAATCGGGGGCTATTCTTCATTGTGGTGCGCAGGCTTCTCATTGCAGTGGCTTCTCTTGTTGCAGAGCACGAGCTCTAGGAGCATGGGCTTCAGTAGTTGCAGCACGTAGGCTCAGTAGTTGCAGCACATGGGCCCTAGAGCACGCAGGCTTCAGTAGTTACAGTGCATGGGCTCTAGGGCAGCCGGGCTTCAGTAGTTGTGATGCACAGGCTTCGTTGTTCCGCAGCATGAGGGATCTTCCCGGACCAGGGATTGAACCCGTGTCCCCTACATTGGCAGGTGGATTCTTAACCACCGCGCCACTGGGGAAGTCCATGGTGGTCTTCTATATGTTAAACATCTCACATATATTCCCTTATTCACAATAATCCTTACAGACCCACTGAATTCATTATCTATTGCTATGTAACAGATTACCCCAAAATTTAGTGGCCTAAAACAATAAACTTCTGTTATCTCACAGGTTTTATGTGGCCTTTTGTGTCCGACTTCTTTCGCTTAGCATAACATTTTCAAGGTTCATCCACATTATATACACAAATCCACACTCCATTCCTCTTCATGGCCCAAAAAATTCCATGGTATGAATATACCACTTTCCTTCGTCTATACATCAGTTAACGGACATTCTTATAAAGTTGCCTTAGACATTATCACACTAAGTGAAGTAAGTCAGACAAAGACAAATATCTTATAATATCACTTATGTGTGGAATCTAAAAAAATGATACAAATGAACTTATTTACAAAATAGAAACAGACTCACAGGCAGAGAAAAAAAACTTATGGTTACCAAAGGGGAAGGGTGGAGGAGAGGGATAAATTAGTAGTTTGGGATTAACATATACACACTACTATATATAAAATAGATAATCAACAAGGACCTACTGTACAGCACAGGGAACTCTACTCAATATTCTGTAATAACCTATATGGGAAAAGAATCTGAAAAAGGATGGATACATGTATGTGTATAACTGAATCACTTTGCTGTACACCTGAAACTAACACAACATTGTAAATAAACTATACCCCAACATAAGATAAAAATTAAATTTAAAAAAAGAAAAAGAAAAAAATTTAAACAAGCAAAACACCTAAAAATATTCTGAAAAAGGATAATGGCAGGTAACTATCTCTACTAGATAATAAAACATTTTTTAAATCTATGATAATAATGTTGACACATTAAATAAATATATAAATACAACAGAATAAAAATTCTACATTATTTCCATTAAAAAGTACCATTACAATAGCACAGAAAAAGGAAACACTTAGATATAAACTAATAAAATAAGTGCAGAATCTGTACACTGAAAATTACAGAACAGTTATGGGAAACAATCAAAGAAGACCAAAAAAACAAGAGAAATACCAGGTTCATGGATCAGAAAACTCAGTATTGTTAAGATGTCAGTTGTCTCCAAATTGATCTATAAATTCAGTGCAATCCAAACAAAAATCCCAGAAAGATATTTTGCAAATATTGATAACATGATTTGTAAATTTATATGCAAAGGCAAAGAGACTAGAATACCCAAATTAATTTTGAAAACGAATAACCTTGGAAGAGTTACATTACCCAAGTTCAAGACTTACTACAAAACTACAGTACAGGGCTTCCCTGGTGGCGCAGTGGTTGGGAGTCCGCCTGCCGATGCAGGGGACACGGGTTCGTGCCCTGGTCTGGGAAGATCCCACATGCCGTGGAGCGGCTGGGCCCGTGAGCCATGGCCGCTGAGCCTGCGCGTCCAGAGCCCGTGCTCCACAACAGGAGAGGCCACAACACTGAGAGGCCCGCATATAGCAAAAAAAAAAAAAAAAAAAAAAAAAAAAAAAAACTACAGTACAATGCTGGCAGACAGATAGACAAGTAGATGGATGGAACAGAACACAAAGTCCAGAAATAAAGATATGGCCAACTGAATCTTCACAAAGGCACAAAGGCAATTTAATGGAGAATGGGGAGTCTTTTCAAAAATGATGATGAAACCATTGGAAGGGAAACAATATGCAAAGGGAGGGGAGGAAGGGAGGGAGGAAGAGATGAGAAGAGGAATAAACCACGATCCATACCTCATATCATGTACAAAGTTAATTCCAAATGGATTATAGATCTATATATAAAACCTGCGCACTGCAACGAAGAGTGGCTCCCACTCTCTGCAACCAGAGAAAAGCCCGCGCGCAGCAACGAAGACCCAACGCAGCCAAATAAATAAATAAATAAATAAATAAGAACAAAATTGAGGCTTCCCTGAGGAAGAAGATATCCTGCTTGTGGACTGGAGCTTCAGCTCCTATCAGAGTCCCAGCCTGCCAGCCTACAGATTTCAAACTTGCCTAGCCAGCCTCCACAAACACATAAGCCAAGTACTTACAGTAAATCTCTTTACACAGAGAGAATATATCATATATTAATATATTATATATCCTAACATACTTATTAGAATCATATACTGATATTATCTTATTGCTTATATATTATCAATAGTATAATATATGTATGAATGTATATTATATATGGTTTGGGGATATATACACATATATATAAATATCTATATCTCAGTTCTTTTTCTTTGGTACGAAGTGGCCCAAACACCCATAGTCCCTACTCCTGCCACATTGCCTTTTCTCTCCCAGCCTGCATCTATGGCCTCATGGGGAGTTCCCTACAACCAGTTGACTGAGGAAGAGAAAACTCAGGACTGGTTCACAGTTGGTTCTGCATGATATGTAGGCATCCCCCAAAAATGGATAGCTACAGCACTGCAGCCCTTTCTAGTGCATCCTATAGGACAGTGGTGAAGGTAAATCTTCCAAGTGGACAGCACTCTGATCAGGGCACCTGGTTGTTCATTTTGAAAAGAAATGGCCAGAGGCATAAGTTTGGTTCATGAGCTGTGGCCAATGGTTTGACTAGATAGCCAGGGACTTGGAAGGAATGTGATTGGAAAATTGGTGACATCTAGGTCATAGGCCTCTCTGAATGGGCAAGGAATGTGAAGATATTTATGTCCCATGTGAATGCTCACCAAAGGGTGACCTCCACAGAGGAGGATTTTAGTAATCAGGTGGATAGGGTGACCAGCCACCCCATCATTGTCTACTGGCTTATAAGCAAAGTAGCCAGATGGCAGGGATGGAGGCTATGCATGGGCTCAGCCACGTGGGTGTCCACTCACCAAGGCCTAGCTGGCTACAGCCAGTGCTGAGTGCCCAGTCTGCCAGCAGCAAAGACCAACCCTGAGACCCGGCACCATTCCCTGGGGTGATCAGCCCGCTGCCTCATGGCAGATTGATTACATTGGACCGCTTCCATCCTGGAAGGGATAGTGCTTTGTTCTTACTCTGGATATGGACTTGCTTTCCCTGCATGTAATGCTTCTGCAAAAACTGCCACCTGTGGACTCTCAGAATGCCTTATCCACCATCATGGTATTCCACACAGCATTGCCTCTAGTCAAGGGACTCACTTCACAGCAAATGAAGTGCAGTAATGGGCTCATGTTCATGGACTCTACTGGTCTTACTATATTGCCCGCCATCCTGAAGTAGCTGGCTTGATAGAAAGGTTGAATGGCCTTTTGAAGATCCAGTTACAGAACTAGTTAGGTGGCAACACCTTGCAGGGCTGGGGCAATGTCCTTCAGGAGACTGTCCGTACTCAAATCAGCATTCCATGTATGGTGTTATTTCTCCCACAGCTAGGATTCATGGTTCCAGGAATCAAGGCGTGGAAATGGCATGGCAGCATTCAATATTAACCCTAGTGATTCATAAGAAAAATTTTGCTTCCTGTCTGCAACCTTATGCTTGCTGATATAGACATCTTCATTCCAAAAGGAGGAACGCTTCCACCTGGAAACACAACAATGATTCCATTGAATTGGAAGTTAAGACTGCTACCTCCATTTTAAGAGTCCTCATCCTTCTAAATAAACAGACAAAGATGGGAGTTACTGTACTGGCTGGGGTGATTGATTCGGACTGCCAAGGGGAAAGCGGGCTGCTACTTACTACATAATGGAGGTAAGGAAAAGTGTGTCTGGAATACAGGAGATCCCTTAGGGCATCTCTTAGTACTCTCATAGCCTGTGACTAAAGCCAATGAAATACTATAACAACACAATTCAGGCAAGACTTCTAATGGCACAGACCCTTCAAGAATGGATGTTTGGGGGCATCCCACCAGGAAAAGAACCACAACCAGCACTGAGGTGCTTGCTGAGGGTAAAGGAAATATGGAATGGGTAGTAGAAGAGGGTAGTTATAAATACCAGCTACAACCACTTGACCAATTTCAGAACTGACGGCTGTATTATTATGAGTATTTATTCCTTATTTTATTGTGAGAATGTTTGTGTATTTTTTCTTCCCTCTCTTATCCCCTTGTCATCTAACATAAAATGTATCAATAAAAATTAAGTTTAGGGGCTTCCCTGGTGGCGCAGTGGTTGAGAGTCCACCTGCCGATGCAGAGGACGCGGTTTCGTGCCCCGGTCCGGGAAGATCCCACATGCCGCGGAGCAGCTGGGCCCGTGAGCCATGGCCGCTGAGCCTGCATGTCCAGAGCCTGTGCTCCGCAACGGGAGAGGCCACAACAGTGAGAGGCCCGCGTACCGCAAAAAAAAAAAAAAAAAAAATTAAGTTTACATTATAGAAGTTATAGGATTATCAAGGAGAGGAGTGAACATCATCCAAAGACTTTGCCTCCTCTTCTGGGGAAAGGGCTAGCACATTTTCAATTGTACACAGGATAATTGTATCATGTTAGGTGGAAGTATGGCTTTGTTATTGTCTTTATTTGGAGATCAAGTATGGTTTAGGAGATGTGTACTGGTGCCAGGTTGACCAGATGTGGTCTGTGAGGATCAGTTTTATGTGTCAAGTTGGCTAGGCTCTAGTACCTAGATATTCAATCAAACACTAGCCTAGGTGTTGCTGTGAAAGTATTTTGTAAATGTGATAGCATCTACAATCAGTTAACTTTGTATAAAGGAAATTTCCTGGATAATCTGGGTGGACCTGATCCAACCAATTGAAAGGCCTGAGGTTTCCCTCAAGAAATTCCACCTGTGTACTGCAGCGTCAGCACCTGCCTAAGAGTTTGCAGCCTGACCTTCCTCATGGCATGCACTACAGATTCCAGACTTGCCTAACTGGGCCCTACAGTTACAAAAGCCAATTCCTCGCAACAAATATAGATTGATAGATAGATAGATACAGATAGATATAATAGATAAATTGACTGATAGATAAGTGAAAGATAGAGGATGGATGGATAGATATCCACAGCTTGCATCTCTCTATCTCTGTGGTGGAACTGACTGCCACAAAAACCACCTAAGAAAATCTTGCATCCCTTGAGAGTCAGAGCTTGTTTTTGATCCAAAAGGGATCAGTCAACATATTCATCAGACATGCCCCCCAAAACTCCTGGGCAAATTCCAGGAGTTCAAAGGATTATTCTAATGGAGGAATCAATTGGGCAGGTCAGGGCGACACTCCTAGAATAGTGTTCTGTCTTTCAGGGCATGCCTTCGGATATGTTAGTCCTTTCATATTTATTAAACTATCTGTAACGCAGTGGAATGCTACACGGCCACTTAAAAATATGCTCTTTATAGGGCTTCCCTGGTGGCGCAGTGGTTAAGAATCCACCTGCCAATGCAGGGGACACGGGTTCGAGCCCTGGTCCAGGAATATCCCACATGCCACGGAGCAACTAAGCCCGTGCGCCACAACTACTGAGCCTGCGCTCCAGAGCCCGCGAGCCACGACTACTAAGCCCGCGTGCCACACGTACTGAAGCCCACGCGCATAGAGCCCGAGCTCCGCAACAAGAGAAGCCACCGCAATGAGAGGCCCGTGCACCACAACAAGGAGTGGCCCCCACTCGCTGCAACTAGGGAAAGCCGCACGTATCAGCGAAGACCCAATGCAGCCAAAAATAAATAAATAAATTAATTTAAAAAATATGCTCTTTATCAACTGCCCCTGAAAGGGGATACAAAATCGCATAATATTAATTGCTTCTAAGGAGGGGAGCCCCTGGGCTCTGGGACAGAAGTGGGAGGGAGGATTTTCACTGTTTGTACTTCTGGAATGTTGGATTATGTGAGTCTATCATCTAAATTAGGGATTGGCAAACTGTAATCCACAGGCCAAATCTAACCCACTGTCTGTTTAAAGTTTTACTGGAACACATTTATGCTTATTTGTTTACATACTGGCTATGGCTGCTTTCAAGCTGCAATGGCAGAGTTCAGTAATTGGAACAACTACATACACAACGTACACAATGTCATATGGCCCACAAAGCCTAAAATACTTACTATCAGACCCTTTACAGAAAAAATTTTCCAATATCAATCTAGATTTTTTTTAATAGAAAAGTAAACTGACATTAAAAAAAAAAATGACCCAAGAGAATTGAAAACATCTGTCCACACAAAAACTTACACATTGGGCTTCCCTGGTGGCGCAGTGGTTGAGAGTCCGCCTGTTGATGCAGGGGACACGGGTTCGGGCCCCGGTCCAGGAGGATCCCACATGCCACGGAGCGGCTGGGCCCGTGGGCCATGGCCGCTGAGCCTGCACGTCTGGAGCCTGTGCTCCGCAACGGGAAAGGCCACAACAGTGAGAGGCCTGCGTACCGCAAAAAAAAAAAACAAAAAACTTACACAGTAATGTTCACAGCAGCACGAGTCACAATAGGCAAAAAGTGGAACCAACCCAAAAGTCACTCAACTGATACATAAACAAAATGACAAATATGATATATCCACACAGTGGAACATTACCTGGCCAGAAGAAGGAATGAAGTGCTGATAAATGTTACAACACAGATGGACCTGGAAAACGTTATGCTAAGTGAGAGAAGCCAGACACAAAAGGCCATATATTGTATGATTCCATTTATATGAAATGTCCAGACTAGGCAAATTCACAGTGATAGAAAATACATTAGTGGTTTACAGGGGCTAGAGAGAAGAATGAGGAGTGACTGCAAATGGGTGCAAGGTTTCTTTGAGGAGTGGTGACTATGTTCTGGAATTAGATAGTGGTGATGTTTGCACAACTGTTTGAATATACTAAGAACCACTGGATTGTACACCATCACCAAGCACAGGGCATTTCAGAGTTCAGTAGGGGGCTTAGCACCGAGTGATAAGTTAGTCCCGTCTACCACCTCAGGATCAGACCAGCCAGGGAGGTAGGGGACCAAGTTCTACATCCCAATTATCCCAAACATCCATGAGATCTTAGGTAAGTTTGTTTCCCTGTCCGGTTCTTAATTTCCTTCTCTATAATATGATACAATTGGACAATGCAGGAGAAGGCCAGTACAATGAGACATGAGGGGAGATTCAGGGGGGCCTGACTTCCCAGAGTCCTTTATTCTTTCCCCAAGATTTATCATCACTGACCCTAATAACCAGCATCTTCATCATCATCGTCACGTTCCCATTTCAAAGCACGTTCACATACATGATGCCATTTGATCCTCATAACCACCCTTTAGGGTAGATAGGTATTATCCCCATTTTACAGATGAAGAAATTAAACCTCAGAGTCAAATGACTTGCCCAAGTTCATACAGTGGTTAAGTGTAGGAGCTGGGACTCAACTCCAATTCTGTCCACACCACCACACTGTTTTTGCATGCTTGGCCTCTCTCTAAAGCCCAAGACAGCCATGTCCAGCAGCCTCACTACAAACACATCTTTGTTTGGACAAAGCAAGGGAGGAGAGGCACAAGGACTTGGGTCCTCCTTGACCTTTTCTTATGAACCCTTCTACACTGGTACAGCAGCCGTCTGTGCGTAGGAGCATGCATGTACACTGGTGTGGACACCAAGCTCATGGTGTCACAAAGATATACATACCGGTACCCATGACCTCAACAGATGAGAGGTCACTCCTTGTTACCAGAGTGGTGGGGAGGCTATGCCTTTAGTTCAGGGGAGTCCTGAGCCAGAACTCCGGGAGTCTGTTCTCTCCTAAATCCAGAAGGCTCATTACCCCTTTCATGAAGCTTCAAGAAGGAAGGGGCACTTCCTCAATGCTTAGTAGACAAGAGTAGTGAGGAGAAGAGAAGGCCTGGGAATTACCCTCATTGCCTTTGCTGAAGCAGAGCCCAGGAAA
Source organism: Hyperoodon ampullatus (assembly GCF_949752795.1). Lineage (NCBI taxonomy): Eukaryota > Metazoa > Chordata > Mammalia > Artiodactyla > Ziphiidae > Hyperoodon > Hyperoodon ampullatus. The sequence goes on from NC_136932.1 coordinate 55,689,112, forward strand.
GGGAACGTCAGTGAACAGGGCACTGACACTCCCAAGCTCAGAGAGCTGGGCCTAAATCTCAAGGAGTATCAGTGAGACCACTGCTGTCAAACCCAGGTCAGCCCTTATAAGTCACAGTGCCTGGGCACTAGTAACGCTACCAGCTATGTGTGCTTTGGCAAGTCAACCACCCTCTCTGATTCAGTTTGCTATCCAAAAACATGGCTAATGACTGCCTGGGGTCTAGCCCAGAGGGGTGCTTGGAGGTTTCAGGGACATAAACGGAAATGTTTTAAAAATAAAATGTACTTGGGCTTCCCTGGTGGCGCAGTGGTTGAGAGTCCACCTGCCAATGCAGGGGACACGGGTTCGTGCCCCGGTCCGGGAAGATCCCACGTGCCGCGGAGCGGCTGGGCCCGTGAGCCATGGCCGCTGAGCCTGCGTGTCTGGAGCCTGTGCTCCGCAAGGGGAGAGGCCACAGCGGTGAGAGGCCCGCGTACCGCAAAAAAATAAATAAATAAATAAATAAATAAATAAAATGTACTTTATGAACACACTCTTTCATTCTCCCATAGCTGATAAGGAAGAACGGCTGAGGCATGAACACACTTGGAGAATGACCCACTGACGCCTCTCCAGGGCTTGGCCAGCAAGGGGGAGTCAAGCCAAAAGCAAAAGTATCTTCAGGAAAAGCCGAGTTGCCCATGCTTGCTTGCACTCTTTTTTCATTTGGCCAGTCAACATTTATCAAGCATTCCCGGCAGCACAGATGCTGTTCTGGGGGCTTGAAGATAAAGCAGTGAAGAAAAGAGAAAACGGCTCTGCTCGCAAGCTTATGTTCTACTTGTGAAAGATCAATAAGTAAACGAGTGTCAAGCTCTGGCAGGTGCTATGCTGAACTAAACTGGGTAAGGTTAACAGTGATGGGGGAGTGGTACTCTTTTCTGTAGGATGTCAGCAGGCCCCTCTGATAAGAGGATGCTTGAGGAAAGACCTGAAGGAAGTAAGGGGATAGTTTAGGAGACAGCCACACCTTCTGTCTAGGCTAGAGGACACTAGAGCTCTGGGGAGAGACAGCCACGTTGTCCACAGCAACAGAGAATTTCCTACCAGGCTGGTTTGGTTTGCCCCTCTTAGATTCATTCTCCTGCTATGTTCCCTGGGGGGAAGGGGGTTGACCCCTACAGACTGCATCCCGGGGTCAGCCTTGTCCTCTGCCTGACTTTTGTTAGGTTCAGCCAAAAGGAGGTCCCCAGAAGACTGGAGAACAGGATGAAAGAGGTGGGATACTGAAGCTCCTGCTTCCTCTGCGTGGCCACAGTTCCGACAGTGGCTGCATTCCTCTTTGCCACAGTTCCCATCTGCCTTCCACAGCCCCTTCTGTAGTCGATCCTCCCGTGTTGCCCCTCCTGGGCCCCATGGGGTGGGGGCTCATCAGGAAGCCTTGCAGGATTAACCTTCTAGATGAGCACCATGTACCTACCTGTGCAGGAGTGTGCTGTCCACAGATGCTACCTGGACTGCCTCTCCCATCAGGACAGGATGAGTTTGGACCCTAGAGGCACCCATCGCAGAGAAAATGTGGACCGTGGCCTCCTCTCCTCCTCCAAAGCTCCAGCTCTGTCAAATCATTCATACCAGCAAAGGTGGGAACAGAAGTGGAGGTTCTAGAGCCCCTCGTCTTACTCCCTTAGGACCTCACTGCCCTGGAGGTTTTTCTCCCCAGGATCCAGCCCACCAACTTTCAACTATGTGGAGGAGCCGGATCCACCTACCTCCAACACCAATAGCTCATTGCCCCGTTTACCTCCTTGATAGTATTTATCACTACTGACTTTTTAATGTGTACGTCTGCTCTGTCCACTACAATGTACGTGCCGTGAAAGAACAGAGCTTCCTCTCCTGTTCTCCTATGTGAACAGCATCCTTGGCCCAAGTATAAAGCTCAGAAACATCTTTCAGTGACTAACTGACAACAGAAATGAGTACAAAGCACCTCGGCTCCCAGACACCCTCCACAAGAACTGTAGCCACAAGCCCAGACACCAGTGGATAGGGTCACAGGGGTGGGCAGATACTCTCAGAAGCGTCTTGGTACTGCTGACTTCTCCAGGTGCGTGTGGGCAGGAGCCCCAAGTGGGACAACCAGGATAACCCAAGAGTCAGAGAACCACTCAGGTTCCACCTTTCTGAAGACCCTCAGCTTCTCCGTTCCTGAGTGGCTAGAGCTGATAGAAAGTCTCCAGGTCTCAGCATCTATTATATGGAAGACTCAAAATGCGGCTCACCAGACCACCTCCACCAATGACCCAAGAAATCTTGCGGGTGAGTGCTGCTGGTTATTTTCCTCCACTTAAGGGGCCCAAGCCTAGGCCCTCTAAGACCTGGTTCAGTATCTCTTTGGACCCCATTCTACTCCACCCTAGATACCCACCCCACCCATGTGTGGCACCACCACCACCAGGCCATCCCCTTTACCCCCAAAGAAACCCAAACAGCTCAGAAGTGCATCAATCGATCTTTAATGTCCAAAAGAGGCGTGGATGCAGAGCACAGGAGATGTGGCGGGGTCTCAGCCCCTGCTCCAGAAATGAGGGAGAGATGAACACAAACCAGACATTTCCAACTGGCCACACAAGTCTGGGAGGGCAGGGGGAAACAGATCTGGACACTCATAAAAAAACAAACCTGAACTCAACACCGAAGGGTTTTATACAGGGAACTCACTCACCATCCCGGTCCCCACTCTCCCTTGTCAACATCAAAAAGAAAGCTCAGCACACACTAAAGGCTTGAGAAGGGGGCATTCTCCTGCCTCCCCACCAACCTCTAGGATGAACTTGGAAAAAAAAAAAAAGAGAGAATGAGCTGGATCCCAAACCCCCTCCACAGCATCAACCCTACACATGAGAGTTTTTAATGCGATCTACAAGAATCAACAGCTCAATCAGTAATGACTCCCCCCACCCCATCCCCCACCCCATCACTGTTTGATCCACAGACAAGATTTCCCGAGCACTCCCCTTGGAATCTCCTCCCACTAGCGGTCCTGTTCCATCCCCTGACTCCTGGCTTCACCACTGCAAGACTGACCTCCAAAGTTCCCCCAAAGCCCCTCAACAGCCCTTTATCACACTTCCACCCCGGCCTCCCACAAGAGGCTGCCACCATGCACAAAGTCACTTTCCCTCTCCACTGAGACCCAGCTCCAGGACGGATGGTAGCATGACCACCTCATCCTGGACTATCCTCCTAAAGCCCTCCTGGGAGCAGACAGCCACAGGGCAAGCAGTGTCAAGGCCAGATGGCTGGCGGGGGGCAGGGTGATACCCGTCTTCACCCCCAAAACAGAGGCCCCCAGAGGTTTTTAACATAAAGGCCCACTTGTCTACCCACAGGCCTTAGAGATCCCCCAGTCCTGCCCCTCCCTCCCCTCTGCCCCAAACCAAGATATACACACACTCACACACATATACAGAGGAAAATCAAGGGACACACTGATTGGGTTTGATTGCTAAGACCTAACTAAGAACTAGTCACCAGAAATTCCCTTGCCAGCCAACTACCAGGGGCTGCTCTAAGAGAACTCTGGAGGAATGAGAAAACAGAGAGCTAAGCAGGGAGCAGACAGGAGGAGAGAAGAATGAAAAGAAAAAAAAATCAAGCTAATCCCACCCTCAACATCCTCCTAGCATGAGCTCTGGCAGGAAGAATAAAAGAATAAAAGACACAGCCCTCACTCGGAAACTCTTCTGACAAAGACAGCAAGATAGGTCTGCTCCCCACACCCACACACCACAGACAAACACGTCTCAGGGCCCCTTAAAGAACCCAGCCCCTGCCCCACCCTCTGCCCCAAGGCGTGGAATCACAGTTCAGTGGAATATTCTCCCCGGTACTAGATCCATCTCCCTACCCTCCTTCCTATCCCTCTCTCCTTGTCAATCCTAACACTGTCCCCCCTGCAGCCTCCCTGGCCCTCCCAAAGCAGCATCCACCAGCAGGAAGAGGCAGCCGCACAGTTTTAGTTCCACCTCCAGAAACCTATTTCCTTTCCCCAGCCCTCCTAGTCCTACAGGCTTTGTTGAGGGCTTTTTATTTGTATAGGGAGAGAAAGAGAAAAGAGAGGGGTGGGAGAGATTTCCTAGTGCAATACGACCAAAAAAAAAAAAATTTAAGTCTTGAAAAATAAACATAAAGCAGCCTTCTTCCCCAGGCAACTAAACAGAAAGAAGTTTGGTTTTGTTTACTGCGACATACACATGAAATCGAGTATACAGTCCATGCAGTAGCACAGCCATTGGAGAGGACATCCTGATGCTGGCCCCAGTGCAAAACAGTCCCAGCAAGGCCGCCTGCCTGCCATCACTGCCGCCGCCACTGACACCTTCACTGCGGCCACCTAGCCTGACTTGAAGAGGAGGATTGCAACTTGACCCAAGTAAAAATAGATGAAGTGCTTTGTCTCGTGTGTAACGTAGCTGCCAAAATTTCGGCCCACAATACAATGCCAGGTAGGGTTATATTTCTTGTCAAATTCCTGAAAGAAGAATAAAAAAGAGAAAAAAGGTGATTAGGACAGCTGGAGGATGAGAAATCAGAATGAGAGTCTGATTAGTTTAGCTGCCACCCCCACCCCACCCCCAGTCCACGGCCTCGGTTCTCTGAGCCTCAGGAGCTCAGGTTCTAAGGTTGGCTAGGACACTCCTTCATTAATAATGTAACACCACAAAGGCTCCACTATTTCTCTCTAGCACTTTACACCCCGATCATCTCTCGTTCCTCTAGCTACCCTGCTTTTCAAAAGCCCACCCCGCAATCCTTCAGCAAGGGAATCAGAAAAGCCAGTGGAATAAAGGACCACTCCAGTGTCACACAGCATTGAGTGAAAGAGGAGCAAGCCTCCCTGACTTGCCACTTGCCACCTCTCACATTACTAAACCAGCACTTCCAAATGCCCAAAACCAAGACACTAAAGCAAGATGGGGAACAAAAGTACCAGGAGTACTTGCAGGAGTACCAGGAAGCAATTCTGTGTAAGCCAACATTAAAGACACTCCCGTGTGCCAGGTACTATGTGGGCTGTAAACACCAGAGAAAGGACCTCAACCATGAGATCAAGGCAACTCCCTCACTTCTCTCAGGGGTAGTACAAGTTCAGCATCAAAGCCAGCAAGGAAATCCTCACGACCTTATCAGACAGACCTTCCCACTCTGTGGACCCAGCAGGAAACAGATGGCTCAGTTCTAGCTGCATCCTGCCATGGCTGTGAAAGGACAGCGGCCCTCCACCATGGGCCCAGCAATGCTGCCAACCTTGGGGCTCTGGCCCCTAGGGGCTCCACCTGCAACTTGTTTAGCCCCCATACCACGTAACTCCAAAAGGTATTAGGAAACGGTGGAAAGGGCATGGGTCACCACACTCAGCTTTATTCCTGACGGAAGACCCTGTGTCACATAGGAGAGCCATAGTTGCTTCCCCATTTCCCCCATCAGCAAAACGAGAAAGCGATTCTTCTGGCCCTAGGAGTCCATGATTCTACATTTTCTCCCTGAATAGAACAGAAAAACCATCACTCAACAAGGAACCAGCACGCCTAGCAGCCTTGCCAGCTCTGCACAGCCTGGCTACACACAGAGAAAGAAAAAGTCTCTCAGGACCCCAGTTTCCTCTTCTCATACCACCTATATAGACAGGAAAGAGTTCTGTAAAACTCAAGGACACTCTACCACCTGTATGGACCAGAATGCCATGGCTCTATGCCATGGCTCTTAGGCATCCTTGGGATACCAGAGTTAAGAATATCAAAGACTGGGACTATGCCACCAACGGACATGGATCCTGACTGGGTATCAGGGACCCTGGCTACCATCTTTCACCTCTAGCTCAGCAGCTTCCTCACTATATATATGTAAACTATATCCATTCATCCAGGAATTCTTCAGGGACTAAACCTATTGCCCCAATAATGCTCATCTATTAAAAAAAAAAAAAAATATATATATATATATATATATATATATATTCAAGCCCACCCTTTCCTCAAGAAGGTAGGGAGAAGGGGACGATTTAGTATGTGAGTCACTTTTTTTTTGGCCGCACAGCTCGGCTTGTGGGATGTTAGTTCCCTGACCAGGGACTGAACCCGGGCCATGGCAGTGAAAGCACCGAGGTCTTAACCACTGGATGGCCAGGGAACTCCCCACCTGAGTCCTTTTAAAGAAAAGGACACCTCCTACATAATGAGAATCACTTATAGGGCTATCCCACTTTAAATGATGCAGCTCCCTGAAAATTTGTATATGATCTTATGTTATCCAGTCAAACATCCTTGATCTTCATTTTGAATAGTTCTGAATTGGGACAGTTATATTTAATCCTGAAGCTTCACTCCCCATTGCTTTTGCAGTCACATAACTATCTGTAAACGTACACACAACCCCAGCAGAGTTCCCATTAAGAACTCTTAAGGTAAATGCTTTAATAAATAAGAACCATCCCCTAACTTATCTCCTTTGCAAGTTCGTAGGTTTCTGTTTGCATGGAATGTACCTACTTTCCTAGGCCTCCTCCAGCCCTCCCTGGGGCATAGCTCAGCTGTCCACCCCTCCCCCGACCACCAAGCACAGCTCTCCCAGCTCGCACACCTTCTTGATATAGGCAGCGATGTCCTTCTCTATGTTGTACTTCTCCATAGCCTGCGTCGCGCAGTCAACGGCATCTTGTTGCATGTCCTCAGACATGTCTGCGTTCTTGATCACTGCCTTCCGGTCAGACATCGTGACACTGCAGAAGAAGCAGAGAGGTGAGGCTGCAATCCCATGCTCTGGGCAGTGAACACTAACAGCTGGGCGTGGGGCTGGGAGCGGAGAGCACAGAAGATGAGGGCAAGAGAAAACAGAGATACGAGGCATTAGAAAAGGGAGCTCCTGGGCTTCCCTGGTGGCGCAGTGGTTGAGAGTCCGCCTGCCGATGCAGGGGACGCGGGTTCGTGCCCCGGTCTGGGAAGATCCCACATGCCGCGGAGGGCCTGGGCCCGTGAGCCATGGCCGCTGAGCCTGCGCGTCCGGAGCCTGTGCTCCGCAACGGGAGAGGCCACAACGGTGAGAGGCCCGCGTACCGCAAAAAAAAAAAAAAAAAAAAAAAAAAAAAAAAAAGCCACAACAGTGAGAGGCCCACATACCGCAAAAAAAAAAAAGAAAAAGAAAAGGGAGCTCCTAAGATTTTAGCAGACACGTGGTTGCCAAGTCTGGGAAACACAAGGTAAATAATTTAAAAAACATAATAAGCCATCAGTTGTTATCACATGTAAAATGAGGCTTTTCCAACTCTAAATTTATCTATTTCCAATATTTTGAATAGCACCAATAGCCAAGATATTACAATATACCATCTACCAGCTGTGTCCTTGGGCAAGTTGCTTAAACTTTGTGCTCTCATTCATCATCTTAAAATGCGGACTTGAGTTAACCTCAGGGTAAGCCTGGTGGTATAACACCTGAACATAGTAAGTCCTTGATTTAATGACCATTATTATATCGTTGGTATCTAAGTGGAAAGATGAATTAGGCCTGACTTCTGGTCCGTGGACAAGTTACTTAGCCTTTCTGCATTTGATTACCTCTATTTTCGCAATGAGGATATCTCTCTATCAAGAGCTGTTGTAAGGATTAATTACGGTTCTATGAGAACACTGCAAACAAGTACAGTCTATACAGTGGTCTCACCCGTTAGCCAGATTCAGCCCACCACCTGCTTTTGTAAACAGTTTCATAGGAGCACACTCCAATGGCAGAGTTGAACAGTTGTAAGAAACTGTATGGCCTGTAAAGCCTAAAATATTTACTATCTGGTCCTTCACAGAAAAAGACTGCCAAGCCCTAGGCTACCAATGCCCAGTGGTGACAGAGACAACAAAAGGTAAAGAATTATTATTTTAATAGCACTCTTTCATATCCATGCTATCTAAGACACTGCATTCATCCTATAGCAACCAGAGTTCCTGAGCTCACCTTGCATGGTCCCCTCCTAGGAGGACAGGAATTCCAAGAGGGCTGGCCTCGGCCTGCCTAGCAGTCTATGGCATGTGAGGTGCTTTGCAGGGAAAGAGATGAGCTGCACAATCCTATCCTCTGGCCTTGACCACAGTCCCATCACAGAGGGCAGCAGCAATCCACCCCCCACCCCGTGTGCTGCTCCCCCAAAGCGCCACTCTGTGGCCTGCCCAGTGGATAGAAGATGTTGTCGTTGCAGCCCCGTCCGACACAAAGCTACACCGGGACCTGACTGCTCAAGGAGAGATCCCCGGTATCATTCCAGGCCACCCTGATCGGAGTCCACACTAGCCTGTGGGCTGAAAAGGGAAGCAAACTTCATGACTACTTCTTCAGCCTTCGCTAGATGCAAAGAATGCGTGCGTGCCAGCTGCTGGCCAGGCAACCCTTTACTGCATCCGGGGCACCTCTGTCCACACTGGCAAATTAAGCAGGGCTGGTTCCACTCCTGCAAAGGCTGGCAGAGCAAAGGGTTAGTGCCCCAGCACCCTCTGCGCCCACACGCCCGAGAGGGAAAGTCAGAGCCTCAAGAGGCGTCTGTGAGCACCAGCTGGGGCTGAGGAAAAGGTCAGCAGACCCCTGTTCAAGGCCCAGCTGTCTATGTGACCTGGGGCAAACCAACACCTTTTTAAAAAACAATGGCTGAAATCAGATACATGTGGCAACTTCAATGGATTTGCGCTGAAGTACAACAGCGGCAGCACAGGGAAGAAAACTAGTGTCACCTGGTGGCCTATCCCAGGTTACCGCTCAGAAGGGGGCACTGTTTACAAATCCAAGGGTGGGGTGGGGCCTGATTCAAGCCTGAAATCAGCACCCGTTTTCCCAGCAAGCTCACCTGGCCCCACTGCCTCATTCCCGAAGTCCAAAGAAACAACTTTGTCACAGTCATTAAAACCACCTTACCCTCCAGGAGAGCCTGCAGTTACATAACGTTGCTCTTGTGACTACAATGCCACGATTCTTCACCCCCGACCCCCCAGGCGTCCGAGAGGTGAGGCCTAGCCCCAGGCGCCCCTGTCCAAGGTGCCAATGAGAAAAGGAAAGGGAGGGGCCAACGTAGCCCCTCCCCCCCGGGGAAGGGAAAAAAAAAAAAAGAAAAAAGAAAAAGGCGAGGGACCTGGGCCTCCAGATTGAAGGATGACCACAGGGCCCCAGGCCAGCTGCCTCAGTCACGAGCCAGGGGCTCCTCTGAAAAGCCAAGAGGGCACTCCAGGACAGCTCACTCTCCTCTATCCCCGGCCCTGCAACAAAAAGACCAAGCCTCCGAACGACACGACCCGCCCTCCCCAGCCCCCAACACGCACAAACGCTTGTATTTCCTCCCTTCGGATCCCCAAGGGGCCGTCTCCCTCCACCACCCCGTCCGTCCTCCAGTGGCTGCGATCCCGAAGGCCGGCACCTGGGCCAGGAGAAAGCCTCCTCCCCCCGCACCTCCGCCCGGCCGGCCTCCCTCCCCCGTCCGGCCTAGAGCAGCGCCGTAGTGACTGGGCGTCCTCGCTGCAGGAAGGACGCCCCAGAGGGTGGCGACCGCGGGACGAACCGCGTCACGCCCGAGCCCGCTCCGCGGCTCTCCCTCGGCCCAGACAGCAAGGGCCTCCGAGCACGCAGAGAGATTCCGGGGGGTCGGGAGGCCTCACCGCTGCAGCCGGGGGCCCCGGGGTCGGGAGGGCACAGGGTGGCGCAGCCCTGGGCAGGAGAAGCGCCGGGGGCGTCACGCCGAGGCCAGCACTGCTCCGGGCCTCGGGGCCGGACCCCCCGCGTCGGGCCGCCGCCCCGGGGCAGCCTCCACCCACCGCTCACCTTTACGGAGGCGAGTCCGCGCGGGGTCCCGGGGGAGCAGGGATGGCCTGAGGCAGAGCGCGGGCAGGGCGGTGTCCCCTCGGCTCCTCTGGCAGCCGCCGCAGCCGCCGCCGCGGTCTCCGGCTCCCGCAGGCCCGGGCCGAGCACTCGCGCCGCCGCCCTCCGCCCTCCGCCCTCGAGCTTCTCCCGCCGCCCGCGCTCCGCCTCGCGCCCGCCGGCCCGCCTGCTCGCCAGCTAGCCGGCTCCGCGATGGCACCTCACAGCTGTGCTCCGCTCTGCCTCGAGCTCGGCGCACGCACGACCCCCCGCTGAAATAGCGCCCCGCCCCGCCCCCCCCGCCGCGCGCGCCGCCGTCCGCGCTCCCCATTGGCTGGGCCCGTTCGGCCCCGCACTGCGGGCTTCTCCCCGCGCCGCTCTCGCCCCACATCTTGTTTCCTCCCACAATGCCTCGGGGCGGAGGGAGGGGGCGGGGAGGGGGAGCTGGAAAAGGTTGGGGGAGGGAGACGTGGCCTTCAGACGAGAAAAAAGAAGTATACAGACCCCACTATCCAGGGCTGGAGAGGCCAGGCCTAACGAGGAGTAAAGAGGCCGGGCTCAATGAGAGAGAAAAAGAGGGAGGGGCGTAAAGACCCTAGTTCGAAGAAGAATAAAGGAAGAGAGTGGGATGGAGAGTTCAGACCCTGGGAGTCCATGGGGAAGGGGTAGCGATCCTGACCTTAGGACGAGGAAGGGGAAGGAGGTGACGTCATCGGTTTTAGAGGAAAAGACAGGACCCCTTCCGTCCCCCCAGAACTGTGGGAAGGAGAGGACAGCCAGCCCTATGGAGAGGTAAACAGCCGCAGGCCCGCCCCCCTACTCACTTTCTGGGAAGGCCCCTTCCCCTTCCTGCTCTGCCTTTGTTCCGGAGTCTCAAGGCCACAGGACCTAAACGCCCAGCTGGGGCCCCAGGTGCTGTTTCCCTTCAAGAGCAATGGAGGCAAACCCTAAGCACGATTGTGAGAGGGGAGGTTTGTCTTTGACACACAGGCCCCTGGAAGAGAGATGAGAGTAAGCCATTTCCAGTCAGTCTACCCGTCTGGTTAGACAGGACTAGAGGGGGAGTGACTAGAATCCCCTAGAGGTACAAACCAGAGCATGTCTGTACAGCCAGGAGCCTTAAAACTCACCCCATCCATATTCCTCACCTTATAAAGGAGAGAAACAAGGAACAGAGAGGGGGGAGCCCTTGCCAGACCACCACAGGTCAGGCCTGGACCTGGCTTCTAGGCTGAAGAGTGGTGCTTCTAGGCAGCAGTCCCCCTGGGGTTTGTGGGTGTGTGTGTGTAAGTGCCTGTGCACACTGGGGGAGTGCCTGCCGTCCATGCCACACCACCCACCTCCTAAGGAGAACGGGAAGCAGCTGCTCTTTTCTTTCCAAAGGAAGTGTCTACCTAAAGGCGTGGTGAGGGTCTTTATGGGAAGCCAAGCATTTGGGCCACACAGTAAGGATTAAGAAGCTTCCGTTCATCCTATCACCCTAACCCTAACCCTTCATTGCCCCAAACCATGGTCAGGAAGTCAGGCTTGTTCTGGCCCTGACCTGCTCTGATTTGGAGCATCATAATTTAGTGTTCGTTATAAGTCAGGGGAAACCTAGAAAATCATCCCTTCTCACTTACGCTTTCCCAACCTGCTCTATCATCTTCAACCTCAATGGGGAGATTTGAAAGAAAGAGGCAAGCCCTGTGGTATCCCCTCACACCAAGGGTATTCTGATGTCAGCTTCAGTGTGAATGAATGGGGGGCGGGGCACGTGTGGGGAGGAGGAAACCACCTCTTAGAGAATTTCAGTAACTTGCCCAAAATTCCCCAGCTTGTCAGCAGCAGTATTTAATTCCCACTGCCTACACTTTTAGCCTTTCCACTATCCTCCTGACAGAAAAAAGATAAAACTGTAAACTAGGTGTTGGGTGTCCTATCTAAATTATACCAGCATTTTCTAAGGTTATCTGACTCCAAAGACCTTTTTTATCCAAACATTTATTAACATCTCCAGGAGCTGCTATTCCACAGGACACAGTTTGGGAAACTTGTGCTATGCTAATTACTACTATTTATGTAAGCTGCTTACTGTTTAGGATAATTACTATGCAACATAGTAACTGTTGTAATTAATATGTCTACTTAACTTGGTGGACATTTCTATTTGATGCCACTACATGTCCATGATTGTCCAGTTTTCTGTTGCCCCGATAGCAGAGCCATGTCTTCAGATTTAAAAATCAGATGGGACTTTTGTTTTTGTCTCATCTGTGAGCCCCTTACACACTGGCTACTTCTTTAACTTAAGGGTTCCCCCAGGGCACTGTGGTCAGCTTAAGTAGTTTATACCATGACCTGAGCCTTGATGACCTGTCTAAATTCCAGACCTCCACTGTGGGTGTCCCACAGGCTCTTTGGACTCTTCACATACACATATATACTGCCTGGTCATTAAGAGCATTGGCCCGGGAGCCAGAATGCCTGGATTTTAACCTCTTTCCACCACTCAACCAGCTGTGCAGATCTGGCCAACCTGTTCAACATCTCAAAATTTCATTTTCCTCATCTATAAATTGAGACTAATAATATCTACTTTATAGAGTTATGAGAAAAATGCACAAAAAAACTCTTGGCACAATGTGTGGTCCATATAAGTGATTAATAAATGTTAGCTATCATCAACATCTCTCTTCCAGATTTATTTCCCTTTCCTGCATTTTTTTTAATGCATTGGTTTTTTTTTTTTTTTAATTTAATTAATTTATTTATTTTGGCTGCATTGGGTCTTTCTCTGGCTGCATGGGCTTTCTCTAGCTGCAATGAGCGGGGCCTACTCTTCATTGCTGTGCACAGGCAGGCTTCTTACTGCGGTGGCTTCTCTTGTTGCGGAGCACAGGCTCTAGGTGCACGGGCTTCAGTAGTTGTGGCACGCAGGCTCGGTATCTGTGGCTCACGGGCTTTAGAGCACAGGCTCAGTAGTTGTGGCACACGGGCTCAGCTGCACCGCGGCATGTGGGATCTTCCTGGACCAGGGCTCGAACCCGTGTCCCCTGCATTGGCAGGCGGATTCTTAACCACTGCGCCACCAGGGAAGCCCCACTTTCCTGCATTTCTTACCTCAGTTCCTCGCCCCATTATCCATCCAGGTACCAAGTCAGAAACCTGCGGTCCCCTCTGGATTTGTGTCTCTCCCTTTCCTACCACATTTCTATCAACACTCACCTCCTGGCCGTGTCTCCAGTCCATGCCCCTTTCATAAGGAGTGCCTCATTCTCATTGTGAATACCTTGCATCTAGTACTCATCATCACTTCCAGTAGGCTTCCTGCCCCCATTCTTAACTCCTCCTCCCCAAATCCACACTGCAGTGATCTATCTAAAATACAAATCTCCCAGGCACTTCCCTCTTCCCTGCTCTGAAAAAAGACCCATGCTCTTTTCCATAACTTACTTGCCCTCCCAGCCACACACACCCCAGCCTCTCTGCCTTATCTCCCCACACTTCCCATCTCCCTCTTCAGGCTCTAGTAACACCATCAGCTGTTGCCTGTGGTTTCCCCCCAGGACCCAGATTCCACACCTTTGTTTATGTGGTTCTCTTGCCTGTGAGGCTTGTGGCTTTCTTTCCTGGCTCTTTGTCCTCTAGGAAGCCTTCCCTGAATCCCAGGTGGGAAGCATACCCCGCCTCTATGCTTTGGTAACATCCAGGGCTTATCAACCACCCCATTTTATTAAACTTGTTGGTCTTTTGTTTGTCTGTAGTTCCTTGCATACAGGGATCACATCTTACTTATGTGTGGGCTGCAGAACCTGACACAGTTCTTGGAACATGGGAAATTCTCTGTCAGTATTAGTTAAACTGATCATGCCCATTAATGGCTGAAAAATACATTTTGGAAGGACACACTTCATCTCTTCTCCTCCCAAAGAACCTTGTCTGGGCTCTTCTGTCTCTTTCCCTAGAACCAACAATGCACACTATTTACACGGGGCCTTTCCTGCCCAGTGCAAGTTGCTAACTAAGGTAAAACACTGTCAGCCCTGGGGGAAGTCCAGGCCTGATTTCTGAATTGATTTCCTTCTCACACTCTCTGGTTATTTGCCTGATATCCTTACACCTTACAGGTAAAGACTAGCAAGGCTCTCCCACCCCAGCTGACTAGGTCACCTACAGAAGAGAGACCATGGCAGTGACAGAGGTCATTTCACCAAAGCCCTTTTGCTATTGACTTGCTTCAAGAGCTCCAGGAGGATGGAAGAGGGTGGGAACACACACATTGACACACTGCAGTGCAAACCCTGCTATCAGTCCCTTCTGCCACGTCCCCACTGGGAAAACTGAAGGAAGAAACAGTGTGACTAGGACTACTGGAATTTGCTCCAGTTCATTGCTGATTTCTTGGGTGGCCTTGCAAGACATACTTCCCTAGGCAACCATTTACCAAGCCCCAAATAGTGCCCCTCCTCCTCTCCAATCCCCTTAGAGGAGGATTGCCAAGGTCAACCACATGACTGGGAGCTAGTGAGGTGAGCCCTGGACTGGGGGTCAAAGGAGAAGTCTTAAGCCCAATTTGGCTCTAGTCAAGTCACGTCTGTGAGGTCCCTGTCAGCCCCAAAGTCTATGATTCTCTTATTTCAATACCCCATCCCAAAGGGCACATCCCATGTGGATGGGAGAAATTTCTCAGGCTAGGAGCCTCTACCTCAGGCCAACTTTAGATGCCCCTTTTCTGTTCTTTCTCTCTGTCCGTGTGGTCAGAATTCAAAGAGAATTTCTCTACACTCACACCACCCACCGAAGTTGGGAGATAATTCTGTTCATCTTTTACTCCCTCAAGTAACAAAGCAACTTGACATAGTTAAGATTCAATTAATGTTTAGAGCTTCAATTAAAATATTAAAGCAAATGGTCATGGGACTTCCTGGTGGCACAGTGGTTAAGAATCTGCCTGCCAGTGCAGGGGACGTGGGTTCCAGCCCTAGTCCAGGAAGATCCCACATGCCTCAGAGCAACTAAGCCCGTGTGCCACAACTCCTGAGTCTGCGCCCTAGAGCCTGCGAACCACAACTACTGAGCCCACGCACCACAACTACTGAAGCCCGCGCGCCTAGAGCCCATGCTCAGCAACAAGAGAAGCCACCGCAAAGAGAAGCCCACGCACCGCAATGAAGAGTAGCCCCCTCTCAGCGCAACTAGAGAAAGCCTGCGTGCCGCAACGAAGACCCAACCCAGCCAAAATAAATAAATACATAAATTTATAAAACAAATGGTCACCAAGAAGGAGCCAAAGAAAAGATGTTCCAATGGAGCTCGTGGTTTCTAGGTCATGACTCCTTAGGATTTAGGAGTCTTCCTCCTTCGTTGTATGGACAGTTCTGAGGAACCCTGCCCCTGCTGCGGGAGAACCAAGACAATGACGTGGAATGTGTCAGCCCTTGAATATCCAAAAGATGAAGTTAGGTTCTTGGGTGCAAGAAATGCCTGAAGAAGAAAACAGTACCTGAATAGCTCCCCTGACTCCAGGCAGCAGGAACCATGGAACAGTTTCCACAGGGCATCTCAGTGTGGCACATCACTGGCTTTTTCTTTGAGTCACCCAACTCTCAACTCAAATTCCCAAAGAAGGGCATCTGATTGGACAAACTGGGTCATAAGTCCACATTTTGGCCATGGAAATAAAGGGCAACCAGACTGGTAAACCTTCTGAGATGGAGGGGGCGGATAGCTGACAGAAGGAAAATCTACATGCAGTTACAAGAAGCAAGAGAGTGCATACTGGGCAGGCAGAAACCACAGATATCTACCTTGGAGAGCCTCAAGAGTGGGAGCCAATGTTATTTATTTATGAGGGAGATCCTCATCCCCACAGTCATAAAAACACTCTGCTCTCTCACCCTCAGTCCCTTAGGGTGAGGTGGGAAATGATGAGAGGAGCTCTAAAAAATGAGGTCTGCACAACTTTGCCGTCCTTTCAGAGGAAAATTTTGGAGGAAAACCTTGCCTTGTCAGGTATATTGTGATATACTCCAGTTGGCAAAAAAAAAAAAAAAAAAAATTATCTTCCCACTAGGAAATGGAGGCCCACCTTACATTTCAACATAATCGTATATATTTATACACATATATAACTACTTTATTGAGATATTGTTCACATATAAATTTCACCTTTTTAAAGTACACAATTTAGTGGTTTTTAGTATATTCACAGAGCTGTGCAACCATCACCACCATCTACTTTTAGAGCATTTTCACCACCCCCAAAATCAACTCCATACTCATTGTCAGTCATTCTTCCATTTCCCCCCAAACCCCACTCATTTACTTTCTTTCTCTATGTATTTGCCTATTCTGGACATTTCATATATATGGAATCATAAAATATATGGTTATGGTCTTTTGCAACTGTCTTATTGCACTACGTATAATATTTCCAAGATTCATCCATGGTGTAGCATGACTCTGCACTTCACTCCTTTAGATGGCTGGTTAATATTTCATTGTATGAGCATGCCATATTTTGTTTAGCCATTCACCAGCTGGTGAACATTTGGGTTGTTTCCACTTTTTAGCTATTATAGATAATGCCTCTATAAGCATTCACGTACAAGTTTTGTATGGATATATACTTTCAATGCTCTTAGATATACACCTAGGTGTGGAATTGCTGGGATTTATGGTAACTCTATGCTTAACTTTTTGAGGACCGGTCAGACTGTTTTCCAAAGCAGCTGCACCATTCTACATTCCTGTCAGCAGTGCGTGAGGGTTGCGATTTCTCCACGTATTCACCAACACCTGTTATTATCTGTCTTTTTGATCACAGCCAGCCTAGTGTGTGTGAAAGGGTATCTCACTGTGGTTTTCATTTGTATTTCCTTGGTAGCTAATGATGTTGAGCATCTTTTCATGTGTTTATTGGCAATTTGTGTATTTTCTTTTTTTAATATTTATTTTATTTATTTTTTTGGCTGCATCGGGTCTTAGTTGTGGCACACGGGGTCTTTGTTGAGCCGTGCGGGATCTTTCGTTGTGGCGGCTCTTCATTGTGGCATGCGGGCTTCTCTCTAGTTGCGGCGTGTGGGTTTTCTCTCTCTAGTTGTGGCGCACGGGCTCCAGAGCACGTGGGCTCTGTAGTTTGCAGCACATGGGCTCGGTAGTTGTGGCACGCTGGCTTAGTTGCCCTGTGGCATGTGAGCTCTTAGTTCCCTGACCAGGGATCGAACCCACGTCACCTGAATTGGAAGGCGGATTCTTTAACACTGGACCACCAGGGAAGTCCCAATTTGTGCATTTTCTTTGGAGAAATGTCTATTCAGATCTTTTCATTTTTAAAATTAAGTTGTCTTTTTATTATTGAGTTGTAAGAGTTCTTTATATATTCTGGATAACAGACCCTCATCAGAGGAGAGGCATGGTTCAGAAGTATTTTCTTCCACATTATGGATTGTATTTTCACTTTCTTGATAGTGACCTTTGAAGCACTAAAGTTTTCAATTTTGATGAAGACCAATTTGCCTATTTTTCCTTTTGTCCCTTGTGCTTGTGATGTCACATCCAAGAAATCATTGCCTAACCCAAGATCACAAAGACGTGTCCTATGTTTTCTTCTAAGAGTTTTAGCTCTTGCTAAATGATCCATTTTGTGTTAATTTTTGTGTTTGGGTCTGACTTCATTGTTTTGCATGTAGATATCCAATTGTCCTACGTCTTTTGTTAGAAAGACTATTTTTTCATCACTAAATGATCAAAGATAAGTTGACCATAAATAGAAGAGCTTATTTCTGGACTGTCAATTCTTTCCCACTGGGCTATATATCCTTATGCCAGTACCACACTGTCTTCATTACTGTAGCTTAGCAGTAAGTTGTGAAATCTGGAAGTGTGAGTCTTCCAACTTTGTCTTTTTCAAGATTCTTTGTCTAATCAGGGTCCCTTCAATTTCCATATGACTTTTAGGACCAGATTACCAATTTCTGTTAAAAAAAAATCAGCTGGGATTTTGATAGAGATTATGTTGTATCATAGATCAATTTGGGCAGTATTGCTATCTTAACAGTATTAAGTTTTATTAGGTCTTCTTTAGTTTCTTTCAATAATGTGAAATAATTTTCAGTGTACATGTCTCGCACTTCTTTTTGTAAATATATTGTTAAGTATTTCATTCTTTTTGATGTTATTGTAAATTGAATTATTCTCTTAATTTCATGTTCAGGTTGTTCATTGCTAGTGTACAGAAATACAATTGATTTCTGTATATTATATTTTGTATTCTGCAACCTTGCTGATCTCATTCATTAACCCCTAATAGTTTGCGTGTGTGTGTGTGTGTGTGTGTGTGTGTGTGTGTGTGTGTGTATTCTTTAGAATTTTCTATATGCAAGACCATATTATCTATGAATAGAGATAGTATTACTTCTTTCTGTCCAAGCTGAGTGCCTTTTTTTCCCTTTTCTTGCCAATTGTCCTAGCTAGAACTTTCAGTACAGTGTTGAATAGAATTGGTGAGAGCAGACATCCTTGTCTTGTTCCTGATCTCAGGGGGGAAGCTTTCAGCCTTTCACCATTAAGTCTAACGTTAGATGTGGAGTTTTCGTAGATGCTCTTTATCATGTTGAGGAAGTTCACTTCTATTCCTAGGTTGTTGAGTGTTTTTATCATGAAAATGTATTGAGTTTTTTCAAATACTTGTTCTGCATCTATTGAGACGATCATATGGCTTGGTTCCTTTAACCTATCAATATGGTGCATTACATTGGTTTTCAAATATTAAACCAATATTTCATTCCTGGGATAAATCTCACTTGGCCATGATGTATAATCCTTTTTATATGTTGCTGGGTTCATTTTGCTAGTATTTTGTTGAGGATTTTTGTATCTATATTCGTAAGTGATATTGATATATAGTTTTCTTGTGATGTCTTTGTCTGGTTTTGGTATCTGAGTAATATTGGAGTCATGGAATGAGTTGGAAGTGTTCCCTCCTAATCTATTTTTTGGAAGACTGTGAAGGATTGACATTAACTCTTTAAACATTTGGTAGAATTCACCAGTGAAGGCATCTAAGCCTGGATTTTTCTTTGTGGGAGGTTTTGAAAATACTAGTGCAATCTCTTTACTTCTTTTAGGTCTATTCAGATTATCTATTGAAGTAGTTTCAGTAGTTTGTGTCTTTCTGAGCATTTGTCCATTTTATCTAGGTTTTCTAATTTCATAGCATATACTTGTTCATAGTATTCCTGTATAATCCTTTTTATTTCTTTAAGATCTCTTCTTTCATTCCTGATTTTAGTAACTTGAGTCTTCTCTTTTTTCTTAGTCTGTCTAGCTAAAAGATTTGTCAATTCTGTTCATCTCTTCCAAGAACCAACTTTTAATTTCACTAACTGTTTTCTATTGCCTTTCTGTTAATAAGGTGTTTCTTGAGCACCCAGATGATACAAGCTGCTTAGGTCAGGGGAAGCTCAGACTGGGACTCTTCCTTTGAGCAGCTAGATTCAAACTCATCTCCTTGTCTATTTCTCTCTATTTTAGTGTCTCCCTCATCCCCCCGGAGTAATATGACAAAAAAGACAGAGACCACGTTGTTACTTGGGGGCCGTGAGGGACAACAGTTCCACTAAATCCATAAACATTTCTTAAACATCTGTTACAAGCTATGTGGAAGGCACCAAGGACAGGGCTGAGTAGCGAGAAGCAGCCTCAGACTGTCCAACCTCACCGTCTAGCTGGGAAGGCACACATGTACACAGCCAACTTTAACACAGGCTGGACTACAATGAGAGCTGTGATTGAGAGTGAGAAAAATGCTCGTGGGGGGCTGGGGTTGGGAGGTCTTCTGTCTGGAAGAGTCAGGGCACAGAAGAGCTGGCATTTGAGGTAAGTCTTGAAGCATGGCAGGATTGGGGGAGAAAAAGGGAAGGAGGGAAGGTTCTTCAGTCAGAGAGAAGCACACAAGCCAAGGCAGGGAATGGTAGGAAGCCAGGCCTCGCAGGGACAGAGTGTGCTGGGGAAAGGACAGGCTGGACAGAAAAGCTAGGGCCAGACTTTGGAGGAGCCTAAAGTATGTGCTAAGGAACTAGAACTTCGTCCTTAAAACACTTGGAGCCCGCTGAAGGGCACTGAGCTGGAGGATGACATGACCAGCCTTTGCTGGAGTTTGGGGCCACAACAGAAGCCTAGGTTGATTTATTCAGCCTCCCTGGTGGCCTCCTCATGCTTAGAAGCAAGCAGAGACAGCAGTCTTTACCCCGGTTGATCACCACGTCCTTGAGACTCTCTCCTCCCTATGCTTCCGTGGTGCAGCACTTCCCTGATTTCCTTCTTACCTCTCTGGCTGCTCCTTTGCAGTCTCTCAGCAGGCTCCTCTTCCTCTGCCCACCCTAAGTGTTGGTGTGCCTCAGAGTTCTGTTCTAGATCCTTTCTCTCCTCACTAGAACATTCTCCTTTGTAGATCTCATATGTTGCCATGGCTTCAAGGGCCAAATATGGATTGGGAACTCCCAAATCTCTAGGTGGCTTTCTCAGACCTCTCTGCTTATTTAGACCTATCAGATCCAACTGTCCATTGGACATCTCCGTTTAGGTGCTATTTTCATTAAAATTAGGTCCAGCCATGAGTAGAGGGGAAACCCCAAGTAAAATGGCCCAAACAAGATTTCTCTTTCAGATAAAAGGAGTTCAGAGGTATTACGTCCAAGCCTGGGATGACAACCTGGGGCTCATATCTCTGAAATCCGTCACTTTATCTCTATCCCCAGGCCACCATCCTCCTCCTGGTCACCTGCAACAACTTCACCCTTCCTGCTCCTCTCAAATGCATTCTCTACATCTACACTGTCCGACATGTTAGCCACCAAACAACATGTGGCCACTGAGTACTCAAAAGGTGGCTAGTCCAAACTGAGATGCACTGTAAGTGCAAAATACACACTGGATTTCAAGGGCTTAATATGAAAAAATGTAAAGTATCTTAAGTTTTCTGTTAAATGATAATAGCTTTGATACATAGGATTAAATAAAATATATTATTTAAAATTAATTTCACCTATCTTTTCAGATTTTTAATGTGGCTACTAGAAGATTTTAAACTACGTTTGTGGGACTTCCCTGGTGGCACAGTGGTTAAGAATCCACCTGCCAAGGCAGGGGACACGGGTTCAGTCCCTGGTCCAGGAAGATCCCACATGCCACGGAGCAACTGAGCCTGTGTGCCACAACTACTGAGCCTGCGCTCTAGAGCCCGCGAGCCACAACTACTGAGGCCAGAGAGCCACCGCCATGAGAAGCCTGCGCACTACAACGAAGAGTAACCCCCGCTGGCCGCAACTAGAGAAAGCCCATGCGCAGCAACAAAGACCCAACACAGCCAAAAATAAATAAATAAAATAAATAAATTCCATTAAAAAATAAAATAAAAAATAAAACTACACTTGTGGCTCTCATTGTATATCTATCAAATAGCACTGCTCCACACAAAAGCAAAAAGCATCTTTCTGAAACACAAATCTGAACACATCACACACCTTCTGAGAACCTTTCATTGTCTTTAGGCTAAAGCTCCTTCCACTCAGTATGGCTTTCAAGCCCTCCAGGGTCCAGCCCCTGCCTTGCCCTCCAGCCTCATCCTTCACCACCTCCTCCTTCCCTCCACCTTCCCCTTGCACTCCTTTCAGTTTCTTAAACGTACCAGGTGCTCTCTAGCCTCGGGGCCCTGTGTGTGTTCCGCTCTCTCCCTTCTTGGGTGGCTTAGTGTTCCACTCATCACTCCAGCCTTGGCTTAGGTGCATCTCTTCCCAGCTACCCTGATTCTCTGAGCTCCCATTACTTCTCTATCCTGACCTCACCCCACCCACCCCCAAATGACTGTGCCCGCTAACTGTGTCCTTTTCCAGACTGATCAGAAATGTGCCTGTCATGTTCACTGTAGTATCCCCAGCACCTAGAGCCGGCACGTGGTCAGTAGGCAACAAGCGTGTGCTGAATCAATGAATGACCCACTCCAAAGCCAGATAAACAAAGTGTCAGCGTAGGGCCAGACTAGATGGCTTCTAAGTCTCGCCACCCAGTGACCATTAAGCTCCCAGTTTGGGAGGCGAGGCAAAGGGAAACTTGTAACATGTGGCCTGGTCTTCGGTTTTGTTCCAGGCCTGCACAGGCCCGTTTGTGGAGACCCAGGCCACCACTGTCCCGTCCTCCATCCCAGCAAGGGCAAACAGCACTGACTCTCCTCCCAGGAAAGCTCCCTGGCATGTCCCCAGCATTTTCAGAAAGAGCTATGTTGAGGATTCTCACAGAGATGATGAGCTTCCTCCTGGGTGGGGGGGAGGTGGGTAGGAATAGGGGGAGGTGCTGAGGAGGGTGTCTGTTTACCCAGCACCAGGAGAATCCATGTGCATGGTGCTAATGAAGTGTGAGCCTCTCAGGAGATGAGAGGTGAAGGAGGTGGGGGATGGGGACCTAGAGCTTAAGACAAAAGTGGGTTTACATGAAGGCAGAGTAGAAACCACCCTCCCAAGCCATGGCCCAGCAGCCTGATCTGCCTGTTCTAAACTTGGACCAGAAAAGCTGAGTCCTGAGCAGAACCTTGGAGAAAGTTTGCCCAGGTGGTTCCCTAACCTTGGGACCTGAAAGAAGCACAGTCCGATTTTGGGTTCCCTCATTGCTTCTGACACACTCAGGAGAGTATGAACACACAGGCACACACAAACACCCACCCTGTGTAGATGAGGCCCACACTCCAGGTCCTCTGCCCAGTGCCTTGCACCCAAGAGCCTCTAGTTACCCCTTCTCAACTTAGAAGGACTCCCAGTGGATTGACCCTGCCCTTAACCCAGCCAGAGACCACCCTGCCCTGGGCTGCTCCATGTGGAGTCCCTGATCCCAAAAGAGTCTGGCTCAGAAAGGGTGACTAGAGGCCCCTCCGCCCTGCCCAGTGGGTCTTGAAGGGGGGCTGCACGCCGGAGGCCCTTTCTCTCGGGGCAGACCCTGACCCTGGCAAAGCCATGGCTCCCAGGGTTTATTACCCTCTTCTCTCTTTTCCTTTCACAGCCATGTCAGCTCACACAAAGCAATTGGTAGTACCTGCAGTTCCCAACCTGGAGAACTAACTGAAAACACGTTCCCCAGCGTGCGGCCAGCAGCAGCCGGCATGAAGAGGCTCTGTAATTACAGACATGCAGGGGTTTGCGTTCCTGTTCTCACTCATCTATGAAACGCTTCCGTTCCCTTCATTTCCCTTGGTGCCTTTAAAAAGGAAATGTGAAGCTGGGGCCTTTAGAAAAGTTAGTTCCAACGCCCGGCTCCACCATGGGCAGACATTAGCCCTCACTATGATTCAAATCCATTTGGTCGTTTATTCATTCTTTCATTGGAAACAGATTTAATGGCCTCCTGCCATGCGCTAGCACTGAGCCTGATGCTGGGGACACACCAAGTGTGACCCAGGCCCTACTTTTGAAGACTCACAGTCTAGTGAGAGAGTGAACGCATATGATCTAAGTAGTTGCAGTCAAAAATCAAAAAGCGATGCGAGAAAAGGAAAATGCTGATAAAATCCTAGATAAGAGAAAGATACTTTTGGAAAGGGTTGCTGTTTCTTGAGAGGTAATAAAGTGTGGTGGCTGAAAGTATAGACCCTGGAGACCACAGGCCTGGGTTCAGATCTTGACTTTGCCACTTGCTCTGTAACTTATGGAGAAATTGGGAGAATTTTGAGGTTATTGCGAAGATAAAGTGCAGGGTCCAGCACCTGGTAGAGCTCAATGGATGTCAGCTGCTAGAATCAGGGAAAGTGGCTTAGAACACGGGTTTTCTGCATGTGTGGAGCATGAGGGTAGGGCGTTCCAGAACAGTCAGGCCACAGGAAGAGAATGTGGCGCTGTATGGAATTCCTTTTGGCTGCAGCCTGTGAGAAGGGAAGAAAGAAGAGATGAAGCCAGTAAATCGGGTTGAGGTTAAACCTGGGAACACTGAATGCCAAAATGAACCTAAGGAAAAGTACAATAATATAGACAACCTTAAGAAGGCAGAGTGCCCACCTGGCCTCGAGCAATGGTCCTCATCTTTATTTATTTATTTATTTTTACATTTTATTTATTTATTTATTTATTTTTGGCTGCGTTGCCTTTGTCACTGCGCGTTGGCTTTCTCTAGTTGTGGCGAGCGGGGGCTACTTTTCGTTGCGGTGCGCGGGCTTCTCATTGCAGTGTCTTCTCTTATTGTGGAGCACGGGCTCTAGGCGCCAGGGCTTCAGTAGTTGTGGCACGTGGGCTCAGTAGTTGTGGCTCGCGGGCTCGGTAATTGTGGCGCATGGGCTTAGTTGCTTCCCGGACCAGGGCTCAAACCCGTGTCCCCTGCACTGGCAGGCAGATTCTAAACCACTGTGCCACCAGGGAAGCAACTGATCAGAAATGTGTGGAAGCAACTGATCAGAACATAGCTCTTTAGAGTTATGTTCAGTTGGGCCAAACTTCAGGGTGTCCAAAGATGGGGAGGCAGTCCCTGGGGCTTGGTGCGGTGTTGGCCTGTCTCCCATATTCTACCCACCTAGAAAGGCTTATTTCTGCCTCTCTGGCAGACTGAGCTCTGGAATCAAGGCTGAGGGAGAAGAGCCATCTTCTTTCACAAGGATGAGTAGACGTGGGCATCTCGGCCCACCTGAAGGCTGGTGTTGGGGCACAAAGGCTGGGAGAGGCCTCATGAGAGATGGCCAGGAGGGAGGGCGGTGGGAATGTAGGGTGTTTAAGGCCAGGTGAGGCTGAGCAGACCCCTAGTCATTATCACCAGCCTCCACTTTCCCCTGTGGTTATATAGAACGTTTTCAATCCTACCTCGGAGCGGGGCAGACTCAGAGCAAAGGTTCATCAAGCGCAAAACAAACTTAGGAGAAGCCCTGCTGGGAGACTGCAAAAGGGGGCAGAGGTCTCAGAGAGTGAGTCCCAGCTCAGGGGCATCCCCACCTCTGGGTTGAGGGGCCAGACTGGGAGGCAACGTGGAACAGCTCACAGGGTTCTCGTCGGGGGACTCAGGAGGCCTGGCCTCCCTCTTGTCCACGGTGTGCCGCTCTCTTTGCGCAGCTTCGGGGAAATTACTTCCCCTTCACCTCTGTTCCTGCTCAGTAAAACAAAAGGTTTTTGCTGGGAGGATCTCAGAGATCTTCTACAGCTTGGCAATTTAACATCTCTGCTTGAGTGAAGCAATGCCCTGCTGTTAGGATTTGGGCTGCTGGAGTGTGCCCTAAGTATTGGAAGGAACCCAGAACAGCTAGACCTGAGAAAGAGAGGGAACTAGAGGGGCTGCCTGGAGCCCCCAACCTTCAGGGCGCAGGGGGGTGAAGAGAGGAGGAGGATGGAGGGAGGGTGGGGACAGCTTATCTGAGCGCCTGGTATCTGGAGGGCAGAGGAAGCTAACTGGTGAGAGGTTTCTTCTCCCAACTCCAGCGACCTCGGGATCCTGTGGAAAAGCTGCATTCGAATCGATAGCCTCGTAAATAAATAAAGAGTCAACGCATCCTGTCTCCAGCTCAGGGCTTCTTCAGGAAAATCGAACCTCAACCCACTTCTGCTCACCCATTCTGGATTTCTACAGAGGCCTCCAGAGGGAAGGAGACCTTACAGGCCATCTTGGGCATCTCCCTGCCTCCAGGCTGGCCTGCCATGTACCCCATCCAAGAAGGTCAAGGCTGGGGCCTGTGCCCTCTGCCTACCATCCCCACCGGGGAGGCCCTCCCTCTCCTGGCCGTAGTCTCCCTCCTCCCTGTTCCCTGGGGCTCTTACCTTCATTCTCTCACCCCCAGTAAACTCTCCCTCTCTTTCGGCTCCAGCTCTTTGCTTCTCACCTCTCCTGACTTCCTACCGTTCTTCTGACTACTGCTTGTCACCAAATGGAATCAACAGCAAGAGGAAGGGGGTGGCTCCCCCCTCCTCTGGGGTCTCCCCTCTATACCGCGCCCCGCCAGACTCTTTGTCATCCACTGTATATGAGCCCCTCAGGGTCGGACAGAGTACGTGCATCTCTGGAAGCAATGGATAAAGACCTTTGTAACTTTACAGAACTGATATATGTCAGCAAGCTGACTGCAAGGCAGCCCTTTCTCTCTCTGACTTTTGTTACAACAGAAGAATATTCTTCTCCTAGGAAGAAGCAAATCTCCAATAAAGCAAGTTCAATATTTTGGACCCCAAAGACCAAGACAGTGGTCAGCCCCGTGTGATGATGGGCGACTGCCTTCTGGGTGCCCCTTGCAACACCTCAGGACCGGTCTTCTGCTTCGGAGCCTTGGTCTCCCCTCCAGCCCCCTGGCCCAGGCCTAAAGATGCCTAAGGGCTGCTGGGGTAGTTAGTGCAGAGAAGGGAGTTATAGGGTTGTGACAGCCTCTCTGTTCATAATTCTTGGCCACGGTGCTCCAGCTGATCCCTGGGGACTGAACATTCCTTTAATTAAAGGTTTCCAACTAGCAGACATCATATCCCTGCTTTCTCTGTTCTAAGTATAAAATGTAGACTATTTCATTTTCTCCTGAATTATCCATGGCAAAATTTCAGCCCCAGCTTCCCAACCCCACCTGGTCTCCTCCTGTCAGCAGTCATTACGTGAAGGAAACAATTTAGGATGTGAATCGGTAGCCAACGTACCCACGACGTTTCCCAGCGCACATAAGCAGAAGAGTGTTTTTTTTTTTGCGGTACGCGGGCCTCTCACTGCTGTGGCCTCTCCCGTTGCGGAGCACAGGCTCCGGACGCGCAGGCTCAGCGGCCATGGCTCACGGGCCCAGCCGCTCCGCGGCACGTGGGATCCTCCCGGACCGGGGCACGAACCCGCGTCCCCTGCATCGGCAGGTGGACCCTCAACCACTGCGCCACCAGGGAAGCCCAAGAGTGTTGTTTTGGGACATCTGCTCTGCAGTTCTTTTCCGTCATGATGGCTGGGGTTTAATTGTCCCAGGGGGGAAACTCAGGCCTGGGAAGCAGTCAGTAGTCCAGGCTCTTGTCTCTGGTTTGACTACGTCACAGCTGACTGACTGGAGGCAGATTTGGCTGCCCAGAAAGTGGCAAAGGATTCATTCCCTGGTATCTCCTAAGAGGTGGCCGGTAGCACAGTTTAGTTGTCTTGGAAAGCTGGTTACTAATTTGCAAGGCGGCGCTAATGACCCTCCTCCTCGCCCCCCCTCCCCGGGCAGTCAAGTATGGGAAACATGCTTATACAATGGACTTCCTACCCTAGGAAGAGGCTGTGAACGCAGCACACCAACCTTCAGGCATAGATAGCTCTTAGAGCCAAGAGGGCCTCGAGAAATCATTTGGTCTACCCTTCCCTTTGACCAGCCCCCAAGGCCCAGCCTTGAAGTGATGGGCCCAGGACCTCCTGCAGGAGACTGGGGTCCAGCTCCTGGCTCTACTCACAGCACAGGCTGGGGCTGGCACTGAGCAAATGGGTTATGGCTGTCACCAGAGATGAGCTGGCAGCAGACACAGCAGACCATGTTTTCCTTGCAGGCTGAGGGTACCTAGAGGGAGCTGAGAATTCCTCCGCTCCGTGCTGCTCAGCCTCGGGCGGGCAGGCGGCAGGCAGGCAGGCCCAGGGGGGAGGGAAGACCAGCGGCTCTCACGCCAGAGGAGTTATCTTCCCCCCTAGGATAAGTGAGGTAGTACGGACCAAAGATGGAAGGGAAGACAACCATAGGGCCCCATGGAGTCCCTGTGGAGGATGTCAGGAGCCTGGATCCCCTGTCTGGAACTGCTCTTGGGAAGTCACAGTGAGAGCTCACATTTACAAACACTTGCTCTGTGCCAGGCACCGCGCTGAGAACTCTGTTGCACTATGAAGGCGGTTTTGTGTAAGGGCTGGGAACTTGGCCTAAGTGACACAAGACTGGGCTGAAGCCCAACTTTGATACTCACCAGCTCTGTGACCTTGGGCAAGTCACTTAACCTCTCTGGGCCTCAGTTACTTCATTAATAAAATGGGAATAATAATAGCACTCACCTGATGAAGTCATTGGAAGATTAAGTACATTCACAGACATACAGCTCTTCAAACAGTGTCTGCCATACAGTAAGCTGTAGGTAAGTTATTGCTATTACTGCTGTGTTGAAGCCTCACACAAAGCTCTGAAGTATATAGATACTCATCTCTGAGGCTCAGAGAAGTCAGATGACTTGCACCAGGTCCGTCTGATTGACAGCACGGGTACCTTCCTCAGGTCCCCTTTGGTAGGAAGCAGCTTCAGCTTCCCAGCTCCCCACCCCAGGTCCATTTCTGTCTGGAAACTCCACAGCTGCTTCGTCACAGCAGGAACAAAGGTGGATGTCTATCCTCCCTCTGGGGGCCAGGCTGGCTGGTGGCTTCGGGCCCAGCCAGAAGGTCCCTCCCACAGACTCTGGCAGCACCCACTCCTGGGAGCCTCCCAGATGGCTCACCCCCTACCACCGTCCCAGGCCTCCCCTGGGGCCTCCACCTTCTTCTGTAGTCTCCCCTCCTCGTGCAAGGTGCCGGCTGCCAGACCGGAGGGACCCCTTTCGATCTCGGGATAAACACACTGTCTCTCCGGCC
The DNA here is from genome assembly GCF_949752795.1 of Hyperoodon ampullatus. Lineage (NCBI taxonomy): Eukaryota > Metazoa > Chordata > Mammalia > Artiodactyla > Ziphiidae > Hyperoodon > Hyperoodon ampullatus. The sequence continues at coordinate 55,717,519 of NC_136932.1, forward strand.
CGGCCCCCGCCGGCTGGCCGCTCCCCGCCCCCTCCATCCGCAGTGCACAGTCGCCCTCCTCTCCTGCCAGCTTGGCAGCTCGGCTCTGCTGTTACTATCAACACCTCCAAGGGAAAAGGGAGAGGACTCGGCTCCGATCGCCTGGCGCACAGAGCAGCAAATTCATGTCAGAGCCAGCGCTGGAATGTCTCCCAAGCTCTCAAGGCTCCCGGTGGGGAAGGAAAGGTGGGCCGATCGGAGCAGCCCTGATTGCAAACCAGCCTCCCAGCAGAGCTGCCGGGCCTGGCCAAAGCTGCCGGCCTGGGGGCTTGGGGGGCGTGGGGAGCGGCAGCTCTGACAGAAAGGGCTGCAGGAGGATGCTTTGAGGCCCTGCAGGTGTGCAGGAGAGGGTTGGGGGGTCTATCTCACCCCAGCTCTTGCCGCGGTCCAGGGTGGGACAGGTTGTGGCCAGGATGGAAGAAACTGGTCTTTCTCTCTCCAGAATGTGAGCCCTTGGAATGCGTGGACTGTGCCTTCTTTCCTCTGTCTCCCTTGGACTCCTCGTGTGCAGAGCTCTTGTTGTATTGGATTGGGAGCCCCTAAGGAACGACACTTTCCCCACCGAATGGAAACTTCCCCTAGGCAGAAGCCACCTTTTCCCTTTCCCAACCATCCTCACCACAGCCTCTCAGGTCCTGCCCATGGGCTCCCTAAAGCAGCTGATGGCTTTCTCTGGCTCCTGCCAGGACGCCTGGGGCCCAGCCTAAAAGAAGAGAGAGCCCATATCTTCAGGGACCCAGAGCCCACAGCACAGGGTCTGTGGTCAGTCACCTACCCCTTGACAGACCCAAGGCTGGTCACTACACAGCCTCTCCCAGGAGGAATTGCCTTCCCAGCTTTCTCTCTGCCGTCAAGCGAAGGCCTTTGTGCCCTGCCTGAGGGCTTTGGCATCAACAGAAGTGATGGGTTCAGGGTCAGCTTCTTAATCCTTACACCACCCGGCCACCTAGTCTCCCCAAGGATGCAGGTGTAAGCTCCCGCTCTGGGAGCTGCCAGCCTGTTTCCTTCCCTGTTACATGGAAATAACATTTTATAACTGACTGGGTTACAGCTGGTGGTGATAAAGACATGAAGATGATGCTATAAGCTTCTGAGACTAGAAGTGCCTAGCATTTAGAATCAGTATGTTTCCCTTCCCTCCTTCCTCCCCGCCTTCCTTTCTCTACTCCCTCCAGGAGCCCTTCTCCCAGATGTGAACCTGATCCTAAGACCCACTCAATTCCCTGCTCCAGAAGTCTGAATACCACCACCCAGAGAAACACAGCCACCTTTCTGGTAAGAAGCCCCCAGGTCCCTGAAGGCCAGCTGACTTTCCAGGGACCAGGAACCAGGAGAAGAGAATTCATTCAGTGTGCAGGGTTGTAAATAAGCCACGAGAGGCTGTGCCATTCCAAGCTGCACCTGTGAGCATCCTTCTGCTGAAGCCCTGTCGGCGTTTCCATGACAAACTCGTGTTTCTGCATGTCTCTCTTCCAGCTTCGAGAGGATGCCTTATGATGAGACTCAACACTGAAAATGCCTTCATAATTTTTTTTTCCCTAAAAAAGGTTGCATGTTCTAAAAATCCACCTGCTTGTTATATGTGCTTGCTTTTTGTTTTGAGAGTTTTGTGAGTACTATATTTGTACAGTATACATGCAAGCATATGATAGACACATGGGAGTTCTGTGGTGGAGAGCTTTCATGGCACACAACCACCGCACAGGGTGATAAGACATCTCTCCTCCTAAAACATCTCCCACATCCATTGGCCCATCCCAAAGCCTGAAATGCCACCACTAGAGATTTATCACTTTTGAACTTGAGTGATTATCCATCCCTAAGAGTCTACTGTGACAATGAGCCAACCCCTAAAAGGGACTAAGTTACCATCGGGTGAGGGGTTAGCAAAAGAACCGTGAGACATCGGGGAGGATGACCAAAGGGTTGGTAGAAGAACCCTAAAAGAGGAGATGAGAGGCATCCAAGACATATTACCTACTTTACAGGTTTGCAAGGCCTGCTTGTGGGAGGACACATGCGTGTACACACATACACACACATACCTGCATGCACACACACAGTGCTCTTTATAGAGAGCAATTGGTCCAAAAACCTAAGTCATGTTCAGATTCACCTGGGATGCTTCCAAAAATGCAGGTACACAGGCCCTGCCCCATTCATACTGAATCAAAATTTCTAGGGCTGGAGCCGAGCTCAAGACATTGGACATTGTAGGGGAGCATCCAGGTGCTGTTGCTGATTGGTCAGGTTTAGAAACCACTGCTGTAGAGGACAGAGCCCCAGGAGAGGAAACGGAACACCTGAATTTGGGTCACAGCATCACCATTTATTGAAGAACCCTGGGCACTGCACTCTCTAAACCCTGGGGGAAACGTGTGTGAGACCTAGGTGCCATGATCTGTCTGAGGCAAGTGTTATGGAAATGCCCGTTGAAAGCCATCAGACAATGCAAATGCTGTTATCACATACACACACGTGGTGTGTGGCATGCGTGGGTACGTGTCACGTATATCCGTGTACCTGGATTTCCTATGGAGAGGGCAGAACTGATCTTCATTGCTCTCCTTCACCTAAGCTCGTGGCTGTCTTCACATCTGAATAGACTTTCCCTCTCCAGGACCTGCCCCCTGCTTTCCTCTCCCAATAGCATGGCATAGTCCCTGATCGTTTGTTTTTCTTTTTTAAGTTCTATCTAATAGGTTTATCTATCGTCTACGATCCCTCCTGGAGAGTAAGAAGGCAGAGAAGTAGTCACTCCTGCTTTACAACAAGGGGAAACCCAGGCAGGGGGCGGTTAGAGGGCTTTATACCATTTAAACATAGAGCAGTGAGTGATACTTTCCTTTTGAAAACCTGGTGAATACGTACACACACAAAATTTCCCATACAGTTTCAGGGTTTCATGGACTTTCTGACGCCTTTCCTAGGAGTCCAGTCACCCCAGGCAAAGAACATCTGCCCCACCTGGATCTGCCCTCTGAGCTTCCAGAGGGTCACGTTCAAGCACATGAGGCTCCCTTTCAGCTGTGTCTTTGCTGAATGACTAACACATTACCCCCTCGTCCCAAGCTGCACGATTAACTTGCCTGACCTTCCCTCCCTCCCCAAGAAAGAGGGTCAAAACCCAGTGATGCAGTGACACGTCACCGTGTCAGGACAGGATCTCACACCAGACAGTGCCTCTCCATTCCTGAGCCTGCAGTACAAAGTCTGAGCTGCCGTTAGGTGTCAGGGGGATGGATGACCTTTATCGCAGTAACAGAAGACACAGCTCAAACTGACTTAAACAATAAAAGGGATCTACCGGTCCGTGACAGTAAAAAAAAAAATTTGAGGTGGCTGGGCTTTATGCAAGGTCTGATTCATTTGCTCTGTGTTGTTTCCTTTTGTCTCTCCACCCTCCTCCACGGTGTCAACTTCATCCTAAGACTCTCAGCCTTCAAAGTTGCAACACGGTCGCCAGCAGCAACCAAAGCTCTATGCACCTTCATTCATTCTCGGGAGAGAGAGCAAGCTGCTTTTTTGATAGTTTCCATGAACGAAAGTGGAAGCTTCTTTCCAGAACCCCTCAGTCAATGTGTCCCCACATCTCATTAGCCCACGTTGGGAAACATCCCATCCTGATCAGAGCCTCTGTCCTTGGAGTGCTGCCTGGCTGGGAAATTCAGAACGTGGTACAGATGGCTTGCCTCAGTGCTCAGACCTCCAAGCCCTTGGTCTCAGCCTCCTCTGCAATTTAAACTGCTTTCAAGAAAGCAATGAAGGACTCAAAAGAAATGATTTTATAAAAGCTCAGGCTCTGGTTTTGTCCCACACAGGCCCTGGGCAAAAGCCTGGGCCTTCTCAGGAAGGAAAGAGGAGATGGATTTTCACTTTCTAGAAAGGGAAGGCAACAGAATCTGCAGCCAGTCAGCTGAGTGGAATGTGGGCCACACAGGGAGTCAGAGAGCTGGGGTTTGCCTCTTTCCTCCTTAGAAGGCTTAAATGATCATGAACGACGTGCTTATCCTCTCTGGCCTCTCTACAAAAAGAGTGAAATGGTCATCCCTTCACTTTTACAGTGATCCTGTGTAAGGTACGACAGCTTGGAATGAAGCTGAGTCCTCAGAAGTTTCCAGGGTTCTGTGCTACATCACAGAGGATCGAGACTGTGGTATGTGGAGTGGTTTGGGGCCAGTCTTCAATTGCCAGAACCATCCAGAAGGTCTGTTAGTGTAACTCCAAAACTTCAGGTCCCATGTGGCTCTGGCACTGTTCAGAGCTCATATAAAGAAACATGGCTCAGCAACGGAAAGTGATGGTTTTTAAAAAATATCCCATTATTTATTTAAATCTTTTGAAGAGATATAAACACTTGGCAAAGTTTCTCTAAAGCCCCCTTTTCTCCTCCCTAATTCTCTCACATCCCTAGCCACTCAAGAGCATTTTGTATGTCAAAACTCCCATGCTCTCTCCAGCACCCAAATGTCTCCCCTCTTTTGGAGCTCTTTATTATTTTGTTTTAATTGATTTTTATTTATTTATTTATTTTTGGCTGCGTTGGGCCTTCATTGCTGTGGGCTGGCTTTCTCTGGTTGCGGCCGGAGTGGGGGCTACGCTTCGTTGTGGTGCTCGGGCTTCTCATTGCGGTGGCTTCTCTTGCTGCGGAGCACGGGCTCTAGGCGCACGGGCTTCAGTAGTTGTGGCTCGCGGGCTCAGTAGTTGTGGCGTGCGGGCTTAGTTGCTCCGCGGCATGTGGGATCTTCGCGGACCAGGGCTCGAACCTGTGTCCCCTGCACTGGCAGGCGGATTCTTAAACACTGCACCACCAGGGAAGTCCCTGGAACTTTTTATTATGGAGGGTGATTTAATCTCTTGTGTCAGGTCCTGTTCCATTTCCTCTGGGCTCTCTTCCCACTCATTCTCCCAGTTCTACATCCCAAAAGATCTTTATCAAAGTTGAGCCAGAACTCTTCTTGGAGTACTCACACACTTCAATAAACCTTGTCCCTGTCACATAAGCATCATTGGGGAAACAGACTTCCAGTCTCATATACATATAAATTATTTTAGTGCTATGTATTCCAGGGAAAGAGCCCATAGGGTTTATTAGGATTATATATATATATATATATATATATATATATATATGTATGTATGTATTTGTGAGATTTATTGTAGGAATTGGCTCACATGGTTATGGAGGCCAAGAAGGTGCATGATCTGCCGTCTGCAAGCTCAAAAACCAGGAAGGCTAGATGCTGGTATAATTCAGTCCAAGTCCAAAGGCCAGAGAATCCAGGGAGCCACTGGTATAAGTCCTGGAGTCCGAAGACCCAAGAGCCAGGAATTCCTATGTCTGAGGGCAGGAGAAGATGGACGTCCCAGCTCAAGAAGAGAAGGGGGAATTCACCTTTCCTCCACCTTTTTGCTTTATTAGGGCCCTCCTTGGGTTGGATGATGCCCACCCACACTGATGAGGGCAGATCTTCTTTACTCAGTCTACTGATTCTAAATGCTAATCTCTTCCAGAAACATCCTCACAGACACACCCAGAAATAATGTTTTACTGGCTATCTGGGCGTCCCTTAGCCCAGTCAAGTTGACACATAAAATCAACATTCACATACCCCATCTGGAAGTAGGACATCAGCTTTAGTGGTTTTGGCTGTTGTGGATGGGGGGGCGGTCATGAACCGTCCACCTGGAGAACATTGCCTTCTCATACCTTCTACTCCTGTGGTTGTTACTCAGAATAAGTCCACAGGATATTCTCCACTGGCTCCTCCAGCTCCACTCTCCAGCCTTCTCCACCCTGCTCTGAGATCCAGGAGGCCGACCTGTGTGGTCTATACCTAGAGGCTCCCTCGCTGTCTGGCTCCTGGTTGGGTTTGGCCAATGTGACGAGAGATGGGAAGCAGGAGGTTGGGATGTTTATTCCGCCAGCTCCCCCGCTGCTGGGCTGATGGTTAGCTCAGACTCCCATCCCAGGCCCTCTCCTAGCTGCAGCTGCCCCTGGGCTCCGGTCACTACTCCCAATTTCCCCTTCAGCCTGGAGGCAGTAGCGAGTCCCTGTAGCTGCTGGTCCCTGGGACTCGTTACCACCTTCCCTGGCTTCCTCACCCTTGTCGCTTGTCTGAACCCTGTAAACAGCTCCTTCATCCAGCTCTCCTCACTGCCTGGAATGACAGGATGTGGACTGATTCAGAGCCCCTGACTTTCACAGACTTGTTACCTCCTGGAGTCTCACCTTATCATTGTGAAGTGGACAGGGGAGGGAGGAAGCATTACATTCTTATTTATGGAGGTTGTGACATGTAAAACTTTCAACAATGATTCAGCCAAATGTCCAGGTCTAACTTGCATCTTTGGTCTGGAATATCTACCATTTTTGGCCAAGTTAAGGATTTAGTCAGTGGCTGAAGAACAGTGTCTCTCTGAAAAGCTCAGTGGAAAATGAATCCACAGCGTGTCACTATCGTGATCTAACTATGGGACTACCCTAACCAGACAGGAACCACTAAAATTCGGGTGGGACTTTGCTGTACTTCCCAGCCAGTTTACCTTATCCTGACCACAACAAGACCAAAAAAGATAGAAGAATGCCAAGTACATGCCACAGAAAGACTGAGTCAGGGATCAACATGATCTGAGCTACTCTGAAAAAGCCTCTCACTCCAAAAAACCCCCACACATCCCCCATTTCCATCCCAGGCCTGATTAGGATGAAACCATGTCTGCCCGGATCTGAAATTTCATCAGTAAAGACGTATAACTTCGCCTTTAGGCCAAATGTAAATATTGCCCTGAAGGGAGACATTTAGTTACATTTGATGAATATTTCCATTATGTGCAAGGCACTGCTGAACACTAGTTAATGTTTTAATCCTACCAGTTACCCTGGAGTAGGAATAAACTGAATATGAGGAGAAGAAAGTGAAACCACAGAGAGGTGGGGAGAAACATGGCAAAAAGGGAGGAAGTTGAAGACACACGTTGCCTTTATTCATCCTGGGCTCAGGGGAGAGGCTCTGGATTAGAGATATAAACAGAGAGTCTGCAGCACTATGGATGGTGCTTAAAGCCATGGGCTAGATAAGACAGCCAGGAGGAAGAACTGAGCAGAGAAGAGGACAGGGCAGGAAAGAGAGGAGGGGTGAGGATAGCCAAGAACTGAGCCCAGGGACACTCCGATCTTAGAGCTTGTGAAAGGGGGAAAAAGTGAATCCAGGAAAGAACATGGAAAAGGAATAGCTGGTGACGTAGGAGGAAGATTGGAAAACTCTGGTGTTTGGAAGCAACTGAGAAATTGTTTCATGAAGTGAGTGACCAAACGACTTAAATTGCTGCTGATGGGTCAAATAAGAATGGAGAATTGACCATTGAATCTGTCATCATAGAAGTCCCTTGATAAATGTGGTTTTACTGTCATGATAGGGACACAAGCCTGGTTGGAGGGTGTGTGACAAAGAATAGGAGGTGAGGAAATAGAAACAGTCCAGACATTGTTTTTAAATTTTGCTCTGAATGATTAGCAGACAAATGGTGAAGTAACTGGAGGGGAAAGTAGGGTCTAGGATTCTTTTTTTAAAGATGAGAGTTATATCCCATTTAGTATGCTAATGGGTATGCTGCACTAGAGAGAGAAAATTTGACAATGCATATGAGAGAGCAGATAATTGCTGGAGTGATACCTTTGAATAAGCAGGAAGGGAAGGGATCCAGTGCACAAGGTGGGGGGCGGGGCTGGCCTCAGATAGATGCATGGATGTTCCATTCATCATAAGAGGATGGAAGCAGAGTAAAAGGACCTGGATACTGGAGGTTGGTATTTTTGGTGGTGGGATGGTAAGGTTTTTGGGTTTTTTTTTTCTGATTTCTTCTATTTTCTCAGTGGGGAAAAAAAATTCTATCACTGGCTGAAAGTGAGAAGCAGGAATAGTTGTGTGAAGACCTGGGAAGGGAGGAGTGTGATACAGTTATCACAAAAAGTAGGAGAGTGGCTTGCCTGGGGAGAGATTGTAGGATTGCTGGGCAACAATATGGTCCTCCTGAGGTTAAAGGCCATGATTTTAAAGAGAGACCTTTCAGCACAGTCATGTGTTTTTCTCCAGCCACTTTCGGCAGCTGGAGTACAAGCGCAGAATAGATGAAAGTTAATTTGACTAGTGTTGGGGCTTTGCTAGGCCCACAGGTTGGGAGGGAAGAGGGTCAAGGTGGTTGTATTAGTTATCAATTGCTGTTAAAAAAATGTTCCCAACACTTAGTGGCTTAAAACATAGACATTTATTATCTCACAGTTTTTGAGAGATAGAACTTAGAATTTGGAAGCAGTATGGCTGGGCAGCTCTGGGGTCTGTCATGAGGATGCAGTCAAGATGTTATCAGGGCGACGGTCATCTGAAAGCTTGACTGGAGCTGGAGACTCTGCTTCCACCATGGCTCACGTACGTGACTGGCAAACCAGAGGTGGTTGTTGGCAAACGGATCCAGTTCCTCTTCATGTGAGCCTCTGCACGGGGTGTTCATGCGTCCTCACAACATGACATATGGCTTCTCACAGAGATAGCAATCCAAGAGGGAGAACTAAGCTGACGCTATCTTTTTCTGACCTAGACTCAGGTCACAATGGATTGCTTGGCCACATTCTATTTGTTAGAAGCAAGTCACCAAGTTCAGCCCCTGTTCAAGGGGAGGGAAATTAGACTCCACCTTATGAAGGGAGAAGTGTTTTTATGAACTGAACATTTGTGTCCCCCCCAAATTTATATGTTGAAGCTTTAAACCTCCAGTATAGCTATATTAGGAGATGAGGCCTTGAAGGAAGTTATTAAGGTTATAGGAGATCATGAAGATGGGACTGTGATCTGATAGGATTATGTCTTTATAAGAAGGGACACAGCTGCTCGATTCTCTATAATAACCTAAATGGGAAAAGAATTTGAAAAAGAGTAGAGACACATATACATATAACTGAATCACTCTGCTGTACACCTGAAACTAACACAACATTGCTAATCAACTATACTCCAGTATAAAATTAAAAAATTTTTTAAAAAGAAATATATTTAGGGCTTCCCTGGTGGCGCAGTGGTTGAGAGTCTGCCTGCCGATGCAGGGGACAAGGGTTCGTGCCCCGGTCCGGGAAGATCCCACATGCCATGGAGCGGCTGGGCCCGTGAGCCACGGCCGCTGAGCCTACGCGTCCGGAGCCTGTGCTCCGCAACAGGAGAGGCCACAACAGTGAGAGGCCCGCGTACCACAAAACAAAAAAAGAAAAAGAAAAGAAAAAAAAGAAATATATTTAGAACTAAATTAACAATAAAAAAAATAAGATTTAACATTTTCTTAGTGATTAGAAAAAAGAAGAAGAGACTCAGCTCGCTGCTTCTTCAAGCCGAGAAGAGAGCCCTTACCAGAAACTGAATTGGCCAGAACTTTGATCTTAGACTTCTAGCCTCCAGAATAGTGAATAAATTAATTTCTGTTGTTTAAGCCACTCACTCTATGATATTTTGTTATGGCAGCCCAAGAAGACTAACACAAGTGTCAAAGAACTTGCAGACATATTTTAATGTCATTACAAAGGACAAAGATATATGCAAGTGAGTTTCTCGTGATGGACCATGAACTCTAAGCTGAGATGGGAGAGAACTGACGGTCTAGAGGGATGAATGAATGGACTAGAGAATCACTGAATGGAAGAGAGGTCACTGAATGGGTGGAACAATCTCGGAGCGGGAAGCAAATTGAACAGACATGAGGTAGTGGCCAGAGAGAGCGGCTTGAAATGAAGATTTGTGGACTTGGCACAGTCGGTGCTGGTGACAAGATCTAGGATAAGATGACAGAAGTAGGTGACTGAGGTGGGAGGAGATTAATTAATGGAAAGGCAGATCATCTAATAGGCATTGAAGGGCGCAGGAATGATGCCAAGTGTACGGATGCTAGAGTGACTCACAGAACTCAGGAGAACACTGTACTTACACTTCTTGAGTAAAGAACACAAGTGAACAGCTGGATGAAGAGGTACACAGGGTAGGTCAGGAAGGGTCCTGATGCAAGAACCTCTGTCCTGTGGAGTTGGGATGCATCACCCTTCCTGCACGTGGATGTATTATTCACCGACCCAGAAGCTCTTTGAATCTTGCTGTTCAAGAGTTTTTATCTTGAACAGTCTTGGGACCTCCTCTTTCTCCAGAAATTGGGGGATGGGACTGAAAGTTCCCATCCTCTAAATTTACCTGTTAGGTCTTTCTTGCGGCCAACCTCCATCCTGAAGCTCTCTAGGGGCTTCACCCTGAGTCATCTCATTAGCATAAACTCTGGTGTGGTCCAAAAGAGCTCATTATGGATAACAAAAGACACTACTATCACTCCGGAAATTCCATGAGTTTTAGGAGCTCTGTGCCAGAATCAAGGACAAAGACCCAATATATTTTATTATACCACAGCCTGCCTCATAATAAGTGCTATGTAAGGTATTAATAATCCCTTGTTATAGATGAAGCCACTGAGGTACAGAGAGGTTAAGTAACTTGCTTATGGGCACACAGCTAGTGAGGGCCAGGGTGAGGGACTCAGACTCAGAGTCATGTTAAATGAGAGAAAGAGCCGATCTCAGAAGGTCTTAAGTGAACCCTCCCTGAGGCTCCATTGGTCCGTTTTGCCTGGGTCCCCCACATCTAACAATATCTGCTACCATTCTTTTCTTCTCCTTCTTGAGACAATATGAGTTGGTTTCTGTTATTTAGAACCAAAAACGTCCTGGGATAGACTATGTGACCAGTGAAAACCAAGAGTGGCTGGAAACAATATTTAAAGGGCCAATGGCAAAATTCCTCTTTGGAAAGAGTTGTTTGAGTCTAAAATATAGGCTTTTAGGCATAATGTGAAAGTAGAGCGCAGAACGAAAGGAGAGTTGAATTGCTTTGCTTAAAAATCAAAAGGAGGGACTTCCCTGGCGTCGCAGTGGTTAAGACTACACGCTCCCCATGCAGGGGGCCCGGGTTCGATCCCTGGTCCGGAAGCTAGATCCCACATGCATGCTGCAACTAAGGAGCTGGTGAGTCGCAACCGAGGAGCCTGCCTGCCACAACTAAGACCCGAAGCAACCAAATAAATAAATAAATAAATATTAAAATATAAATAAATAAAAATCAAAAAGAATTTTTTTTTCTTTCTTTTTTTTTTTTTTACGATACGCGGGCCTCTCACCGCTGTGGCCTCTCCCATTGCGGAGCACAGGCTCCGGACGCGCAGGCTCAGCGGCCATGGCTCACGGGCCTAGCCACTCCGCGGCATGTGGGATCTTCCTGGACCGGGGCACGAACCCGTGTCCCCTGCATCGGCAGGTGGACTCTCAACCACTGCGCCACCAGGGAAGCCCAAAAGAATTTGTTTTTTTCATTTGGCCTCCCAAGGAGAAATTTTAGGTTGTCTTCAACCTGACTTTGTTATGAAGCTGTCATGAACAAATAAGTACTCAAACCTTGATCATATCTCTAATTATTTCCTTAAGACCAGATTCTAAGAAATGCAATTATTTGGTCTAAGGGCATGGATATCTTAAAAACATTTTTTAACAAATTGCCCTCCAGAACGACTGAAACAGTGAATGAGAGTCTTGGCTTCCCAGTGTGTGTGTGTGTGTGTGTGTGTGTGAGTGTGTGGGCTTTTTTTGGCCGTGCTGCGCAGCTTGCAGGATCTTAGTTCCCTGACCAGGAATTGAACCCGAGCCCTCCACAGTGAAAGCACAGAGTCCTAACCACTGGACCGCCAGGGAATTCCCTATATATTTTAAAATCTTTGACAAATAAGTGAAAATTGCTTTAGTTTGTATTTTGATATTACCAGTAATTTCAAACAGTTTAAATGTGTTTATTGGCCATATCTATTTCTTCTTTTAGAATTGCCTTCCCACAGGCCTCTGGAAAGATGCTTCCCATCTTTCTGCCGAACAAGATCTGACCAAGTCCTCTTTCCTTCCTACTTTGCCCACATGGGTTTACTCATCACCATCCCTTATAGGGTGATCCACCTGTCTGGTTTTAAAACTGAAAGTCCCATGTCATGGAAATCCCTCATTCCTCGGCAAACTGAGACAGTTTGTCACTCTACCTCTGGGCTTTAGGCCTTCACCTGGAAAATGAAGACCAGATGCCCTTTCATGTCCCTCGCAGCTTCTCACTCATTCACCCCGCAACTATGGACCATGTTCTACTCCTCTGAGCAGGCATTCTGCTAGGGAGGCATTAGGGATTCCTCAGTGATCCAGACCAAGTATCCCTCATGTTTATGATGGTTCCTGGAGGGATACTATCTTGACGGATTTTCAACTAAGACCTTAATGTGATTGGTTGATAGCAGATAAGGAAGCCCTAATATGGAAGCAGGAAGAATGGTCCCCAGAGTACACCTGAAGGAAGTTAGATGTCAGGAAGGGTGAAGAGAGCTGAAGAGGCAAAAGATAAACCTGAAGGACTCTGAAGTTTGGCCCAGGAACAGTAACCAGTGTACCTTTTCTCAGAAGCAGATTCTCTACAATCTGAGGCTATTTCCTGATACCCTTCCCAAAGCCCTTAAAATAGGCATTTGAGGGAATTCCCTGGTGGTTAGGACTCCCCACTGCCAAGGGCCAGGGTTCAATCCCTGGTCGGGGAACTAGGATCCTGCAAGCTGTGCAAGCAGCCAAAAAAAAAAAAAGAAAAGCATTTGAGAAACTCACCTGGGTTCCAAGGTTTATGGTGACTTTATGCGTCTCTCTTGTTGGCCCAGGTTTACATGTCCCAAGACTTGGAAAGAGTTCCTCTCCCTGTGACATCCTGTAGAAATGAGCACCATTAGAGATCAATTATACAGAGCAAGCGCTTTTGTACCCCACATTATTAAAGGTCAGAAATAAATTCTCACCATGCCCAAGAAAGGGCCTCAGAGAGAAGCAGCCAAGGACACAAAGCTGTCCAAAACCTCTCTGCTCTCTGCCAGGCTCAAATGGGTCTGGTTTTTTTGGTTCTGATCAATAGACTGCTGGGAGAATGGTGAGCTCACTGAAGGCAGGAACAAAGTTCTGCCTCAGAATCCCCCCCCCGAAGCACTGAACACAGCCTGCACGCCTCAGAAGCTAAGGAAACACTCACCAAATTAGGCAGACCTAGCTCACCTAGCTCGAATTAGACAGACCTAGCTCACCTAGCTCGAATTAGGCAGACCTAGCTCACCTAGCTCGAATTAGGCAGACCTAGCTCACCTAGCTCGAATTAGACAGACCTAGCTCACCTAGCTCGAATTAGACAGACCTAGCTCACCTAGCCCGAAGAGAAGGGAGCAGAAAGTGGGGAGGGAGCTGGAGCCCAGAGCTCCTGCCACTGCCTTCGAGAGGCAGGGAAGTCCTGACGAAAAGCCCGCCAGGCCTCTAACGAGAGCTAAACCACCAGCAGGCTGTGATTGCTCATTGTTTGGTTATAATTAGCTGCATATTCTGCGATGGCAAAGCTACAGCCTGCATCAAGCAGGAACAGGGCTGGGGGAGGGCTGCCACCCTCACAGCCACCAGCTTTGGCCCTGGGCTCGGAAACCTGGACTCCTTTGCTTCCTGGCCCTGCCTGCCCTGCACCCAGGGGCAAGGCCCATGGCTGGCCTATGTAGATCATTGATACCGGGCCAACACCAAATCCTGTTCTTAGGCCAAAGAGGAACTCCTTACTGTGGCTGCATGAGAGCATGAGCTGAAAAATCAGGCACGCCTGAATGTGAGACCAAGTTGTCTGCAACTACAAGCTGTGTGACCTCAGGCAGGTTATTTAACCTCTTGAGCCTGTAGACTTAAAAAAAAATTCATAACGTGAGAGTTGCAAGGTTTTTTTTTTTAATACATTTATTTTATTTTCTTATGTTTGGCTGCTTTGGGTCTTCGTTGCTGCGCGCAGGCTTTCTCTAGTTGTGGCGAGGTGGGACTACTCTTCGTTGCAGTGTGTGGCCTTCTCATTGCAGTGGCTTCTCTTGTTGCAGAACGCAGGCTCTAAGGTGCATGGGCTTCAGTAGTTGTGGCACGCGGGCTCACTAGCTGTGGCTCGCAGACTCTTGAGCTCAGGCTCAGTAGTTGTGGCGCACGAGCTTAGTTGCTCCTTGGCATGTGGGATCTTCCCAGACCAGGGCTCAAACCCGTGTGCCCTGCATTGGCAGGCGGATTCTTAACCGCTGAGCCACCAGGGAAGCCCGTGAGGTAAATTTTATTTGGGGCAAAATGAGGACTGCAGCCCGGGAGACGGCATCCCAGATAGCTCTGAGAAATCGCTCCACAGAGGCAGAGGAGAAGCTCAGTATATATGTGATTTTGGTGGAGGGGGAGTACATGCAGTCGAGCACATACGTTTTTACAGAAGGTTTCTGCTAGTCTCTTGTGGGTTAGTGCTACTCAGGAGGAGCAGACGTCACCATGAAGGATTTTAGTGCTTTTCTAGATATGAGGAGACACAAGAATTGGGCTCATAAAATTGGCTCCTGAAAACATCTAACTATCTGAAGACCTGTTCTGCCAGTTTTTCCCAGAGCACAGAGTGCCTCATATCTGCTCTCCACCTGAACTCCTTTCAGGAGGTGTTGAAAGTCAGCAGCTGCAGCAGCATATGATTTAATCCTTGTAGAGGTGGATGGCAAGTGTCAGTGGAAAATGCCAATTTGTAGTTGACAAGCTGCAGTTTCCCCATCTATAAAATGGGACAGTAATAATAGTACTCATCTTCCTTATGAGGTGTGGTGAGACTTGAAAGGGATAACTCATTTAAGGTACTCAGCAGAGTGCCTGGTGTGCTGTTGGCCTTCCGAGCGTTGTGGCTGCTGTGGTGGAGGGGATAGGAAGTGAGCTTCTACTCAGGCCCCTTTCTCCTTTCTGCACTGTTTGTCCTCACGCCCTTGGTCAGGCTCCATCCCCCGCCAGCCCCACCCTTGCAGCCTACTCTTTCTCCTTCCCTAAGGAACCAGCTCTAGGGGAGGGTCTGCCTTAGCAGTTTCAGTCTCAGTGTGAACTCTGTGACCTCTCCTAGGAGGGTAGTCTTGAACATTTTTTTCCTGTGACCCACAGGAAAAAAAAATACATTTTACCTAATGACCCAAGACACACATACATATAGGTAGATAAAACAGAAGACACAAAAGTTTCATGAAACAATACTTATCCAAATCAAGTGTAATGTATTCTGATATGTTCTCTTGATAAATTGATTGCATGACCCAACAGTGGGTTGAGACCTTTAGTGTGAAAAACAGTGCCCCAGGTGGGAGAGGCCAGTTAACTCTCATTTCTCATTGTAGAGCAAAAGGTTCTGTTCCCTCTTACATGGATTTTTATCGGGGAATTAGCGGAAAAGAAAATTCTGAAAAGCTGAAGCCACATAGCCACATCTGAGACTTAAAGATAAAAGCAAGTTTGAATGTCTGTTCATTATGAGGATGGGTTTTTGTGTAAGTTTTGGGGCCTTCAGAATCAAGCTTCAAAGTACAGGAGATCACCTATCCTTTGCTCCTACACCAAACCACAAGCTAACTTTTCCTTAGCTGGGATTCCAGCAAATCTTCCAAATGCCACTATGCCTAGGTGCCAGGGAAGGGCAAGGTTTATATAGATTCAGCTGGACAGGAAATACTCTGAGCTAAGATTGTACTCACAGTTTTTTTCCATAACAAATTCAGGGCATGTGGCTTCACAGGTACTTATGAGGACAATAGGATAAAATGTTTAAAACTGGAACTGTCCTGGAAACCCCCAACATAAGATCACAAGGCTACCATAAGAAGTGAAGGATTTGATGCCAAGAGAGTCAGAAGAAGGGAGAAGTCCTTCTTCCCATGCACCTAGGTCTTGTCTTCTGGTTGGAGGAAAGGAGCCTTGGGCTTCCAGAACCTTCTGGAATACCAGAAACTTCTCCTAACACTCTTGAGGGTGCTCAGTAATTAAATACACGAGTGGATTTATAGGAGGACTGGCTCCTGATTGGGAAGAAGAGAAGTGGAGAGCGTAAAGGGAAGTAGAAGGCTTCCGGAGTGTGTCGTGATTTTGCTTACAGCTGCTTGGGCTCACAGCTTCTTGCTCGCCCTGTTCTGCTCCAATCTCCCCCTCCTGCGTGCCGCATCCCCACAGCTCTCTCTACCGTCTCTGCCCTTAACAACTTGACTTTGGCCGAAGGTGGCTGTTGTTACTGAAGAGTGAGGAAGGACCGGGCTGGGTTGAACTTTCACACTTGGCTCTTCTTGGATCAGTCCCATGGAGGAGAGTGATATAATCGTTTCCTTGTCATTTGGGCCCTCAAACGCTGGGTCTCCTCCCTTCTGTACTGCAACCTAGGATTCTGAAGCTTGAGTAGGACACCAGTCCCTTGTAAGGATCTAAGGACACGCCTCCTCCCAAGGACACCTCTACCTCACAATCCTCTACTTCCAGCCCTAGCTGTATATGCTGCCTGCATCTACACTTTCCAGTAGGACACATAGTCCACGGGAATGGTCATCTCCAGGTCTGGGCCTCGGTGAGTCCCTCGGAAAGGAGGTTGATTCCAATATATACATAAGGATTTGCTTAGGGACCCAAGGGAGGAAACCAGGTGAGATTAAAAAAAAAAAAAAACTCTTCTGAGACCTTCCTCCCATAGACCCCAAGGAGAGAAGGTGAAGGGGACAGGGAGTCATCTCTCAAGACCTCTTTCAGTCCCTACTGCTATTAAACCAATTGGCTCAGCCCAGCCCATGAGATCAATGTTCACAGACCCCAACCTCAAGGCCAGAAAGTAAAACTCAAGTCCTTTTAATCATTTACCCAGTTACTTTGTTCCAAGCTCTGACTTTGCTCTTCCTTGGCCCAGCATCTTTGGAAAACAGTGTGTTTGATGAAAAGCCCTGACTGCTGTTACTTTCGGCCATCTACCTCCTTTGCCTACTTGTTTCCTATGCCTATGTTTCTGGGAGTCTAATTGGGATTAAATTACAGGGTAATACTAATGGGGGGTGAAAACCCAGCTAATGGCTCCCTGTTCCACTAGGCAACAACTGTAGTAATCACAAAAAGAAAGGCATTAGCTGGAGGTGGCTGGGTTTCCTGGTCTGGCTTCCTCCACACCCCTGTCTGAGCGAGTGAATATGGTTCACAGGGCACACCAAAAGCCCAGAGACGAGTGAAGATGAAACAACTTTATTGAAAGAATCAGGGAGAAAGCAAGAAAACTCTTCTAGAAATGAGAATTGGCATCACAGCAAAAGTAGAAGCAAAGAGAACTGGGTTCAGTACCTTGGAAAATGAACCGAAGTAATCCCATAAATCACTAAAGAGCTCTGGCTTGGGGTCTCTGGGATGTGATGAAGTTGAAGAAGCACAGGTCTTTCACTCACTTTCTGCGGGTTAAGCCTGATGGAGAGCACGTGTGAGATAAATAGGCAGCTCCGCAAAGTAAATCCACACCACAAACGTTCCAAAGAGACACAGGCCAACAGCACCATCATTCCATCCAATAAACTGTACTCACGTTGAGGCAGAAGAAAAGCAACATGACATGGACCCTGATGTCAAGGCCCACACGGTCCAAGATGGGGGACTAAATAGTGTGTCTACTGACAAGTCCCTATTCCTGACCCTCATGACCCATTTCTCAAATTAGAAAGCACTTCATAGGCTCTCAGCTGTGAAGAATAGAGGGATTACTGCTCTCATCCTACAGATGTAGAAACCAAGGCTCAGACAAGTAAATTGCTCAAGGTCATGTATTGCCCAAATTTCCCAATTTCTTTGGCTCTTGCTTCTTCCTTCAGGGGGTCCCCAGTGACGTCCCAGTCTGCCGTTGAAGAAGTCTGCCCTTGTCACTGCTCCACAACCTCACGCCACACCCTGCAGATGCTGGAAAGCAGGGAGGGACAGCAACTCCCCTCCGGAGTCAGGGCACCACCCGAGGATGCCCCCACGGCCTCACAGAGTTTACTTGAAACGCTCGCTGCCTCTTTCTTTTTAATTAGAGCCTCCGCTCTCGCTACAATCCAGATATGGATCTATAAAGGCAGGGTGTCGAAAATACATCCAGGGGAGGGGGAAGGGTAAGCTGTGACAAAGCGAAAGAGAGGCATGGACATATATACACTACCAAACGTAAGGGAGATAGATAGTGGGAAGCAGCCGCAGAGCACAGGGAGATCAGCTCGGTGCTTTGTGACCGCCTGGAGGGGTGGGATGGGGAGGGTGGGAGGGAGGGAGATGCATGAGGGAAGGGATGTGGGAACAGATGTATATGTATGACTGATTCACTTTGTTATAAAGCAGAAACTAATAAAAAAAAAAAAAGAAAAAGAAAATACATCCAAATGGTAGACAGTATCTCATGCTAAAAAATAGAAGTAAATGTCCTATCAACACTCAGGATTCAGATGATAGAAGCATTTTTGTTCAAGATGTATCCTAAATCAAATGAAAGCAGATATTAAAATAGAAGTTTCAGCTGAATCACAATAAATACCAAATTCCAAAGTGAAGTGCTACACCATGATTTACAAAGTAAGTGGCAAAAGAGTTGAGGGTAAGATTTTAGATGAAAATTTCTTTGGAGAAAGCTGTGTTATGAGTTCCACTCCACCCCCCATCTCAGAGGTGTCAAGACTGAGAAACCAGGGAGTTCCCTTGTGGGCTGGTGGTTAGGATTCGGCACTTTTACTGACGTGGTCTGGGTTCAATCCCTGGTCGGGGAACTGAGATCCCGCAAGCCGAGCTGTTGGGACAAAGGTGAGAGCTGTGAGTGGGAGAGAGAGAGGGCTGCCTAGGATAGTCAAAGATCCTGTCCAAGAGGACAGCCTAGAGGGGCAAAGAGATCTCAGCCAGGACAAGCTGGAGGTATGGCCAGATTCCTAGGGACGGAGGAAGGAGTAAACGATGAGCCTGAGGAAGATATATCACCCAGGCTAAAGGACTGCGTATGTTATGGGCTGAATGTCTGTGTCCCCCCAGAATTCATATGTAGAAATCCTAACCCCAATGTGATGGTGTTAGGAGGTGGGACCTCTGGGCGGTAATTAGTCATGAGAGTGGAGCTCTTATGAGTGGGATTTAGTGTCTGTAGAAGAAGAGGCCAAAGAGCTATCTTGCTCTCTTTCTGCCACGTGAGGATACAATGAGACCGGTCAGCATTCCACAACCCAGAAGAGAGCTCTCACTAGAGCCCACCCATGCTGGCCACTGGATCTCAGACTACAACCTCCAGAACTGTGAGAAATAAAATTCCGTTTTTATAAACCACCCAGTCTATGGTATTTTGCTATAGTAGCCTGAACTAAGGAGTGGATATAAAGTGTCCACAAAAGTCAGCTTTAAACACCTGCAAGCCCAGAAAACACCAATGCCAGATTCCCACCCCTGCACCAGTCAAGGGGAACTTTCCTGCTTGTTCCCACTCCAACACTGTAAGCATCAAAAACCACAGTTAAAAGGATGGAAGAGGAGAGACAGAAGTGTTGTCGACTGTGAGTGTTCGGCCTGGGCTGAAGGAGAGGGAAAAGCCTTAATTTTACATCATATTTGGAATTTTAATGATTATATGAACATTTTAGACACTGAGTTGTGTCTATATTCAGGCTTAAGGTGAATACAGCCTAAGAAAGATCAAGGAAGTCACAGGGCCTGCCTGAATTTTTATTCAGGTGCAGTGGACGCAGCAGCCCTACCAAATTCAAAGGCTTAACAAGAGAGAAAACTTAAGTTTCTTCATAATTGCTTCCCATGAGTTGTGCTTGTTTAATGTAACAGTTGTTCAAAAAATATACTGATTGGGCACTATATTCAATATTTTGTAATAACCTATAAGGGAAAACGATCTGAAAAAAGATGGATATGTATGTATAACTGAATCACTTTGCTGTACACCTGAAACTAACACAATATTGTAAATCAACACTTCAATTTAAAAAAATACTGATTTGTTAAATTGCTGTCCTAAGAAACCTAGGAACAGTGATGCCATTCATAAATAGAACCCACTCTTCAGACTGACTACTGGGGAGAGAGAAGCCAATGAGAGAACACCCTCCACTCTCACTAAGGGACCTGAGGGGAGTGTCCGGCCAGGAGCTGTCTGCCTCTATAGGGTCGAGCTGGGGGAACCGGTACCCAAGGTCGCCCCGAGTACGGTCTGCAGCTGGTGGAACACCACCAGCCTGTCCTGGGGATGCCCTGAGTGTCCGCCGGCTCTCCTGTGACAGGAAGGATGGAGAATTGTGAGCTGACTCTGGTGCAGGAGGAGCCAGGAGCACAGAATCTGCTCCAGTTGTCGGGATGGGAGGAATTCTGCTCTGGGCTGGGTGCGAGGGCCTGTTGAGCTGTTGGTGCCACTTGCTTCTTTGTTCACAATGTATCATCAATAGGCCTCTTTGTACGTAAGTGCCTGGGTTGAAGCAGACCGATTTCATCTGAGGCCCGCAGGTGGGCAAGGGAAGATGGAAATAGACCTGCTGGAAGTTACTGAAGTTTAGAGGTCGTGCTTCTGGATGGCAGCCCAACCTGTTCCCTAGTCAAGTCCTGACAAGGCTGAGTTCTAGCTGAGCATCAGGCTGAGACCTCTCTCTCTCTTTCTCACACACACACACACACACACACACACACACACACTCTCTCTCTCTCTCTCTCTCTCTCTCTCTCTCTCTCTCTCTCTCATACATGCAGCATTAGGAAGTAAAACATAAAACCGCAGGATTTCTAGCACACGCCTTCCCTATCGTGTCCTCACTGGCCTCTCTGCCTTAAAATATCCCTCCTCGAATGCATCTTGCACACCACAAACAGATTAACATCCCTCAGTCCCATTTTTACTCATCCCTTCCTCAGCTGTGCTCCTGGATTCCCCATTGCCTTCAGGCTGTAGCCCAAGTCCTAGGAGGGTTTCAAATCACCCACTTTCTCAACCTTCGGTGGCGCTTTCTTCCAAACAAACCTTCTTCCGTAGCTTTGCTTCTCTGTTTACCCCCCAAAGATGCTTTGCGCTTCCCACCTCTCTGGTTCACCTGCTTCCCCGGGCCTCAGCCAGGCGGGCAGAGCTGCCAGCAGCGGACTGGAACTGAGGCCCGGCCACAGCCTCTGGCTCTGCCGCTGCCTCTCTTCAGACAGGTGACCTTCAGGAAGCCACCTCACTGTCTAGATCTCCTTTTTTCTGTCTTAAATGATTAGACTGAATGATTTTGACTTTTTTTTTGTTTCTAGTCCAAAGTTAGTGATTCTCCTGCTTTTAAGCAAACCTCTGCCTTTCAGGTGATTTCCAGGCCCAAGTGACATAAATCCCATGACAACCACTTCATCTCTTCTGTTACTCTTTATACATATTTTTCTCTCCTGGGCAGCAAAGAGCTTGCTTTCCTTTTATGAGCAGGTCTACCAGAAAAGGAAATTTGGTCTTCTTTTTTTTTTCTTAGTATCTTCTGGGTCCCAGTACTTGTGTTTTTATGGCAACAACTTGACTTGAAGCCCTTTCAAATGGTTCAAGCATTTAAAATTTTCTGCTAGCCAAGCTGTAACCTCACAAAAGGCTCTGAGTTCATTTGGGGCCACAGGAACAGGGTTCTAAAGGAGAGCAAAGCGTTAGTTGCAAAAACCCAAACCAGACTGAAATTTCATCACTCAGGAAAGGGTGGAGACTCCCACATTCCAAGAACCTGGCCAAGAGATGTTAGGATTACCTGCTTAACTGCTACTAGGTGACTGTTTTGGTCCCACTCTGGGTATCAAGGGTCACAGGGCTAATCCTCCTTCCTCTCGTATTTGAGAACCCTATTCAGATGGACGTAGGATCATCAGAACATTAGTCTTCAGAAATGCAACATTTGCATTAAGGACTGGGCATCTCTGGGTACCAATGCTAGACAGCTGTTTTACTTGCTGATTTGTGTTGGACTAGAGTCTTACCCTCGCAGTGCCTCAGTTTATTGCCTATAAGAGAGGAAGTAACAATAGGGTTATGAGAATTAAATAAAATAATGCATGTGAAGCTGTTAGCACTGTGCTTGGCCCTTGTGGTTCACATTACAATAAGATTACTCAACATACCAAGGGTTCAAGGTCACCAGGCTCTGTGCCCTCGAGAGTAGGGTTGGGTAATGAGAGGACACAGAGAGAGAACACAGAGGCCCAGGTTCTAATCCTTGCTCTCATTTCCTTGCGTTCAACATGAGTCCCAAAGCACCCCCTCCAGCACCAATGCTATAAAAATCAAAAGTAGCATACAGGGCACAGTATGATCAGTTATCATGAGCAGCCATTAGAAAAGGCTTACGTGGGATCAAGATGGCGGAGTAGAAGGACGTGCACTCACTCCTTCTTGCGAGAACACCAGAATCACAACTAACTGCTGAACAAACACCAACAGGAAGACACTGGAACTCACCAAAAAAGATACCCCACACCCAAAGACAAAAGGAGAAGCCACAATGAGATGGTAGGAGGGGTGCAATCACAATAAAATCAAATCCCATAACCCCTGGGTGGGTGACTCACAAACTGGAGAACAATTATACCACAGAAGTCCACCTACTGGAGTGAAGGTTCTGAGCCCCACCTCAGGCTTCCCAACCTGGGGGTCTGGCAATGGGAGGAGGAATTCTCAGAGAATCAGACTTTGAAGGCTAGCGGGATTTGATTGCAGGACTTCGACAGGACTGGGGGACACAGAGACTCCACTCTTGGAGGTCACACACAAAGTAGTGTGTGCAACAGGACCCAGAGGGAAGGAGCAGTGAGCCCCTATGAGGTTGAACCAGACCTACCTGCTAGTGTTGGAGGTTCTCCTGCTGAGGCGGGGGATGGTTGTGGCTCACCATGGGGACAAGGACACTGACAGCAGAAGTTCTGGGAAGTACTCCTTAGTGTGATCCCTCCCAGAGTCCGCCATTAGCCCCACCAAAGAGCCTGTAGGCTCCAGTGCTGGGTTGCCTCAGGCCAAACAACCAACAGGTAGGGAACTCAGCCCCACCCACCAGCAGACAAGCAGATTAAAGTTTTACTGAGCTCTGCCCAACAAAGTAACACCCAGTTCTACCCACCACCAGTACCTCCCATCAGGAAGCTTGCACAAGCCTCTTAGATAGCCTCATCCACCAGAGGGCAGACAGCAGAAGCAAGAAGAACTACAGTCCTGAAGGCTGTGGAACGATAACCACATTCACAGAAAGATAGACAAAATGAAAAGGCAGAGGACTATGTACCAAATGAAGGAACAAGATAAAACCCCAGAAAAACAAGGAGATAGGCAACCTTCCAGAAAAAGAATTCAGAATAATGATAGTGAAGATGATCTAGGACCTCACAAAAAAAATGGAGGCAAAGATCGAGAAGATGCAAGAAATGTTTAACAAAGACCTAGAAGAATTAAAGAACAAACACCTAGAAGAATTAAAGAACAAACAAACTGAGATGAACAATACAATAACTGAAATGAAAAATACACTAGAAGGAATCAATAGCAGAATAAATGAGGCAGAAGAATGGATAAGTGACCTGGAAGACAGAATGGTGGAATTCACTGCCATGGAACAGAATAAAGAAAAAAGAATAAAAAGAAATGAAGACAGTCTAAGAGACATCTGGGACAACATTAAACGCACCAACATTCGCATTATAGGCATCCCAGAAGAAGAGAGACAGAAAGGACCCGAGAAGATATTTGAAAAGATTATAGTCGTAAATTTTCCTAACATGGGAAAGGAAATAGCCACCCAAGTCCAGGAAGCACAGAGAGTCCCAGGCAGGATAAACCCAGGAGAAACACACCAAGACACATAGTAGTCAAACTGACAAAAATTAAAGACAAAGAAAAATTATTAAAAGCAACAAGGGAAAAACAACAAATAACATACAAGGGAGCTCCCATCAGGTTAACAGCTGACTTCTCAGCAGAAACTCTACAAGCCAGAAGGGAGTGGCACAATATATTTAAAGTGATGAAAGGGAAGAACTTACACCCAAGATTACTCTACCCAGCAAGGATCTCATTCAGATTTTATGGAAATGTCAAAAGCTTTACAGACAAGCAAAAGCTAAGAGAATTCAGCACCACCAAATCAGCTCTACAACAAATGCTAAAGGCACTTCTCTAAGTGGGAAACACAAGAGAAGAAAAGGACCTACAAAAACAAACCCAAAACAATTAAGAAAATGGTAATAGGAACATACATATCAACAATTACCTTAAATGTGAATGGATTAAATGTTCCAACCAAAAGACACAGGCTCGCTGAATGGATATGAAAACAAGACCCATGTATATGCTGTCTACAAGAGACCCACTTCAGACCTAGGGACACATACAGACTGAAAGTGAAGGGATGGAAAAAGATATTCCATGCAAATGGAAATCAAAAGAAAGCTGGAGTAGCAATATTCATATCAGATAAAATAGACTTTAAAATAAAGAATGTTACAAGTGACAAGGAAGGACACTACGTAATGATCAAGTGATCAATCCAAGAAGAAGATATAACAATTATAAATATATATGCACCCAACATAGGAGCACCTCAATACATAAGGGAAATGCTAACAGCTATAAAAGAGGAAATCAACAGCAACACAATAATAGTGGGGGGTATTTTAACATCTCACTTACACCAATGGACAGATCATCCAGACAGAAAATTAATGAGGAAACACAAGTTTTAAATGACACAATAGGCCAGATAGACTTAATTGATATTTATAGGACATTCCATCCAAAAACAGCAGATTACACTTTCTTCTCAAGTGCACACGGAACATTCCCCAGCATAGATCACATCTTGGGTCAGAAATCAAGCCTTGGTAAATTTAAGAAAATTGATATCCTATCAAGCATCTTTTCTGTCCACAACGCTATGAGACTAGAAATAAATTTCAGAGAAAAAAAATGTAAAAAACACAAACACATGGAGGATAAACAATACGTTACTGACTAACCAAGAAATGACTGAAGAAATCAAAGAGGAAATCAAGCAATACCTAGAGACAAATGACAATGAAAACATTATGATCCAAAACCTATGGGATGCAGCAGAAGCAGTTCTAAGAGGGAAGTTTATAGCAATACAATCTTACCTCAAGAAACAAGAAATCTCAAATAATCTAACCTTACACCTAAAGCAACTAGAGAAAGAAGAGCAAACAAAACCCAAAGTTAGTAGAAGGAAAGAAATCATAAAGACCATAGCAGAAATAAATGAAATAGAAACAAAGAAAACAATAGCAAAGATCCATAAAACTAAAAGCTAGTTCTTTGAGAAGATAAACAAAATTGATAAACCATTAGCCAGACTCATCAAGAAAAAGAGGGAGAGGACTCAAATCAATAAAATTAGAAATGAAAAAGGAGAAGTTACAATGGACACCGCAGAAATACAAAGCATCCTAAGAGACGACTACAAGCAACTCTATGCCAATAAAATGGACAACCTGGAAGAATGAACAGATTCTTAGAAAAGTATAACCTTCCAAGACTGAACCTGGAAGAAATAGAAAATATGAACAGACCAATCACAAGTAATGAAATTGAAACTGTGATTAAAGATCTTCCAACAAACAAAAGTCTAGGACCAGATGGCTTCACTGGTGAATTCTATCAAACATTTAGAGAAGAGCTAACACCCGTCATTCTCAAACTCTTCCAAAAGATTGCAGAGGGAGGAACACTCCCAAACTCATTCTACAAGGCGACTATCACCCTGATACCAAAACGTGACAAAGATACTACTAAAAAAGAAAATTACAGACCAATATCACTGATGAATATAGATGCAAAAATCCTCAACAAAATACTAGCAAACAGAATCCAACAACACATTAAAAGGATCATACAACATGATTAAGTGGGATTTATCCCAGAGATGCAAGGATTCTTCAATATATGCAAATCAATCAATGTGATACACCATATTAACAAATTGAAGAATAAAAACCATATGATCATCTCAATAGATGCAGAAAAAGCTTTTGACAAAATTCAACACCCATTTATGATAAAAAAAAACTCTCCAGAAAGTGGGCATAGAGGGAACCTACCTCAACATAATAAAGGCCATATACAACAAACCCACAGCAAACATCATTCTCAATGGTGAAAAACTGAAAATATTTCCTCTAAGATCAGGAACAAGACAAAGATGTCCACTCTCGCCACTATTATTCAACATAGTTTTAAAGGCCTAGCCATGGCAATCAGAGTAGAAAAAGAAACAAAAGGAATCCAAATTGGAAAAGAAGAAGTAAAACAGTCACTGTTTGCAGATGACATGATACTATACATAGATAATCCTAAAGATGCCACCAGAAAACTAGAGCTAATCAATGAATTTGGTAAATTTGCAGGATACAAAATTAACGCATAGAAATCTCTTGCATTCCTATACACTAACAACGAAAGATCAGAAAGAGAAATTATGGAAACAATCCCATTCACCTTTGCAACAAAAAGGATAAAATACCTAGGAATAAACCTACATAAGGAGGTAAAACACCTCAGAAAACTATAAGACACTGATGAAAGAAATCAAAGATGACACAAACAGATGGAGAAATATACCATGTTCTTGGATTGGAAGAATCAATATTGTGAAAATGATTATACTACCCAAAGCAATCTACAGATTCAATGCGATCCCTATCAAACTACCAATGGCATTTTTCACAGAACTAGAACAAAAAATTTCACAACTTGTATGGAAACACAAAAGACCCCAAATAGCCAATGCAATCTTGAGGGAAAAAAACAGAGCCGGAGGACTCAGACTCCCTGACTTCAGACTATACTACAAAGCTACAGTTATCAAGACAATATGGTACTAGCACAGAAACAGAAATATAGATCAATGGAACAGCATAGAAAGCCCAGAGATAAACCCACGCACCTATGGTCACCTAATCTATAACAAAGGAGGCAACGATATACAATGGAGAAAAGACAGTCTCTTCAATAAGTGGTGCTGGGAAAACTGGACAGCTACATGTAAAAGAATGAAATTAGAACACTCCGTAACACCATACACAATAATAATCTCAAAATGGATTAAAGACCTAAATGTAAGACCAGACACCATAAAACTCTTAGAGCAAAACATAGGAAGAACACTCTTTGACATAAATCACAGCAAGATCTTTTTTGACCTACCTCATAGAGTAATGGAAATAAAAACAAAAATAAACAAATGGGACCTAATGAAACTTAAAAGGTTTTGCACAACAAAGGAAACTATAAACAAGACAAAAAGACAACACTCAGAATGGGAGAAAATATTTGGAAATGAAGCAACAGACAAAGGATTAATCTCCAAAAGATATAAATCGCTCATGCAGCTCAATATTAAAAAAACAAACAACCCAATCAAAAAATGGGCAGAAGACCTAAATAGACATTTCTCCAAAGAAGACATACAGATGGCCAAGAGGCACATGAAAAGCTGTTCAACATCACTAATTATTAGAGAATGGAAATCAAAACTACAATGCGGTATCACCTCACACCCATGAGGTTAGAACGGGCATCATCAGAAAAGCTACAAACAACAAATGCTGGAGAGGGTGTGGAGAAAAGGGAACCCTCTTGCACTGTTGGTGGGAATGTAAATTGATACAGCCACTATGGAGAACAGTATGGAGGTTCCTTAAAAAACTAAATAGAATTACCATATGACCCAGCAAGCCCACTACTGGGCATATACCCTGAGAAAACCATAATTCAAAAGACACATGCACCCCAGTGTTCATTGCAGCACTATTTACAATAGCCAGGTCATGGAAGCAACCTAAATGCCCATTGACAGACGATGGATAAAGAAGATGTGGTACATATATACAATGGAATATTAATCAGCCATAAAGAGGAACAAAACTGGGTCATTTGTAAAGACGTGGATGAAGCTAGAGACTGTCATAGAGAGTGAAGTAAGTCAGAAAGAGAAAAACAAATATCATATATTAACACATATATGTGGAATCTAGAAAAATGGTACAAGTGAACCGGTTTGCAAAGCAGAAATAGAGACAAAGGTGTAGAGAACAAACGTATGGACACCAAGGGGGGAAAGTGGGGGATGGTGATGGTGGGATCAATTGGGAGATTGGGATTGACATATATGCACTAACATGTATAAAATAGATAACTAATAAGAACCTGCTGTATAAAAAAGAAGAAGAAGAAAGAAAGAAAAGGCTTATGTGAAGGTAAAGGTAATAAGAACTGGAGTAGCCTCAGATAATCTGGACTCCATTCACTCTTGAACTCTTCTTTCTTTATAGATAAGCAAAGAAAGCCCAAAGAGTAACATCAAGCCAACAGTAGGACAAATTCAGGGAGATTTTGGTAAATTGGAGACTTGGGGAAATATTTCTCCATCGAGTTTTAGAGAGTTGTGAAGAAATTAATATTTACTGGGTTTTTTTTTTAAATTTCAAGTAAGTTTTTACTAAAGGGTAGACTTGATGTCCAGAGAGAAAGAGCATTTTGTCATTGATTAAGGGAGCTGAGGGAAGAATTGGTCTGGCTTGGACCAGAGAAAGAAGAGAGGGACAGGAGAGGCAGGTGTGAGTCTTGGAAACCTCCAGCTAGAGCTGTGTAGTGACCTCAGAGGTGGAAGGCCCAGATACAGCCCGTGCAGAGCCTGGGTTATCAAGCTGCTTCAAGCTAGTCACTGGCCCCTCAGCAATCAAATGAGGGTCATCTAAGGCTGTCATGTCTTAGAAAGTTACTTTGAGGGTGACAGCAGGCAGCAGAGGGGAAGATCTAAAGGGTGTGGTATTTGTGTGAAAAGAGAAAATCTTGATTGCTAAGGTAGTGGTAGGTAAAATCCTGTCAGAGGTGAAAAAATCTAGGAAGTCTTTCAGGGGTGTCCTGGGTAGGGAAATTTGGGGAAGAGGAAAGGGACAAAGAACTTTTATTTCAGGCTCTGCCATGGGCCGGGCACAGGGCTAGGTGGCATTTTTTAAAATATCAATTTTAATGAGATATATTTCACATATCATACAATTTACCCATTAAGATGTACAATTCAATGTTTAAATGTACAATTAAAAATGTACAATTCAATGGTTTTTAGTGTATTCTCAGAGTTGTGCAACTATCACCAGTATCTAATTCCAGAACATTTTCATCACCCCCAAAAGAAACTCCATACCCACTGGCAGTCACATACCCCCATCTCCATGTTCTCCCAACTTTCACCCTAGGCAACCACTAATCTACTTTGTCTATTCTGGACATTTCATATAAACGGAATTATATATTAAGTGGTCTTTTGTGACTGGCTTTTTTCACTTAGCATAATGTTTTCAAGGTTCATCCATGTTGTAGTATATTTCAGTGCTTCACTTCTTTTTACTGCCACATAATATTCCATTGTATGGATATACACTTTGTTTATCTGTTCATCAGTTGATGGACATTTGGGTTGCTCTACTTTTTGGATATTATGAATAATGCTGCTATAAACATTCATATACAAGTTTTTATGTGGACATATGTTTTTCTAGAATATATACCTGGGAGTGGAAGGGTTGGGTCACATGGTAGCCTATGTTTTACTATGTGGTGAACTGTCATACTCTTTTCGAAAGTGGCTGCACCATTATACATTCCTACCAGTAGTATATGAGGGTGCTAATTTCTTCACATCCTTGCCAATACTTGTTATCTGACTTTTTGATCATAGCCACCCTAGTAGGTGTGAAGTGGTATCTCACGGTTTTAATTTGCATTGCCCTGATGTTAATAATGTTGAGCATCTTCTCAGGTGCTTATTGGCAATTTGTATATCTTTGGAGAAATGTCTATTCAGATCTTTTGTCCATTTTTAATTAGATTTTGTCATTTTATTATTGATTTTTAAGAGTTCTTTCTAGATACAAGTTCCTTTATCAGAGAAATGATTTGGAAACATTTTCTCATATTCTGTGGGTTTTTTTCACCTTCTTGATGTTGTCCTTGGAAGCATAAGATGTTTTTACTTTTCATGAAGTCCAATTTATCTAGTTTTTTTCTCTTGTCACTTGAGATTTTGGTGTCAACATCTAAGAAACCATTGCCTAATACAAGGGCATAAAGATAATTATTTGCTTCTCTGGGTGATCTGCTGATGTGTGGCAATTTTCGATGAGCTATAAAATAAATATATTTAGTTAATAAATGATTATATCTTTATTCCATAAAACAATTCCAACAATTCTAATGAGAATTTAGCTCCCACCATCAGCCATCCATCTACTTAATTGTTCAATTCCAGTATACACATGTAGTGATTTCAGATTTGTTAAAATGAGAAGCAACTTTTTTTTAAAGATTTATTTATTTATTTTATTTTTAAATTTATTTTTGGCTGCATCGGGTCTTAGTTGTGGCATGCGGGCTCTTTGTTGTGGCGTGCAGGCTTCTCTCCAGTTGTGGCACACAGGCTCTAGGGCACGTGGGCTCTGTAGTTCACGGCACACAGCCTCTCTAGTTGAGGCTCAAGAGCTCAGTAGTTGTGGCACACGGGCTTAGTTGCCTCACGGCATGTGGGATCTTAGTTCCCTGACCAGGGATTGAACCCATGTTCCCTGCATTCGAAGGCAGATTCTTTACCACTGGACCACCAGGGAAGTCCCAGAAGCAACTTGTTTTTTATTAACTAGTGTACAGTGCTTATGTACAGTTCCTTTTGCCTTTAGTTTTATAGACTCCACTCATTTTCTTTATTCCCCTACCTGCTTCAGAGAGGTTGCTTCAGATATTTGCAATATATTTAGATTCTTTTATCACACTTCATATTTCATGCTGGGTTTCCCAAACCTCCTGAATGGTAATTAAAACTTGTATACATTAGCACTATTTACAATAGCCAAGACATGGAAACAACCTAAATGTCCATTGACAGATGAATGGACAAAGAAGATGTGGTATATACGCACAATGGAATACTACTCAGCCATTAAAAAGAATGAAATAATGCCATTTGCAGCAACATGGGCGCGACTAGAGATGATTATACGAAGTGAAGTAGGTCCGAAAGAGAAAGACAAATACCATATGATGTCACTTATATGTGGAATCTAAAATATGACACAAATGAATGAAACAGAAATAGACTCACAGACATAGAGAAGAGACTTGTGGTTGCCAAGGGGAAGGGAGGTGCGGGAGGGAGGGATTGGGAGTTTGGGATGAGCAGATGAGAATTAGTATATACAGAATGGAGAAACAACAAGGTCCTGTTGTATAGCACAGGGAACTATATTCAATATCCGGTGATAAACCATAATGGAAACGAAAACGAAAAAGAATATATATGTATAACAATCACTTTGCTGTACAGCTGAAATTAACACAACATTGTAAATCAACTATACTTCAATAAAATTTTTAAAAAACTTGTGTGCATTAAACTTTATACTCTTTGTGCTGTAAAGTTTTATGGGTTTTAGGTCTTATATTCATAGTATCATACAAAATAGTTTCACCACCCTAAAAAAAATCCCATTTGCTTCACCTATTCTACTCCCCCCCTCCTGAGCCCCTGACAACCACTAATCTGTTAGCCATCTCTATAGTTTTGTCTTTCCCAGAATGTCATATAATTGGAATATATACAGTATGTAGTTTTTTCAGACTGGCTTCTTTCACTTAGCAACATGCATTTAAGATTCATCCATGTCTTTTTATAACTTATTTCTTTTCATTGTTGAGTAATATTCCATTGTATGGATATACCAACCTCATTTTTTATGTACTTAAATTTCTTTGAACTTGAGTTAAATCTTGAAATACTCCCCAGTATGGAAATGTTTCATTACAAGCTTTACATGATCAATTTTTTCAATGATCTATTTGTTACTTTTTCCCCTGCTAGAGGCACCACACCTGTACTTTTTCATTGGCCAGCTCCAATCTAGACTAGCTGTCCTCTAAAGAAGCTACAGAATTATCCTCTTGGGTCTATCCTTTGACATCATGCTGGAAATTTCCTTTCTCTCTCTCTATATATATATAAACCACTTGTTCCCTGCATCCAATGTCTTCCTTTTTCTTGGTTTACTTCTTTCTTCTAGTTCCCCAGCAGCATCCTGAGAAATAGTGAATGGAAGATAACATCACTGAAAATTTTGGCTTCATTCATGATTGAGAGTTTGGCTCAGTATAGGGTTGAACACTGAAAATAAATTTTCTCTCAGAAAATGTCAAGGGATTTGCTCCATTATTGCTATTGTTGTTGTTTTAGCTTCCAGTGTTGATACTAAGAAATCTAATGATATTCTGATTTCGGGGGTGGGGGGAGAGGTTTGTATGTGATCTATTTTTTTTCTTTAGAAACTCTTAGAATACTTTATCTGTGGTATTCTAACTTTTTACAGTGATGTAATTTGGTGAGGGTATTCTTTTTGTTCATGGTGCTGGGCATTTTGATGGTCTCTATCAATTTGAAGATTCATATCCTTTAGTTCTGGGAAATATGTCTCTTTGATGATATTCTTCTTACCATTCTGCCTTTTGTTTTTAAACTTCTTGAATTAATCCTCTAATTTCCTTATCCTTTCTCTCCTTATTGTCATCTATTTGTTTTTCTGTTCTAATTTCTGAGAGGTCTTATTTATTTATTTATTTATTTATGTTTTGAGGTCTCCTTGATTTTATCTTTTTACTCCTCTGTTTAGTTTTTTCTTTAATTTTTACTATCATATCTTGAATTTTCAAGAGTACCTCTTTCTTATTCCATGATTATTTTATATATACACCACGTGTACATGTCCAATCTTTTTTTCCTATTTATTCACTTCAGTCTCTCTCTTTTGTTAGATATTTTCTTTAAATGTCTGGCAGCCCTTGACTGGCCATTCATATACAGGAGAAAGGCACTAAAAACTTTTTTTTAATTTATTTTTTTTATTTTTGGCTGTGTTGGGTCTTCGTTGCTGCATGCGGGCTTTCTCTAGTTGTGTCGAGCGGGGGCTGCTCTTCGTTGCAGTGCGTGGGCTTCTCAGTGTGGTGACTTCCCTTGTTGCAGAGCACGTGCTCTAGGCTTGCAGGCTTCAGTAGCTGTGGCGCAGGGGCTTAGTTGCTCCATGGCCTGTGGGATCTTCCCGGACCAGGGCTTGAACCCGTGTCCCCTGCATTGGCAGGCGGATTCTTAACCACTGTGCCACCAGGGAAGTCCCAGCACTAAAAACTTAACTGAAAGCACCATGTATGGGCAGGACTTCACTGTAGGGAGAGCTGGCTACAATTCTTTTGCTTTTGGTCAAATTGAACTTTTCCAGAGAGTCTATCTCCTATGTCAGCCTCACCCACCCAGATACCTGGAACCCCTGTTCCTGAGCCTTTCATGGGTTTTGTGAGAATTCAGCTTATCGTTTAGGGTGTCCAGTTTTGCCCCCTGTAACTCTGCTGATCTGCCAAGTCACCCATGTACTTTCTACTTCCACTTTCTACTTTCCTGTATGAATTAAGGCCTCAGATGTCTTCTAGTTTTGTCAAAGACTGGGTTTGCATTTCTGATTTCTGTACTTGTATTTTTTCAGATGAGAATGGGACAGAAATGTCTATACTCTGGCATCTTAAAATAAGAAGCCTTCTAGAATCATGATTTGTTTGAAAAGTTTTGATTCATATTTGTGATTTTAATCTGAAAGTTGAAGAGAATTTGGTTAATTTTCTAAACAGAATTTTATAATTTTCTAAATAGAATTTTATAATTTAAAAAAATATTCATTTATTTATTTGGCTGCACCAGGTCTTTAGCTGCAGCTTGCAGGATCTAGTTCCCTGACCAGGGTTCGAGACTGGGACCCCTGCATTGGGAGCACGGTGTCTTAACCGTTGGACCACTAGGGAAGTCCCAAATTTTATAATCATTGGGTTGGCTAGTAGCGTTACATTAGGAAATTTTTCTTTATATTAGATTTGTATGATGGCCATGAGTGTTATATACGGGTACCATTCCCAACACGTTTGTACAGTTAGGGCTCTGGGTATAAATGAAGTTAGATGTACTGGTGCCCTAATATAACAAACTATAAAACTTTCTTTTGTAGACAACCACTACGAAACATCTATTACCAGCAGATTTTTTTTGGTGGGGGGGGGGTATTTATTTATTTGTTTGTTTATTTTTAACATCTTTATTGGAGTATAATTGCTTTACAATGTTGTGTTAGTTTCTGCTGTATAACAAAGTGAATCAGCTATATGTATACATATATCCCCATACCCCTCCCTCTTGCGTCTCCCTCCCACCCTCCCTATCTCACCCCTCTAGGTGGTCACAAAGCACCAAGCTGATCTCCCTGAGCTATGCAGCTGTTAACCACTAACGATTTTACATTTGGTAGTGTATATATGTCAATTCTACTCTCTCACTTTATCTCAGCTTCCCCTTCCCCTTCCCCGTGTTCATCAGCAGATGTTTTTAACCACATAATAATGTCTACAATGGATGTCTCTGACCAATTGCCAATGGAAGTGATCCACTTCTTCAACAGTACTTACTGTGTATTCTCAGTTGCTTATGGTTGGCACACTGGAAGTTGAGCTGCAGGAGATGGGGGATTAGAATAATCAATCAAAACCAAGGCATTAGAATGACAGTATCAAATATCTTGAGTACTGAATACTCAAGCATCGATGTATGTTTACTGAACAAACTCTGTGTGCCTGTGTTACAGGCTGAAAAATAAAAAGAAATCGTGACACCTTTCCTCATGGAGGTTTCAATTCACTTAGAGGAATCACAATATACGCATGAGTAACAATGATCAAATAAGTCAGAAGATAGGAGTGTGGCAAGGTCCATCTTCCTGACACTTTGCTGTGTGTAGTGCTGGTAAAATTTGGAGTTGCCAGTGTCCAGTCCCCAACCTCTTGGGTGTTGAGAAGCAATTGCAGCAGTGGCAGAAAGCACAATTCAGTGACGAGGCAATTGTGGTAGTGGCTACTGCAGCTCTGTGATCCCTGAATAGCATTTTAGGCAGTGTGCCAAGATTTTTTTTTTTTTTTTGGCTCAACTGTTCAGGTTCTGGCCTCCTGATCTCCACTTTCCTGATTGTGGCAGAGGAAGCAGCATTCTTGAGAGGTCAGTTCTGCAATGTTCAGGGAGTCACACCTAGAGGTACGCCTTGAGACCACTCCTCCATTTCTTCCAACAATTTTGTAAGTACCTAACCTCCTGTATTTAATCCCTTTCTGCTTAAAACACCTAGAGTGTTTCTGTTTCCTGCATTGAACACTGACTAATGTAGAACTAAGGTTAAGAATTCAAAGTGTTTGAGAGAATCAGATATATTAAATGTGTACTTCAAATGTTTAATAAAATTTGATGACCTACTTATATAATATGCTAAATGTTTGAGGATTTAATCTTTTAAATGTAGGTTAATTGAATATTAATCATAGAATAAGTAAAAATAATGGATCTTACCTTTATACAATGTATGATTAGATTAATAATTATCAAGATTTTTAAGTTAAGAAAAACTAGAGTTTAAAACTTAAGAATTTTAATATACAGTCATCCCTCAGTATCCGCAGGGGATTGTTTCCAGGATCCCCTGTGGATACCAAAATATGTGGATGCTCAATTCCTTATATAAAATGGCATAGTATTTGCATATAATCTAAACACGTCCTCCCATATACTTTAAATCATCTCTGGATTGCTTATGTCAACAAAAAATTAATCAATAGTCAATCTAAGAGAGAAATGGAAAGTTTTATTCAAGCCACCTGAGGATTATAACCTGGGAGACAGTCTTTCTGAAAGCTCTGAGGACCGTTCCACCTGTTGGAGGTCAAGGCACAGTTATATAAGTTTTTGAGACAAAGGGTTGTACATCAAAGTAACATATTGACAGTTTGCATAGTCCAACATGGTGAGTAGTGGGTTACTGTGACACCTCACAGGATTGAGACAGGAATGTTGTCTCCTAAGTAGTTACCTTGAGGGCACCAGGAGAAAATTGCTTTTTTTGGTGAGTAGGCATCTTCTAAGGGGATCTAGTTAATGTAGAATGAAGATGCACAATGCATGCTAAAGGGGAGTGGGATAGTGGCTCAAACAGGCAGAGAGAGAATTTTATGTTTAATTTTTCTTGTACTGCCTTAAAATAATCTTATTCCATCACTTATAATACCTAATACAATGTAAATACTATGTAAATAGTTGTAAATCCAATGTAAATGCTATGTAACTAGTTGTTAGCATACAGCAAATTCAAGTTTTGCTTTTTGAAACTTTCTGGGAATTTTTTTTCCAAGTATTTTCAATCCGCTGTTGGTTGAATGCACAGATGTGGAACCTGCAGATACAGAAGGCCAGCTGCATTGAATATCAATTAAAACATAAGTAAGGGGCTTCCCTGGTGGCGCAGTGGTTGAGAGTCTGCCTGCCGATGCAGGGGACACGGGTTCGTGCCGCGGTCCGGGAAGATCCCACACGCCGTGGAGCGGCTGGGCCCGTGAGCCATGGCCGCTGAGCCTGCGCGTCCGGAGCCCGTGCTCCGCAACGGCAGAGGCCACAACAGTGAGAGGCCCGCGTACCACACACACACACACACACAAAAGAACGCATAGATAAACCCTGAGCAACAAAAAAAAGCATTACATTGATCAGGAGGTTTTTAATCATCCAGTCAGCTTTTCCACAAGAGAGACATCCTTCAGAAACATATAACGACAAAAGAGCTACATCACATTTCCAATAGTTACATGTTTGGATAGCACTAGAGGCTGCATCCTGTGTGGCCAGGGGCACTTTTGTTTCTCTATGTGATACATGGAGAGGATTTCTCAACTTCTTTTCAGCATAGGACATATCTTCCCTTTCAAAAACAAAAACAAACAAAATCAATTTAGGCAAGACCTCCAACCTTCTTTTCTACTAAGCTATCTATCCACAACATCAAGTGAGTCACAAGACAGACTCACTTGAGTTTCACTTCTTTCTTCTTCCAAAGAGGAGTAAAGTGGCCCAATATCGGAGCCAAAAACATTGAAACTCCAAGCACATAGGTGTTTAGAGCCTGAATAAGAACGACTGTTAATTATTGAACACCTGTGTGGGGAGCACTCGACCACTAGTTGATTTCCACGTTGTTTCATTTAATCTTCACAACCACCCCAGAAGTATTATTATTATCCCCCATTTTATAGATGAAGAAACAGAGTCTTAAGTAGGTTCAGGGAGTTATGCAAGAGCACACAGGTAGTAAATGGTATAGGAGAGTTAAACAAAAACCCATCTTGTTCAAAGCACATCTTTCCACCATACCCATACCAGATTTCCGGACTCCAGAATAAGATACGCAGAGAAGTTCCTCTGCCTAGCCCGAGTTGCCAAGAAGTAACATAAGCAAGAAGTAAACCTTGGCTATTTTGCTAAGCCACTGAGATGTGGGGGGTTCTTTTATTATTGAAGCATTACCTAACAGAAGTTGGTTGGTATAGGTGTCTTTAAATACCGTGTCGTAAACTTTGCAAACCACTTTAAGAACATGGTACAGTGCAAATCATGCTTAGTGAGAGTCTCTATTACTTTATACCATCCCCGAACAAGTACTTACTTTTACTTAAGACAAAGGCTCAAAAGTGCTTGAAGTTCTGCAGGAAAGACCATGAGTCGGTCAGGGCATGGCTTTGGCATTCAAATAGTCGCATACAAATTGGTGCATAAACGTCTAAAGAAATATATTCTTTTTTGTTGTTGTTCTTTTTTTAATTGAGAAAATCTTCTAAATCTCCTATTTAAGAAACTAAAGAATATCAGTTTGAAGCGACACCGAGTTACAAGTCATCTTGGGGGGAGGGGGCAAAGAACTTGCTCTAGCCTTGCTTATACAGCTCATAGCAAAAGGGGGCTCTTTGTGGTGGAATTTCAAAGTCACAGAGGTTGAGAGACAGTCTCCTTGACTGGAGAGAGACAACTATCTTCTCTTAAGGGCAATTAGAGAACTTTAAGAGTACACTGTCAGCGGGCTTCCCTGGTGGCGCAGTGGTTAAGAATCCACCTGCCAGTGCAGGGGTACGGGTCCAAGCTCTGGTCCAGGAGGATCCCACGGGCCGTGGAGCAACTAAGCCCCTGTGTCACAACTACTGGGCCTGTACTTTAGAGCCCGTGCTCCGCAACAAGAGAAGCCACCGCAATGAGAGAAACCTGCGCACCGCAACTAAGTGTAGCCCCCGCTCACCACAACTAGAGAAAGCCCGCGCGCAGCAACGAAGACCCAATGCAGCCAAAAATAAAATAAAAATTTTTTAAAAACAGTACATTGTCAGGTGGGAACTGTAACTAGAGTCCCAAATATTTATATACTTACTTGCAAACTAAGAATTTATAAGAAACGTTCTAGAATTGTGACTTGATAAAACATTAACAGAAATATCTATAGTTTTTTAAAAACCTGGATTTAGTTGAAGTTAGGAAAACACATTTTAAGGTGATAAGCAGTTACTGTATCTATAAAGGTGGAAGATATAAATAATCCTTTAGACTGTTTCTTTTCTTTTGTGTTAGGAAGCCTACCTAATGGGGCTTTCCAGTTGCACAAATTTAAAATAACACCCACTTACCTTGGGAAAAATTATAAAGAAAGCTCCTTTCTGACCGCAGATATTTTAGACTGAGAAGCTGAATATATTATCAATACTTGGGCATGTAAATCATTGTTTCTGGCAAACACATGCTATACCACTGCAAAATTATTATGGGGGATTAGGAATGTATAGATAGAAATACTTATCTCTATATGGATGTAGATATGTTTTTGTGGGGATGTGTTCCTGTTTGTTTTTTTTTTTTTTGCGGTATGCGGGCCTCCCACTGCTGTGGCCTCTCCCGTTGCGGAGCACAGGCTCCGGACGTGCTCCGCAGCATGTAGGATCTTCCCGGACCGGGGCACAAACCCATGTCCCCTGCATCGGCAGGCGGACTCTCAACCACTGCGCCACCAGGGAAGCCCTGTTTAAGCTGTGTCTTGCACTGTATCAGAAACAGATCCAGGAGACCACATAAAGGATGTTCAGACATGGTTTTCATCACTTACTAGAACTGAAACTGGAAAAAGAAAAATGTACTGGACCATGTCTGGCTGATGAGGTTCAACCTTGACTATGCAGTGAGAAGGTCCTACATGTGGTATTAATTGCAAACAATCCAGACTTTGGAAAATATATCAATGTTGGCCCATAAGGAGGCAGAGGGAGAAGTTATATTCCTGCAGAAACGAGAGGAAATTCCTTTAGAAGCAAATATTCTCATTCTCAATTGTCTTATATAGATCCCAAGACAGGAAATGGAGACTCTAAATTA
The DNA here is from genome assembly GCF_949752795.1 of Hyperoodon ampullatus. Lineage (NCBI taxonomy): Eukaryota > Metazoa > Chordata > Mammalia > Artiodactyla > Ziphiidae > Hyperoodon > Hyperoodon ampullatus. The sequence continues at coordinate 55,756,834 of NC_136932.1, forward strand.
AGGGAAAGAACTTTTCCTCTCCTGGAGTCTGGATTCTACAAAGAGTAGAAATTAACTTGGAAGGAATTGCAGCTGGTGAGCTCCTGACAACATGGAGGCAGGTGGGAGCCAGACAAGGAAGGATCCCATGGGCATGGGTCTAGATTGTAGACTACACAGGTATCCACATCTAGTAGTCCTCTGGGGCGAGTGGTGGTACTAGCACCAGCCTGAAAGCTGCTGGGCTCCCAGAACTGTGGAATACAATCTTTTGGAAATTTTGGAAATTTATCTACAAATTCCACAGTGAGTGGACATTAACAGATACTGAGAACAGAACCTGTATGGACTCTTTGCATACGACATTGCGTCAATGCAAGAACAATTACAGAAACCTGCACTCTTACGACGAGCAATTTTGAGTCAACGAGACTACAAAAAAATGCGACCGGTTGGAAGAGAGCAGCACCTTCCCTTCTGGGCTGGGCAGGCTGGCAGGTTACCTTAGCATTACACTGTAGTAATGGCTGCTGAAGCATGTGTAAGCAAAGAATCACTTGAAGAAGTGTATTACTTATGTTTACGACTATTAACAATATATTACCCATCAGAAACACCTACTAGAGAAAGAAGATGACAAAACTGAATTTATAAATTAGGTTTAGGCAAAAATTACAAAAGCAGGTTTTTCCCTCTTGGCCAGAGGTTGGCAAACTTTTTCTGTAAAGGGCCAGATATTTTAGGCTTGTGGGCCATGTATTCTATGTTGCAACTACTCAACTCCAAAAGCAAATTTAGAAAAGTAATTCTGAGAGTTTTCAGCTAATCTAACTTTTAAAACAATAAAGGGGGAATAAACAGTCATACTCTCAAAATTTCAAATAAAAAATTTTTATTGAAATTATTTCTAACATACTTGACAGCCGCATTAACATATAATACCATTATTACCACTACTACTAATAGCTAACACTTATATAGGACTCACAGTATAAGATAAAATTGCCAAAAAAGGTAGCATTTTTAGCAAATAAATGATATCTGCCGTATTTTTATTATAATTCTTTAAACAGCCATTTACTCCAATTAAGACATGTACAATATGATGATTTGGTGTTTTAATTTTTAAGAGAAAGAACTTAAATTAAGCAAGAAGAGGGAGAGAGAGAGTAATAATATTAATAGGAAGAGGGAGACATGGACAAAATATATCTCTTTGTAATAGATCATTCTGAGAGCTGCTTTCTGGCAAAATCCTGTTATTGTTATCCGTAACGGGACAGTAAAGATGGGCAGAATTAGCCAAAAACAAAACAAGAAGAATCAAAGAATGAGGGAGGCCAGTCCTAAAATAAGATTACCAAGACTGTATTATAAGATGATTTACCTGGGCTTGAAAAGTGGCTATCATTATTACACTGTGAAATGAAAAACAACCCTTGTACCCATTGTGTCTATCCACTGACAGAAACATGATACAGTTTCCATAGGAACAACATTCTGCTCATCTAATGTCCCATTATTTTCAAAGGGCAGTCAGGAAATAGTCAATAATATTCATTTTAACAGAAAATGTACTGGTAATAAAGGGAATTACAGCAAAAATCTGTCCCCAACCTAGTTTACTAGGCAAGATGAAACAAATATAAATGAAATAAAAAGATATACTATTAATATTTCTTCCTTTTTCAGAGACTATTAATCACTAAACAGGTGGAACAAGGGAATAGAGAACTAGGCAAGTGAACTCTTTCTGGAAGTAACTGCTATTCACGGCTGAATTAAGTACTCCTAATCTTTGTGTCTCTTTACCTAGTAAAGCTAACAGTTACCCCCAGAAACGACAGTAGGGATTGATACACAAATACTGAAAACAGAATTTCCAGATTAGGGAAGGCATATTTCAGTGCAAATTACTCTAGAACACCTCCAAGCCTTAATAACACCTTTAGAGGAATGGTACTGGAGAGTGATTTTGCTGATTGTGGAGATATTTTTTCCCCAGTCATTTAAAAAAATTTTTATGGAGTTATAATTTACACACCATACAATTCACTTGCTTTACTTGTACAGTTCAATGGTTTTTGGTATATTTACAGATTTGCGTAACCATCACCACAGGTAGATTTAAGTGTTAGGAAAATCACTGAAAAACTGGGTCTTGTGATTTCAACCCTTACAGTAACTAACTCTTTGAATTTCCTTTTTTCCCCAAGTAATTATTTCCAGGGTACAGTATAGTGCTTACACTAGTTTATACTTACTGGATTGAATTGAAAGCATTTAAAAACTTTCTTTTTGAGAAAGTAACTTTACACACACAGCAACAGTATTGAAATAGGCAGCTTCTAAGAATTAAACTGGTAAAATCCATACTTAATGAATTGTGAGAGCAATCCATAAAACTGTGACTGTGTAACTGAGGAGTTTAGAAACACTCTAAAGCCCTAATTAAGATGAGGAGGTAATCTCAGGAGGCAAAACGAGTGGCTGTAATCTGGTCAGCAAAGATCTAATCAATTGTATAGTACACTGTTCAGAGAAAAGTTTGCATGAAGATTAGCCTACAGAAAGAGAATTGCCAATCTTTACCCAGCACTATTCAGGGAACAGAGACGCAAAATCCAGAGGGTATGAATCTTCCTGTCTCTGAAGAGGTACACTCTGCTGTGGGGCAGGGATCATTTCTCAGGTTTCACCAGGATCTGAATGAGACATCTCTCAAAGCGATTCACCTCATTTTGTTTTGATTCCTTATTTACTAAGAAACTGCCTGATTTGCTTTCCAGACCTGACAAAAAGTTTTCTTGGTGTGTACAATTTGAACATCACGGTTATCAAAAATGAATCTGCTTCACCCCCCAACAAATGAACAAATGGTTTGGTTTATTTGCTTTCTTATTTTTCACTCTTGTGTACTAAAACATGCCAATCTACTCTGGGACACTGATAGTATAAGATCATACCCTTAAATGTAATAATTTCCAAGCTAATGTCACCCAAGGAGACCTTGATAAACAGCCATCCAGACTTTTCTTGCTACACCCTGACCCTGTCATAGTGAAACAGACCAGGACCCTATGGTCCTTGCCCCTCCCGCACCCATGTCCTTAGCCTGCCTTTTTAAAAAAATATTTATTTACTTATTTATTTATTTATTGGCTGCATTGGGTCTTCGTTGCTGTGCGCAGGCTTTCTCTACTTGCGGCGAGCGGGGGCTACTCTTCGTTGCGGTGCGCCGGTTTCTCATTGCGGTGGCTTCTCCTGCTGCAGAGCACAGGCTATAGGCACGTGGACTTCAGTAGTTGTGGCACGTGGGCTCAGTAGTTGTGGCACGTGGGCTCAGTAGTTGTGGCGCACGGGCTTAGTTGCTCTGCAGCATGTGGGACCTTCCCGGACCTGGGCTCAAACCCGTGTCCCCTGCATTGGCAGGCGGATTCTTAACCACTGCACCACCAAGGAAGTCCCAGACTGCCTTTTGTCTGTGGAAAAACTTTAGCCAAAGGATAAGTTTAATCAGAGAAGTGAGAAAATGCAGAAACAAAGAAAACAGAAGAGACCAAATAATAATAGTTTAGTCATTAAGCATAGTCAAGGATCTTTAGTTCCTCCTTAAGGGCTATAGACAATATTCTGAGCCACATCCTGTGAGCTGTCTTATAGATACTGAAGCCCCCATCAGGTGGAAGAAGTTAACTACATGATGACCAGGCTGTAGCCGTGACATAAGCTGCCACAATTCTGAGAACTGGTCTCAAAGAAATGGAAACAAACCCAACCTGGAACTGAAGATTAACTGTACCTAAAACAATCAAGATGACACTGGTAAGACCACTGATGACCAATTTCAAGATGACTGTCAGAGCTGACTGTACTATTTCTGCATGCAGCCCCCTCCTCTGTCTATAAATGCTCTTGCCCCAATTGTCGGGGGTGGGGGAGTCGGCCTTTTGCACAGGCATCTACCCTCCCCCACAGTCACCAGCATCCAAAATAAAGCGAACGTTCCTTTCCACCAACCTGGCCTCTTTATTGGCTTTTGAGCAGTGAGCAGCCGAACCCCACTTTCGGTTACAAGAGACCCCAGAACCTGCAATTCGGTTACACTCAAACACAGTAAAATAGGCCAAGAGAGAAACAAGAATGTCCTATTCACTCTCTATTAAATTCTACCCTGTATTCTTCTGAACTGAACAGAATCAGAAACGACTGCATTAAATTGGACAAGAATAAATCAAAGCAAATTCACGGCTTTCTTATTTTTCTGGAATGAAATTGCCTTGAAATTAAAAAGCACCTATGTTTAAATCACTTCAGTTATTACTGACTTAACATTAATCAACTGAAGATGAATCTGAATAATCATAAATGGATGGATAAAGTTAGAGAGAAAATGTGCTCAGTAAATAAACACTGAATGTAAGAACCAATACATGAATGTAAGAACCAATACACCAATACATGATGTGCCTGGAATTCTTTAAAAACTCTCATCTCTTCTGCTGCTAACCAAGTAGGATAGTGCTAGAAACCAAATAAATCTGTTGAAATAGTGTCCCTCTTGGTCAGCTTCTCACTGAAAAATTATCGGGGTCTTCTCTCTTTTTTTTCTTTTGGCCGCACTGCGCGTGTGGGATTCCCTGACCAGGGATGGAATGATGGAACCCGTGCTCCCTGCAGTGGAAGGAAGAAGTTCTAACCACTGGACCTCCAGGAAATTCCCAGGGTCTTCTCTCTTTAAATTGAAAGCTCAGTTTAAAAATATGTCACTGAAGGATGAGCTAAAGCAGCAGTCCCCAACCTTTTTGGCACCAGGGACCACTTTCGTGGAAGACGATTTTTCCGCGGACGGGGGGGTCGGGTGGGAAGGTTCAGGCGGTAATGCGAGCGATGGGGAGCGGCGGGGAGCGGCAGATGGAGCTTTGCTCACTCACCTGCCGTTCATCTCCTGCTGTGCGGCCTGGTCACGAACAGTATCGGTCCTCGGCCCAGGGGTTGGGGACTCCTGAGCTAAAGGACAGACAAAAAAGTTCATGCACATATACTCATCATTTTGGAAACCACCAAAGAGATTTCAAGGACTACCAAAGATCCTCTATGGATCTGTTGAGGAGCAAATTAAATTTGTATTTTGGGATTACTAGAAACATTTGTAAAATACATTCAACTTTCAGAACTGAAAACATGCCCTTCTCCTAAACAACCTATTTTTTTTTTAATTTCAAAGGCACTTTGGGTTTTGAACATACTATGTTCCCTTCTTTACTGTGACTTCCGGGATGGCCACAGGCAAACTTGCAGTCCATCTCTAGGAGCTCACTAAATTATTACTGCAGGCATTTTGTGTACTAACCTTATCGATGCCTTCATTTTAATCCTCCTCCCTTATTTTCCCCATGATTTCTCCATCCAGTTTTAGTAATGTTTTATGGTATCTCTGTAAGCTGCCTCGCATCCCTGGGGAGAGGGAGTTGCAAATAAATACATAATATGAAAAAAATCATCCTTACACTAAGGGTGCAGGTCTGTTTTAGCATATTTATAACTGCAGAGTAGTTGTTGTTGTTTAATTTGAATTCATCACTAATATTTAAAAACCCCAGCATTTCATATAAAAATCTAGATTTCAGATGTCACTGAGGAAAAAATGTAAAAAGTTCTTATCTCCCTGGACCCGCATGCTACCAGGATCAGTCCTGAGCAGCAACTGTGGTCTCCAGTGGTCACAGTAGTCCTCGCACATTCATTGTGCTCATTCATATGACTTGAGAGGCCTGGTAATGACTTCAAAAAAAGGAAGGAACTTCAGGATTCTGCAATACACAGAGGCAGGAGCACTTTTTCTCGTTCTTTGAAAGCAGTTGGAGACGTAACAGGCACAATTCATTCTGCAACCTTCACTGGACCTTTCCGCTGCGTTGGGCCTAGCGATAGGCTGTTGAAGAGAGCAGCAGAGGTCTGGGTCCTGGGTGGCAGGTACCACCAATGACTGGTCAGAGCACGAATCACCGCCACTAGCACAAGGAGTGTTTAACTGAGCTATATACAAAGCTCGGTTCTGAACCGAAGGTGGAACGGTACTCAGTGTAGACTAGTTACTAGGGAATCTAAGCTGGGTTCCCCTCCATGAGACACTTATGTAAGCAGCCCACGGCCAGTTCGCAGGAGATGGGGCGGAAAGACACGGCTTGGCTCCGCATCGAATCACAGACAACGCAACTCCTGAACTAGGCGCACTCTCCAAGGACGCCCCCGTTTCCGGAGCAACAGCCCGGTCCCGCCCCCTTAGACTCCGCCCCCGTGGGTCTTTCCCGCCAAAGGCCGCTAACACCGCAGAGCATGGTGGGACAAAGCTCTCGGCTAGGTTTCACCAAATCCTTTCAGGGCGCCGTTGCTTTAAGAGACCCATTCCTGGGGAAACTGATTATTCTTTAGGACTCGACAGAGATGAATAACCCCTTTTATGAGGGCTCTGTATTTAATCTTTACCACTCAGCCGGTCACTTCATTCGCGAAGCTCTCCACAAAATCGGGAACGCGGGAACTTTTTTTCCCTTCGCGCGGAGGGTGACGTCGCGCGTGCGCCAGCGTCCCTTTCGCAGCGCCCGTTAACGCTTCTGCGCGTGCGTAGTGAGATCGAATAGCTGCTTCCTCCCGCTTCTCTTCCTCCCTCCCCCCCATATCCGTGCGCCGAGCTGATAAAGGCGCCATTTTGGAGGGGCCGCGGGAGACGTGGTGTAGCTGTGGGCTTGCTCTGCCGTTCGCTAGGCTTGGTGGGAAGACCTGTTCTCGAGTCCGCGCCTTTCGTCGCCGCCATGTCGGGAGGTGGTGTGATTCGTGGGCCGGCAGGGAACAACGACTGCCGCATCTACGTGGGGAACTTACCTCCAGACATCCGAACCAAGGACATTGAGGACGTGTTCTACAAATACGGTGCTATCCGCGACATCGATCTGAAGAACCGCCGCGGAGGACCGCCCTTCGCCTTCGTTGAGTTCGAGGACCCGCGGTGAGGCGGTCAGGGTCTTGCTGCCTTGAGGAAATAGGTTGGAGTAGTTGGGGAAGGCTCCAAGGCCTTCACCTAGAGAATGGGGAGGTGGGCTCCGAGGTTGGGAGCCAGACGAATCGCCCCTGCAGGAGTGGAGTGAGGAGCCGAGTCGGCGAGGCTTTTCCCGTGGCCGGGCCCTCCGGACGTCCCCAGAGCCGACTCGCAGGCTCGGAGCGGGAAACTGAGGCGCCGAGGGCTGCCGTAGTGGTCGGCAGCCTGGCGTGCTTCTGGGTGGGGGAGGGGCCATTCCTATTATGCAGCGCATGTGGGCTCTTCCACCCCAGGTGCGCATGTGCGGGGGGCCGCTAGCTCTCGGAGCGAGTTAGCCGCCCCTCCCGGTCCTTCTCCTCACCCCCTTCGCTCTTCTGTGATCCCGCAGGGATGCGGAAGACGCGGTGTACGGTCGCGACGGCTATGATTACGATGGATACCGTCTGCGGGTGGAGTTCCCTCGAAGCGGCCGTGGTACAGGCCGAGGCGGCGGCGGGGGTGGAGGTGGCGGGGCTCCCCGAGGCCGCTATGGCCCCCCGTCCAGGCGTTCTGAAAACCGAGTGGTTGTCTCTGGTGAGTTGACCGTTCCGTGCGAGTTGGTGGAAGGGGGCATTCGAAAGTGTTCCTGGCGTGACCCGTTGGACAGATGCAAGTTTTCCTGCCGGGTCTGAAATGATTTGCGTCCCGTGGGTGAACTCAGTAAACAAGGGTTGCTGTATTGGAGGTTGGCCGCGTGAGGTTGCAGTACCTAGAATATGAAGATGCTTACTTTGCCGCTAATTTGGGGCTCTTGATTCCGGCATCTTAACAGCTCCTTAACCTAGGATGTTAAAAATCGTCGTGGCTTTTAGAGTCATCTCTGTTCTAATGTACATTGTAAGCTTAATGTGAAATTTAGGAGACTTGGTCTTGAACAACAGTAACTTTTTCAGGACTGCCTCCAAGTGGAAGCTGGCAGGATTTGAAGGATCACATGCGTGAAGCAGGTGATGTATGTTATGCTGATGTTTACCGAGATGGCACTGGTGTCGTGGAGTTTGTACGGAAAGAAGATATGACCTATGCAGTGCGAAAACTGGATAACACTAAGTTTAGATCTCATGAGGTAGGTTCTACGCTTATTCTTTGCTTTGGCCAGACTTGGACACAGTGGTCTTAACGGTGGAAGTGGCAGGTAAGATGCAGGCAAGGGTGTCCGAGTGAACCCAGTCGAGTGCCTCTGGTTTAAGTTACGTTGAATTCAGCATGCCTGAAGGCAGGCGAAAGCTTCGATCTTTCAATCGAAAGTTCTGTCTATCCAATAGGGAGAAACTGCCTACATCCGGGTTAAAGTTGATGGGCCCAGAAGTCCAAGTTATGGAAGATCCCGATCTCGAAGCCGTAGTCGTAGCAGGAGCCGTAGCAGAAGCAACAGCAGGAGTCGCAGTTACTCCCCGAGGAGAAGCCGAGGATCGCCACGCTATTCTCCCCGTCACAGCAGATCTCGCTCTCGCACATAAGAGGACGGGTGACGCTTTTTGTAGAACCCACGTTGTATACAGTTGTCCTTTCTTCAGTACAATCTTTTCATTTTTTAATTCAAACCGTTTTGTTCAGAATGGGCTGAAGTGTTGAATTGCATTCTTGTGTAACACCCCCTTTTGCTCCTAACACCCACATTGCCCTCGTGTCTGAGAAACTGTACTTTAAGTGACGTCGTAGACAGGGTCGTTGAGATTTAGTTAACTCTCCATGCTCTTCAGACCGTGACACTATGTAAATGTCTCTTCTGCTCTGGTTTGTGTGAACTGGGTTGTTGGGGGTGTTTGTGGTTATCTTACCTGGGGAAGTTCTTATGTTTATCTTGCTTTTCATGTGTCTTTCTGTAGACATATCTGAAGAGATGGATTAAGAATGCTTTGGATTAAGGATTGTGGAGCACATTTCAATCATTTTAGGATTGTCAAAAGGAGGATTGAGGAGGATCAGATCAATAATGGAGGCAATGGTATGACTCCAAGTGCTATTGTCACAGATGAAATTGGCAGTATTGACCTTATACTAAAAGGCAAGGGTTCAAAATGATGATCTACCTTAAAACACTTGCAAACATCTTATGCAGTGACCTTTAGCTACAATTGCTTTGCTCTTTAAACCTTGGCAATTGTGGCAAAATTACGTTGCCCATTTCGTAACAGTTTATTTTGCTCCCTGCCCTTTTTTGTTTTAATAGGGACTAATGTGGGAAGAACTGGCTAATTTGTCACAATGCTTAGTTACAACCGTTAATGTGTGACCTGCTGTTGGTGTACATGTGGGCACAGGGTGTCTTTAATTCCAACCGGATAGAGTATAATATCAATACTGCTAAATCTGCATGTCCTCTGTGTGACTGATATAGCGTTGCTACTTCATTTTTTTTTTAAGACAAAATGAAAGCAAAATATAGAGTTCCAACGTATTGGTGTAGATAATCTAGTTGGGAATACTCTTAAGTCTCACCTTCCCCTTTAAACTAATATTCATAATTGACTCATATGTTTAAAACACTTTAATTTACAAATTAAATTACAGATGGGAGCATTAGATTTAGTTTAGACTTAGGTGGGTAGCAATACCAGTAAACTTCTCAACTACATAACTTTTTGCAACCACAAAACCTGTATGTAATACGCTGTACAGTAACAAGTGTTGGCATTATCAGTTGAACTGTAAATATAAAATGCTTCTTCCAATTAGTCTCTATGATGATTAAGTTTCTAAAATTTATCTGAACACCATACAGAAACTTGTTTTGGGGAATTTGATAGTTATTGATGTACATCTGTTAAACTGATGACAGACATAACTCATCATTCCCCAGAAACCTTTTTTGGTTACAGTATCTAACATTTTGCCTCCTCTTTTTTGGTTTTGCTGGTTATAAAGGTTTGGATTGGAGAGGGCTCACTGGATCCCAATCCTTGGAGCTGGATCATTGGATTCAAATCATAATGTGGATAGGATAGGGAGGATGAATTACAAGGATTCATGGAGCGGGATCAGATTACCAGGAACATAGGAGTGGATTCCTGCCCCAACCAAACCGCATTCGTGTGGATATTTTTTTTTTTTTTTTTATTCAACTTAATTGGCTATTCCAAAGAATTTTTTTTTTTTCCCATTTTTGACGATTGGAGCCCTTAAGATGCACGATGGAATTGTGTTTTGCATTTTTTGGTAAAAGGAGCAAAGCGAGGACCTGGAGATAATACGCTGGAGCAATCTCCTTGGAAGGATTCAGCACGAGTAGATGGTAAACACTGAAAGGGGAAAAGGGGGGTTTGTTTAAAATAGTAAATCAGTAAAGTCACTTCTACATTGAAAACAAAATTGGAGTTGAAGACTAAGTAGGTTTCCAATTGGCTGTTGCCGTTTTTCTTTGAAAAAATAAACATTTTTTAAAAAAGACTATGCATGGTTGTCCTTTTTCCTCTTGTAAGATTTTTTACTGGTTGACTAGTCTCAGTTCGTACTTTAAATTGATAAGATTCTGATTCTTGTGTTTATGTGTTAGTAAATTAAAGGTTCTCGAAAGGACTTTTCTAATAAATGGTTTTAGCCATCTGTTAATTGTTGTAAAAAGTCTTCAGGGGGAGATGAAAAATGAGAATAAGGCAATTGTGTGTGTAATATGGTAAGTGAGGGGGTGATCTAGTCTCTGAAGGATAAGTTTCAGAGCTTTGATTTAAAAATGATGACAAGCTTATAGATGCTGCTTATTTGGGGTGATCATCTAGACAGCATAGGGTTTTGTGCAAAATCGAGTGAGGACTAAATGTTGGCGTTAGCCTTTGAGTTTCTCAATAAAACTAAACTCATCTAAAAAATTGCTAAGCATTAAATTCAGCACAGATTAGGATTCTTAACGTAAATTACATTTTCTGTTGGAAGTGTGAACAGCACACTAGAAGAGTAACTGCTTATTTGAGTAAATGATTGCTAATAAAAAGCTGGGCATTCTTTAGAATTTTTCTTCTCAACCATAAAGTTATTCTGTATCCAGAACATACCAAAGCAGTGATTACATCTTGTAGTCTACTGGTTTTTGTATCTTTACCTGATAGCCCCTTGGTGCTAAGTTTTCAATTTAGAGTTGGGGAGGGGTTTTTACTTAGAATTCCTAATCTTCTGATTTCCTGATAGCCAGTCACAACCATCGAACCATTCTTTTTCTACACCCAAAAGATAGCTAAGTCATGACATTTCCCTTGGGTGTTAATTATACTTGGAAGCAGAATTTAAGATTGCTATTCAGTTGACGTAATTTCAAACCTAGGAAACACTAGAAATAATCTTGGTAGTGGAGAAAATGGGCCCGGAGGGATTTGCATAAGGTCACCCAACCAATACATTTAAATGAGCCTTATGGAATGTCAGGAGGAAGAAGAGGGATAGGAAGTTCAAAATTAGGATTCCATTTTAAGTATTTAAGCAAAACACTTGGTATAGACTCATTAAGGGAGTAACTCTAGTTATTATGTGAGAATTCAACTGTTCAAGAGCAGACTTAGGCACGTAAAACAAGTTCTGTTTCATCTGTAGAATATACAATTGGTATTTCTTAATGACTAATTTGGGAAAGATTAACGTGAGCTAGACTTGAGCAGTCCTGGGTTCGTTTGTGTTCATGGAATATTTTGGAAACAGGACCAAAATGAAAATTGCCATCGCTCAAAGTTGGCAAAGTTAAGTTGCCATCACTTAAATTGCATTTATTTAAGCTACGCTGAAAGATGTGCTCTACTAAAAGTTAGTAGTTCCAACCCCTGACTGAAGGGAGGGAGAAGATATTACTTCCCTAGTATATAGGCTGTTGAAGATTAGAGAGGACTTGACTGTGTATGAAAGGTAGAGGGACGCAGCTTTTCCGGTTCGGTAAGACCAGACGGCTAAATGCTGTAAGGGGAGGGGCAGACTTGCTGTTTTTCAGTCTTAGGAAATGGACCTTAAATCTCTACCTAGATTGGCAGCTATTAGAAGAAAGTCACACCCTTTTGGAACTAAAAAAGCTGTCTTGGATTTTCCCCTTTTCTCCCTATTTATGTCCCCTTAGATATTGTAGGGAACCTATAATTAGTTTATTATTCTCTAACCAAGGAAAAACTTAAGTCTCTAAGAAGCAATTATTTTTCATAACGTCAGATTGAGTAACCCACCTTGCTGTTCAGCCCACATCCTTCTGGAAACAAAAGGTAAGAAACCCATTTTCTGATTCCTAATTGTTTGGGATCTGAATTTTATTAATTTAAAAAAGATACTCTTTGGAATATGAACAGATTTCCCTCATTTAAAATGTTTTTTCCCCTAAATTTTATAGTTTAATAATATATTCCATTATTCGTGTATCCACTCGTAGTGCCTAAGTTCCATATGATTCTAGAATTTTAACTTCCTCAGTTTTGTCTTTGAAATATATTTGCTCATTAGGGCTGGTGTTCTTTTTTTCAAGTTTCTGTGAAGCTGAATTTCTTGTGTGCCTTTTTGCTTACTTTGTACATGGAAGTTGTGATGAAATTTCAAACAAAAGTTGTATGTCTGTATTTACCATAAAAAGTATTAAAAGGAAAGAAACTATTAGACTGAAGTTCTGTTATAACCATCCTTTGGTTTAGCGTATTTCTGTCATGGTATGAAGAATGCAAAGGCAGAAAACAGGTTCACAATCTCTTATCCCAAAACTCCAGAGTTTTTTGTTGTGGAGCAAATTGAATATAAAATGTGACCAAAATCGATGCCTTTGTTTTGCACTTAACTGTGACTGAATTGTCTTCCTGCGGAAATATTGATGTGTCAGTTGCCATAGGTTTTGCTGAGAGTGTTATGTGATAAAGAGTCTATATATGATATATGATATATATATATGCGCTTTATAAAGTGCAGAAATCTCTGAATTTCACATACATCTGCCCCAGAGAGTTCCGGATAAGGGATTGTAGAACTGTTACAGGATACACAGAGCGAAAGCTTCTGTGTAGTTTTGAGCATGTGAATGAAAACAAACCTGTTACTGTGGATCCTTTATTGATTGAGCTGTAAGTTCCCCATCTTTTTAGACTGAAGCAGCCACAAGAAAAGGTATGACTCACATTTCTTTATGTTCTGTTGCTATGGTGGACTCTCATCAGTTGTACTCCATTGAAGGAAATATTCTGCCATCCCATCCTATATGGTGGAATACTCTGTTTGGGGGTAATTTTTTCTAGTACTTTTTTTTTTTTTTTTTTTTTTTTTTTGTTACAGGAACATTGATCAGTATGATCCTATAGGAAAAGGTGGGATTGGCATGAAGTAAAGAGATTATAAGGAGACATCTGTCCATTGTGTCTCTCGTGATTGTCTATTGAATAAATAGTAATCCTGGCAAAAACTTTTGCTTTAAATATAGATCCAAGAAGTTACGGTCTACTTAAACCAGCTTATTCCTGTGGTTGAGAACTTGGGGGGTGGGGGGCAGTGCTTCTTGCTAACTTTGAAAGCTATACCCGACAACCTTGAATGTGGTGGTGATTTTGTAGGGATGGAAGGAGAGAAGGATTTTTTTTTTTTATTACAGAAGTCGCTTGGTGCTTCTGTAGTCTCTGTCAAATACAAGTTAATTTAGGCAGAAGTAATCTCATAATAAACATTTCAAAATAGATGCCTCACTGGGTTATGGGAGAGAAAAATCAAGCATGCCTTTGCATAAGGACATTCCCGGTTAGGTAGGTATGCAAAACACAAATGAAACAGAACAAACATTTAGAGTTAAGTAGATCCTGGATGTTTCATCTTCATCTCTTAGAAAAAGTTCTAACATTCAACCATCAGGTTAAAGTATCTTTAACTCCTTTTACAGTTATTAATAGAATTATCAATGTGAAGATAGTGGAAACTGAGAGCTTTTCTAGAATGCTTTATTCATCCTCACCAAATGTACTTTGAACAAACATTAATTTTGTAGGGGTGCCAAATGCCTAATGAGTTGTTTGGGTTTTTGTGGGGTTTTTTTTACAATGGTCTATTCCACTCCCTATTTGAGTAAACTCTAGGGAAATTCACTTAGCCACTAGAGGGAGCTATGATACAAAATCAACCAGGAAATACCCTAGGGTAAAGAATCCATACAGCAAGGTGGAAACTATATTAATCCTCTATATCGGCTCCAAAGTTAGCGTTTTCTGGTCTAAGTTTTTTTCCTGAAACTTTACCTTTGCCTCCCCATCTGTTGGGCAGAATTCTTAACCTCTTCATTTAGGTTTTGAATAGTACTTGATGAGTAAATCTGTAAATCAGAAAACTGTCTGGGTTCTGGGACTTAGGAGAAAATGCAAAAGATGTGAATCTGCTCGTTTTTCTGCCTACCTTGTATATCTCCAGGTATGGAATAGTAAGGCCAGAGTGTAAGAATTGGGTACAGGAGTAGATGTGTGCACACCTCCCCACCAAATCTAGCCTAAAAATTGGTCATATAATATAAAAATGCAGTATGCTTTCAGAACCCTTTATCATTTGTTTTTATGGTGTGAAACACTTTGGGGAGTGATACCAATCTTTATTTCTTGGCATTACTGAGACTTTCAATGATTGTTAGTGGGCTTTAAAACCCTGTTTATTCATCAGGTTGGTTAGCCTTATTTTTCTGTTCTGCAGACCTTGTTTCAGTAGGCAGAGTATCTTGTGATCAGAAAGTCAGTACAGACTTCTCTTGACCTGTTTATTTAATGCCATTTTATTTTAAGAAAGCCAAAATTATTAGGGACTAACACTTCAGCATTTGTCATTCGCACCCCCCACTTCAACTTTACATTGCAAAAATGTAAAGGACACAGGCTTCCTGTTTATTGTCACTAAGAATATTGTACTAAAGTGTTTTAGGCCCACTTGATGATCCAGTTTAGTCAACACCAATATGGGAGCACTTGCCTTAAAACACAAATGTTAGGAACTTGTCTACTTTGAAGAATAGGACACTAAAAGAGGACAAATAAAGGTATTTTAGAAGAGAAGATAGAATCACGTTTAGAAAGTAGAGATTACTTTGCCTGCTAAACTCACATTTTATGTAGCAAATGAGGCTACAGAAGGTAGTTGCTGACTAGCAGCCCTGCTGCAAATTGGACTGAGTACTAAAAGTGCACTAGATTATGCCTTTCCTTAATTCTAAAAATGTTAGCTCTGATATCTTCCTAATTTAACTTGTGAAGAGAGACCATAAATCCTAAATTGCTCAAATGAAAATCTAGAGTTCTCTTTATAAAATAAAAAGACTAAACTTGCAGATTGTTTTCAGTGCCAGATGGCATGGCAGAATTGTACCCTGAAGTGCTGGGTATTAGGAGAGCCTTTGTAAGTTTGGGATAAGCTTTCAGGTTGTGTTTATTAAGGTTTAATCCTTAGGAAAGGACTGCTACATCAGTTGAACAAAAGACAACCTACTGCCTTTAACTAGGACTTGGAAGTCCTGGACTGAATCTGAGGCCATTGGTAACCTGGCCCCTGGCCTACCTTTCAGTCTGATCTCTAGCCTTCCCCCTGATATACTCTATAACCCAGGACTTGGCATTGTCCAGCATTTCTTGTATTTGGTCCTCCTGTTTCTTCCTTCTGCAGTGCCGTCCATCTCTTCTTTATTCGGAGAAGTGCAACGTACCTTGAATAATCTCAAGAGTCACCTCTCTGAAAACTAACGTCTATCATACTGTGTTGGCACAGACTTTGTGTATGTCTAGTGTAGCATTTATCACCTACCTTGCTTGCTCTATCCACTTACCTACCTCATCTTACTTGATTCATGAGTTTTTACTTTCTAAGGAACGAAGACAGTGTCTGGCACATGATAGTCACTGAGTAAGCACTATTGGTCCTTCATCATTGTTCCTGAAGAGTATTGTTCTACTGTATCTTAAAACTTAAGCCAATCTGCCTTTATCAGTGAGTTGTTTATATATATCTCCTTTCTAACAGGTCATAACCTCATCCCCTTTCTTCCCAGGTACATAGCACAATGCTGTGCACCGAGGAGACACTCAGTTCAATTGCTTTTGAAGAGAAACCTAGAAATTCACATTACTTTACTTCCCTTTCTGAGTATCTTGAATAAGTAACCAGTTAATCAGAGTCCCAGTTTCTTCTATTTCCAAGTTGGAAGTAAGTCCTTATTCAGTTGATACTTATAGAAGAAGCTAAGTAACATTAAGACATTTTCCATCCTTTGACCTCCTGGTATGTTTCTAACAATTTTTGGAGACTTTTTTTCTTAACCTGAATTACAAAATAAGAGTGACGTCCACAGCATAAGACTAGGAATGTAAAATGTTGGTTAGCAGTACAGCAAGCACACTACAAAAATCTTAAATGACTCATTTGTCCTCTAAAACTAGGTAGTAAACACGCAGCAATGTGAAAGTCAAGTTCTGCGACTTAATATAACCAGTTCTTAGCCACAGTACCATTGTATCTACGACTTGAGCTAGATAAAGAGATTCTGTTTACTTGCCAGATAGAGTTATTCAAAATGCTGTTTGGATTTGTGTCCTATCTTCATTTGCCATACTGGCATCCTTGTCTGTGCACCCAAATTCATTACTAAAGTAATGAAAAACTAGTTAACTGGTTTTGATGACCCCGTCTCCATCCTGGCCATCAAATCTGATCTTCCTAAAACTGTCACTCCCTAGTATGAAACAATGGGTTATAGTCTACAGTTTATCACTATTTTCGGTCACATCTTCCCCTGCTCTGGCTGATCTGGTAAATATTTTACTGACCATGCTTGCTTTTACTTCTGTATTTTATGTTTTCAGACTTTTCTCCTTCCCTCTTATTAGCAGTCACCCTGCAGCTTCAAGTCCTTATCACTATCAAGTTAAATTTAATTTCTGAAGCTATAAAAAGCAAGCTTCTAAACCCATATAATAGCTCTCTTCTCTGTGATGCATTTAGTCTCCTCCCAACTTTTATCTTACTACTGTTGAAATTTTTGTCTTAATTTTTTCTACCCAGTGGAATTTTTGTCGTATTTGTATTTCCCAGTGAGCCAAATGATTACTTGCCAGATAGAGTTCTTCAAAATGCTATTTGGATTTGTCTCCCACCTCCATTTGGCCAAGTTTAATAAACGTTGATTGACAAGAGAAAGAACTTAGGACTCCTTAAAAGCAAAGTGCTATAGAAACCTATTTTACGAACTGTTGGTTAACTGGGTAGATTACTGGAGAAAGTAATAATCCTAACATTGCATCAGATAATTCCTCGGATACGAAACAAGGAAATGCAAATTACTGTTGACCCTTAATGCCAGGGTTAGGGGTGACCCTCCATGCAGTGTAAGATTTCCAAATAACTACAGTCAGCCCTCTGTATGTGCAGTTACGCATCTGTAGATTCAAACAACCGCGGGTTGTGTGGTATTGTAAGATGTACTGAAAAAAACAAACACGTATAAGTGGACCTGTGCAGTTCAAGCCTGTGTTCAAGGGTCAACTGTAACTTAAATGCGAGCCTAAGCCAAGTATAATTGGAAAAGTAAATGTTGCCCCCCAAATCATTCTTGCAAAGTCAAAAAGAAAGTTGTTCTGTTGCAAGATGGGCCACACTTTTCAGTACAGATCTCAAGAGTTGATGCCATTGTCTCCTAAAAGAGCAGAGGAATTCCCTCTCTCGCTGCTTTCTCCTGGGTCTCCTTTTTCCAGCTTTCTTACTTAAGCGTGATTCTTAAAGAAGCAGCCTTAAATTCTCTCTGAACTTAGCGGTCCTGTATCAGTGAGAACTTCTACAGATTTCTTCGTTTGGATTGAATTATTTGGGTTCTTTTTTATTAGTAGTTATCTATAAAGGCGTTCACGTACAGAGTGGAAAAACTGGATAGTATTTGCTTGGTTTGGGAATCTTAACATTACTCCAGGACCCTGACCCTGGTCTTTAGGCTGATAGAGGATCAGCTAGCATAAGCAGTTCTCTTAAAGCCAAGAGACTCAGCAGACATTTAGCAGACACCCACAGGTCTTAACAAGCACCCACATTCCTTGTGCCATTAAAAATTCTTCCACTCCTTCATGATCAGCTAAAGACAAAAGCATTCTTGGACGAATTGCACTGTATTTTTCCTTTGCTTTTCTTCACCATACTTAATGTCACATAGTGCATACACTTGCATGTTGCTATTGAGTTGTTGTCTAGTTGTCTCATGTATGTTTTATTTCCCCCAGCTACATGGCAAACTCTTAGAGAGCGAAGACTATGTTAATAACTTTTAGACACTTTTTCCAAGATACTCAGTATGTTAGTACATACACACCTTAATAAATGTGCATGGGTAAATAAGTATGTTCATGAAATCCTTGGCAGGTGGACTGCATAGCTTAGCTCTGATACGCAGTTTGGTCCTCCAATCAGATGGGGCTTATTTCCAGAGTGACTTAAAGGGTTCATGCCCCTTCTACCTTCTTCATGGAAAATTTGGAGGGAAAAATGCAAGGACATAGGACAAATACTTCATCATTCTCAATGGAAGTAGTTGTTTTATGAAGTGCTTTGACTCCTTTTAATTCTCAGATGTTATTAGCCTTACTTTGGGGTTTGAGGAAATAGGCTCAGAGATGTTAAAGTGACAGGCCCAGAAATTGAATATGTTTTCTAGTGACAAATTCCTGTTTATTTTATTACTACATTGCTTTTTTTTTTTTTTTTTAAAGACAGCCTCTTTCCAGCGGGGAGGTTGTTGGCGGGGGGAAGATAAATAAGTCTTTGACCTAAGTGATCACCACCTGTAATGTCCACCTGATGCCACCAGGGTGTCCCATGGTGCTGTCTTTGATCCATGTTCTTATCCGAGTTGATGGGGGCTGTTTCGAAGCTGGTGTTCATCTTGTCAGAGTGGCCGTGGCCCAGAGCCCAGCAGCAAGAAAGTGGGTCTTTCCAGTGTGCAGTGCACAGCTAGCATCAGAGAAGCTTTTGACCCCCTCTGGTCAGGCTGGCCCCACAGAAGGATAGCAGGTCAGACAGTGGCCAGAGCCTGGCCAGTCACTCTTATTAGGCAGCAGCCCGAAAGACAGTAGCATAGAAAAGATTCTGAGAATGGGCAGATGTTTATAAACATGCATTTGTTTTGTTAGCTGAGTATACACTTACACAAATTTGTATTAGCAAAATAGATACACAAAACGACTGAATTACTTTACCAGTTTTAAAAGCCAATGCATGGTGACTTCCCACTTTCCAGTTTGCAGTAACAGTCTGGATTCTACGTAGCCCTGAGCGTACAGCCTCTTAAGCATTAGTTTTGATATTCAGCAACCTTAGATGACAATCTTCAGTGTCAAAGCTATCACATGAGAACCAATGAGGTGCGGTCTCATTTAGTATTAGAGCAAGTAGCCCCTTTAAAATTTTCCTTCCCAGTGATCTTATAAGCACTTTGTATAAGCGTCTAACCGTTCTGTAATTATTTCTTTTCAAGTTTTGATTTTTCTACTGGAGGAGGTTCTTAAAAGTATTCCAGTGACTGACTAGTACAGTTCCTGGCGTTTAATAGATGCTTGATAAATATTTGTTTACCGAAATCGGATAATAGTTATGGCATAGTGCTACTCATGAGCCATTTTTCTAAGGAGAGAATCCACATTAGGAGGTCTTTGTTTTGTCTTCAAATTGCTTAGAATCCATTATGAGCTAGGAAGTTAGTCCCTGGGGTGTCCCGGCTGGCCTTTCAAAACCTTGAGTATGTCATTCTAGTTTGGAATTAGCACAGCCTGAATTTGGTCTGTATCTGTTGATTCTCTTTAGGTATCATCCGTGCAATATCTCTAGGACCAGGTGTTTACCAGGGCTCTTAGAGCCACCAGGAGAGACTAAACTTTACTGATTGGAGCTCTTGGACTTGGGGGTGCCCTTTTCCCTCTCCCCTCCCTGTTTCCCTAGGTAAGTTTCCATCCCCAGATTCCTGCAGTTTTAAGGTCACTGTGGAACAAATCCCAAACCTACCTCTAGTAGTCAAGGTTTCCTTTCAGTTTTTGCAGCTCTTCTCTGGGGAGAGGGCTAAACACAGATTGTAGTACCAACTTGGATCCTTCCATATGCTCTGCTTAAGTGATCAGAGTAACTGATCTTAGCGAAATGAACTTTTGTATAGGACATATATGGGGGATTCCTAAGGCTTCATGAGTTTTGCTAAATGTACTATTTAGGTCCTGGACAAATTACTTTAGGAATAAAAGTTGTCAATTCTAATGCAAACAAAAAAAATCCTCTTGTCACTGAGAAACATAACCAAGTATAACTAATTTAAATAATAAACTATTTAACAAATTTAGTTTTAATAAATTGGTCTGAAGATATTCTTCCATATGTGAAGAATAAGCATATTATGCCTTTCCCATCTAAAGTGTAAATCAGTAAAAGGCAGAGATAGTGTGTATCGCAACCCCCAGGATTCCTGTTTCTGGGACTGCCTTGTACCTGATGCTCAGGGAGCATTTTCACCGGCTTGAATTGAGTACTTGCCATCTGCGCTCTCAGCATTCGCTGCTGAATGAAAGGGGAGAGAAAGTGAAATGAGAGGTTGGGTGGGGGGGCAAGGAAGCTGGAAAAATAAGAGGAAGCAACTGGGAGCTGGGGAGTTGGGGGTGACTTAGGTAAAGTCAGTAAAACAGAAAGCAGAGGACAGTGTCAGGCCTTGGGGGTAAAGGGCTAATTCTGTCAACTAGTTGAGTAGAGCCATGTGTGCTTTGTTAAAGAGACTAAAATTACTTCAGAAAAAAAATCTAGATTCTCTGAATCTGACCCATCTTCCCTGTGTACCATAGTAAATGGTTCATCAAGTCAAAATCTAGGAATCGTGGTCCTTTTTCTTCAGGTCTAGCAAAGAGTTTACTGCCACTGCTCTCAGGCAACCAAGGGTGAAATGCTTCAAGTAGTATTTGTGTATAGCTGGTAAGCTTGATGTTTTATTCCCCAGCTTAAGGAGTAAATGCTGAGTACAGCTGTTTTCCCTGTGTAGAGCTTTAACAACCAGCTTGCCAGGTTCCCTGCACCAGCTTGTATACCTGGATCAGATAACTGACTGTAGAACTTTAGGCATCTTCTAGTTCAGAGACTTTTGAGTCAAGAAACATACTTAAAGAAGCAGATCTCTCTCCTGGAGCCTTAGCCAGATCTTATGCTCTTCTGGCCTTGTGTTGCCATCTCTTGGCATTGCTGCCTAGCATGGAGCAGCCTACCTAAAGCTTAGTCTAACTAGTCTTGTGATGTCACATCAGTGTCTTAGGTCACCACTGTTCACGTCCCTCACCCAAGGAACATAGTGCATAGGTTCCTCAACACTTGTTTCATTATTTCCTGTTTCCTTCACTACCAGGAATGGAGGGATCCTCGGTCGAAGATCATATTGACCCAATGAGGCTTTTTTTTTTAATCTAGGCCAATGAAAGGGAGAGGAAGGAGCACCAACTCAGAAAGAGGGAGCCATAAGATCTGCATGTGTTAATATGGTAACTCTTTGGAGACTTCTGAGAAACAGAACCCTATGTGAACTCTGGACTATCCTCAAGTCTGATAATGAAGAAGAAATTGAAGAGGTGTTTCTGTTGGGAGTTTGGGTGAAGAGTTTCACTTGATACATGTATGTTTTTGCCCTGCCCCACGCTTCACAAGAACATCTGGACAGGCATTAACAAGCACTAACTTTTATTTTTTTATTTGTTTTTGCAAATGAATCATTTTCCTGGTAATGCAGATGGCTACTAGCACAATGCTATTTAGTGTCATTACATCCCTCTTTTAACCAGTGGAATATATTTGGGGTGGAGGCTATAACCACTGAAAAGAGCTTTTTCTCTGTACCAAAATAACTGCTTATGTAAGGATTTAATTTATGTTTTTGACTATTAGCATGATGTAACTGAACTAAGCTTTTTTTGCGGTCCGTGGGCCTCTCACTGTTGTGGCCTCTCCCGTTGCGGGGCACGGGCTCCGGACGTGCAGGCCCAGCGGCCATGGCTCACGGCCCCAGCCGCTCCGCGGCATGTGGGATCTTCCCGGACCGGGGCACGAACCCGCGTCCCCTGCATCGGCAGGCGGACTCTCAACCACTGCGCCACCAGGGAAGCCCTAATTAAGCTTTATAGTTGTTGGTTAAGGCCCACGAAGTTTGCATGACCTGATAAGTGGCAACTTTTTTTCAAGCTCAGCCATTACCCTGGACTTGGGGCATCTGAGGCCAGGGAGGAACAGGTGTCCAAAGGAGTAATGTTGGTGCCTGAGAGTATGTTTTCCAGTTGTATTGAATTTCTTACTTGGTGTATTTTTGACCTATCTTAGTTTCTTTCCTTCTTGTGTCCTATGCTGTTTTGCTTGCTATTTGTTGGATGTCCTCTGTCAGCCATTCAGGAGTTGTAAGACGGAAGGTATTTCTACTCAAATGCTTTGTGGAAGAAACTGATAGGTTAAGCATTTATTTCTGGCAGCTTCTTTCAAAAAGAGTTAAGGTGATAAATGTGTTTCCATGGCTTTGGATATGTTTTGGGCGTCTTGGCTATATGGCCCTTCTTACAAACAATAGAGTGTTTAAGGACCCTCAACTACCAGTTAAACTAAATGTCTACTAGGAAAATGGGTAGGTTTGTTCCCTGTCCCTTTGTTCTCTGTGACTGTGTTCCAGCTGTCAAGGAACTTAAATAGGTATTTAGGGGAAAAAAATTCTTCATTGTTTCCCCTTCCTCACCTTACCAGTTAAAACAGAAATAAACTAGTGATGACACTTTAGGTGGTAGAATTGAAACACAAACCCAGCTTCTGGCCACATGGGCCACAGGCAAGAGGCTTAAGCCCTTAGTGTGGGGAGGTGGGGTGGGGAGATTACTTCTGCTTTCCTCCCAGAGAGGCTTGTTTTTGTCTCTTTTTTGGGCGGGGGGTGGAGGGCGTGAGTTGTTGCCTTTGGTCTGGTAGGGTGTGTGTCCATTCTCCCCGATTACACTGAGGCTGGTAATGCAGGGTAACATTTCTCTCTGGCCAATGTTTTTGGTATTTCTAAATATTGCAGTCTTGCTTTTTACTAGTAGATCTGTTCATTGTCAGTTCCAGCTTTCTTGCATGAAGAGTTTGTTCATTAATTGCCAATTTGAAGCTGCTTCTAACTAGATAGTCTCTACGGACAGTTTTGGATTTGATTTGGTTTTGGTTTGTTGATTAGTCTTTCTTGGGAAGGGTAATTGACAATAGCAGAGATGGTTTCTATGCCTAGGATTCTGCATCTAATCTTAATCCTTAATGTACTCACAGGATTTTAAAATCCTTTCCAAAATGGGAAGGGAATATCCTGTTACTTTCTAATGTTTGCTAAAAGTTGTCCTTGTAAATGCTGATCTTGGTAGGTTTCTTCCTTTGTCATGTGTCCTTAGCCTTTTGGCCCTTTACCTTAGGGCTCTTCAAAGGAGAGGGGGATGGGGCATGGGGGAAAACCTGTTACTTTGACAGAAAGTAAGAACTGGCTCAGAGCTCTTAATGCAGAGTTCCTAGCCCCAGAATTAATCTAGAACCTGACTCAGTAGCACCAATAAAAACATCTACTTAGCACCTGTTATATTCCAGGAAATGCTCTAAGCTTTTTATACACATTTCTCATTTAATCCACAGTCCTGTCTCTGGGAGATAGGTATTTATTTTGTCCTCATTCTCCAGATGAGGAAACTGAGGCCCTAAAAGATTAAGTCACAGGTTATACACACTGGGGCAGGGGAGATGGGAAAGAAGAACCTGAACAGGGTGGGGAGGGAATCTGAATTTTATTTGGGTGGATGTAGGCACATTTATTTTTTGGCTTAGACACCAGACATTTCAGTTATACGTCATAACTGGAGGTAACACCATTGATTCATTCACTGAAAGTTGTTTACAATAATCAATATGAATTTATTGTCTTCAGACATTGCTAGTGTTTTCATTGGACCCCAGTATAGTCTGTGGGAGCAGGCTTGAGGAGGGGTTATTTTGTTTGTGGTTAAGGATTTTTTCTGTCCTAAGAATGGAATCTTTGATCTTCCTAATTTCATTATATTCCTCAAAACAGTTGGAGCTGATCGTTTTTGAGTACTCATTCCAAACTTTTGGATATTTTCTCTGGAAAATATCCTAAGATTTAAAATTTCATCTGAATTTAAAAGATTGTTAATTTTTCTTTTTAATGGGAAAGAAAATTCGGAGCAGTCAGGAATTCTGGTTTCATCTCATGGATAGAGATAAAAATTAGCCATTTACCTCAAGAAAAGTGATACTTCTGAATCCCAGCTCTTCAGTAATGAGAACTGGCCTATTTTTACTTGACCTCTATTTTGTGGTAGTGGGGAGACCCCTCTCCAGAGGTTGTGAGAAGGACTGCTAGAGAAAGGTTTTCTAGTTCCTGGGAAAAGAAGTTCAAGAGAGTGCGGCAATATTGTCAGTAGAAAAATGGTCTTCATCAAGTACTAGTCTTATAATCCTGAAACTTCATTTTCACCACAGTTTGAAAGGCAGCAAAGTAGGAGAGGCTATACAGGGAAGGGGAAAGACTGAGGAGATGTATTACAGAGACCTCGAAGTGAATGCATTAAAACAGGAAAGAAGGTGCATTCACTGAATGAAAACAAAAGAATACGAAGTGTCCGAGGTCAGAGCAAAAAGGTTTTAGTTTACCCAGTTGATTCCTTAGGTTTACATCTTAGTTCTCTCCTTATCTTGTATGTATATATAAACTTAGGCTTCCTGAACCATTTTATTTCTCTTTCCAGAAGAGACTAATGGACATTTATAGGAGACATAGGGGCCACTGTAGCAGTTGAGCTGAGGAATGTAATCAGAAACTATTCATCATTTTCTGTCCCCTCCTGTCTTAGGCTGACTGGTTCCCTGATGCGTTACCTGCTTCTGCCACTGATCCAAACTGCAGAACTTCTCATTCGTTCCCAAGGCCTCCAGGCAGTGTCCAGTAGGGAATCAACTCTAAAAGGAACCAGACCAACGTTTGCCAGCCCCTTCATTCTGGTGACTGAGGGAAGGAAAGTGTGGGAAGGGGGTATATATGTGTAGTCGATGGAAAGGAAACACAGACTGTCAAATTACTATACCTCTTCAGTTTCTTCTACCAATAGAATTCTTCAACCATATTATTTTTTATTGTGTATGTATGGGGGAAGTTGGAGATGGTGACCTTGATTAGAATGTGATTTAAGAGGAATAAATGGAGGGAATGAGATAAGGGACAGTCGGTTGTGAAAGAGGTTGAAGCCTTGAAATAATGTGACCATCTGTGGAATTTTTTAAAGCCAGAGTTTACAAAAATGTCACTGATAGAGGCTGCCTCCTCATTTCCCGCCACAGGAGACTTCTTGGACTCGAGGCACTTGTTTAATAACAGCTTGTCTTTGATAGAAAATGTTCAGGGCATCATCATACAAAGTTCCAGTAGCAGTGACGCCTACACGGAAGACCTGGAACTGCAAACGGAGGCTGGGGTCACCTCAGTGACAACTGACGCTGTCCAACCAGAAGTTCGATTCTTGTTTTGGGGGGTGAGGAAGTAGACTGCACTAAAGCACTAAAACAATTTTTTGTCTGTACTTTCTCTTTAATTAAAAACAATATTTTTGTTGGCGGGAGAGGGGTGTGTTCGGTAGAATTTCACATCACATCTGGAGTTAAAGAAGAGGATGGGGAAGCTCAGCCCTTCACCCAAGAATAACCCAGCAACGACACCTCTACGCGTGGGAAGTGTTTCCCTCCGCACGGGGAGGATCTGAGGCTGCACCCCAGTGGGATTCCCTGCTTGAGATGGAAGGCCACTCAGAGGTAGATGCGTATCCAGCAAGAGTGCGGAAGGTTTCGCTGGAATGAAATACCAGAGGGGAAAGACACGCCAAGTCGAAGGGGCTTCCCCCAGTTTGGAGGTGGGGGCTGTGCTGCGCGAAAGGGACTGAAGAGCCCGGGGGCCACCGTGGCCTGTGCCTTCCGCCGAGGGCCTGAGAGGGACGCGATGCTGCCGGGCACCGGGCTTGAGTCACGGGAGCCGGCCCGGCCGTGCCCAGCGAGCCAGCGCCAGACCCTGGCGTCCTCCATCTTCTCTCCTGAGCTCCCCCTGTTCCAGCTGCCTGAGCCACGGACCGCAGCACCACACACCCCCGCGGGGGGGGACGCCGCGCCCCATCCCCGCCCCCGGCCCCACCCCAGCCCCCCCGCGGGGGCCCTGACCCCACCGCCCGCGGGCACTGGCTGAGCTCCGAGGCGGCGAGCGGGCCGCGGGGACGCCCGGGAGGGGTCCGGGCCACTGGGGGCGGCGGCGGCCGGGTCGGGGCTCCCCCCCCGCCCGCGCTCGCCGCGGCGGTGGTGCGTCCCGGAGGTTACCGGAAGTGGCCGCGCTCGGCGCTGCCATGTTGAGGAGCCGCCGCTGCCGCTGCCGCCGCCGCCGCCGCCGCCGCTTTGTTGTCGCCTCCTCCGCCTGAGGAGGCTCCCCGAGCGGGGGGAGTGGGGAGGAGGGGGGTCGGCCGCTGCAGCCATGGAGGCCAACTGGACCGCGTTCCTGTTCCAGGTACGGGGGGCCCCCCCCCGGGGGGGACACGGGGGGGACAGGGGGGCCGGGCCCGGGGCTGGCGGGCGGGCGCTCCTCCTCCCCTCCCTCCCGGCTCCGCTCTCCGGCCCGGCCTTAATCCCCCTTTGTTTTTCCGCCCGCCCGCCTCGGCGGAGCGGGGCTGCTGAGGTGAAAGGAGGCGGCCTCACGGGGTGCGGGGAAGAGAGCAGGCCTCGGGGTGACCCCCGGGCCCCCCCAGCACACACACGCGCGCGCGCGCACACACACACACACACACACACACACACACACACACACCCTTCCCTCCCGCCCTGAAGGGGAAGGGAGGAGGCCGGTCGCTGTCACCACCCGCGGCCCAGAGAAAGGAGGGCGCCGGGCCGCTGGATAGCGCGGTCCGCTCGGCCACGGCGCGCCGGGCCCGGGCCCGCACCGTGGGCTGAGGGGGCTCCCCGGGTCCTGCTCACTCCCCCCCACTTCATCCGTCTGTCCGCTCGCTCTCCGTTCTTTTCACCTCCCTGTCCTCTTTTTGTGCGTGTATGTTGACTTTCTGACAAGCCCCCCCGCTCGAGTCCCCGCGAATAGCGGGTATCCTTGGGCTCCCCGCCACTCCCCCTTCCCGCCGCCCCCCTCATGTTTACCCAGTTGGGGGGCGTTGGAAACGCGTATCCCCTCGCCAAACTTTTTCGTTGGATTTACGTGTTTTCATTCCCAAGCCTGTGCCGAGCCTTGGCAGCTGACACCCTCTCCCTCTGTCCAGCTCTCCCGCCGTCCCATTCAGCCCGGGGAATCCCCCGGCCGGGGGTGGGGGGGCGGGGGCGCCGGGACTCCGGGAGGCCCCACCTTCTCCTGGGGCGCGCTTCTCTCTCGTCCCACCTTCAGCGTTTTCTCCAACTAAGTGGGGGAGACGGCCAGTGGGGAGAGCAAACAAAGTCCGCTTACAGAGCCCCCAGATGAGTCATTCGTGGGGTGTTGGTCTTCACTTTTTGCAAGAAACTTGAAGGTGACTGTAGCCGATGCGTTGGCAGTCCCCTTGCCCGCCCATCTGAGGTGGGGACCCCTATTTGGAAGACCTAGAACTTATTTTTTCCCCGCTTCGTTTCTGTTTGAAAACGAAGCACTTAATGGGCAGTAGTAATGAGCTCACGGGGAAACTTAGGAACCGGAGGTTAGGAAGCTCGTCACTTTAAGTGCGTTCTTCCCGCCTCTCTTGAGTTATTGTCCTTCTTTGAATAACTTCGTGAAATCCCAAACACGTAGCTTGGGCGCTTGAGAGCTTTTGGAACTAACGAGGAACGGATGCAGAATTTTCAAAAAAAATCCCCCCAGCCACTGGACCCATCCCAGTGGAGTTAATATAAGGAACTGGATAATTCAAACAGTGCCTACTGTGTAGAGATGGTTTATTGTTTTAAGACATGTTCTTTCGAATGTGAGTAATTTGATTTTTAAGTAATTGAAATATATTCGGGCTTCTTAAAATTGAACATACCCAAAATTACGGAATTCACTAACTTGGCCCTTATTGTGATCTAGTATTGTTTTAACAAGTGCTTTGATGAGCTTGATAATGTGATAAGTCAACTTAAAAATGCATTGGAAAAAAATGATACATAACTAGCTTGCATCCAGGTTGGTGTAAAGGTGGCAAATGCCCTCTCTAGAAAAAGCTTTCAAGTGGTCATTTTAAAATATGGGATTAATGGGCCACTGCAGTGATTTTTCACATGAGGAATGATTTAGATTTACCATATTAAACGTGCTGTCAGTGGAGATTGAAAAAAAACGAGAGTTCTTTATGTAAAGGAAAAATCCCGTAACTAATTTTTGGAAAACTAGTTGAAAAATCATTTGGAATACTTTTATTATTCTTTTCCTGGGGAAAGCAAATGCCAAGCATTTAATGATCAACTTTTTAATTAGATTTTGTATTATTTAATTTTTTTCAGCTATTAAAATCTTTTTTTCCACCTGATGGAGAAGTGTGAAAGCTAATATTTGATCCTGGGCTTGGCAA
The DNA here is from genome assembly GCF_949752795.1 of Hyperoodon ampullatus. Classification (NCBI taxonomy): domain Eukaryota; kingdom Metazoa; phylum Chordata; class Mammalia; order Artiodactyla; family Ziphiidae; genus Hyperoodon; species Hyperoodon ampullatus. The sequence goes on from NC_136932.1 coordinate 55,785,418, forward strand.
TGTGTGCAGTGCAAATTGTTGGAAAACTTATAATTTAGAGCCGAGGACAGTTGAATGGGTAAAGAGAATATTTCAGTCTTTTCTCTGGAAAGGTATGAATAGACTTACTCAGTTCCAGTTTTAAGTAATTTTCACTGGGGAAATGGAGAGTTAAACTCTCTCATTTGTTTCCTGGAGCATCCTGTTGAATTTATATTTTAAAACAATTTAACCCCTGCTTGCTTTCCAAATAACCTGGTGGAACGTGAAAGCCATATCTGTTAAAGTGTTTGATGGATGATTCTCCTAACAGGACATTCAAGATATGACTCACTGAGGCCAGTTTCCTTCAGAACAAAATCTTTTACCCTCTGGCACTGGAGATTTCATGGTGCCGTATCCTACCACCCTGGGTGATGAAATAACATTTCTGTTTTGTTTTTTTGCCAGCCCCAGAAGAGGAAAGCTTGGGCAGGGTTAAAAAAAAGCCTTGCAGTTGAAAGAGATGGGAGATAAAATTAAAACTTTGGTTTGATGATGCTAGTCAAGTAAAAGTCTACCCAGAAGTTATATATTTTTAAACATCACGTAACTGAAGGCAGAGGCCATGGTCGTTACTTTACTGTGTCTCTCCCTCAGAGAACGAGTTGGGAAAACCCAGTTCCCCTCTTAGAAGGCTTCATATACAAGTGTGGGGATCCTAGGAATCCTCAGAGAGTGATTCCCGTAGTGGGCGAGGCATTCTACAGCATTTCACCCGAGAAGCAGGGACCTGGTGTGACCCTCCTGTGAGAGTGAGCTTCAGCAATGCTGTAAAAATACCTTATGTTGCCACAGACATCTGAATTGGTAAAATGGCAGTAAGTGCTTTTAGTACTGCATCGAACTAATGGTTGTTTAGAATTGAAAAATGCCTCTAAACACTGTAAGTCTGAACTTTGTCCAGAAGATTTGCTTTCCCTATTATCTGATCTGTTAGCCTTTGAAATTGTATATCTTGAGCTATCTTCAGCTATTAACCGTTTGTATACTGTACGGAAGCTTGGGCATCCTACAGCCAGGTTGGAAAGGGGGTAAGATTAGAGTCCAAATTCTATAAAGTTTATACTGAAGTCACTTGGGTAGACCCTGACAGTTACAGGAGCTCCATAAATTAAATTAAAAGTGGACTGTAATTCAGTATGAGCACTAAGTCCAGAAAGATACTCGTAAGTAAGCACACAATTTCTATGAGTACTTCCAGGACTCAAAGGAAGATTCAGTCAAAATTGTTGAATTGAAAGTGGTTAACTCTGGATATGACACCTCCTGGTGATTTAGGGAAGTCTGGTTCTAGGCTTAGCTGTTGTGCTGCTATCAAGTGAACATGGAGCTGTGTGTGGTAGATGTTCTTATTCGTCAGGAGAGGAGCCCTGTGTGAGTGTGTCTGTGTGTCTCCATATTTTTTTTACTTAATGGAGTGTGATGTAGAACTTAGATTACAGGGTGAAAAGGGTAAATAAGTGTTTAGAGTGTCTGAGATGATGGGATGGGCCCTTCCTAGGACACTGTATGCTTGAAATATTTGGAACTCTTACCTCTGAGTGCGTGTATCCTTTTAGGATGACAAAACTCAAGCATAGGGGCTCGAGCTCGCTGTCAAGAGTTTCAGAAATAATGTTGATCAGATACAACGTATTAGGAAGAACTATTTCAGGCATTTTTTCCCATCATTCCCTAAGTGTTTATCAGTATAGAGGTATGGAGAATTTTGGAAGAATCAAAACCAAGTGAGTAACTACTCATAAATACCAAGAACCTGACCCACAATGAAATTTTGGTTTCAGTGCAGCTAAAGAAAATTTCCAAACAGTGTCCAGCTCCCAGTTTTGGAGTGGAAAAGCACTTGATAACAGCCAATGTCCAATACTTTAACTAGCCCTACAACTGCGAGAAGAAGATGAAAATGAAAGGAATTTAAATTATTTATAGTTTGTTTGTTTTCTCTTATTAGTCTGAGTTTGGGGTTTGAACAACTAGTGTTGCTAAAGGCTGCAGACTTCTGGTGTAAGATTAAATGAACTGAGAAACAATTGGCAGGTGTTTGCTGGGGGCTGCCTTCACAGATGCCTTCCAGGATGATTAATAGCAGATTCCATTTCAACCAAATCTTTTAGTAGAGTTAAGTGGAAACTTTAAAAGTAAACTTAACCACTAGCATATGTATTCAGAGACCTAGATTCCTTGTATTACTTAGCAACAGCCTCTTTCCTCGGTCACTGAGAGTTTCTGATGGGAGGGGAGAGACATCTATTTTCCTAGGTAAAATAGACAAGTAGATGCTTACACGTCTATATGTGTGTGTGTGTGAGTGTGTGGCTTGTGGGTTACTGCAGTAAGGTACTGTTAAATAGTTAAGTCTGGAGTGTAATTTTTTTGACAGGTTATTTAAACTTGGTTTCAGCACTGACAGACTAATGCAGACTCATTTCATCAGCTGGTATGTCCCTTATGAACCAGGGTGGTGTGTAGTTTAGTCAGCTGTTTGAAAGCAAGATCACTGTCAGCAACTTGCTTGCAAAAGTTTTGTGTCTGTGCAGTGATTTTGATGCTTTGTGTGGGGAGCTCTGAGAGTAGCTAGGTGGTTGCTGGATCTCTGCTGCAGAGAGTAGCTTACAGGCTCCTTGACTGTTTCTTCTGGTCTCTGTTGTCTGAAGCATGTTGAATTCTGAAGGTCATCGTGAGGGGCTGAACTTCTGAAGTGTACATGTTTGGTTTTAGGCCCACGAAGCCTCCCATCACCAGCAGCAGGCAGCGCAGAACAGCTTGCTGCCTCTCCTGAGCTCTGCTGTGGAGCCCCCTGATCAGAAGCCATTGCTTCCAATACCAATAACTCAGAAACCTCAGGCTGCTCCAGAAACCTTGAAGGATGCCATTGGGATTAAAAAAGAAAAACCCAAAACTTCCTTTGTGTGCACTTACTGCAGTAAAGCTTTCAGGGACAGCTATCACCTGAGGCGCCACGAGTCCTGCCACACAGGCATCAAGTTGGTGTCCCGGCCAAAGAAAACCCCCACCACGGTGGTTCCCCTTATCTCCACCATCGCTGGGGACAGCAGCCGAACTTCGTTGGTCTCAACCATTGCAGGCATCTTGTCAACAGTCACTACATCTTCCTCGGGCACCAACCCCAGCAGCAGTGCCAGCACCACAGCTATGCCCGTGACGCAGTCTGTCAAGAAACCCAGTAAGCCTGTCAAGAAGAACCATGCTTGTGAGATGTGTGGGAAGGCCTTCCGAGATGTGTACCACCTCAATCGGCACAAGCTCTCCCATTCGGACGAAAAGCCCTTCGAGTGTCCTATTTGTAATCAGCGCTTCAAGAGGAAGGACCGGATGACTTACCATGTGAGGTCTCACGAAGGAGGCATCACCAAACCCTATACTTGCAGTGTTTGTGGGAAAGGCTTCTCGAGGTACTGCATTTTGCTTTGCTTTTTTTTTCATGATGGTATCAGTACGATCTCTGTGTGACCTAGAAGGTTTACGTGAGCATAGATATCCGCAGGCCTGTGTTATTAGAAGAGATTGGTGACACATAAAGTATTACACCTCCAGGTCTAATTCCAGTTCGGTGTGGCTGCCAAGTGGTGACGTAGTGATTAACTTATTATTTCATTTAAGAAGTGCCTTGGTGGACTCAGGCCTTCTTTCGGCACATCAGTACTTCTTATCACTGCGAAACCATTAGTTTTCAGTTCATTTGGGTGGCTGGACCTGAGATTCACTGCACAAATCAAAGAAACACATCCTGGAAGTTGGGATGGCCTTGGAATCTCTTAAAACTTTTAAGAGAACGTTTTTTTCCATTTTTCTGTGGTTCCTAACATTTCACTAATTTTCATTTTTAAAGGCTTTTAAAGTTAACGTAGTAGCAGTTGTCTCTGGCAAGTGTTAGGACTAAACTTTGGGTATTTTGTAATTGTAAAGAAGCAAGACCTAATATGATTTGGTGTTGACTAGGAAAGAAAATTAACAGGTAAAGGACTAAGACTTTTGTTTATGGTGAGAGAGGTAAGGAGGCTTGCACTGGGGGGTGGGGGAGTTGGTAATTCTGCTGTCTTTCTTTAAAATGTCCCCCACCCCTGTCTGCCAAGCATGTAAACATCACAGTAAGTAGCATTTCTCTATGTGTGTTCCATTACATCTTCTGTTGAAACTCTCTCTTTCACAGGCCTGACCACTTAAGCTGTCACGTAAAACATGTCCATTCAACAGAAAGACCCTTCAAATGCCAAGTAAGAGTTAAAATGACTTATCCTTAGTGTAGCACTTAATGCACATTATCCAGAAGGTCTGAGCCAGTCAAATCTCACCTTTCTTGAATAGTCTTAAAATCACCGACTTGAGTAAATGTGGTCCATTTGAATTCTGGTTTTATAAAATATAAATGACAGCTTCTATTTCTGTGAGGCAAGATCATTTAAAAATGTAAATGTTGTTTTTGTTAAGCTACATTTCATTTTCCTTGGGCAACAGTATTTATTGTTATAAGAAAAAAAATTTATTGTCTTGCAAAGGTCGTTGTTTATTTGAAAAGAATAGATGAATGAAGTGCTTTAAATTAACTCCTGGGCTGATGATTGAGGTTGTTTTAACCGTAATCGAAGAAAATATGAATTTTCTCCCAAATGTTACCACTTACTGGATTTTCGTCTGCTATCGCCAAATTGGAGCATTCTCTAATGACATAAGTTGTAGTAATGAAAAGGTTAAGAATCTTGCTAAATGAAATGACCGTGTTAGGCGTCAGTAATTCTGGTTTTTTGCTGGAAGTCTTTTTGTGCTCCTTTCAGTTAAATTTTGTTAATGACTGATTTTATTAAGTAAGTGATTTGAATTCTAAGAAAAATCCAATTGGAGGAAGGAAGCTAGTGTCATTGAGTGATTACCTGCCATGAGGCCTTGGGCCAGGCTCTTAATCCACCAGTAATTTTGTGAGGTAGGTATTATTTTCACTTTACAGATGAAGTAAATTCAGATAGGCTAGCTAACTTGCTGAGTATTACATTGTTTAGTGAGTCAGGGAGCTGGATTTAAATCCGGGTTTAACTGACTCTACAGCTCACATCTTTTCACTACTCTGTTGATATTTTTTTCTTCCCCTCAAAATGTAAGAGTCTAAAATTCACCAGGTGTTTTATCGTGAGTACAATTCTAGGTAACACATGCAATTAAAATTCAGCTAACTCAGTCTGCTTGCTGACATGAGTAGGGTAATACCTAGAATATAACGTACTTTAAAATGAGTAGAACAGGATAGTCTATATTTAAAAAAAGTTTTCCTCCCTCATGCAGACGTGCACTGCTGCCTTTGCCACCAAAGACAGACTGCGGACACACATGGTACGCCACGAAGGCAAGGTATCCTGTAACATCTGTGGGAAGCTCCTGAGCGCAGCATACATCACCAGCCACTTAAAGACACACGGGCAGAGCCAAAGTATCAACTGTAATACATGTAAACAAGGCATCAGTAAAAGTAGGTGACACTTCAAATTGTATTTCTTTGGCGTTTCAGATAGATGGAATCTAGATTTTTTTTTTATAATATATTGAAGATATTTTCACCTGTGTTCTCAGGACTATATTAATGTTCACCTTACTTGTTTCCTCCTGTTGGTAAAGGATGCAAACACGCATCAATGGACGGTGTATATTAGTGTTGGAAATACACTTTACGTGCATGTATACAGGCAACAATGATACGCTCTCCACTAATTTTGCTTTTAATCCTGTACTGTCTACTGATAACGTCCGTGCTAGAAGAGCACAATTTCCCTGCAGCTACTTTTCAGTGTGTCCCTTCTTCTATGGGGTTTGAATAAAAAGCCTTAGTGTGTTAGGACTGTGGCAGCAGAAGCCATCCTAGGACGCTGCATCTTATGCCAGGCAATTTTGACTGTTGTTATTTAATGATAGGAAGATTCTCAGGCACGAGTGCCCCCTAACTCCTGATAGTATTAATAACGTGTCCTTCATAACCTAAAGATAAAAGCAGTGTTACATAATTTTACTTCTCAAACCCAAATCTATAGAGAAAAGGGATAACGTACCCATTTGAATGTTTAAATGCTTTGCTTACCTTAAATTCAGAGTTGAAAAGATAGACTATTTCAGGGACTTGTGGATAAAATTCAATACTTGCGTTTACGCAGGCTTTTTTCTAAGATCTCCCTGACCAGCAGAAGAAAGTGTTTTCCTAATTCTGTATTCTATTATATATGTACTTCATGCAGCAGAAACATCAGATTCTCAGAATAGGTGGCCAAAAGTGAATGGGAAAGAATGGTTAATGTGTTTCAATCTCATTCGGTTTTGCTTCTTTGTAAGTACATTGGGTTTATTATCTAGCATGTCAAACTTTGTTAACTTTACAAAAATTTACTTTTAATGTACATCGTTGTGGTCAGGTAACTAAGTATGTTACATATTTTGATGAGCATTAATTATTCCATGCTAATATTACCCAAGTTCCATTCTAAAAGATACTTGCTTTTTAATGTAGCAAAGAATTCTTTTATGTTGGTTTTCCCTAGCTCTCTGGATTTTTAAAATTTAACTATTTTGACCAGTAGAGACACAGCAGCACAAAAGATGTACTATAGTAAAAAACTGTCTGGTCAAATGATAAAGATCATAGAGGCATGAGGAGTCAAAGTATCTAAGTTCGAACTTTGAAAAAGTAGCCACACTTTTTCCAGGTAAATATAGCGTTTCTGTCTTTGTCTTTGGAGCAGCGTGCATGAGTGAAGAGACCAGCAGCCAGAAGCAGCAGCAGCAGCAGCAGCAGCATGTGACGAGCTGGCCAGGGAAGCAGGTAGAGACACTGAGACTGTGGGAAGAAGCTGTCAAAGCAAGAAAGAAAGGTAAGATGAGGCATCCAGCGCTCACAGCGTGGCTGGTGTTTTTTTTATCTAGTATGCCAAGTAACAAAGTAAAACAGCCACAGCTTAGAGAATTCAGCTTTATGGAAACACTTTAAGGAGATATACTGTATGCTAGGAAATACCTGGTAAAGTTATTAGCAACAAAGCTTCCAAGCTTCCAAATAAGTTTTTTTTTTTTTTAACTAGGAAATAAAAATTCTTAGTACTTCTTGTCAGGTTCTTTCTTTTGACTTAATTTTGTTACACATTTGTAGCCACATTTGGTCCTTTGCTATGTACGCTCAGAGTTCCTTTTTATGTTCATTTTTATGTCAACCTCCATGCATTAAAGGCTCCTTTTTGTGTTTCTAAAATAGTCCCACTCTTAAAGGTAGATGAAATATCCTTATGTGTACGTAAGTTCACTTTCTTACAACTGTGTTATTTTCTGCTCTTTAGTGTTCTTTCTGAATTGTATTATTTATTACATATTGCAGACTCTATAATGCTGATGTCTTTTTTCTCCGTCTCACCCTTAATCTAATTCAGTCTGTCACTGGGGCTGGCATTAGCTTAACATGTATGTACTTCAGTTCTTAGTGACTTTACTATAATTGTTACTAAAACTGGGAATGGTTTGCTTTTCTCTGATACATATCTTGTAAAGAAGCAGTTGGAGTATCAGTTTTCGGCACAGTTTTTTAACTTAGTAGTTGTAGCTTTGGCTTCTGGACTACTGTGCAGCCATTTCAGTTAAATCATTTTGTCAGTGTATCATCAGCCACAGGACAGATTCCTAAATTCCATTTTTCCTTCCCCACCCTTGTCATGTCTTACTGTTTTATTTTAAATTCGTAAGGAATCCCCTGCATGTAGGCTCTGCTGTAATTCCTTTGCTGTGTAGTTTCTTCCATCCTTTGCATTCATGTAGTGCAGCTATTCCCTTCCTCAGATCCCTTCTAAACATCCTGTACTTGGAAAAAGATAAAAGGAATAGCTTTTCCATATATCTACTGGCACTGGAGGAAAAGAATGCAGCAGTTCAGATAGGCTTTCCACTTTGCCTCAGGTGCTGCTTATTCCTATCTTCCAGATGAATATTTGTCCTTATTTTGATAAAATGTTTTGTGATGAAGAGAAGGGGTGGAGAATGGCGGGTAGGGGAGAAAAATTTGTATGTGTGTATGTGCCGTGATAATTGCATAGTGGGTTGAAAGCATATTGCGAAGGATGTTTTGCTCAGAGAAGAAGTAAGAGTAAAAGTGTTTAAGTTACAGAAAGGGATAGGGCTAGATTAAAAAGAAAACGACGGGGAGGTGGGGAGATGGCACACCCACCGTGTAAGTGAAAGCTTATTTGGTGAAAACAGGAGGAGAATATTTTTAGCATGCTACCATCACCTCAAAAGTGAGTTGGTTTTCTCCCTCATTCTTTTCTTCTGCACTCTTCTGTTTGGTATTGTATTTCAGTGCGCTTGCACAATAAGACTCAGTTGTTTAGCTCATCTTCTGACCTGCATGAAACAAAATGCTATTGTATTCCCATTTGTTGCATGAATCTCTTTGGAAACGACCAGTGATGTTAGAAACTTCTGTGTTCGTGTTAGTAAATGTCACGTCTGGGGGGAGAAGAGACTCCTGACCTGAAAACCTGAACTTGAATCAACATGTCCCTTTTAAATATTGGGCTTAAATAAGGTAATATAAGTTTCCAAACCTGGATGACAATCAGCTCATCATCTCAGGAGCTTTTTAGATAGATAGATTTCCCAGGTTCCATCTAAATCTCACAACTGAATTGCCTGGGAAGCAGTTTTTTTCAAAAAAGCCTCCTTAGGTAAATGATTTTGATCATCAGCCAGGTTTGGGAATCCCTGATACAGAGTAGGGAGCAATGCCAAGGTTACATCGTGCTCATCAAGGAAGGGCTGCTCATTGACTCAAGGGTCCACCTGAGGTGATTTGACCATGCGTGGCCTGCGGGCAGACCTCCATCTTTAGTCTCAAATGCATTTCTCCGTTTTGACAGCCAAGTCACAGCCAGCACCCCCATCTGTCTTCTTACTGCACTTTTCTGACACACCAGCAGGTGGTGCTGAATTTTGTTGAGGGGTGGTGTAAGGGGTGTCGCCTCTGAGGGAAGTCTTCCTTAAGAAGTGCCCAGGCTTTGCTGATAACAAAGACCACGGTCGCCCAGCTCACTGCAGGGTTTCCTAGCCTGGCTAGTCCCCCTTGGTATGGCTGGTGGTGTGTGGAATACGTACCGTTAAATGACACCAGGCATAAAGTAGGTGATTATGTTAGCCTCAGAAAGAGAAGAAGAAACGGGAGCGGGGAGGAGAGCATAAACCTACTGAGGGATACTTGTTCATTCTAAACAGCGTTAAGAAACAACCAGAAACAACAGGATTATTTAACTAAAATGATTTTTCTAAGATCGAAATAAACAGATGATATTAAAACAGCTTGTTTATCCATCCCTACTTAATGGATTTTTAAAACCTTAACAGAATGTGGCTTCACCTCTGAGAAGGCTTTAGAGTACATAGCATCGAGGACACACACCTCTCTCTGCTAGTTACAGTGTGCCTTGTGAGAAGATTTTTCTGATTATCTGTTACTGTGTAACCGTCTGCCCAGCTCTGTGGTGTAACCGTCTGCCCAGCTCTGTGTAAACAAGCTCTTCCAGCCTGGCCTGTGGGTGCTTGGTTCTTCCCGGGAAAGTCTTTAGAATTCAGAGGAACTACATGGAAGTGGTAGTGAGAATACTTAGCCCTACTTGATATCTCTGCCCCCCAGAGTGCCTTGCAGAAATTACCTGATCTTCCAGCATCACTGTGAGGTAGGTAAGTAAATCTAAACTCCAAACCAAAAGCACCAAGGCTAAGCCAGTTGCCTCAGTCTTGTGAAAGGCACAGCATCAGAAAAGAGATCTGCTCTCACGCTGGGATTCCTGGCCCCCAGTCTTGCGCTCAGAAGGATCCTCCCTTCCTGTTGACCACAGGGTAGAAAACTATAATTTAATTTACTAAATGTTTGTCTTTTTTAATTAAAAGAAGTTGATTCAGAAACTGAATTGTGTTCACTGTTTTGAGAGTCTTTTGTCTTCTTATTTTAGAAGCTGCTAACCTGTGCCAAACCTCCACGGCTGCTACGACACCTGTGACTCTCACTACTCCATTCAATATAACGTCCTCTGTGTCGTCTGGGACTATGTCAAACCCAGTCACAGTGGCAGCTGCAATGAGCATGAGAAGTCCAGTAAATGTTTCAAGTGCAGTTAACATAACCAGCCCAATGAACATAGGGCACCCTGTGACTATAACCAGTCCATTGTCCATGACCTCTCCTTTAACACTCACTACCCCAGTCAACCTCCCCACCCCCGTCACTGCCCCAGTGAATATAGCACACCCTGTCACGATCACGTCTCCAATGAACCTGCCCACGCCTATGACGTTAGCTGCCCCTCTCAATATAGCAATGAGGCCTGTAGAGAGCATGCCTTTCTTACCCCAAGCTTTGCCTACATCACCACCTTGGTAAACAGTATTATAAAATCAAAATATGGGTTCAAGTAAATATTTACCAGCAACTTACTTTTAGTTTATTAAAGCAAAAAGTAAACCATGAAATTGGGAGATTTATTACATTAGTTAATAATAGTGTAGTAGCATTATTCTCCAATTTGGCTGTGATTGTTCAAAGTAGGGTGTGTATGTCACTTATCACTGGACCACTTTAGTTTAATCAGAAATTCCTTTTAGCTGACAGCATTGCTTAAACAGGATAGTAGTTGGCAAGATGAAACGCCGGAATTAAAACCAATCATAAAAAAGCAAAGCCCATTTCAAAATTAAAAAGCAGCATTACTGTTTTTGATCCCAAGAAATCATTTTATTCTGAACACTAGCAGAACTCTTCTCCCCATGTGTACAAGGTGGATGGCTGATTTTAACCTGAAGTTCTAAATCCACGGATTGAGAGCTAGTGTAAAATTGTCTGTGTTTATTGTTTTTATGAGTAAATACATGCATTGTCATAATAAAATGCATTTCAGAGAATATGCATTTTACCTTTGGGAATATGTTAATTTCAGGCAGCATTCCCTATGGGAAAGGTGATACCAGCTCTGATATGCAAAGCATATGATAACTTATCATTCTATCTTCAACATATAATAGGGATTGTGACCTGATATTTGGAGATGTAAATATTGCTCAGCATACTAATCCTGATGGAATATAGCATTGTAGTTGACTTTTTAAAAAAATTAAAAAAACAAACAAACAAAATATACACATTGTGTTTTGGTAAGAAAAGGCCGCAGCTGACAGAGGAGAAGTCAAGTGTGCGGACAGGCAGACTCCTAACAAACGGAGGCCAATGGGACGCCTATTCAGGGGTCGAGGAGTACTTTGGAACAGTTAAAATACATTGCTTTAATTGGAAGACGCTGGAGGCACTGGGATGTGATATGCCCCTCTCTCTCCCAATCAGAGCCTGTTGATATTTCAACAGGGAAAGGTGTGTTAGTTGCTCACTAGAGTTGATGTCTTATATTAAATTGTATACAGTTTTTATTCTAACCACTAACTAGGTAGTATGCCCCTTCAGAACAAGCAGAGTGTATCTTCTTTTTTTTTTTAAATTTCTCCTTCTGTTTCTTAAGTATTGTGCAGATTTGTTCAACTTTGTAAATAATGGATATCACGTTTTTTTCTTTGAGAAAACACTTGTATCAGCTTTGTCGGGTTTTCAGGGAGACAGCTGTCTGCACTCCCTGCAGAAATCCAGCAATGATTGTGCACGTTAAGACATGTGCTTTTTATTTCTTAGCAGGATGTTTTATCTCTGTACATAAAGTAGAAACCAAAAGCTAGGGAGACAGAGACTCTACAGCATCATGCCACACATTAATGTTTTTAAAGCATTGTGTTTTGAGAAAAAGTTACTAAAACCAAGACGCTGTGATTTTTTTTTTTTTAAGTTGCAATATGTTTTGGGGTTTTTTTCCTTTTTTTAATCTTGCAGTTAAGAGAAATGGACATTAGTTGTGTTAATCTTGCAGAATGTTTGCAGGACTGACTATCAAACTGGATGACTTCCATTTATACCCCACTGTGTCAGTTCAAGCATCAAAATACCTTGCATCTGAGGCAGACTTCCTACATCAGGGACAGGTATCTGTGTGTCATTATACAAAACAGTTCGAGGGGGTTGAACTACATAGTAAAAAAATAAAATAAATAGTACTTAGTGTAAAATAATTTTATAAATGATCTTTTGTACTTTAGGACATTAAATTGTACAACTTTTGTATATATAAAAGCTTAGGAACTTTCTGTTTAGCAGGAAGGCAACACATTCCTACACTTTTAATGTATATGTTTGTTATAATGTCCATGTAAACATGCCCTATGTTTGTGCCTTTTAATTAGTTTGTCTCAATAAACAAAATGTAGAGAAAAATATGTAGCTATGACTTTGTTACAACTGTTCCTATCCACAGTACCAAAATGGTTTGTTTTTAATATGTAGAGCATTATGTGTGGACTACTGGAAGGACTCGTGTAGGGAAGGCCCGTGCGTGGCCCTGCTGAGGTCTGGATTGGGCAGGTCTTGGCCACATTTGGAGGAAGCCAACGTTTCCTGGCATGCAGCCCCAGGACCGGGTTCTGGCTCTGCCTGCTGGGACCTGCCGTCTCTCTCTGGCTGGGCTGGCAATCACAATCCTCCATGATTGAGATGGCCCCAGCTTCCTCCACAATGACCCAAGGAGCAGTCCTCAGTGGGGGCAGGTGTGGACCCTACCCCCAGGCTAGAGTGTGGTCTTCAGAACCCTGAAAGTATTAGTTCTTTAAAAAAAAAAAAAAAAAAGATATATACTAGGAATGATTGCTTTATCAATTCATTGTATAATAAACAGGAGTGAGACTTCATTGTATGACTTCAGTTGAAATAATATTTTGTATGCATTCTTTATTCACTTAAGCTTGTCTGCAATAATAAACCCACGTCGTGTCTTCTTTTGGGAGGGAGAGAGTTGGCAGGCTGGGGGTGGCAGTGGGCCACTGAAAGCAGGGGCCGAGTAGGTTGTGTGGTGAAATTCTCCTGTCTTGGAACTGGAATTGAGTTTTGATGCTGATGAACTGATTCAACCAAGTGTTGAAGGCAAGACGGCCACCGCTCACGAAAAAAGCAGAGAGTTTGTTTTTCTCTTCTGGTTGTAACCTGGTTGAGAGCTTCCCCTTTATCAGATTGGCAGCTAAACAGTTGTATTAGATCATCCTCAAATCTGACATCCAGCCTGTTACGCTCTAGGGCTCGCTGCTTGGCCTACATTTGCCTTTTATTGTGTATCCATTTCCCTCCTAAGGTGTGCTCCTAAACGAAGGTTTCTATGTAAGCAGATGGATGATTTTTCCTGTCAATACCAGCACTGTATTACTAACATGCAAAAACTGCAGATTTATTTTGACAAATTAAAGTTAACCGGTCACAAATGTTATGATGGATTGCTTAATACCTCAGAAGCTTCACCACTTCACCATGATGATAGAGAAATTTTTGAAGCACTGCTTCTCCAGGTGTACACGTCTTGATATTGGGCTGGAGAGAGAGGGAAGGACTAACGTCAGGCCAGTTTGACCAGCGAGAAGGGAGAGTGGAAATGCACCAGACTGGCTGCAGTAAGAGAAGTAACCTCCACCAGTCAGCTTGAGTAAAGCCCAGAGCAGGTGGGTTTCAAACATTTCTTTGCATGCTCTAAACCCAGTTTCTTTACTTGAAAAGGGTTTTAGGCTGGGTTGCCTACCCATTTATGTTCAACTAGATTCATCAGATGTCTACTGAGTACCAACAATGTGCCAGGCGCTGTTAGGCACTAAAGGGCATACAAAGGTGACTAAGACATGGTTGCTGCCTCCAAGGAGGCTAAGAGAGAGATGACAAGTACCCAAGTGACAGTACCACCAGACAGCAAATCAAGATGGATCTGACACCACTTTTTTAAAAGTTTTGGATACCTACCTACATCTGTTTCATATATAATTGAGGCTTTCCAAACTTCCTCTGATAATTGCTTTAGTCTCTTTATTGACTCAGTGAAAACAGCTGGAGGAAGAGTTCCTTATGTTGCTTTTGTCTGGAATGGGAAGTGTTATTTCACGGAGTTGCTAGTTAACAGTCCTGGCTGTCCAGGTGTTTCCACTCCTCTCAAGGGGCCCTGCTGTTTGGTCCTCTCTGGAGAGACCTGGGTTCGGGATGTAGAGGGGATGGTGGAGGTTTTCCCTGTAGTATCCTCACGTATCGTTGCATGGGATGGTAATCACTTTCCCCTCCCAGGCTTAATAAATCTGGCCTTCAGTCCTGCACTCTTTCCTCTCTGAAGAGTCTTGTAGCCTGAAAGAATGCCATTTGTCCCCATTTGGGCCTAGAAGTCTCTCCCACAACTGATCTGACCCTGGCAGATTACTGGATCATCTCTCCCTGTCTTGTAAAAGTAGGGGCCAGGCAGATCAGTGCGTTATGCTTCACGGCTGAATACTGACTGAGTTTGTGCATTGATCTAGACTCCAGCTTCTCTTGGCTGCTCACTTTTGGGCAATCAAAGGCCCATGTAGTTCCCAAGAAAGGAATGGAGGGAGGGTCAAGGGCTCTGCTTTGGATCTTTGTGTGATCTAGCCCTCCCCTTGGACCAGCCCATCAGGGGTTGACTAGTTAGCTCTCTTCTTCCCAAGATAGGCACTTGACCCAGATCTTGGCCTTGGACCGTGAGGGTCAAGTATTCTTTCCTTGACAAAAACTGCCCTGTCATGGGAAGGGAATGGAGTTTCACACTTCAGATTCTGTATCACCACTGACTTGCATCATAGCTTCAGAAATTTTCTTCATCCCTGGTGATCTTTACGTTGACATCCCACCTCTTTCCCAACTGTTAAATATCTCTTTGAAGAGTACATAGAAGAAGAAGAACTTAAAGTCACTCTTCTTATTGGAGTGAATCCTTTCTGATGTATATAACTGCCAACCATGCAAGAAGAATTCTCTTGGGTGTTCTGGTAAATTTACATTGTTTATGGAGTTTTCTCAAAGTGAGGTCCACCTGCACTTGGCTGTGTCAGCCCTTTCACCTGAATGTCATTTTTTCCTAAATACACCTATAAAGAGCCTGGGCAAGAACTAATAGGCTAACGATGGACATTTGAGGACAGCTTTTCATTCTGCCAGTGAGCGATTCCTTTGGCACAGCAGCTAGAGAGGACAAGGAGACCAAGGGAAATGGAAGGGACATGCCCTTCTAGTGACTGGTCCAGCAGCTCTGTCTGGCAGTCAGTGCCCAGGTCCAAGGCTGGGAGGAGTAATGTACCAATTCCAGAGGCTGCTCATGGAGAGGGGAGCCAGCCTCAGAGACTGGGACAGGAAGCTAAGTCTTTGTCAACCTCAGGGGCAACTGGAGGCCACCAAAGCCATGGTTCTTACAGAGTCAGCCTAAATCCACTGAGAGATCAGGCTTGAAGGAGCCTGGATCCCCAAGGCCCTTGGTCATGAGCCAGGAAATTCCCAGCTTTGTTAATGGTGGGAAAAGAGCCAGAGAGAAATCAGCTTTGCTTATGAGGTGAGGGAGAGAAGGGAAAGGGGGAATTTGGAGGTTAGAAAGAGGCCCAGGGAAGGGGGGGAGAGAGAGATTTTGGAGAAGTTGTCCTTGTGCTTCCTGTGGTGTCGTCTCCACCCTGTCCTCCTCCCCTTTCCGTGCATCTGCTCCGAGCTGGATATGATTACTCAGAGGACCCTGAGACAGGCTGCTAGTCTAAGCCAGCTGTGATGATTTCAGCTCCAGTCAATGGGCAGAAAAGAAGACATGCTCTTCTTAGCCAGAAAAAGAACCAAATCAGTAGCTGAAGAAACAGGCAAGATTCAGGTGATTAGTAGGGAATCCCCACCTGTGGTGGGGACCCAGGAGCCACTTCCAGCTGAGGAGGTAGGGGTCCCCCTTCCTGAAATCCTAGAGCTTCATCCCAGGAGAGCAGGCCTAGACTCCAGGGTGGCCTGTCCCACACGAGTGAAGTTCTGCCCCTTTGCCAACACCAGAAACTGTGGCTGTCGAGGATGTCTGAGGGAGAAGACTGGGGAGAGGGTGGAGCTGTGGAAAGAGGAAGGAGATAGAACCTTTGTATATTCTGTCCCTTAGGCCTAGAATGTCCTCCCCCAAGCAACCCTCCAACACATTTTCTCTGTTGTGAACCACTAGATATCCTTCAAAGTCTAATTAAAATCTTCCCTCCGAAGCCTTCCCTGTAACTTTTAGGCAGTTGGTTCATTCCTCCTTGGTGTACAGGCAGAATTGGGAGATACCCAAATAAAGTGGAGGTAGTCCAGGGCCCCGCAGAAGGGAGGCTGGTTCCTAAGTCAGACTGTATATTCCAAATGTTTTGCCACGTCCCCTAAATCTCTGGTTCCAAACTAGTGGGACCATGGCAACCTGCTGCTGACTTGCCCTTGTATCAATGAGTCCCAATGTTCAGGAAGCCCGAAACACAAGGCACCAAGTACCAAGGCCAGAAACAGCAGCAACAGGTAAGTGAGGCCCCCAGAAGATCCAGAGCAGGGCAAGACCTGGCATAAGGGACAGCTGGGAGGTGCTGTAATACAGGGTTGCAATTAAGAGCAGGGGCTTGGAATCTGACAGGCTGGGGTGTAAATCCAGGCTATGCCAGTTGGAACTGTGTGTCCTCGGGCAAGATACGTAACCTCTCTGGCCTCAGTTTCCTCAGCCGTAAGGCAAGGACGATAATAGTTCCAACCTAGTAAAGTTTTTGAAGATCTAATTCATGTAAAGTGCTTAGTACAGAGCCTGATACAGAGGAAGGAGCCTCAGATTCAATATACCCCCCTCCCCGACCTGGTCCTCCTATACCCTACGTAGTAACAGCAACATCAGTTCCCTCAGAGGCACCAACTGCGTTCTCCAAAAGAGCAAAGGAGCTGATTGCCTTCCTTCATGGCTTCCCCATCTCAGACGCGGAGATTTTGAGGATTGGCATCCAGCATGGGAGCCAGAACCTCATCTCGGGAAGGAGAAATTTAGGTGGGAGACACATCTGACCAGCAGCTAATTGAAGGCTGCCCAATATGTGGCAGGGAGGGCTCAAGTTACACCGAGGGAATGGTCACCAGGTTGGGAGACATGGAAAATGTCGGGATATGTGCCTATCAGAGAAGTTGTTCCATCTCACGTCATTCCCCGACATGCACTATATCCAGAGAAGTCGCCTGTACAGTTTCCCTCTGCAATCTCACCATCCTGACAGAGTTAGTTCTTATAGCTTGCTGCTAGCCTGGCACGGGCCTGACCTCCTTCCTTCCCAAGAGGAAAGGGAGCGCCACCACCTACCCAGGCAGGATGTGGAAGAGAAGCCTGATATACTTCTCAGACCTGCTCGCTCCTAAATCAGCCCTCATCAGCTCCAACCTGTTTTCCCGAAGGCGTCCTGGACTCGGCGCTCTGAGAGAGGAGCCCCGCAGAGCGCGCGGCAAATGTGGGTTTTGTCAGGGATGGGTCAGTCAACCTACTACGGTGCCCAAACTGCCAGGCCTAACATCCGATGCCCTCCACCGTTTGGCCAAGGCTACTTCGCCTGCCTCGTCTCCGCGGTCCGCGCCCCCGACCCCGCCCAGGGTAGACTAGGGTGGGAGCGGAGGCAAACAAACAACTCTGGGCGTGTCAGCCCCGTCCCGACTAGAGCATTGAGGAGCCGGGATTGGTTGATGTCTCCTGCGTTCTGATTGGTCGGGTGAGGGTGCTCATTCATAGGGAGCATTGCTCCGCTCCCGCTGAAGTTTACTCCAATGCTGCTTCACTTTCTACACTCTGCACAATAGTTGTGCACATTCTATGTAAATAGATAAAATTAAGTTCTATGATGTGCCTCCCAATATAGTGTTGGCCTCCTGAAGGATGGCCGAATCTGTCAGTTTATTGTATTCCATTTCCAAACCACACATGTGCCGGTGAAGGGACAGAAGCTGCGGGAGGGCTGGGTTTTGCCTCTCCGGGGTGAGGCTACGGCTTGTCCCGGGATGTCGTTTGCTGCGTCAGCTTTTCAGAAGAGCCATTTTCCCAGCACCGATCCTTTCTATCATCTACACTTATGCTTCACATTTCCTTGCCTTCTGTCATGCTGTTCCATATGGTAGGAATGCTTTTCCCTCTCGTTCACTTTTTTTTCTTTTTTTAAAATGTGGTTAAATATTCCTGCTCACTACCTCCTCTGGAGAAAAAGCTGATTGCAGGCCTTGGGCAGGGAAAAAACAAAGTGAACCTGGAAGAGTTCTGAAAAACTTTTTATTTGGAAATAATTTCAAACTTACAAAAAGTTGCAAAAATGAAAATAGTGCAAGAGACACCCGTATACTCTTTACCCACATTCACCTATTGCTAACGTTTTATCCCTTGCTTAATCACATATGGGCTCTCTCTTTCTATATAATTTTTTTTTTTCTGAACCATTCCATGGTTTTATACATCATGGACCTTACCCCTAAGTACTTCTGTGTATATTCCCTAAAAATAAAGATAAGCTCTTACACCACAGTCGAGTTATTAACTTTCTACATTTACACTTATATTATACTTTTATTTAATTTACCATGCATATTCCAATTATGATCTGATTATGTCCTTGAGAGCAACTTCACTCCCAGGACAAGACCTAGTCTAGGGTCAGGTGTTGCGTTTAGTTGCTGTGTTTCTTTAGTCTCCCTAAATCTGGACCATGTATATAGCTGGCTTTTTTAAAAAAAATTACAGACCCCTGCTTTTTTTTTTTTTTTTTTAATATAACATTCTTCGTTTTGTGTTTGTCTGCTGTTCTCCGTGATTAAATTGAGATTATTCATTCTCAGCTGGAATACTGCTGAGGCAATGTGTCCTCAGGATATCATATCTAGAGGCACATGACAGCCCTCTGTGCCTCATAGGTGATGTTACTTTAGATCAGTCAGTCAAGACATTGCCTAGTTTCTCCATCATATAATTACTGTTTTCCCCCTTGCAACTAATAAGAAGTCTGTGGGGAAACACTTTAAGACCATTCAAATATCCTCCTCCTCATCAAAATTTCCCTCTAGATTTAGCATCTATTGAAGGTCTGGTGCGGTCTTTATGGTGATGGTGGAAACATCTCTGCACAAGAAAGGATGGGAATATATCAAAGAAGATGGGAATGTATCAAAAGAACACAGGAGCCAGCAAATGGCCAAATCCAGAACAATCTAAGCATCAAAATAAATAATGATATGGGCTTCCCTGGTGGCGCAGTGGTTGAGAGTCCGCCTGCCGATGCAGGGGACGCGGGTTCGTGCCCCGGTCCGGGAAGATCCCACGTGCCGCGGAGCGGCTGGGCCCGTGAGCCATGGCCGCTGAGCCTGCGCGTCCGGAGCCTGTGCTCCGCGACGGGAGAGGCCGCAACAGTGAGAGGGCCGCGTACCACAAAAAATAAAATATTAAAAAATTTAAAAATTTAAAAAATAAATGATGATATTAATAAATTATAAGCTCTTGGGAATTCCCTCGTGGTCCAGGGGCTAGGACTTGGCGCTTTCACTGCCATGGCCCGGGTTCAACCCCTGGTCCTGCAAGCTGTGCAGCGCAGCCAAAAAAAAAAGAAAATTATAAGCTCTTGAAGGAAAGGAAGAATCCATGAAGACATAAGTAAATGAATTAGTGTATCCTGCTGCTCCTTTAGTTCTCAGTTCCGCTTTCTGGGGAAGCAGCCCTGCAGTGGCAGCTGTGCCCCTTTATGCTGTCGCACCAGCTGTGCTGCTCCCTTGACCAGCCACCGTCAGGTGACAGTTCCCTGACTAGGGAATGGAGCTGAACTGAGCCCTGGGCTCTACCTCCCCCTACCCCAAAGGGATCAGGCCCTGCAGCCTCAAGTGTGGGACCTGGGCTGAAGGTCTGGACCCTAGGAACCCAGTCTTGTCAGGGTTGTCTTGCCCCGAGGGGCTCAGTCCTGCCCCTTGGGGAGAGGTTTCTATCTTCCTTTTTAAAGAGACACCTGGTGAGTGAAATCTCCCTCAAAGATGGCACTCAGCCTTTTAGGGTCCTCCCCCCACCACCCTGGCACTAGCTGTGCTATAACCCCAGGGAGGCTCTTCCGCTGAAGAACAAGACATTTTTGCCCTTTCTGCTAGTGCCCAGAGCCCGGCTCAGGGGCTGAGGAAGTAGTAGTACCAGCTCCCTGTCTTTCCTTTCCTGGCCATTTACTGGTGCAACAGAGGTTCCCTCGCCGGAAGCACGAAGGAGCCCTCCCCAGAACTGCAAGGTCCGAAGGCTCCTTCTCCACCCGTGGCCCCGCTTCCCAAGTCCCCCAGGAATATGCATCCTGCCCCACCCCCAACCTCTTCCATGGATCTTCATCACTGGAGAGAATCAGATCTGAACATCTGGATGAAACTGATCGCAGGCAGACCTCCTTAGAATTAAAAGAATGACAATAAGTAAAACAGGCATCATTCATTAAGTGTATTAGAGTGACAAGGAACAGACTTTGCAGCCAGACCACCTGAGTTCCTCTCCTGCCTCTGCGAAGAAACTTGGGCAAATTACTTAATCTCTCTGTGCCTCGGTTTCCCAGTCTGTAAACAGGGCCTAATGGTAGTACCTAGCACAGGGCCGTTGAGGAGTAAATGAGTTAACAATGTAAATGTTAACTGGTATTTTATGGGTTTAATTTATAATTATTATAATTGTTATCTCCAGGGGTATAGTGAAGCGCATGGGCTCTGGAGTCACAGGCTGGGTCTGTGTCTTGGTTCTATCACTTATTGCTGGACCTTGGGAACACTTTTGACCTCCCTGTGTCTCAGTTTCCACATCTGTAAAATAGAAATGGTAATAGCGCCTGCCCCTTGGTGTTTTTCTGAAGGCTAAATGAGTTAAAATGTGCAAAAATACTTAAAACAGGGCTAAACATTGTAAAAGTTCAAGAAAATTTATCATTTATTATTATTATTTTTAACCTAGTGGGGAGAAAGGTGATATTCTTATCATCATTTTAGAGATGAGGGACTCAGAGAGGTTAAGTAATTCGCCCAAGGTCACCCAGCTTGTAAACGGATACAGCTGAGATTTATTTGTACCCTGGTCTGACTGGCACGAAGGTCTGGGCGCTTAGCCACTACGCTAGACTTAGGGGGGTTAGAGGGAGTTTAGGAGGAAAAAGGAATCTGCTGCTTCAAGCTGGGATTGAACATTTAACCTCTGTGAATGTTGAACTCCAGGCTGGCTTTCCCCAGGAGCTGGTCTGGTGCAGGACCAGGGGACGTCACTGCCTCAAACTCTTGGTATTGTCAAGAAAATAAAAATAAATGTTAATATTCTATTTTTAAATTCAAGCTTGTGCCTTCTCCGCAGATTCTTTAGTGTGGTGTTCCGGGCCATCCACTGTCACGCCCTCCTCACCTTTCCAGCTTCATTTTGCTATGTTACCCACCACCCACCCTGCACTCTGGCCGCAGTGGATATTTACCCACATCCAAATATGCCTCAACATTCCCTCCTCCGTGCCTTTGCTTATGCTGTGCCCACAGATGGGAATGCCCTTACCCCCAGTTAAAATCTTTTTCATCTCCTGCCTCTTTTGCACAGCGAAAAAGCCAACTGTTCAAAGGTGCTCTCTCTGACCGGTCCTCCATGAAAATTAACCTTTTCCTTCCTGGGCAGCCCCAGAGCCCTCTGCTTACACCTTGATTTTAGTAAGTGTCACACTCTGCCTTATATTATTTTGCTAGCTGCTCCATATCCACCTTGCCCTTAGATCTGGAGCGGGGGTGAAGAGGGGCTACATGCTGTTCATCTTTGGGGTCTCAGTATGAGTACATGGGAAGTCAACAAAAATGGTCGTGCAACTGGATTGAAATAGTCTAAGTTAGACAAAATTATGGAGGAAAGTTACTTATATTTAACTTTCCTCTTTGCACTCATATATAATGATTTTTTGGGGGGGGCCACACTGCTCAGCACGTGGGATCTGAGTTCCCCCGCCAGGGTTCTGCCAGGGATCGAACCTGTGCCCGCTGCAGTTGGAAGCGTGGCGTCTTAACCACTGGACTGCCAGGGAAGTCCCCACACATAATGATCTTGAAAGCTATGTGTGTGTGTGTGTGTGTGTGTGTGTGTGTGTGTGTGTGTGTGTGTGTATGATTATAAAGGAATGTATGTTCAGTGTAGGAAGTTTGGAAAATCTGGGAAAATATGAAAAACACTAACAGTAAAAGTTATCTATAAAACCCTCATCCAACAGTTGTTAACATGTTGGCATGTTTTCTTCTATGTTTATAACTAACTAAATAAAAATTACTAAATAGCCTCACATTGCATATACTGTTTTGTAGCTTTCCTTTCCCATAACATATTTTGGATATTTTAATAGACATGTAATATTCTTTAAAAGCAACTTTAATGGTTGCACAGAGTTCCATTTATCTACACCTAATCTCCACCCCACCACCTTGTACAGGACAAGCTGACAGCCTCTGAACAGAAAGGCAGGACCCCTGGAGCCTTACAAACAGTTACCAATGAAGGGAAGACACATGGTTTTTGTAAGGGCAAGCCAGGCATGTCTCACCACCTGTCAGAAGTCAGTTCTTTGGCAAATATTTACCCACTCATGGGGCCAGCCAGGCCTTGGGCTGGGAGGTGCGGGCACTGAGACAGAAGACACCCCCTACCTCCCAGGAGCTCCTTCAGAGACCAGCTACAATACCATGTGCTTTATAGAGGCTGGCAGGATGGACAAAGGGACGGCATGGAAACAGTTTGTTACACAAGGTCAAGAGGGTTCAAAGGAAGTGCCACAGGCGTGACATTGGCAGGGGCACTCTGGGAAATGGTAAGGGTCCCAGGGAATCCTTCTCTCAGGTGGGAGTCAGACTGGCAATCCCACAGGCATCCATTTAGTTATTGTCCTAGAAGGGGGTCATTTACTCATTTTGGGGGGCCACTGTTTCCACGTTTCACCCATGTGTTCTTTCAAAACTCCGAAGTGAAATTACCAATTCTTTAAAAGATTCCTCTGAGTTTCTTAGTCAAATCAGTGAAGATGGGGAAAGGGATAGGATGACACAGATTATCTGGATGTTTACCCCCACTTTCTTTCCCACTTTGGGCCTTGTTAAGCTGCCTTTGGTGGTTCGAGGAGGGGAGGGGGTCCCCCGATGGCTGGGACCATGTGGTTGCTTCCAAAACCTCAGCCACACGCTCTTGTCACCATTCAGGCCTGCCATTTGTCCTGGGCTGGGGAACTCCCCAAGGGAAACGTCCTGTTGGGGGAAGGGCCTCCCTAAGGCATTTAAATTTCATTCTCCCAGCCCTGGGGAGTCACTCACATCTCTTCAACAAAGCAGAGGCATCACCAGTCTATGCTTTAGAAAATAACTGCAAGCATTGAGTAGGACGGATTGAAAGGCAGGGGACCTGGTGGCCTGAGCTGTGGGAATGCAGAGGGGAAAGAGTCCAGAGAAATTCAGGAAGTAGGCAGCCCGAGTTTACTTAGGGCTGTGAACGTGGGAGAGGAGAAAGGCAGTGTGTGAAGCTGGTGGCTTGAGTGAATGGGATGTACCCTCTCCCAGGACAGAGAATTCTGGCGCAGGAGATGCAGAGATGAAGGGTTCCAGAGCAGCCATGCTGAAGGTGAGGCCGTTGTGGTGCAGCCTGTCCAATCAGGAGTTCAAGAGACTGGGCAGGTGCAGGAATGGGCCGTCAACACACTCTTTATTATACCGATACCAGCACTTATGGAACATTTAAGGCGCAAGGCACTGTTCGGGGCACTTCACGTGTGAGTTTGTTTAATTCTCAGCACAATCTTTTGAGGTAGGCACTGCAGTGAGCCCCCAATACAAATCAGGAAACAGGCACAGAGGGAGTTAAGTAACCTGCCCAGAGTCATGCAGCAGCAGGTGGCACGGTCAGGGCTTGGTACCCACCCTACTCTCTTCCCTCCGTGAGAGCGCCCTGGGAATTGCAGGATTTATGGAAAAGTGAAGAGGACTGTGCCCTGGCAAAGCCCCTGAGGCAGGCAGAGCTGAAGTAATGAAGGGGTTGGTTGGAATTCCCTGGCGGTCCAGTGGTTAGGACTCGGCGCTCTCACTGCCGAGGGCCCGGGTTCAGTCCCTGGTCGGGGAACTAAAATCCCACAAGCTGTGTGGCGTGGCCAAAAGGAGAAAAAAATGAAGGAGTCTGTAGGAAAATCAAGAGGATAGGAGGCCTTGGGGGTGAGAGTCCCCTCAAGGAGGAGTTAACGGCATCCCAGGTGACAAGCGGGCCCAAGGGTGAGGTGGGGAGGAGGCCAGTGGGTTGAAATGACTGGGAGCCGCTGGTGCGTCCTATGGAAAGGAGTCTCTGTTATGATGGGGAAGAAAGCTGGATTTCGAGGATTGGATGGGGACTGAGGAAGCAGAGAGAGGATGGAAGGTTGGTTTCTTCTTAGAGGAAGTCTTCTGATGAGTGGGCAAGAGAGAAATAGGGCAATGGCCTGAGGGTAGGGCAGGGTTGGAGTACGGGTGTCTTACCAGGGCACATTCTGTAGTGTTTGTGGGTATGAAGCGGGGCGGGCTGTGGGGGGAGGAGAGAAAGAACTGGTGGAGTTTCCCGAGGCAGACAGGAGCCCTGGGCTTGAAAGCAAAGGGACATCTCAAGCTCTGAGATGAGCAGAGACAAGAGGGGCCCAAACCAGGGTAGAGCCAGGGAAACAAAGGAAGGGGAGAGTGAGGAGGAAGGAACAGGACTCCATAACCAATAGATTGCAGGGGAAGGGGCACTTCGGACTGAGGTTTCCAGCTGTGAAGCCAGGATTGGGGTGGGGGAGGCTTGGGAAGGAAAGGCTCCGGACCTCTTGCCTCCTTGCATTTGGGGTGTCCAAGGGACCTGCAGGTGGAAAGCCTCTGTAGGCAGCTGGGTGTGAGGGGCTGGAGCCCAGGAGGGTGGGCTGGCCTGGGGTCCTGGGGAACAGTCAGCTCAGATGCAGTGGTGGGAACAAGCGAGGTTACCCAGTGGGGTGTGAGGGGCAGGGAAGGCATCCGAGGAAAAGCTTCCAGGAGGACAGCTCGGAGAGGAAGAGTATGTTACCAACGCCTAGAAGTGTTCTTCAAGGAAGAGCGTCCATTACGGCGATCGGTTTCATTTGATGACTATATGAGTGATACAGGAAAAGATTTTGTGAGCACTGGCCTCCCAGTGTAAACAGCAAAATCTCCAAGTTTGCAGGTCCATCTTCCCAGCTCCAAAATGCCAAGGTGACAGGGAGAGAAACTGCAGAGGGATCTTGCAAGTAAGCAGAAAAGTGAGAGATGAACTGCACTGTGGGCAAGTGTAACATAATCTAGTGAGCAGGATAAATCCTGAGCTCTCGGTTACCACTTTGGGAAAGGAGACAGGAGTCAGCACGGAGGCATGGGTCACTCCCTCCCGATTAAGGGTCTTTAACCTGGGGTCTAGGGACCACCTCCTGGGGTTTCAAGGGCCCCCCAAACTGAATGTACCACCAAGTGAAGGGGCCTGGGGACAGGTGGGTGGGAGAGAGGAGATCCCCGGGAGGGGGTTGGGAAACTGGCCCTGGAGCTCAGCTCCGCACGCCAGTTACTGCTGGGCCTCCCCAGAGGATGTGCCTCTGCGGTTTCTCCCTCTCCCAGGTTCCCAACCTGCTGAAGAAACTTACCCTCGACATGCAAATGATGGAAACACATGGGTGTCTGGGGCACTCTGGTTTGTGGTTCTTACCTTCAGATGTCTCTGTGGCTGAGCACGTTGATGTGTCTCAGCCGGCTAGGGGACAGCAAGCCCTCAGGGGAGGAGGGGACAGGGAGCTGTTCCCTAAGATCTGTACCCAGACGGGCAGGTGGGCCTCTGAGGCACGCTTATCCAGGAGGAGGGTGCAGGCCTTGGCAAGCTGTCTGGGGGCAGTGCTGGAACTGCACTCCGGCCTCCGTCAGCCTCAGATCCCTTCCTTAGGGAGCTCCTCTTCAAAGCTGGATGCTTGGCAGGTCACCCACCCCCCGCCCCACCCTACCCACCCCCCAGTTGGAGTCTGAAACTAAACCATGCGGAAAAGAAGAGCCAAAGTTGATTTCCCATTTATTAAACAAGTTCTTCTGTGGGAGATCTCAGTGCTCAGACGCCCCTGAAGTGACCTGGTATGTTTGAGAGGAGACGGGGAGATGGCAGGTGACATCTGATGGTGTGACTCGGTACTACTTTGATTTCTCGACCTCCTCCCCACCATCTCCTTTGACCTCAGCCTTTTCTTTTGTTTACTTTCCTGAGCCCTTACTCCCGGGCGGGGGTGGGGGGCTCCCTCCCCTCCACTACAGGTGTCCCAGGTCCCAGATGCGCGTCCACATTCTGCACCCTCTCGGGCAGTCCGGCTCTTAGGTCTCCCCCGCCCCCAGACGAGGTCTCTGGTCTCCCTCGCGGCGTCGCTCCCCGAGCAGGGTGGGGCAGGACGCCCCGCACCCACTCTGCTCGGGACCGAGACTCTCCGCTCACGCCCTCCGGCCCGCCAGCCGGGAGTCCCCGCGGCTGCTGCGGGGGTCCGGCGGGGATCCCCCTCGTCTTGGCCTGGCAGCCCCCGGGCCCCGCGACTGCGTTACTGGCGGACCCCGATACCGCTTCCCTCCTCTCTCCGAGGGGTCTGCATCGGAGAGGGTCTGGGGACCGCCGCCCGGCCCGCGCTCGGCCCGCAGTCCCGCTCCTCCCCGCGCAGCCCCACTTGTGGCCCCGCGGCGGCCGCGCAGGGACAGCTGCATTTCGCGCCGCCCGCCGCTAGGAAGCCGGCCGCGCCTCGCTTTCCCCGCCTCCCGCGCCCCAGCCGCGCCGCCGCACCCGGCCCGCCGCCGCCGCCGCCGCGGGATCGCGCCCCTCCCCCAGCCCCCGGCCCGCGGGGAGCGGACGCGCGCGCGGCTGCTCGGTAAGACCTCCCTTCGCTCCCCGCCGGCGCCGCCCGGCCCGCGCGCGGCCCCGACCCGGCCCGGCCCCACCTTCCCGGGCCCGGTCTCCGAGGCGCCGCCGGGAGGGCCGGGCGGGCGCGAGTTTGATTCCCTGGGCGGCCGCCGCGGCTGCCGGGAGCCCGCGCCGCCCCAGCCTCGTGCGGCGGGTCCGGCCCCGCATCCTTCCCGAGCCGCCGCCTCCTCCCGGGCCGCGGGCGCGCGGGGCGAGCGGGCACCTGGGGGCTGGGAGCGGGGCGCGCGGGGAGAGGGGTGGTCGCGGGCGGGCAGCGCGGGGAAAGCGAGCGAGGCCTCGGCGAGCCGGCGCCGCCCGGAGCCCCTTCCCCGGCCGCTCCCCCTTGTGTGTGTGGGCGCCCCTCCCCGCTTGGCCCGGGCCGGGTTGGGGGTGGGGGGGCCGCTGGCTGCTTGGCGACGGCTGGCCGGGGGGGGGCGGGGCGCGCGGGGCGGGGCGGGGCGCGCCTGCCGGGGCCAGAGCTCCTTTTAGGAAAAGGGGAGGTTCGCTTCCTGTCCCCGCCGATGTCACAGGTCGGCTCGGCTTTTTCTGGTTCCACCCGGTCCCCTGGGAGCTGCATCTCTCGTGGCTCGGCCAGGGAAAGTTCACCAGGCACTGTCCCCGCCCCTGCTTCCCCCGCCCCCCGGCCCTAAGTGCCCGGGGCTCTAAGCTCCAGGGGGTTGGTGTCGGCGCTAATTCTTTCTTTCCTCTTCATTTTCTGGTTGCATTGTTGTCGTACACCTAGCACGGGCTTGCCCGTTTCTTTTCCCGTTAAAAGAAGTTTTAGTTCCAAGAAATGAAATTCCTGGAGAGGAATTTGATTTAAGTGGAGGGAGGTTTCAGATTTTCCTTTCTGTGGTGAGAGTGGAGGGTGACTGGGAATTTATTAAGTTGTCCTAGGGGTGATAGAGGATACAAGACCTCACTCCCCACCTGACCCTCAGGCAGGAGCATCGCTGAGCACGGGGAGGAGGCCTTCCTGTTAGTTATCCTGCAGCACCCTGAGCCACCCTGAGAAAGGACTCAGGGAGGTGCTTGGGCCTCTCATTCCTTTTCTTTGCCAGGCATGCTCATCTTTACAGCCTGGGTGGAGCTGGCCAGGTGTGCCTGAAGGAGGTGAGGGACACCAGAAATCCTCTCATGAAGGAAGTTGTGTCACCATGAGATTTGGCCCCCTTGGGATCAAGTGTGAAATGGGTCCCTCTCTGTTGTTGGCAGTCGAGGCCTTTGGAACCTCAGTTTGAATGGAGGATGGCATCCCTGGGCTGGAGAGAGAAACCTGGCTCAGGTCACCAGGAAGCTGGAGGGTGTGGGGGGGACCCCACCCCAGCTCACGTTCTGCAGCTGGAAGGGATCAGGAGTGGGGCCTCGGGCCTGGGCACATCCTTAAGTAGGAGAGAGACCTTGGACAGCTAGGATGGCCTAGGGATGATGATATGATGGGGCGGGGGGGAGGGGTTTGGGGCCAGAGTTGGGGTTATGGGTCCCCTTGAGAATCCGGTGACAACTCTAACTGCCCCCTCCCTCCCTCTGACACGTGCGTGTGTGTAAGGACACATTTTGTATGCAGTATCAGAAGGTCACTGTGCCCCTTGGAACTGGGGCCCCTGTTGAGACCCCTGATCTGGAGTCTGTGGTCCAGCCTAGGCCATTCAGAACAGTTCCCTCCTTTGTGTCGGGTCAGTGAATAGTCCCAGGGTGCGGAGAGCAGACCTCTCAAGAGGGCTTTTCTCATGACCTTCCGATGCAACTTTGGGTTGTGGCCATGGAGACCTGGAAACTCTGGACCAGATCCCAGCTCCCTACAGCTAGCCAGAGGATGGGGGCCCATGTGGTGGCCCTTCTCCAGGGGCTGATTTTGCTGTCTATGTGGTGAGAAGGATCTGGGCACTAACTGGGCCAGGGCCACAGAGCTGTTGAATTAGAGGTAAATACAGGGACTAAGGTGAGGGATGGATATTCTGGTGTTTCAACAGAATAGGAGCCAGGTGCTTTAATAGCCCCAGCTCCTTCTTGGGGCCACGGGGTTGAGGTGGGAGAAGGTGCTGCAGTGGAGAGTGTAAGTGTGAAAGACAATCCTCCTTTTGAGGAGGTCTTTGGGCAGAGTTGTTCAAGGCCAGGATCGAGGTGTTGTAGGTTCCTTAGGTCCTCCTGGACTAGGCAAGTCGGGGCCAGAGGGAATGGCTGTCACATCCCCAGTGCACCCCCAAGGAGGCCTGGCCTTCCTTTTCTTTCTTAGCCAAAGCTCACTGGGCCCTGGGCTGCAGCTCAGGTGTTGGTGGCATTTATACTTGGGGATCTGGAAGAGCCTTTAGTAGGGTCTGCTGTCTGTGACTTCTCTGCTTGGTATTGAGAAGCCCTTCTTAGGTTCAAGTGCCCCCAGACAATGGTAGTTCATGGAGATTTTTCTTTGCCTAGCAAGCAGTGTTGAGCATGTAGTAGCACTCAGACTAGTTTGTTCCTTCAGAGCTTCCTACATTTACTTTGTCCTGATGGGCTTCCCCGATCCTGGCAATAAGCAACATAGGCAGGTGTATTCTGGAGCCTTGGGGGGCAAGAAGCTGGGAGTCAGACAGGGATCACCTCTGACTATACAAGGTGGCCTGGAGGAGGTGATGTCTCCCTTTTGTTGGCTCTTAGACTCACAGGAAGTGAGAACCATAAAGGGCTTTGGAGACACTGTGGCCCAGTGGTCCCTGACTTGGAACTTGGAAGTTGTGTTGGTGGGGTGTAAGGGTCCCGTTGTGGTGACTAGAGATTCACATTCATCGGTGGCCAGGACTTGTCTGTCGGCCGCTACACCGGCTGCCACAGGTTGGTGAGTTTAGAATGCTGGTTATGTCGGCTCACTCAGTTCTTCTCTGATGCTCTCTGCTTTTAACCTCCCAGTAGGCATCTCTGATGAGTCAGAGTAATATAATGGACTCCTAATAATGCAGCTATAACTCTTATCTTTAAAACAGGTCATAAATAATAAATAGAGTAACAATGCCTGTCAACATAAACTCCCTTTTCATAAAATGTGAAATGCACTGAGGAATGATTGGTGGGATGAAAACTTTCCAAATCCCTCGAACCTCCACCCCCAGGAGGCAATCCGGCCACTCTGTGCCCATTTCCATAATAGCTTAGCGGTTTAGAATGCAGGATCTGAAGTTACATACATATTCCCAGTTGCAATTCCAGCTCCCCATCTACTCTATGACTTTGTAGATGCTTCAGTTTCTCAGCTTTAGAAAAAATGAAAGGAGATCTATGCCAGACAGAAGCTGCTATTATTATTATTATTTCTTCACTGGGGTGCTAATATTCTGAGGCTTCTTATTGCTAAGGAAGATCCTTGGTAAAAACTAGAGGCTGAGGCTGGCTTTTGGAGGGGTGGCATGGGGTAGGGTGAGGCTTACATTTTGAGCAGAGGGGAGATGACGAGCTGAAATGTCAAGGGATGACAGAGAAACATAGCTGGGGGCAGGATGACCCGGAGTTCGTAGCCCTGCTGTGGAATCAACTCTCTCCCTTCTCTTTGGAGAATTTGCCCCCTAAGCTGGTGGTGGGGGGTGGTGTGGGGAGGATCATAATCAGTAAAAAGGGTTGAATGGCTTTTTATGTTAATGCTAATATTGGTCCTGGAGGAACCGGCAGAAGGGGCCTGGAGGAAGGGGGTCTAGTGCGGGGAGGGCAGGCCCAGTGTCAGTCGAGAGTGGAAGCTGCCAGGGGCAGGTCAGGGCTTCTGTGAAGCAACGGGCTTGGGAAATAATAATTCCGGCTCTCACTGAGCACTTGCTGTGGGTCAGACCCTGTTCCAAGTGCTTCTTGTGGATCAGCTCATTTCATCCTCACAAGATCCTATGAGATATTATATCTGTTTTTCAGTGAAGAAATGGAGATATAAAGAGGTTAAATAACTTGACCAAGGTCACATGGCTAGAGACTGGCAGAGCCAGGATTTGAACCCAAGAGGCCTGGCTATAGAGCTTACATCTTAGAGAAAGTGTCAGAGAGACCCCTACTGAGCCAAAGGCTGAGAGGCGCGCGGGGATGCTGGGTGGGGGGATTGGAGGCGTTACGTGCTCTGGGTGAAGGGATGATAATGCAACATTTGAGCATCATTGGGACGTGCCTGGAGGGTTCCGCCTAGCACAGCCTACTGAGAACCACTGGCTAAGTGCCAGACATTCTCCTGGGGCCTGACCCTGAGTACAAAGGTCACTAAGACATGCCCCCTGCCTGGGAGATGGCTATAGTCTGGTTGGGGGGATACACATGTCAGCCTAGAACTCCAGCTGCCATGGCAAATGCTGCCCTGAGGCGAAGCGCTGAAGAGGGGGATGCTTTTCCAGCCAGAAGAGGGGCTGGACAGGGAGGGCTTCCTGCAGGAGGGGGCACTTGAGCTGAGTGAGGGTAAAGGTGGCTGCTGCCCCATGGGCTTCTTTTTTTTTTTTTTTTTTTTTTTGCGGTACGCGGGCCTCTCACTGTTGTGGCCTCTCCCGTTGCGGAGCACAGGCTCCGGACGCGCAGGCCCAGCGGCCATGGCTCACGGGCCCAGCCGCTCCGCGGCATGTGGGATCCTCCCGGAGCGGGGCACGAACCCGTGTCCGCTGCATCGGCAGGCGGACTCTCAACCACTGCGCCACCAGGGAAGCCCTTCATGGGCTTTTGATCTGACCACAGAGTATATTGCTCTCCCACTCTGTGAATTCTGAGTAGAACCAAGGGTCGAATTTTCTGGATCCTGCAACGCCCTTGCCTTATTTGGCCACCTTGATGCTTTTGTGGTTTTTAAAGTCATTTCCTATACTGCCTGCAGTGAACATGCTGAAGAAGAAATAAAAGTCTTGTAAGAGTTGTTGCTCAGAACGCAGTGATTCACTCTTGTCTCTCCGTACGTAGAAGGAGAACCAGAGGCAAATGAATGTAAGCTGCAGAGGAGGGACTCGAGGAAGGTCTGAGGACAGTGTTGCAGATAGGATGCGAGATGTGAGAACAAGTGACACAGGAGCGGAGGGGAACGGCCGTCCCCGAAGGTCTTTAGAGATGGGAACAAGTTCCATTTGTCTTTGTGGTTTGAGAGGTTTCATCTGGAGACAGGAAGATGAAGAAGAGGCCCCTCGAGATCTGTGTCAGCTCAGCGACGGGAAGGGACAAGGAGCTGGAAGTTTTGAGCTAGAATGTTGCTCACGTCTGGCCTCACCCCTCCTTTTCCCATTGAAGTGACTGAAGAAAGCCCATCACCGTAAGTGGCTCCTTCATTAGTTAATGAGCCAAGACACAAACCACATCTGCCCAACAGCTGTGTGCTGCCCCGTGTCAATCCCTGTCGCAGGGGATGCATTCTGGGGGCACTCCGCAGCCCTACTGGATGGAGTCCACGCCTCGTGAAGAGGGCTGCAGGAGACCTGCAAGTAGCTGACCGCTTGTCTGGCTCTTAGCACTAGAGAAAAGCTTCAGCTCCTACTCACAAGATGTTTCTGAGAATGGCCCAGTCGGAGTTAGCGGTCATCTGATTCACCCTCCTGGCCCAGCACCTAGATGAGCTTCAGGCATACCTACAGGGCCTTCAGTAAACTTTGTTGAATGAAGAGTAAATAGCAGACGATCCACAAGTTATTACTCTTTTACCAAACACTTGTTGGGCCAGTACATTTACCATTTCAATTCTGTTTTGCCCAAGCCAACAACTGAATCATTACACGATGCCCCCAGCCACAGAGAAAGGCATCCCAAAGCATGCTGGGGGCCAGAGTGATGAACAGAACAGTTTGGGATTTTTCCCAAAACGTATAATTCTTTGAAAGGTTTCAAGGGCAGACCTTATGTTCATTTATGATGACTTGCTCTTTTTGTTTGTTTGTTGTAGTTGTCGTTTTTGTTCCCAGCATGAAAGCAAAGGCTGCATTTTTCGAATTTAGGAAAAGCATGTGGTCTAGCCATCTAAGCTGTGTAGCAAGCAAGATGGCTGCAGAGATCTCCAACGGGAGCAAGGCTTGCTCTCAGAGGAGAATCTGCTAAAGAATGAGCCAAACATGAACCGATGCTGGAAAATGAATTTAATATACTGGGTGGTGAACTTTACTTCCTGGGGTGAATTTAAATTAACTTGTGCAGATTAAAGAAAAGCAGCAGCAGCAGAAAACCCTGTGGAGGATCTCTTGCTTCCTCCTGCCTGCCTATTCATTAAGGAAGCATCGAGTTTTAGCAGGCACCTGCAGAACTCTGTTTTTTCCCCGGCGACCAACACGCTAGATCTGGAGCTCTGAGGAGAAGGTTCTTTGTGGTCGTGTAGGGTGATCAGGCGTAGGGTGATCAGACGTAGGAAGTCGTTATTTCACTTCGTTCAGGTCTGAGATTAGTTTCGGTTTCAGGCTGTACCAGGAGCTGAGTGAGAGAGAGAGAGCGAGAGCGAGAGCGAGAGCGAGAGAGAGAGAGAGAGAGAGAGAGAGAGAGAGAGAGAGAGCACGCGCGGGAGCCAGGGCGAGCGAGAGAAGTGAGCTGGGAGAGTCTCACCATTGGCTGCCACTAGTGGCAAGGTGGGTGGGCAGGGAACTCTGTGCTGAGCAGGGAGAGGAGGAAGATGAATCAGAGCTGGAGTCGGGGAAGGCGGCCATTGAGCATGTGTGTGTCTATGGGCTGGGAGGCAGCGTGTGAAGGAAGATATCAGCAGGTGTGCACAGGGCAAAACCCCGCACAATTACAGGACTACTGAGCTGGGAGGTTGTAGGGAAGCTGTAAAACACGGATTACCTGGATGAGGTGCGTTTTCCATGAGCCGGTGCAGAGCTGAGAGGAAAGCCAGGTGTAAGTGTGCCCCGAGGCCTACACACACCTTGTACCAGTATCCGTAAAACTTGCGTCTTCTTGCGTTTGAGTTTCCTTAAAAAAAAAAAAAAAAAGACAAATGAAGGTTTGAGAGCTGATAGTTGAGAACTTGCAGACCTTTGCAAGTTGGAGCATCTTCTGAGACGCTGTCTTCAAGCTGTCGTTTTTCCTGAGATGGTTTGAGGCCAGTCTGGTGGTTTCACAGGGCATCATTATCCTAGAAAATCAGCACTTTTCCTCCCCTGACCGGATCTGGGTGTGGCAGACACAGATGTTTCATCCCACCTTAGCAGTGCTAGAGCATCACTGCATTTTATTCCTCGAAGTCATAAATTCATTTTATTTCTAAAGAGAGAATCACTGAATTTCAAAGCCAGAAAGGATTTCGAAGATCATCCAGACGGCTCCTAGAGGAATTTGTGGTCCTGGGTCATTAAGCACCTTGAAAAGAACTATGGTATGAAGTTAAGAACTGCAAGTCAGACTGCCTGTGTTTGAATCCACCCTTGCTAGTTGCTGCTGTGTTCTTGGGGCAAGTTACTCAAGCTCTCTGAGTCTTAGTTTCCTGACCCATGCGATGGGAGTAATAATATCCCCTAATGGTTGCTAATGAGGATCACTTATTAAGCCCTTAGCGCATGCTTGGCAAATCGTAAGCTCTCAATAAACATTAGCTGCTGCTACTGCTGCTGTTGCTCTTATTATTATTGTTATTATCATCATTTCATGAAATCACGTGGCTAGTTAGTGGTAGAGCCAGTGCTCCAGTGCTAAACTCTTTTTATTCCTAGTTCCCTCCAGCATGGCCATAAGGTGATTTCATCACCGCCTTGAAATACACAAAGAGCACTGATGAAAGTACTTGTGTAGAAATCTTCTAATGAATGAACGTTCATAATAGAGCTGGAAGAAATGGGCTCAATCCATGTATTAGATATAGTTAGACTTTGGGCATATGTTTCCCAAATAATCTGTGTCCACAAACATCCTTTACTAGTGTTCAGAGGTTTCCTACATGCCAGAATGGTTACCTCTGCTGGAAAGGTTGGGGTGTTTCTCGATATTTTTGTTGAGCTCTCCTCAAATTGGAAACATCCATTTCAATGAGTTGTGGTGGCAAGCAGGCTTTTGGGTGTAATGGAAATATTTCTGTAGCCTGGCTGCTATTTATCAAGGGTGAAGACAGTGCATGGTTTTAAAAACTACGGGCTTGGTGGAAGTCTACACGTCTTAGGCCAGGCCTGCACAAATGCCTTCCCAAATGATTGCACTGACCTTTTTTGCAAATTGCTGACAGCCTGGGAGCCTCCCGAGGGAACCTGAACTATTGTTGAGGTGGGTGTGATCCTTGGCCTTGAGGGGTCTTTTGACACCTTTGGTGAGGTGGTATAAGGCCGTTTTGGTATATTTTCTTGGAGTATGAAAACAAATGGAAATTAATTTTGTTTGGCAAATCCTGCAACATTCCCTTGAGATACTGCTACTCTCTGGGGCTTATAGAATTGAAATCTGTTTTTGATGCTGATCCATGGGACTTCTCAAATTTCCATGCCTGAGGAAGGGAGCATGTTAAAGTGTGAAATTTCTGAGTGTGCGATTTGGAGTCCAAGATGAGAGATCCAGGCTGAGCTCTGCCATGTATGGACTGTGTCATC
Source organism: Hyperoodon ampullatus (assembly GCF_949752795.1). Taxonomy (NCBI): domain Eukaryota; kingdom Metazoa; phylum Chordata; class Mammalia; order Artiodactyla; family Ziphiidae; genus Hyperoodon; species Hyperoodon ampullatus. The sequence goes on from NC_136932.1 coordinate 55,820,777, forward strand.
TGTGTTGTTCTGAGCAGATCACTTAATTTCTTAATTTGTACTTTTCTTGAGGTTAATCTATTATTGTACCCCGGCAACAGATGGCTTTTGAACACATCTGTTAACTAGAGCTGGTAATAATAATCCCTGTTGCACTAGATGGTTGTGATGGTCTAATAATGATAACATTTTTGTTACGTATTTATTGCATGCCAGTCACCTTCCTGTACATTTTAAGAGTATATATTTATTTACTCAGCCCCGTATGAGTATAGTATTATTTACCACTTTCCATATGAGGAGACGGAGGCTCAGAGGGTTAAGTCAACGTGCCCAATTAGGTAACCGAGGAGCTGGGATCTGAACTCAGAAAGCCAGGCTGCTGAGTCTGTAGATGGTGTTTCCAAGAGGGCTTTGCTGTCGTGTTGTACTTCTTACTCCTTGACTGTCCCTCTTCTTATTTGACAAGCTGAGGGAGGGATAAGCTGAGCCTGGAGGTAGATTAAGTGTACAGATCACAGTGTTGGAAAGGATGAGGAGATGGAGCATATGAGAGCTTTTTTTGGAGTTACAGGGAAACAGCTGTTTCTAAGTTTGGGACGGAGCTGAAGAGAGCCGACCGGGACAGAGAAGGACGTTTTCTGGGTGGATTTTTACGCTCTGCCGTGAGGGGCTGCGCTGTGGATTTAAGGGCCATGCGTCTCTTTGCTCTCCTATCCCATTTTATTTGGAAGCCTGTCTTTACATCCCAACTCAGCCCTCAGCTGTGACAGCTTCAGAAGCTTAGAACTAACTGCCATGGATACAGAGAGCAAATTCTTGAGACATGAAAGGCAAGGTGAAGGATGGGCTTTTTAGTGGAAATTCTTCTTTGTTATTGCATTTCTATGAAATGCATATGGCGGTGAGCCATGGAGTGGCTGGTGTTCAAAGGAGAGAGAATTGGGAACTCGGGTGACTTCCTTTCTTCTCATGAGTTGACTTAAGAGAATGAATCATCCTATTCGCTTTCATCTTGGAAAAGAAGAAAGAAAGCACGAGGGAGTGAGGTGGCATTTGACTGAAACCAGAGGCCTTCTGTGTGGGTGTCCCAAGGTAGAGGCCGGGCCGACACAGAGGGTCTTGGTGGCTCGAGCCAAGGGTGAGATACCCCCAGGGGATTTGGGAAGGGCTCCCAGCTTTGTGCCACTGCCACCTCCAGCCCTCTCCACCCCCGTGAGGCTCTGGGGAAGGAATAGGCCTTAAGGGGAAATAAGTTGGGGGTGTGTGTCATTTTTAAACGTCAAACCACTGGTGAAATTCACACATAGCAGTGATAATTTTGAAGATAATAATGTAAAAATTCATCACATACAACTAGAAACACTGCAAACATAGTTTTTGACCTTTAGGGGCGTGAATGGCCACTTGGACTCCACCCCATGAAGGGGGTGGGGCCCTCCCTGTGCTAACTCCTGACTCCCCTGGGACATCTTCGGGGACCTCTTGTTCTCTTTAGAACTCAGATGGGAGCCTTCCAGGTGTGAGTACTCCCTGCCTGCCCCGCATCACCCAGAAGCTGCCCCGTTTGTCTCTGAGTTTGCGGGGAAGCCGGGGGGCACCTCCTTTTCCGAGCCCCTCTTTGTGACCTTTCTGTGGACTGTCACTTGGATTGTGAGCCGAGGCTGGAGTCCCCAGAGGAATTCAAAGTCCACCTGGGAGGGAGGGATTGCAAGAAAAGCCCCTCGGATCAGCCCCCCTGGAAGCCCGGTTTAGGAATGGTAAAGGGCGGCTGTGTTTTCAGACACCCTCTGGCTTCATGGCGAACTTTCCCCAGAGCGGTTGCTTTTCTCCGCGAGGCCCCGCTGCCCTCATCTTGCCCCGTTTTCCTTCTTGCCCCAGCCATCAGCAGTAGCTACTGCTAACAGCTCCCATGTGTAAGAGGACTCGCTCGTTTCAAGCATTTCACTTCAGTCATTTAATTTAGTCCTGTACCACACTATGAGCCAGGGATTATTGTCTTTTTAGATGCGGGAGCCAAGGCTGAGGCCTAAGGGGTAAAGTAACATGCTAAGTAATACAGCCACTTCCTGAGTGGGATGTGGTGTTGTTTTTAAACTTTATTATAAAAATTTTCAAATATACTCCAAACTGAGAGAGGCTAGTAAGTACATTCCCAGGGACCCAGCACCAAACTTCTTCGCTCCTTGTGGAGAAGCCCCCGCTCCAGTGCTTCTGGGGCCGCGGCACAGAGCAGACGCCTTTGTGTGAATTAGAAGAAGGGACCCTTTCTCCGGGGTATGCAGCTTGGTAAGCAGAGCACAGGCTGGATTCCAGCCCCATTTGCCCCTTTGGATGGATGGGCACCTTGTGCAGTGAACAGCCCGCACAGCTGTATGTGGTGGCCCTACCTGCCTCACTTCTCTCCTCATCTAGCTTTCGGCAGAAAGAGACAGACTGATGATTTCTCTGGTTGGTCCCCAACTACCTGGGCTCAGGGGAAGAAAGCTCAGCTGTTGGGGACTTCGGGGGCCAAACTAAATGAAGCAGGAGTGTAATGCCCAGAGGAGATAAGTCTTGCTGCAGAAGAGGGTGAGCGCAGATGAGCCGCGTCTCCTGCTTTCTACCAGCCACCTGCTCTCTTGATGACTCCTCCTGGATGCCCTCTCCCCGCTGTTCTGTGCCCAGGGCAAGGGAGGCACTTGTGTGTGGCCGCGTGGCTGGCACGAGGGGAGCTGGTAGAGCCCAGGGTGTGAAAACCTGGTGCGAACTCAAGCTCGGCTGCTACCCTCCCGGAGTCGCTGGGACAAGCTGTCTTTGCCTCCTGGAAGCTTACCTTTTCTTGGGCTCAGTTTAGCCAGTGGCTGGGTGGGAGGTCCTGCTTTCACACCTGTAGGACTGCTCCTCTCAGGGCCAAGGTAGGGCCTGTGGGTCACCAGATATAGGGCGCATCTTGAGCAGAGGGATTGGGTCTTTTCACTACTGTGCTCTTGGCTGTATGGACATGTTACAGCATCTAGTCTTGATGTTCTAGAAGTATTTGTTGAACAAATGAATGTTAGACAAACAAATACAGCATCCTGCAGACCAGATAAATGTGCTGAAGGGCCCTGGTTGAATGATTGGTGTTTTTCAGCCAGGAGAGAAGCTAGACTGTGCTGCAGTAATAATCAAACCCTGACATCCCAGTGGCTTGATACCATCTAGGGTTCATTTGTGCTCATGGAAAGTCTGACGTGGGGCTTCCCTGGTGGCGCAGTGGTTGAGAGTCCGCCTGCCCACGCAGGGGACGCAGGTTCGTGTCCTGGTCCGGGAAGATCCCACATGCTGCAGAGCGGCTGGGCCCGTGAGCCATGGCCACTGAGCCTGCGCGTCTGGAGCCTGTGCTCCACAACGGGAGAGGCCACAACAGTGAGAGGCCTGCGTACCGCGCAAAAAAAAAAAAAAAAAAAAAAAGAAAGTCTGACGTGGGTTAGACAGCCCTTCCCCACCTGTAGCCACACCATCTGGAATATGGGGCCATCACTGTTCCCCAGCCCCTGGCTTTTAACTGCCTTAGCAAGGAACTGACACCTGTTACTTCTGTGTGCATTTAATTTGTCAAGAACTGGTCACATGGCTCCAACCTAACTGCAAAGGAGGCTGGGAAATACAGAGGAGCAAAGGGTTGTCTTCATGGTTTCAAAGGAGAGGATTTTGTATTTCTTGTCTCTGGCTTTAATCCACTGGAGTGCCTCCAGCCTAATCACTTATCCTCAGTTATAATTTTTTTTTTTAACACTAACAAGGAGGGAGCACCTGCCGCTTCCTTTAATCCAGGGAAGGAGGCAAGAGATGGCACTGAAGGAGAGTCACGTCGCAGGGGTTTTAAGCTCTCCTTTACTACATTTTGGTCATGTGATATTCATGTAGTCACTCCACCTTTGTGAGCCTCTTTCCTCATCTGCAAAAGGAGGATAATTATCCACCCATCCGTTAGTTCAGACTCTACTGAGTGCAAGTAACAGAAGCCAGCTTGAGCTATTTGAAGCCACAGGGGAATGGAGGAATCAAGGGCAGGAAATACGGCTGGCCTCCCAAGTGCCTGGAACTGGAGGATGCCCCTGCGTCTGTGGATGTGTGCCGGATGTCATGGGTCCCCAGCCCCCAAATATACCCATCCTCCTTCCAGTAACTATCAGACTGAGTTGCATCTCAGAACCTTGATTCGAATTCCTGAGGAAAGAGTCTGATTGTTCCTTTGTGTCAGCTGTCTCCTGCTGGTCCAAGCAGTGGTGATCAGGAACACAGGGTCATATAGGACCACCTGGCTTGGGGGCTTTCCCCTGTGAATGGGGGTGGGGGCAGTCCTCAGAAAGGTACCGGTGCTTACGTAGTTCAAGGGTTGTCGAGTTGACTGGATAATGTCTGTAAGAGAGCTTTGAGAACTATAAAGTGCTGCATAAATATGAGCGGGCAGGGTGGTGTGGGATTTCTCGTCAGGAATCTTGGAGATCGCACTGCTCGGAACGGGGATGGGGGAGATTATGATGCTGTGGGAGAGGATTTAAGTTTTGGTGGAGGCGGGGGAGCTGTTGGTTGGCAGGTCATGGAGCAGAGACTGGAGGGAGTGGACAGGACTAGCGTGGGGCATCGCCAGGGGTCAAGCTCCGATTATAGGCCACTAGACCATAACATTGTAAAAGAGGGAGCGCTTTCACCTGTGTAAATATGGATGCCTCGGTCGTTGAAACTGTGATCGTGGAAAGGGTGTTCGCCCAGATGATGGCATTTCGGTCCTCGTCCGACACTGCCCCAGTGCGCTGTGGGACTCCGGGCAAGGCTCTTCCCCTCTTTGGCTGAGCTCGTTCTGCTCTTCGAGGATGCTGTGTGCAGCCTATGCATGGGCCGTGTAGCATGGGGATTAAGGCTTGGAGCCTGGAATGGGACAGCTGGGTGTGAATCCTCCTCCACTTGCTGGCTATATAACCTGGGGACACTTCCTAACCTCCTCCAGTCTGTTTCCTCACTTGTGAAATGAGGATATTCATAATACCTGCCTCATTAGGTTATTGTGAGGGGTGTATGAAATGAAAGCTCAGTAAAATATTAGCTAACATGATTAACGGAAGCCAGAGCTGGCCGACGCCAGGGACCTGTGGCCGTGTGGTAACACTGTGTGCTCCAGGCCTCTTGAGTCAGAGTGAACATTAGGACTGCGGGGAGGGAGGGTGGGAAGCTGGGGCGGGGTGCTGGGCATCGCCCACTAGAGGCAGCCTGGGGGGCTGACGCTCAGGGCTTTCTAGTAATTCAGGTCCTCCCTGGAGGCCTGCGCCCTGCTCCCCACCTGCAGCCGCTTCCCAGCCCTGGCGCTGGGTGGGTGGGTGGCTGGATTCTGGAAGTTCAGTGACCCCTTCCCTGCAGTCCTGGGAGGCCCTGGGTCTCAAACCAGATCCACGTTTGGGATTAAAGTGCTTCCCGTGGTGAAAACTGCAGGTCCTGGAGAGTTAAAAAGTAAATGAAGAAACCCTTCCGACCACAGAGCAATTTGAGGGCTGAATTATCCAGAGGCCCAGCTCCCTCTGGCTTCTCGGAGGTGGGGCGGTGGGAGGGACCGGGGGGAACGTGGGTCCGGCGAGGCTGCAGCGGCCCGGCTGCCGCCGTCAGCCCCGGGGTCCCGGCGGCCCGCGGCTTCAGGCCGAGGCCGAGCCCAAGCCGGCCCCTCCCGACCTCCCCGGCCGCTGGGCCCCGGGCACGGCGAGAATGAATGACAGAAAGAGGTCGTGCGGGTGCCCGTCCCCGTGAGCAGACGGCCGGGCCCGGGAGGCAGGGCCCGGAGGGAGGCGCCGCCGGCCTGCTCCGGGGGGAGCCTTAATCCCCTTTCGTCCCCTTGAGGAGGATGTTTTCTGATTTGAGGGAAATCGGCGCTTCCAGCAGCTGCAGGGTGCAGGAGAGGGGTGTCGCCCCGGGCAGGGGGTCAGGACGGGAGTCCCGGCGCTGCGCCGGCTCCGGGCTGCCAGGAGGACCGTGGCCATGGCAACCCCGGCCGGGCTGCGGTCAACACGGGCTTTCAAAGGGGGCCTTGTTCCCTGTGGGAGCCCTTCAGTTCCAGCCACCGGGCTTTTCAGACCCGGGGAGGAAAGGGCGGCAGCGGGGAGGGGGCGGCCCGTTGCTGAGGAAGTGTCACTCCGGGTCCCCTCCTCCCCCGCCCCAGGCTTGCTTCCTGGAGGCCCCAGTTTCCACAGCCCCTGCTTCTGGAGAATGAAAAGAAACGTAAGCATGAGGAATGTGTTCAGTCTCCAGGCAACAGGGTGTGTGTGTCTGTGTGTAATTGACGGGAGGGAAGGAAGCTTGGGGGAAAAAAAAAAAAAAAAAAAAAAATCACTATCCTGCTGGCCTCCAAGAATGGAAGGCCTCGGTGTCCTGGACCAGCGGTCCCCAACCTTTTTGGCACCAGGGACCGGTTTCGTGGAAGGCAGTTTTTCCACAGACGGTTGGGGGGTTTGGGGCATGGTTCAGGCGGTTGTGCGAGCGATCGGGAGCCGCAGATGAAGCTCACTCGTCCGCAGCTCACCTCCTGCTGTGCCGCCTGGTGCCTAACTGGCCGCGCGGATGGCTACCGATCCGCGGCCCAGGGCTTGCGGACCCCTGCCCTAGACGGATTTTAGCAAGCTAGCCAGGGCCACCTGAAGCAGGTCTTTAAGACTCACTCATCCTTTGGGCAATGAACAGCAAATGAGAAAATATCAGAGGAAATACTAAGTGATTCGTTCAGTGTAATGTAACCAAATGGCAATTTACATTCTTATGTATTAGCCAGTGAAATTTAGTGAGAAAGCTCATCTTGGGAGCTTGAATAGCCTTTGCTGTCTTTGGGGGAGCTTGGCCGCTGGATTTCCCTCCCTTCATTTTGTCTTTAACTCAAGTATAAAAATTGGGAAGAATGGCATGTCTGCTCTCTAAGCACCTATATCACTTTTAAGGTATTCTCTATACATTTCTTAATGAATGTGTGAATGATGAATGCATTTCCACTTCGGGCGGCTAGGGGTTGATAGCCAGATCGTCTCCCTTGACACTCCGTCCCTCTTTGGCCTTGTCCGAAGAGGTGGCCAGCAGGGGCAGCCTCAGGTGTGGGGAAGTGGGGAGGCAGGACATGGACTTGACTACATCAGTTAACTGGTAACTCTGGCCAGGCCTCTGCCAATCAGCTCTCCGGATCCCCCTGGGGATCCTTGAGCGACGTGTGGGGAAAGATCCTAACCTTTCCAGCTCAGAAAGGAGCTGATTCTGGGCCTGCATTTCTTTTCAAGTCACCGTCAGCCGGAGGAAAACAGCGTTCAATCAGGTAGACTGGAGTTTCTACTGATGCTGCTGCCCGCATTCTGGTCAAGAAAAGTGGGGGATCAATAAGCTTGAGTATACATAGGTGGGCGTCTTGGCCATTGAGCAAATGGTCCTCACACCCACAGGAGAGCGTGAAGGGGGGCTCATTCAGAGGGTGGACACTGAGACCAAAGTCAGGTGGCTGCGTTCTCATCGGCCCCCATCTCCTGGGTTCCCTCCTGCTTTTGAGGTTTGGAGGTTGTAGATTCTTCTTGTCATCTACTATTGCATCTGGGGGAGATAGTGCCATTTGGAGTGGCTTCTTCATTTGAAGTGGGGGTGGAGAGGGCTCAAGAACTTTCCAGACTCTTCTGATTAGCATAAAATAGGCACCGCATGGAGCATTGTCTGGAGCTTTGTGGAGAGAGGGAAATAAGAGATGAAGTTCATGCTTCTGGAGAGAGTCAGTCTAATGGATGAGTCAACCAGCACATTAAAGCAACATTAAGGGCCTGTAAAGTGACAGACATTCTTGTTTACCTATAGAATCTTAGACCAGAATCAGAATGTGTGTGGGGTGGGACCCAGGCATAGGTGAGTTTTAGAAGCTCCCCAGGTGTTTCTCACGCATTTCCGGCCATCCCTCCAGGGCAGTGTTCGCAAATGGGGATGATTTTGTCCCCTGGGAGACATTGGCAGTGTCTGGAGATGTTTTTGACTATCACAATTAAGGGTGGTAGTACTACTGACATTGGTGAGGGCATCTTGTAGGGAAGTAGCACATGGCAGGGTTTGGAGGTAGGAGAATGTGGTTTGCTTTCGCAAAGAAGAAAGAGCCTCGTGGTTTCATGAGAGTCAGCTGAGATCCGGAGTTGGATTTTCAGCCTGATTTTCCCCAGAGTTGGGTCTGTGTCTTGTCCAGACACTTTTGGTTTGGACGTCAAGCCCCTCTGTGTTTGCTGTGTGTATCAGTAACCCTCAGGCCTTTCTGCGCCCTGTTGTGAGTCAAGTCAAGGAGCCCCTGTCAAGTACCATTGGCCTCAAGTGCCCAGCCCCACCCTCGGACTGACTTTCCCTAAGTCCATGCATATGTGAAAGCTACTGTGCAGAAGCTCGCCTTCCCTCTGGCTCCAGGAAGGCGCAGTGCCCCTTGCCTTAGTTAATGGCTTGGCTTCATGGCCCCTTCGGTCATTTATTCCCTACTTCTTAGAGAAGAGTGAGGAAGTGTCCCTCGTCTTTCGAGTCCATCATGGTACCTGACACATGACAGTTGCCCCATAAATATTTTTGAATGAAACAGTGAATCCCTGAATGGGTGGGAGATCTGAGCCTTTTACTGTGAATTGCCCCTTTAATAAGTACATAGTCCTTCAGTCCTTGGGCCATAAGTTGAATTAGGAGAGACAGATTGGTAATGAGGAGGAAAGTCTCTACGGTCAAGAGCTTCCAGGGAATAAGACAGGTAACCTGAAGGAGGTGGGAACCATTTCCCCTTGGAGTTCCCCTGCTCGTGGCCCTTTCTGGCCACAGGAGTGGCCACTGAGGAGCCATTTCTGCCCTCCTGGGATGACCCAAACACGCGTGTGTGGTAATCCTCCCAGGGCATCACTGGCCGAGATCCAGCTGCAGGGTGGCCTGAGCAGAGCTGAGGCAGGAAGCACAGTTTAATCAGAATACCTCCTCTTCTCGGGTCTGGTTATAGGTAGCAAATGCTTCAGAGCCGCTCTTCTCTGCCCTTAAGGCCCCGTTTCTGCAACTCAGGAAAAAAGGGCCCCTGGTGTCCCAGGCTCAGGTTGGGGTGGGAAAGCTGTGTTGCTGGGGCTGCCTGCGATGGGAACCCGGTCCCACGCAGGGCCTTCTGCTCCCCTCACAGCCAGTCCCGGGGGGAGAGCCTGTTCTTGGGCCCTTTGCTGGGCTCTGGCTGGCTTTGTCCGGTGGAGTTTCTGGAACCAGCCTTATCTGCCCCTGTGTGATGTGCCGTTAGAAGCTTGTTCCTCGAAGTCGGGTCCCCAGACCAGCAGCACCCACGCCACCGGGTGAGAAATGGAGAGTCTTGGGCCCCACCTCGGGCTGCCTACGTCAGTCTGCATTTTAACAAGAGGCCCAGGTGGTCTGTGGGCATGTAAATGCCTGAGGAGTGCCTTGCTAGGAGACTGCTCGCTGAGGGGGGCAACTGCGGGGTTGGCCTCATTTGAGTGGCATAGATGCCCGTCTTTACAGAGCGCTTTAAGACAGTGCTTCTCAAACTCTGAGGTGAAGCACAGGTGGTTTATTTCATCCTTTTGGGGACGGATATGTGGCCCGATGAGCATGACCCTCTGCACAAGTCTTAACTGGTCTATGTGCTTTCCCTCTTCAAAGAGGCAAGTCTGCCGTCGCATGCTTGAATGTGGTAGCAATATCAAATTGCTAGAAACGTCTCTAAATCCTTACTTACTCTCTTTTCCTGTGCTTATCTTGCCAAGGACCCACGACTACCAGTTTCTGAATGGGCTGCAGACCTGCTTTAAGTGGCCCTGGTCTAGGGCCCCATCTTTGGGTCAGATAGACTTGGGTTTGAATCCTGGTTCTGTCACTTAACTTGCTGTGTGTTCTTGGGCAGCTGTTTAGCCTCTCTGAGTCTTAATTTTGTCATCTGTAAGTCAGAGATAATAATGCCTCTGCCTCATAGGGCTGGAGTTAGGGTTAAATGAGGTAAGCGTGGGTGAAGCACAGAATGCGTGCTTGATAATACCGGCTGTCAGTTGTGGGCAGCAGCAGCAGCAGCATTGTTACTGTTTGCTGTCTTGGAGCTTCTGAAAATGAGGACAGTGGCTCCAGTTAAGGAATACCATTGCTTTTAGACAGACAGCTGTCTTTAAAAGTGTAGAAAATTAGCTTGGAACAGAAACTTTCTTCCCCCTGTGAATTTCTGATAGTTTGGGGCTGCTGGTAATGTATTTTCCTCTATGTGAATCCAAGCAAAACCAAGGATCAGAATTGGGACAATGTTGGAACTTGTTTTGCAGCTGTGGAAAGAGGTCATAAGCAGTGGGTAGGAAATCCCTTTCACCCGCAGGGCCGGACTGTTAACTCTTCCCTCTCCTCCCCCACAGTGTATCTCTTGGATACCCTCTCCCAAGCAGGCCGGGAGGATTTTCAGTGCTAAGTTGCCTAATTCTAAACTGCCCGTGCATCGTCTCTTTGCGGAGAAATTCAGCTTCCTTCCCGCTTGGATGTTTCATCAGAACAAGGAGGTGAAGTGAAAAAATAGAGGACTCAGGTTAGAAGGTCTGTGTTCTGGAGTCAACTTAGCAAGCATTGATTGGGGTATCACCTCACTGGCCCATGTTTGTTAACCTCTTTTTGGGTTCCAGACCCCTCTGATAATCTAAAGAGAGCTTTGACACCCTCCTTCACCCTGAGGAGTGTATGCACACCCAAACACATTAAATTGTGCATTTGATGTCGTTGGGGGGAGATCCCTGGACCTCATCGAAAGCTCAAGGACCCTTGGCTAAGAAGCTCCACAAGGCTTGTTACTAGTGTACTAGAATATCTAAGTGGCAGGTTTTGGAGTCAGAGTGCAGGGGTCTGAATCGTTCCTCTGCTGCTTGCTGGCTTGTTGAACTTGGGTAAATTAATTATCTCCTCTAAGCCTCAGTTTCCCCATCTGTAAAGTCGGGACAAGGATAGTACTTACCTCATAGGGTAGTTGTGAAATTAGATGAGGTAATATTTGTCAAATGCCTATGTTGCATTCTTACCATTTAGCTTACAGAATGCCCCATTGCCCTCTGGAGGAATCCCACCTTGGTAGCAAGAAGTTGTGCCGTGCTTTTTTGAGAGCAAACAGTATTTGGACTGAGACCATGAGGCTCTGCTTTGGATGGGTGGGGAGTGGCCCCCTGACATACCTCTGGGAGATTTGGAGAGTTGGACAGCTTTGGAGCAAGGCTTCTAGAAGCCCTCGGTGGCCCAGCTGCTCCCGTTCAGTCATTTCCATGTGCCATTGTTGGTTTTGGCTCCAGGCTGAAGATCCCTGCCTCTGGAGCTTCCCTGAAACGAGACGCCCGACCCAGAGGAGCAGGGAGGAGGAGGGAAGGAAGAACCGAGAAGCAGGCTTTTTTTTCTCTCCTTCATTAACTCTGGCTCTTTTGCTCCCTGGGCTTTTGGGCTCTCGCAGCCCCAGCAATTAGTGGGGGTGTTAACTGGGGTCAGGGCAGAGGCCGGCCTTCAGGGGACTCCTGGGGACAGTACTGAGGAGAAGGAAGGGCCTCTCCGGCAGGTGTGAGGGCTTCGCCTCTGGCCGCCTGGGCCGCTGCCCCCTTTTAGCTGAGCCACCCCCAGTTCCAGCCCCAAGTTTGGGCTCAGCTGTCCCGGGAGAATAGCGAGGAGCTAAAGGATTCCAAACCTCGGCCCCCACCTACCGGGCCTTAATTACATCAACGCACACAGCCGGGGTGGCTGCTCAGCCTGTCCTGGTGAACAATCGCATCCTGTTCTCACGGCCTCTTTTCCCCCAGCTGTGCCTCTCTTTCATCTCGGCCTCTTTCCCAGGGACGCGGGGCTCGTTCCCAGGAGGCCAGAATCTGGGTTCTAACCTTCTTCTTCCCTAGTCTCGCTGGTTTGGTTTACTCATTTCTCCCTTTCCCTTTCCCCTCTGGTTCAGGAGCCCCATCCTATGCTCCTGAGGCTGCCCCATCCAGTCCTGTTTTAGAGTGTGTGGGTGAAGGGCTTGGAAAACAAGGCATGTGTCTGTTTTTGCTTCTAATTTGCATGTTGTCATGAGAGGGAAGCAAAATGCCCCCGCTTTATAATGACGCCACTAGTCACAATGACACCTTCCATTTGTTTAGAATTTGATAGTCTTAGAAATACCATCGCATGCATTTCTCGTGGATCCACACACGTTTTGATGCAGTAGCGAGGATGGGTACCTCCTCAATTAGCTTACACCTAATTTAGGGGAGTGAAGCGGCTTGGCACCAGCCCCATGGCTAGGAAGCCACAGAACAGGGACAAAACCCGGGTCTGGACCCGGGCGCTTCCTACCTCCTTGGCTTCCTGAGTGTGGGCCTTCTTCAGTCCACCCCAGGGTCTCAGCAGAAACGCCTTGGGCAGGAGGACGTCCGGGGCCCACCCCCGCCCCGCCCCGCCCCGCCCCGCCCCGCCCCGTCAGTGGTGGTGCACTTGCGCTCCTTGCCGTGATGCGCTGTGAGCTGCGAGCGAGGGGCCCCTGAGAACTGGCATTTCTGGTCTCTCCACTGGACTCTGCCCCTCCCCCAGCTTCAGGGGACAAGGACATCAATTTTTTCCCATTTTACTGTTGCTATTCCAGATACTTAGGTCTTTAAAAGCTCCAGAGGGCTTCCCTGGTGGTGCAGTGGTCAAGAATCCTCCTGCCAACGCAGGGGACATGGGTTCGAGCCCTGGTCCGGGAAGATCCCACATGCCACGGAGCAGCTAAGCCCGTGTGCCACAACTACTGAGCCTGCACTCTAGAGCCCGCGAGCCACAACTACTGAAGCCCGCGTGCCACAACTACTGAGCCTGCACTCTAGAGCCCGTGAGCCACAACTGCTGAGCCCGCGAGCCACAACTACTGAAGCCTGCATGCCTAGAGCCCGTGCTCTGCAACAAGAGAAGCCACCACAATGAGTAAGCCCACGCACTGCAATGAAGAGTAACCCCTGCTCGCTGCAACTAGAGAAAGCCCGCGAGCAGCAACGAAGACCCATCGCAGCCAAAAAAAAAAAAGAAAAAAAAACTCCAGAGAAGGAGCTTCTCTAGTCCTGTCCACATTCCAGTGTCTCCTGGCCCTGGCCCGCAGCCCAGGCAACTGACCCTGTGATGGAGACGTCTCAGTAAGCAGGACCTGTGGAAGCTGCTTTCTGGACCTGGGCTTCCCTGCCCAGTTGGGTGACAGGCCTGCAGCCCATCCACAAGGCAGCAAAGCACAGGCGGCTGGGTGACTGCCAGGCCCCTGGGAGGATCTTTGCTTGCAGAACCCGGCCTGGTTCAGGCGGCACAGCCCCCTGTAATTAGTGTTGTTTTGGCGACAGCTGGTGCTGTTCCTTCACTTTAAACCTCTTCCCTCCCTCACATTTGCACAGGGCTTAGGGACCTGCCATTCCCCCTCCAGCCGGCATTCCCAGGAGGCTCCTGAGCCCCATATGGTGAAGCTCAGCTCTCTTCTGTCCTTGTGCTGGTGGGGCTTCGCAGCGCAGGCAGGAATCCTCCTCGGCCGGGAGTCTCGAGGGACACTGGAGCCTGCAGTGGCAGCTGTCTGCTGCCCTCAGCGCGGGGCAGACCACCTGACTGCACTCCTTCAGTAGGCGCCGTTCACCAGAGTCCTTTAGAGCACTTCAAGGGTTAAGGGGCTTTTTGTTATGTTCCCTGGAGAATTCCAGCCCCTTGGGAAGGATCCCCCACTGGCCCGCTGGCCCAGGTCTGAGCACCATAGCCCCGTGGCCTTGGACTGCAGACGTGCCTGTTCCATCTCATTGCTGTGAGCTGCCTCGCCTGGGCTGTGCCCTCTCTGCACGTCTTCATCCTGACTCCTCAGACACACGGACTTTAGTCAGAATGTGCTCCTCTTGTAAATCAACTGTCCTTCAATTTAAAAAAAAAAAAAAAAAAGTGCTCCTTTGGCCCCTGTGTAGTTTACATTCTATATTACTTTCCAGAAAAACTGGAAAATGCTTAATTTCCAACAAAAATGATCATTCTGATCATTTAAATGGTGCCACCAATAACATTTGATCGTATTTCCCTCTGTTCTTTATTTTAATGTGCAGCGATTCTTAAAAAAATTAGTTGTAATCTTACTGATTACATACTTCTGTATGTAGCTTTTTCATGTAACACTGTAGAATGAGCATTCTTATGAAGTGGTGTGGTTTTAAAACATTTTCACTGGCTACACTGTTGCTTCCTTGGGCATCCCCTGTTGTTGTTGCTGTTCCCCCCCACCTCCAGCTTGTCTTTATTTTAAGCCTCAGAACTTCACGGAGCGGGATGGTCAGGAGCCACTGTAGGGGTTGCATGGGTGTAATATTAATCCAGAGCTGCCAGGGTGCTGGGAGGAGGGGCCTGGGGCCCAATGGGACGGAGGCTCCCAGCATGGCCTCTTTGGCCCTTGGTGCCGTAGTCCTTGAACGGCCCCTGGCTGTTTCAGGAAGCCTCCATGACTTATGCAGGGGTGAGGCGATGGAGCACAGGTTCAGGTTGGCCCTCAGGACCCATGGGCACATAAGTTGAGTTTCGTTTCCAGCCTTGGGCCTGGCCTGGTGGCCCCGGTGCCGGGAACGTGCAGCTGTGCCTCAGCTCTGTCTCCTTCCTTGAGCTGTTGGGTGTTTGGACCCTAGCTGTACCCCACGGCCGGGCCTGCCCCTGAAGGCTCCTGTGCTCACCCTGGAGTCATCAGGTGCATTTCACCCTCCCCTCAAGGGCCTGGGGACCGCAGGGGTCTGGGCTTAGACACCTGAATGTCAGGACAGACACCAACCTTTTCTCCCAGTATCTCTCTTTTTTTTTTTTTTTTTTTTTCCCGGTACGCGGGCCTCTCGCTGTTGTGGCCTCTCCCGTTGCGGAGCACAGGCTCCGGACGCGCAGGCTCAGCGGCCATGGCTCACGGCCCCAGCCGCTCCGCGGCATGTGGGATCTTCCCAGACCGGGGCACGAACCCGTGTCCCCTGCATCGGCAGGCGGATTCTCAACCACTGCGCCACCAGGGAAGCCCTCCCAGTATCTCTTAACTACACTTCTGATGAGGATAATGATTAATAACAATGCTAACAAGCATCAGCCTTTGTCCTTGGAGACCCAAAGCCACTTTCAGTTCTGTTGACTTATACCCTTTTCCCTTTCTTGTGAAAGGGTAAGTTGAGGCATCTAGAGATTTAAGTTTTGAGCTTGGCTTCCGATCCTGACTCTGTCCTCTGTAAGTTCCATTACTTATCCACTGAGCCTCAGTCTCCTCATCTGTACAATGAAAGCAGTGATGCCTGACTTGCAAAGTTGACGTGAGGATCAAATTAGAGTATTTCTGTAAAATTCTCTGGCACATAATAGGTGCCCAGTCAGTGTTGGGTTGTTGATGTTGTTTAGGGTCACAGAATGCACGACCCTCAAAGCCGGAGCGACTTGCCCGTCCAGCCCCTTCCCAGCTCATGTTTCCCTGGAGTCCCTTCAACTGTGCACTTACCTAGCCAGCTCCAGGCAGGAAGCTTTCCTGCTTGGCTGATCAGAGGAGGCAGGCTGGCCAGAGGTGCAGTTGTTTTCAGCTTCTTCTGGATGGGACATGGTGCCAGGTCGGGCCATGCCCTCCTATACCCCACCAATCTGAGTGAAAGTAACTAGGGCCCTTTCCTTCTGGCTTTTGTCTTAGACGGTGTTGAGAAGGCACCTCCACAGGAACGCAGGGTACAGTGTCGTGATTAACTTGCTAGTGTGCCTTTGTGGCTGCGCTTGTCTGCAGGCTCTTGCTAGATCACCCCTCCCTGCCTCACCCACCACCGCCAAAAAACAACAACATGAAGCCAAAGAGAGAGTCATCTGACGACAAGCTCAGTTCTGGGTCCTTGTGCCCCAGTCTGAGGGCATATAGTTGACTGTCTACTTCCAGGAGGCAGTGAGCTCTAGCTTGGCTAGACAGAGCCAGCCTTTGAGACTTCCAGAGAAGAATCTTATAAACTTGCCAGCCATCTGCCCAAGACCTTGAGTTTTGGGTGCCATTCCTCCTGAGACCGTGAAGCAGTAGCACTGGCATCACCTGGGGGCTAGTTGAAAATGCAGAATCTCAGGCCTCATGCTAACCCTACTGAGTCAGAACTTGCATTTTAGCAAGACCCCTAGGAGATTTGTGTGCACATTAAAGGTTGAGAAGCAGGGATTTAGAGCACAATTAGAGTCACATTTAGAGTCACAGGTGCACATTAGAATCACCTGGAGAGCTGTAAAAAATGTACTGATTCCCTCGGGCCTAATCCACACCACTGAATCAGAGTCACTGGGGATAAGATCTGGGCACTGGTATTTTTAAAAAAGGAAAAAACTTTCCTTCGGTGATTCTAATGTGTGGCAGGAGTGGAGAACTGATTTAGACAGACCCCTGTCTTTGGGATGGATAGTCCTGAATGAGATGATTATGATGGTAATAGTTGCTATTTACTGAGCTCCTACTCTGCATGAAAGGCTTTATTCTTTTTTTTTTTTTTTTTTCAACTTCTCATGATTTTTTTTTTTTTATTAGTTTCTGCTTTATAACAAAGTGAATCAGTCATACATATACATCTGTTCCCACATCCCCTCCCTCATGCATCTCCCACCCTCCCCATCCCACCCCTCCAGGCGGTCACAAAGCACCGAGCTGATCTCCCTGTGCTCTGCGGCTGCTTCCCACTGTCTATCTACCTTACGTTTGGTAGTGTCTAGAATCTTCTTTTTAAACCCGAAAGGTGCCGGTTCTCTCACTGTCTTGCATAGGAGAAAACTGAGGCTCGGAGAGGTGAAGATAGGTGCCTAAGGCCACGTAAGTATATTAGGGCTGGAACTGCCTGCGTGGAGGCTTCTTTTGCCATTACTTCACTGTAGCTGAAGCTCATAATGGTTTCGAAGGGCCTGGTTCTCATTGGAAAATCTGACAGGGGATTCTTTTCTGGCTCAGTTTCAATGATACCTTCAGACTGTGTGGTTTTAGGATCATTCAGTTTGAGGAAAAGCACAGCAGCTTTTAGTCTTCAGATTTGTGCGTCTCTCAGAATGAGGGGACAAGTTGCAAAGGAATGATGGAAAAATCTTAAGGACAAGGAGGTGTTTCCAAAGGTCACAGAGAACCCGACCCAGCTCTGTTTATGTTAAGCTAGCTTTGTGGGTTTGAGCGGGTGCCTTTCTCCCTCTGGACCCAGACTCCACCCCTCCCCCGAGACAAGCTAGGGGAGGACTTGCTGCTCTTCCCAGTGCTAAGATAAAAGTGGGGAAACTAAGGCATCGGCCAGAGTGAGCCGAACTGTGGACCCTCAGAGCAGCTGGGAGGCAGCGCCGGGGCTGGGGCCGTGTGTGGGGAGGCATGGAAGGCACAGCGGAGGGGAGCATCTGTGCCCCAACACGGCACCCCCGAGGCCTGAGCCTGCAGAGAAACCCGGCGAGGAGCAAAGAGAATGGGCAAGATGCTGAGAAACAGCCCTTTTTCTTTCTGTGTTTTGAACCACGTCCAAACCTAACTTCTAAGTTCGAATAAGGATTTGAAACTCAGCCTGGGGCTCCCACGGACTCTAAATCCAGGTTGCTGTGTGCGTCTTCCTTATAAAGTCATGGACTGTCTGTGTTTGGGGAATGGAATGAGTGAGGGGGAATGTCTCACTGCTTTCTTCCGTCGCTTTTCCTCTCAAGAAACACAGCACCCTACCCTTCACACGGGCCTCTGGTGCATTGCGCTGCGCGGTTGGTCCCTGCACCCATGCTGTGGGGCTTGGAAGGGTGCGTGGGACGACCCCCCTCTATCGTGGGGGAAACACAGGCCCACAGATGCCAGGTGAGAGCCCTGCTGTCCCGAGGCAAATTCGGGGCAGAGCCTGGCCTTGCATCCAGGTCTTACGACGACAAGGCCAGCAACCCTTTTCTTCTACCAACACTTCCCTAGGGACCCCCTTCCTGGCCTCCCGGGGAACTGTCATGCTTTTTATGAAAAAATTGTGTAACCAATCAACAACTCCATTCTTTTTATTAGAAATTTCAAATAATACAAATGGCCTGAGACTTCCCTGGTGGTCCAGAGGCTAAGACTCCATGCTCCCAAGGCAGGGGGCCCGGGATCGATCCCTGGTCAGGGAGCTAGATCCCGCATGCTGCAACTAAGAGTCCGCATGCCGTAACTAAAGATGCTGCGTGCCACAACTAAGACCCGGTGCCGCCAAATAAATAAGTAAATAAATATTAAAAATGAAAAAAATAAACAAATAAAACAAATGGCCCCCCTTCCACCACCCCTTCTCCCCATGCCCTACCACTCCTCAGAGGTAACCACTGATGAGTGTTTGACGTGAGTCCTCCCAGCCCTTTTTAAAATATACCTTTTGCACGTGTCACTGATGGATTATTGTAACCCCTAACCACCTTGCTTGCTTTACTTGCCAGCTGTGTATATGCACGTGTGGAGAAAGCAAACATTCTAATATTGCCTTCAGCAAGATAAAACCAGGTTGTAAATCAGCTGGACTGGTGATCTAGAGCAGGGATTCTCCAACAGGGATGTGCGTGGGAATCAACCGTAGATTTTGCTAGAATGCAGATTCTGATTCAGTAGGTATGGATCCTGCATTTCTAAGAAGGTCCCAGTTGGTGCAGATGCTGCCAGTCGGAGGCCGCACTTTGAATAGGGAGGGTTTAGAGCACGGGCTCTGGAACTGAACAGACCCACTGGGCCTTTAATCTCTAGCCGACGGAGCTGGGCAAGTGTGTAAGCTTTCTGTGCTTATAAATCGAGGAATAAGAATGACACCTTACCAATAGGATTGATGTGAAGACAAAATGAACTGGGGCCAGTGAAGCACCTAGTCCAGTGCCTGGCACACAGTAAGTGCTCAGTAAATATCAGTTACTAGTACCATGTGGAAATAGAGACCATCAGGTTGTCCAAGCCAAACAGAAGACACTTGCTGGTTGGCTACTATTTGGTGCTGTTCGTGCCGTGCACTTCTCTGTTATTCATTTAATGTTATCATCATCACATCAGGATTTTTTTTTTTTGGCTGTGTTGGGTCTTCGTTGCTGCGCGCGGGCTTTCTCTAGTTGCGGCGAGCGGGGGCTACTCTTCGTTGGGTGCGTGGTCTTCTCATTGCGGTGGCCTCTCTTGTTGCGGAGCACGGGCTCTAGGCATGCGGGCTTCAGTAGTTGTGGCTCACGGGCTCTAGAGCGCAGGCTCAGTAGGTGTGGCGTACGGGCTTAGTTGCTCTGCAGCACGTGGGATCTTCCCAGACCAGGGCTCAAACCCGTGTCCCCTGCATTGGCAGGTGGATTCTTAACAACTGCGCCACCAGGGAAGCCCCACATCAGGATTTTTAATATGTCTCATATGGTATTATTCCCATATGCTTATGGGGAAGCTGAGTCTCAGGGAGTTTGGGTGACTTAACCAGATCCACACAGCTAAGAAGTAGCAGAAATAAACTTACACCCTGGGTCCAGGTCGAATGCTTGTCATATGCACTGCAGCTGCCTTCTCTTGAGAACCTATTACTCTCATGGCCCAGTGGGTGGTGTGGAAGCTACAGCCTCTGAGTGTGGCTCCAGGGAAGTGAAGACACAGGCTTCAAACTTTTTTTGCTCCCACACCTGCCAAAAGAATTTTGAGAAACTGTATCTCCTTACACATTTAAAACTTCACATATAAAATTTTTTTTCTCATAACTTTAAGTAGAGCGTATTTCCAGGCTTACTTTGTCAAAGCCTAGAACGGCAAACTCAGCCCACACAGTTATGGAAAATGTCTGCCGTAATTCCAAACTGGCAAAGCTGGACCTCGTTGTTAGACCGTCAGCCAAATCATGCTTTGTGTTGGAAAAACTCTGACTCCGTTTTTTGATTCAAATAAATGTGTTAAACAGGTGTCCCTGTGTCAGCTTCCTTCCTTCCTAATTCTAAAATAAACAGATGGGTAGATAAGCTAGAGAAGGTCTTGGTAAAATAAGGCCGCTCCCTTCTCAATGTCCATCCTCAGGAGACTCCTCCCAGGAGTCCCTGCATTCTTTTTTTTTTTTTTTTTTGTGGTACGTGGGCCTCACTGTTGTGGCCTCTCCCGTTGCGGAGCACAGGCTCCGGACGCACAGGCTCAGCGGCCATGGCTCACGGGCCCAGCCGCTCTGCGGCACGTGGGATCTTCCCAGACCGGGGCACGGACCTGTGTCCCCTGCATCGGCAGGCGGACTCTCAACCACTGCGCCACCAGGGAAGCCCAAGTCCCTGCATTCTTGAGTTGTCCCTTTGTTTGGTGGCTTTTACCAGGGCAAAGCACCAGGGTAAAGTTGGGTGGCTGGGGGAATGGACCTTTCTTCGGGGAAGTGTTGAGAAGGGCCACCTCGAAAGAGAGCTGGTGGGCTCCGATGGTTCCCAGCCCATTGGTATGTGGAAGGACGCCACGGGGAAGTGGAGGTTTTGGAAATTGATTCCCTGAAGGCCAACCATGTCAGGAAGTCCCCGAGTTTCCCAGGTGTACCTTGGTGGGCAGACCATTGAACCAGATGCCTCCTGGAGATGCTGCCTAGGCTTTTGCTCTGTGAACATCGCATCGCTCAACCCAGAGCCTGTGGATCTCTGTGAATCTTTGGAGCTGGGACTGAGCCTGTTCCTCCCGTGGGCTCCCTGATGACAACCCTGGACCTTGCCCCACGTTTCTTCCCACTTCCTCTCTCTCAGCGAGGTAGTGGGGGACTCACACTATACTGATGAATGGCAGAGAGGTAAACTGAGGCCCAGACCTGGTGAGTGACTTAATGGCCACAGAGCAGTCCACGCACCCCACCAAGAAAGCTGGCTGGCCTTCCCAGGGGAGGTATCACAAGTCAAACAAGCCTTGGGCGTGTCAGGAGAGCTGGTCCTCAGAGTCCATCCCCTGCTTCAGTGCAACTCGCTTGCATTCTCTCCTCCTCGGCATCTCTGTCTGTGAAATGGGCTGATGTGGCAGGCATTTAGCCTAGTGTTCACAGGCTTTGAAGTTGGGCAAACTTGTATCTGGATCCTGGCTTTGCTACTTACTAGCTGCATGACCTTGGGCAAGTTACTTACCTCTCTGTGCCTGTCTCCACATGGGTAAATGGGAATAAGAATAATGTCTCCCTCATGGGGCGGTTGAGGGGACACAGGAGACAATGGCTAGTTAGCATGCTCAGGAAACATTCTTGCTGTTGCTACGCTTGTTTCTTGTTCCTCGTAGGAATTATGAAGAAGGCCGAGTGGAGTGAAGGCCTGGTTGAGGCTCTCCAAGTTTGCCTCCCCAGGATGGCAAACACGTGCAAAGAGATGCTTCATAAATGTCACCTGATAAAGGGTGACACCCCTGCCACCTGCTGAGCCAGCTGCTGGCCTCCTGCCTTCCTGCTGCCCCAGGGCACAAGGCTGCCCCTTTTCCTCGCAGCCTGATGGCTCTGGGGTCCACCCCGTGGGGACCTGTTGGAAACTCTGCTGCCCGCCTGCTGTGCTGTGCCCTTCCCGGGGGGACGGGCCACGGGCACTCGGCTCTCTTGCCTTCTGTTTGAAAGCTGTCCTGGCTCGATTTCTCGAGGGCCTCTCCCGGCAAATGTTTTGGAAGCACAGTCTTGTCTCCACCCTGTAGGAATTTTGTCATCTTTTCTAACAAACTTCCAGCTGCGAGTTACTCCCTTCCCTTCCTCCTCCTCTGGCCCACAGAAGTAAATAGTGAAACAAAGCGAAGCTCCAGCCTACCTTGGGCTCTGGCCCTTTCAAGGAATCCCTTTGTCAAGCAAAGAATCCTTCTGTAAAGTGAATAATGATTCACTTCGGACTTCGGTTTGGGTTTTTTTGGTTCAGGGTCTCTCTCAAGAGTGGGGGCCAGGCTAACGTGTAGGCCTGGGGGCTGGGGGGGTGGTGCACCTCCCTCTCTACCTACTGAAAGGGCTTCCGGTTTGGCTGCTGCCCTCTGATTACCTGTAATCCTTCCGATGTCTTCCTGTCAGGGCTCTGGCCTGACGACATGGATCGCACTGGCCCGGAAGGTGGTGACGGTTTGTGTTTCTCGCTCTGTTTTGCTTCGCCCATCGCGTCTCCATGGAAACAGGCTCAGCCTTTATGTTGCCTTTGCTTTGGGCAAATTGATGCCTGCAGACTGGGGAGGTTTCCTTGCTCTCCACCCTCTTCCCCTCTTTGGGATCAAAGGGGAAGGTGGGAACTGCACAGGGAGACTTGCAGTGGCCTGGAGCTCCCAGGTTGGGGGAGCCACAGTCAGTCCTCCAGCTGGGGACCGGTGCCTGGGCTCGGCCTGTGTGGCGGAGCCTCGTGCGTCATGAGGCCACGCGTGGAGCCGGTGCGCCTTGGTTTATAGACACTCAGCCCCCTCGGCCCCTCCTCCCCCACCCCGTACTCACAGCACGGAGGCAGCTGCTGGCCACTTGGGGCGGGAAGCTGGTGGGAGAGCTGGCACCTGCTGATCCTCTGGCAGGAACTCTGCATGAGGCCTTTAACCTTTCCAGGCCTTGGTTTTTGGACCTCTTTGATACTGTGACCCCTTTTACCCTAAGGAAGCCCCACATCTGGGTAAACTGCAAAATCATTGCCACATGATTGTTCTATGGTAAATAGTAAATTCTGTGTTTGACTCAAACCAGTGAGTTGCCTGGTTTGAAATGAAACTTCAGAATTGGGAGCCTCTCTTTAGACTAGACTCTGAGCATTTTGCATGTGATCCAGGCCCCCAGGTGCCCCCTCGTCCTGCCCAGGGTGTCCTGCATTCCCGGGCTGATCACGGCAGGGAGACCGCTGTTCCAGGTCAAGGCAAAAGTGTTGGCCAGAGCAGCCCAGGGCGACAGCAGATGTGCTCTGTGTCCTCACGGACCCCCAGCAGCTCGGTAGCAAGTACGCGAGGGTGGCCCACGCAGGACCGGGCTTCCTGAGCAGTTTTCTGCCTGAGCGGCTTGCCTGCCACACTTCCTGTGGTCATCTCGGCCACTGCTGGCTCGACAAGCTATGTCATCCAACAGGCGAAACAGTAGGCTTTTATCACTCAGTACCACGCTCGTGCCAGCCTTACTCGTTGATCAAATACGCCAACTCCACGCTTCATTTCAATATCGGAACTCTCCACCCATCTGCTTGTCAGATTTAGCAAAGGATGTGTTTAACCTCAGATTTGTGTTGTCCAAAAGCCTCCCTTGAGACTGGAGCTGGAGTCAAGGTGTCTGAGGGGAACTCCGAGTGCGTCAGGTGATGCTCTCCTGGTGACAGAGGTCAGGCGGCCCAGTCTCCTGCTGCAGAACAGGCACTCGCTGGAGGGATGCGCTGTTCAGGGGTCTCTCCTGGGAAGTGCTCTTTCTAACACCTCTTTACAGTCGAGAAAGTTCCTTCTGGAGTCTCACCTAAATCCCATTTTATTTGGTCTGCCTTTAAGAAAGAGAACAAAGAGCAGGTAGCCTTAATGCTTTACCCAAAGACCCTTACATCTACTCAGCCTTGGCCAAACACCTGATTTGGGAGGCTTGCCTCCCTGCCCTCTCTTGTTCCAGCAGAACAATGCCCGAGTTTCCTGTTGGTAAGACGAGGAGAGTGGCAGCTGCCTCACTGGGTTGGTGTGAAAATTAAATCCCGTGGGGACGCACGTCACCAAGTGCCTGGCGTGTGGTCCGTTTTCAATCATTCCGGTTAACTCTGAGTGCATTTTCTCTCCTGCCTACTTTTATGCCACCCAGGGTCCCCGCTTCTCCTCATAGCCTCTGCCGAATGAAGCCCCCTGGGCTGGTGGGACATCCTCTCACTAGCCCAGAGCAAAAAGGCCCTGGATGGCACCATCCCTGTCCCTGTTTCTAAACTGACCTCCGGGAGCTCCCAGTTGGGACTGCTAACTCCCGGGCTCTCCCAGGGGCTGCAGCAGGGTCCCTGGCACCTCACTGAGAGAGGCCTTCACCAATTGCTTCTGCTCCCGTGGGCAGCAGCCTGAATCTCTGCTTTGTCCGAAGGGTGACCCCCAAGCCACAGGAGCAAGGACTGCAGGGGGAGCTATTTTCTCCAGGTTTTACTCGTTTCTCTTTTCCCTTTGAACCCCAGGTACCATGGCAGGATGGCTGAGAGCAGTGACTCTGGAGCCAAACTGCCTGGGTTCTCACCCAGCTCTGCCACCGTGGCCACCCTTCCCTCCCTGTGTCTCAGGCTTCTCTGTGGCACACAGGCAGTGCTAAAGAAAATATTTGCTATAATTTCCCTAGAGTTTTGAAAAGTGTGCCGTTGTTTGATTTAAAATTGCCTCCCCTCCCTTTCTCCTGATCAGCATAAATATACAGGCAGACCTCGGAAATGTTGTAGGTTCGGTTCCAGACCGCCACAATAAAGTGAATATCGCAGCAAAGTGAGTCACACACGTTTTTTGGTTTCCTAGTGCATATAAAAATTATGTTTACACTGTACTGTGGTCTATTAAGCGTGTAATAGCATTATGTCTTAAAAAAAACAATGTACATGCCTTAATTAAAAAATACTTCACTGAGAAAAAAATGCTAACCATCATCTGAGCCTTCAGCCAGTCACAGTTGTAACATCAAAGATCACTGATCACAGATCACCATCTCAAATATAATAATAATGAAAAAGTTTGAAATATGGTGAGAATTACCAAAATGTGACACCGAGACACAAACTGAGCAAGTGCTGTTGGAAAAATGGCACCAATAGACTCGCTCGATGCAGGGTTGCCACAAACCTTCAATTTGTAAAAAACTCAGCATCTGTAAAGTGCAATCACGTGGATGGCAATGAAACGAGGTCTGCCTGTACATATCGCTTACCTGCTTTACGCTGGGCACTGAACTAGGCATTGGGGACAGAGAGCTGAATGAGACCCAAAAATGCCTGCTCTGTCAGGGCCACCAACTGGCACATTGGTAACTTTGATATCATGTGACTAGTGCTGCCATTTTGATGGTGCAGCGAGAATCTAACAGGCCCAGGCCATGTGGGGGAGAGCCAAGGAGTGCATCTGGGAAGGCTTTCTGGAGGAGGAGGTCTGTGTTCTGAATCCTAAAATTGCAGTTGGTCAGGGCGAGGCTGTTAGGGCCGAGGCGTTAAGAGCACAGGACTAGGGAAAAGTGCTGGGATGGTATGGTGGCCAGAGGAAGGAACAGCTCAGGACTCGGCCACGCATGGCTGAAGCAGCAGGTCCCTGGAGGACTGGTCAACCTGTGCGAAGAGGAGGTTACCTCCTCTCCAGGACCAGATTTCTGGAGTGGGGAGCAGAAAGGAAGGGCACCTCAATATTGGCGTTCCTTCTCGCCTCCAGCTTGTCTCTGAGCTCCCTTGACGTTTTCCCTGCGGCCACTGTCCCTCCCTCCCCCTCTTTTAGATAATAATTTGCCATTCACCTCTGAGATAGTATATCTATCCCAGATACACTGGGAGCGGCCCAGAATACCCCTGAGCCTCTTTTTTTTTTTTTTGCGGTACGCGGGCCTCTCACCGTTGTGGCCTCTCCCGTTGCGGAGCACAGGCTCCGGACGCGCAGGCTCAGCGGCCATGGCTCACGGGCCCAGCCGCTCCGCGGCATGTGGGATCTTCCCGGACCGGGGCGCGAACCCGTGTCCCCTGCATCGGCAGGCGGACTCTCAACCACTGCGCCACCAGGGAAGCCCCCCTGAGCCTCTTTGACTTGCTTGGGGTTTGGGGGACGAGGATTGTGTGCACCGCAGGAGATTCTGGTTCAGTAGCGGGCCCTGGACCTTTGCCTTTCAGAAGCTCCCTGAGACCCTGCTAGACCCCTCCACCTGAGAATCCTGGCTTCAGGGATGCCCGAGTACCTTTAGGGTTTCCACACTGAGGCGCCGATGGATCTCCCCTGCCCAATCTCCTTGTACTTCCTCTTACTTTTACAAAGTGGCATTGTTGTTGTTTGTTTTTAATCTGTCCTTTTATTCTTCCGACGGTGATCTCTATCATCTTGTTTTTTGGCTTCACTTACTTTTTAAAAAGGTATTATTAGATAGTGGAACTGGGGCACAAGGAAGTAAACGTTGTCCAAGGTCATGGAGAAGCCAGAACCTGCCTTACAGAGTCCACGGTGTCTTCAGCCTGCTGAGCGTCTTGCTGGGCAGAGGGCCTAAGGGTCTCGAGCCCCGGGTGTTCGAAGAAGCGGGGTAGGGGTCTGCTCCTCAGACACTGCGGTGTCTTCTTGCCTCTCTCCGCTGGGTTCCAGGCTGGCACAGTCACGACCACTGTTCCCAGTTGCTCTGCCCGCCTGCCTGGACATCTGTTCTCCTAACAATATCTACCCATAAATCCTGTCCCTGACTCCAGGGTGGCTTAGCTGGGGGACAACGAAGCCTGTGACCGGCAGTCAAGCCTTTCCCGTGGCTGCGCAAGGGCACGCCCACACCTGTGTGTGCTTACCGGCGGCACCAACACCTGCCTGTCAGGCCACAGTTTTGTGTGCGCAGCGGTCTCCGGGGCTGCAGTTGGAAGGGCTCCTCACAGAGCCCTTTCTGCTGTAACCCACACTATTGTAATTCTTGTTCTTTTTATCTTGTGTATCCTGGCACACAGTAGGTCCTCCCTAAGTGTTTTTTGTCTGCCAGTGAATGAATGAGTGAATCATTAGAAGCCCGTGTGTGAATGTCACTGGGGTGTCTGTGAATGAAACACACCCGGTTTGCCTGGTACCTGCAGAACACCCCCTGGGTGGCATGGGGGCGCTGAAGACGTGTCCCTCCCTGAGTGTGCCCTGAGGTCTGATGGAGGGAGGCAGCAAATGATGACGCGCCTCCTTGCCCATCATGACGGCCACTCAGTGCTCTCTCCCGTCTTCGAGGCCACCAGACCGCTTTGAGTGCTGTGGCTGATCTGGAAGAGCAGGGGGGATCAATATTGGCCGAAGTTTCCAGAAACTGCCTCACGGAAAAGGGGAACCTGAGAGGGGCTTGAAAGCTGGACAGGCCTTGTTTATGAGGACAGAGGAGAGGTGCAGGCGGCCGTGCTCTGTGGTCCCGGAACCAGTGGCATCGGGGGTAGAGCCCAGCAGTGTGTGTTTGACAAGCCCTGCAGGTGACCCTGATGCTCGCTGAGTGTGGTGACGGCTGATGCAGAAAAAGGAAGGGGTCTGATCTTTACACAAGAGACCGAGGGGCTGGGAAGCGACCTGGCGTGTTTTAGATGAGTTCTTCTGTTGGCAGCACAGAGAAGAGACAGGAAGGAGACGGGCTGACCAGCCAGGAGGCATCAAGGGAAGCAGGCTTGGGATGCTGAGGACCCCAGCTGGATTGGGGGTGGCCGTGGGAGCAGAGAGCAAAGCCAAGTGGTCCTATGACAGGAGAGTAGACAAGCCTGGTGACACATTTGATCTCGTGCCATGCTTTCAGAGCGCTCTTTTCTTGAAAATGTTTAAAAATGATTTGTCCCCTATCACATTGTTATATGCTAATTGTGGAAAATACAAGAAAGAGAACGGGGGGTACAGAATTCCACCACCATCCAGGACAACTATTGATATATTGGAGTATTTCCTTCTGCTCCTTTTTCCTATGCATCTTTCCTTTATGTAGTTGAAAGCATACCATATGTATCAGTTTGCATCCTGCATCCTTTGCTTAACAAAGTATCATAAGCATTTCCTGACGTGCTTTGAGGCTGTCTCTTTTTGTTGTTGACAGGAGTGCCATAAGATGGGCAGGGTGGCACCGGTAAGGAAGCAGTGACTAAGGCTCAGGGAGAAAAGGAAACTTGTTCCATGAACTTCAGATAGTAGGGAAGTCTGAAGTTAAACAGCCTGGGTTGTTCAGCTCATAAATTACAAGGAACAAAAGGGATGAACGGGGAACCTGTAGATTAAAATAGACTTTAAAGACAACGTGCAAGACTTAAGTATAGCGTTCAGGCATGCACATTTGAGGGTTAAGAAATGCAAGGAAGTGATTACCATGCACACAGTTTGTGGCATGTGGAGAGGGTTTTGGAGCACCTGGCAGAGTTTCATTTCTTGACATGAGTGGTTGAAAGGTGTTTGCCTTATGATAATTCATTAAACTTACATGTATTTTGTGCAGTTTTCGGTATCTGTTTTATTTTTTTAAAAAGGTTGAAAGGAAAAAGGAGCTTGCTCAAGGATCTGTGTGGCAGAGTCAGAACCGGAACCCCTGTTCACCGGTCCCCCCTGGGGCTTCATTTCCAGCTGTTCCCACCCTTTGTGGGTTGTCTGCCCACCCACCTCCCAGCCCCTAGCCCCCAATCTGCAGCTTGCAGGAAAAACTGCAGATTTACAGCTCATTTTGGTTGACTTTCAGGGCCAAGCTGAGACAGCCTGGGGGGAGGACAGGGATTCCCCTTTGACTCAAATGGGGAAATTCTTGAGGAGATCAGTTAAGTCAGGAGTGAAGCTGTCTCAGCCATTTCTATCACTGTGTGCGGTGTGTGTGTTGCAGGGGCAGGAGTTGCCTTGACAATTTCTTGAGATACAGGCTCAAGCACCCAGGCTTCTGTGTGCTTTCAGACTCCCTTTTCATTCATTTCCTTAGCCTGGCGCATTGGGTTCCTGGAAGCAAATGTTTTCCTTCTTTAATAAGCACTATCCCTCCCATACCCCATCACCACACACCCTGCCTCAGCTGCCCTCTTCCTCTGACTCCTTCCCAGAAGCCCAAGGAGGCAATGCAAGGGCCACCATGGGGCACACCCAGGAGAGGGGACAATGGATGAGCCCTGCCGAGGCTAAGCACCCCCTTCGTCCTGGCAGGGCAAGCGGGAGAGACTTTTCTGAATCAGGTCCTTGAGCCCAGGGCCCTGAAGGTTCTGAAACCAGACTTGGGCTCCTAGCTGGATTCCTGCTTCTCCCTGCCTGGGTGTCAAGTTTCACCGTGGGAACCGGGCCAAAGCTTTGATCTTGGAAGAGGCCAAGGACACCAGTGGGGAGTGGGCCTAGTACTCACCCCAGCTCTGCCTGCCCAGGAGAAGGGGGTCTTTGCACTTCCCTGCCCTTCCCAGAAGGTTGTGGAAGGGCTTTTCTGTTGGGGATCAAGTGCCCACAGTCCTTGGTTCCCCCGAGATCATTGTAACGAAGCCCCCCAATTACGGTACACCAGGACTTCATGCTGCTGAGGAGGAGGGCTCCCCTTAGGTTCTGGAACAGCACTGTCTGATAGAACTTCCTGTGATGTTGGACATGTTCTAATATATGTGCTGTTCAACGTGATGGCCATTGAACCCTTGAAATGTGATCGCGTGCCCGAGGAACCGATTTTAAATTTTATTTAATTTTATTTAATTTTTTAAATTTATCATTTAATTTTAAATAATTAAAATTTAAATTTATCTGGCCACACGTGACTAGTGGCTACCTTCTTGGGCAGTACAGTTCTGGAAGGAGCGCGCGTCTGAGAAGGCTACACTGCCTGCTTCCCTCTTGCCTCTGCGCACACATACACACATTACACATTTCAGGAAGGCCCTGGATACAATGTCCTTTTTTTTAAAAAAAAATTAATTAATTAATTAATTTTTGGCTGCGTTGGGTCTTCGTCGCTGCGCGCTTTCTCTAGTTGCGGTGAGCGGGGGCTACTCTTTGTTGTGGTGCGCGGGCTTCTTATCGCGGTGGCTTCCCTTGTTGCGGACCATGGGCTCTAGGCGTGCAGGCTTCAGTAGTTGTGGCACGCAGGCTCAGTAGTTGTGGCGCACGGGCTTAGTAGCTCCGCGGCATGTGGGATCTTCCCGGACCAGGACTCAAACCCGTGTCCCCTGCATTGGCAGGCGGATTCTTAACCACTGCGCCACCAGGGAAGCCCCAATGTCCTTTTATAACAAAGTCCGCTGTTTAAACATCCTTATCTCGAGTGAGGCAGAACTGT
The DNA here is from genome assembly GCF_949752795.1 of Hyperoodon ampullatus. Taxonomy (NCBI): domain Eukaryota; kingdom Metazoa; phylum Chordata; class Mammalia; order Artiodactyla; family Ziphiidae; genus Hyperoodon; species Hyperoodon ampullatus. The sequence continues at coordinate 55,850,563 of NC_136932.1, forward strand.
CATTGACCGTAAACGTGCCCCGACGTGCGGCTTCTCTGCGTCCTTGCACACATGGAGGTCAGGGGTGTGAGACCTCAGGAAACCACGCACGTGAGTCTGGATTCATCAGTCACAGGACGCAAACTCTGGCCTCCCACCCTGGCGTGCCCGTGCTCCTCTCTGCTTCTCCCCTTTAGGAAGAAAGAATCCGGTGAGGGTGGATGCCTGGTAACTGGCGGACAGGCCCTCTCCTGTGAATAAGGCCCAGGCCCCGGCGGGGGGGAGCGGGGGGTTGGGGGGGAGCCCACGCTGGAGGTTTTGATCTTATTTCCTGTTCTGGGTTGAACAGCTCAAGTAAGAGGGATTTTTGCCTTTTTCAAGAAGGTGGGGATGAGGAACAGCTTTTAATTTCTTGTTTTATATATGGGTATATATATATATATATATATATATATATATTTTTTTTTTTTTTTTTTTGCGGTACGCGGGCCTCTCACTGCTGTGGCCTCTCCCGTTGCGGAGCACAGGCTCCGGACGTGCAGGCCCAGCGGCCACGGCTCACGGGCCCAGCCGCTCCGCGGCGTGTGGGATCTTCCCAGACCCGGGCACGAACCCGCGTCCCCTGCATCGGCAGGCGGACTCCCAACCGCTGCGCCACCAGGGAAGCCCCGTGGGTGTACTTTTTGAGCGCGCTGGGTGGTGGGGTGAAGGTGCCTGAAGGTCTTCACCAGCTGAGTGGGTCCTCTTATCCCCCTCTCACCCTCCCTTCCCCACCGGCCAGCACCTGGGGGTGCTCTGTGATGTTTGTTCAACGAACGAGTGAAGAAGTGGTTTCTGCCGGCCGGAGCACCCTCCAGCGCAGAGCTCCGCTCATCCTGTCTCTCTCGTCCTCTTCCTTTCGCCCTGCAGTGCAGGCCAGCCGTCTCTCCTCTCCCAGCTCCTATCCAAGGCTCTCAAGATGTACGCTGCATGTTCTGGCACACTAACCTTTCCTAAGAGCTGTTTCCGAGTGTATCATAACTCAGCCGTTACAAAAGTCCCACACAGTATCCCTGCACGGCCATCCCTGTGGCATGTGTGACTCCGCAGACCATATGAACATTCCTCATCAACAGGGCTGTCATTGTCCCCTGGCCTACGCCATGCAGCTGGCGGAAGAGCCCCTCCGTGCAGGCAGGACTTCCTGTGTGCTGTTGGCTCTCTCCCCGCATAGCCCGAGGAGAGCCCCCTTCTGCCCGGTGAGTCTCAGTCTCTTCTACAGCCCAGTGCCTCATCCTGCCTGACTTGTGTCTTTATTTATTTTCATTGTGATAAAATGAACATAACATACCATTTTAACTATTTTTAAGTGGCAATTAAGAGACATTAAATACACATACAATGTTGTGCAGTCATTACCACTGTCCCTTTCCAGAACTTGTTCTTCATCCCAAACAGGAGCTCTGTGCCTGTTAAACGATCTCTGTCCATTCCCCTGTCCCCTCAGTCCCTGGGAAACTCTGTTCTAATTTCTGTCTCTAAGAATTTGCCTATTCTAGGTGCCTCATAAAAGTGGAATCATACAGTGTCTGTCCTTCTGTGTCCGGCTTATATCACTTAGCATGTTTTCAGGGTTCATCCCTGTTATAGCATGTATCAGAATTTCATTCCTTTTTGGGGCTGAATAATATTCCATGGTTCCATATGTATAGACTACATTTTGTTCATTCATCCGGTGACAGACACTTGGGTGCTTTCTACCTTTGGGCTATAGTGATAATGTTGCTATGAACACTGGTGTTCAGATATCTGCATCTCTGCCTTCCCTTCTTTTGGGAATATACCTGGGAGCGGAACTGCGTTATCGTACGGTAATTCTGTGTTTAACTTTTCGAGGAACCACCAAACTGTTTTCCACGGCGGTACATTTTATGTCACAGTGTACCTTTTAAAATAATTCTTAATTTTTAACTAGAAAAACAATGCATGTTTGTTATAAAGACTTCAAAGGATGCAGAGGTTCATGAAGTAACGATGCAACCCTCCCTTTTAAACAACTGCTACTTAGTGTTTGGTGTGTATCCACTTGGACCCCTCCCTGTACATCTCCAAATATACAAGCATACACTCAGACATTTCAACAAAAGTAGTGCACGGGACACCTGGCCCTGCTACTTGGTTTTTTTCCATGTCATCCCATGTTGCACCTGAAGTTCTCGGCTGTGTGCCTCTCCATTCTGTGAATGCACCTTGTGTCATGTATCGGTTTCTGGGTAGTGAGAGACAATTTTCACAAAACGTATGCACTCACAGCTTTGTACACGTCGGCTGCCAGAGCTGACCTTGGCACTGGGGAGGCCATACGGCCCAGAACCACCTTCCACATCAGTCTCAGCTTTTCCCAAGTTGCTCTACGCTTGCGGCAGCTAAACTAGCTGAGCTGTGTTTTGTGAAGGAGGGCCACCCACCTGGCCTTATCGAGCTGCAGCCTGGCGCGGTACACCCTCCCCTCTGGGAATTCTGGGAGTCAGCCTCCTTTGAAGTGAGGAGGTAACTTAGAGCTGGGCAGAGAGGTGAGCTGCGGCTGGAGAGAGAGATGAGTCCAGACTCTCACAGCATGGGGCAGGCGGGGTTTCTCTTCGGGGCTCTGAGAAGGAGCCTGTGGGACCATCAAGGCATGCTGCGCCCTCACACACTTGGAAAGACCCAGCTTAGGCCTGGCAAAAGGCCACCTTTCCAGCCAAGGACCAGCCTATCTTTTGCCAGCACCGTTTTCTGCAGAGCCCCAGGCAGCTGGTGGGAGAGTTCAAAGAGGCCTGGAAAACCCACAAACTGCATAATCAGCCCCTGCATCCTGGACGCTTGACTCTGTTCATTGCTTCCTGTCCCCGAAAGCCCTTTACAAACAGAGGGGCTTTGAGGCGGAGGGAGCTGGACCTGGTGGGTGGCCTGCCCCTGCCAGACGTCCCACAACTCTGGGAGCCGGCCGCTTCCCTAAACAAGCCCACTTTCCTTTCCACTTCCCTCTGCCACCCCCAAAGGGAACAGGGGCTTGTCCAAGAGTGTGAGAGGGCCCTAACTGACAAAGGACAGGGGTCTCATTTCTACCAATTTCCGTGAAGGCCTGGAGGTTGAGCTCTAATGAGGTGCAGAAGGGCGACAGGGTAAAACCTTAGCCTCTGACTGACCCCTGCAAGGTGGGGAGGGGAACAGGGGGTCTGTTCCCTGGGCTCTAGGGACGGTCCTGTTCCAGGGGCCGTGGGACTCGCTCAAAGCTGTTTTATTCTTGTTTGTATGACTTTTTTTTTTTTCTTTTTGGCCATGCTGAGTGACTTGCGGGATCTTAGTTGCCCAACCAGGAACTGAACCCGCGTCCTTGGCAGTGAGAGTTCAGAGTCCTAACCACTGGATCACCAGGGAATTCCCTGTATTACATTTTTAAAAAAATAAATTTATTTATTTTTTATTTATTAATTTTTGGCTGTGCTGGGTCTTCGTTGCTGCGTGCGGGCTTTCTCTAGTTGCGGCGAGCGGGGGCTACTCTTCGTTGCGGTGCGCGGGCTTCTCATTGCGGTGGCTTCTCTTGTTGCGGAGCACGGGCTCTAGGTGCATGGGCTCAGTAGTTGCGGCTCGTGGTCTCTAGAGCGCAGGCTCAGTATTTGTGGCGCACTGGCTTAGTTGCTTCGCGACATGTGGGATCTTCCCGGACCAGGGCTCGAACCCGTGTCCCCTGCCTTGGCAGGTGGATTCTCAACCACTGCGCCACCAGGGAAGTCCCTGTATTACATTTTTAAAAACAGGTTTCTCCTTGTTGGCTGACTTTTCTCCCTTCCCTTCCTCTCACCTCCCCAACCTTCATCCACCCTGTCCCAGAATTAACTAATTCACTTCACAGCCTTTCCCACCACTGCCGGTGGCTGAGATGTGACTCTTTCAGGGAAGAGCTACGGCCCTGAAACGTTCACCTGGACACTCATGGCTGGGGGAGCTCGTGAAGGCTGTTTGCTGTGCTTTCCTTGCATCTGGGAGACATGGGCAGGGTGGGTGCGGGGGGCACAGGGTTGGAAGAGCGATGCTGTGTTTTGGGAAGAGGGGCGTGTAGGAAGGCAGTCGCCCAGAGCTGGGGCTGCCCCTGCCAGCCAGACGTGGGGCGAACTGTCCCTCTCCGACCTGGGGCTCCCGCTGTGGTCAGGCCGGGGTGGGAGGCCTGAGTTCCCACCCTCCCTCTGCTGCCTGTCTGCATCCTCCCTTTGCTTGGCGTCCCTGACTTAGAAGCCGATTGACCACATAGCCCTGATTTACCCCTGTTGAAAGGCCTCTCTGATTTAAAAAGCAGAGGGGATGAGTTGGCCTGCGCTCTCTGTGTGGACCTGCCGTATGTGAGGGTCGTGGGTCTGCTTGTACTTTTCCGCAGGGGCCGTCTAAGCAGACTTTCCACGTGGGACCTCTGTGTGTCTGAGCCTGTGCATTTGGTTGTGCAATTCTGATCCTGCCCCACCCTCCCAGCTCCTTCCTGAAAGTGAAATGCTACAGTCCTTGCTCAAGAACAAAGGCTTGAGCTCAGCCCTGCATGTTAATGATTTTCAAGTGTGGCCACTTCCTCCTGCTGGGCCTGACTCACTCAGCTGCTGCCCGCTGTGGCTGGGATGGAAACCCAACTTGAAGAGCCCAGGGACGGACAGGGGGGCCCTGCTGGGGGTGGGAGCCGGAGCCTGGCAGGGTCCTGTGGGCCCTGGGACCCCTGTGGCAGAGGAGGCGTGTGGCAGGACCGGCCTGCTCAGCTCTGAGCTGGGGGGCACCCCCTTCTTTGCTATCTCCCTGCTCCTGGCCGATCCATGCAGCCGCTCCTCTCCTGCCCCAGGGTGACCCCACGTTCCCAACCCTTCTGGAGCCTCAGTTTCCCTCTGTGCCCCATGCAGAGATCAGAGGCTCCCCATTATAAGTGGGTGGGGTGACAGTGCAGTGAGTGGTTGGGAACATGGGCTTTGGGGTAGAATCCTGACTTAGCCGCTTGGTATTTAATTCTTCTGTGCCTCAGTTTCCCCACCTGCAAGATAACACCTCCTACCTCGTAGGGTTGTTGCTAGGATTCCACGGAGGTGAAGTGCCCAGCCTGGTGCCAGCAGTGTCCCTGCTCTCGGGGAACGGGCCCAGCCTAGAGCCTGGCTTGTGGAACTCGCCCCCAGCACTGGAAACTGTAAAGTGCTGTGCACATGTAAAGCACAATCATTTGGGGGCAATCATCACCGTTCAGAGTGAGAGAATGATCTATTTCAGGATTTTTAAACGGCTGGGATCAGCAGACCTGGGCTACAATTCACAGATGTTTCCCACTGTGGAGGCTGGGTTTTCACTCCTGCCTTTCCTGTCGGTCTTTCCTCTTTGGTTATTTTGCACACGCACACGGGTTCCCCCCTTTGTGCCACACAAAGGGAGCAGGAATCTGGATTCACCCCGTGTCTGTGGGTCTGAAAACCACCACGGCTCCTCTGTCAAAGATTCATAAACCTTGAAGGATGAGTCAGTCCTGTTTGCCACCAGCAAGAAGTACTTGAGCACTAGCTGAATCCCTCGTGTTTTAACAGCGCTCATCAAGGAGCCATGGGACTAAGGAGTGTCCAGCTGCTTTGGAAAGGTCCCAGCAGTTGCTGGACCGTCCCCATTGTCGCCTCATACCCCTTAAGTCTGGGTGACTTGCAGCCCGCGTGTAGGCTGGGGCCATTCCGGCTACACCCTCTCTCCGACCCAGCCCTCGTGCCCATCCCACACTGGAAGGGAGGGAGTGCAGGGTCCACACATCCCTGGCTGGCGGCTTCCCCGGGAGGGACGGAGCGGCTACGAGTTTGGGCTTGTGGGGTGATTTGGCAGAGCATTTGTTTGATGACTGTTGATTAAGCCCAGGTGTGTGGGCCTAATGTTTACAGAATCCTGATTGGTTCAGGCTGGAAGGAAAAAATGGATATTCAGGGGAGTAGGGAGGTGGCATGGGTAATCCAAAAGCCATTTGTTCAGGGCTTGGAGCCAGAGATAAGGTATTTTTGCAGATCTCCCTAAATCAGCCAGATAGGAATTCTTTTTAACGTGTGCCTACAGTGTACATTGGCTGCTCCAGTGACTGAACAGTCCACGAAACTCAGCTCAGACAGCTGTGGACCATCTGGGGACTCAGGGCAGACACAGAGGATGCCAAGAATGAAAGGATCTTGAAGGTCATTTAGTCCTCCTTGTCCATTTCTCAGATGGGTACCTGAAGGCTCAGGCAGCAAAATGACTTGCTGGAGTTCACTTGGCTGGTCAGTGATGGAGCTAAGGTCAGAATCTGGGGCTCCAAACCGCATCACTCTGTAAGGTCGTGGTCCTCACACTTTACTGGACATTCGAATGATCCGGGGAACTTGTTAACATACAGATTCCCAGGCTGTAGCCCCAGAAATTCTGATTTCGTAGTGGGGTGAAGAATATGTGATCCTTAGCAAACCCCTCAGAGGAGTCTGGTGAAGGTGGTCTCCACCATCCTCTCAGATACATTGCTATAATGCAACGGGCACTTGCTTTTAGACTGATAGAAAAGCACATTTGCACTTCCCAGAGCCACGTGAGCAGGCCGGTAGCCGTGTGGGGAACAGGCAGAGATGCAAACAGCTCTGGTTAAAGCTAGGCTTTAAAGCAGGTTGCAAGAAACTGGTGTGTCAGAAGACTTGACAGCACACTGGTTTCTTTCCTGTGAGGCCATGCAATTTGGAAGTGGTGCAGCCCTGGACGTTTAGGTCACACATGACGACTCCTTGTCCCCATCTGTAAAATGGCTCTGATATTGGTAGAAGGTAATAATCTGCAGTACTAGACTATCGTGAGGATTAACACAGTGCACGGGAAACACAGCCCAGCCCTCAGTAAATGGCAGGTTCTCTGATTCCTAGTTGCTGGGGGAGGGAGGGGAGGGCAGGCCTCTGCTTCATGTCTTTATGGAATGGATGTCTGCTGAGGACAAGGGTTCCGGTTCTGCAGCTGAAGAAAGGGCACAGGTCCTTCCGGCCCTGGGGGACCGGGATGCAGCCGCCCCCTTCTGCAGACGTGTCCTCATGGTTTGTACCTAGCTTGGTGGTGCCTTTCTCTGGCTCTGATCTGTCCCCCACCCCAACTCATGTCCTTGCATCTCTGGGAGGTTTCAGTGATGGGAAAGGTCAGACTGAATAGGGACTCTTTCTCTCCATTTTCTAGGGATGGAGACTGAGGCCCCCTGGAGGCAAAGCAGGCTGGTTCTGGGGCCGCCAGGAGCTCCCGCCCCTTCCCCTGACTGTCAGATTCGAGGGCCAGGGCTCATCAGCCCCAGCGGGCCTGCAGCCCTCCTTGCAGTCCCATCTGGGAGTTGGTTTTGCAGGGAACCAGAAAGCTGATGCCTTGGCCAGGGTGTGCCACTTCCCGCTTCTGGTTCTGGCCAGATTTGCTGCAAATCAGGTCAGCCTGACTTCACCCCTCACCACGGATGCACCTGATGCTGTAAAAACCATTCTGGGCACATTTGGGGAAGAGAGAGAGGGATCAGGGCCTCATCTGGCCCTGCTGTCAGCCTGGCGAAGGGAGGGGCTTGCAGGGTGGGCCGTGGGGAGGCTGAGGGTGCGGTTAGTGCATGTTGGCGTGTGTGTAGGGCAGTCTGGCTGGAAGAACACAGCTTCCAAGTTGGGTGAAGACAGGAGTGGACTGAGTGCCTGGGCTGGGCGGGAGGGTTCAGGAAAACCTAAAGGAGGAGAGCGTGGCCCCTGGCTGTGAGGGCCTGAGGCATCTGCGGCACCCGCCGTGCGGTGAAGGCTTTGAGGGAGCTGGTGTACGTGGCACGCGCAGGCGCATGAGCTGTGCGTTGCTGCGCTGGGGTGCACGCCCGCACGGGGACAGGGCGCTGGCCCAGGAGGCCACAGTCTGGGTTCAGATCCCAGCTCTGTGGCCACTGAGCTCTGACCTCAGGCAACACACACCATCTGGCAGGGAGAGCATGGGGTTTCTTCCTGAGGGCACGTGTGGGCACGTGGGTACTGGAGTTGAGCGGTGTGGGTGAGGGAGGGCCACAGGTGGGGAGGGGTACCTAGTCCGGCGGTGGCAGAGGAGGGGCGCGGGGGAGGGAGCAGCCTGCGGTTGGGGAGAGCAGCAGGGGCCTGGTGAGTGGCTCTAAACAATCCCATCTGCTGTCTGGGCCGGGTGGAATTTCTGATGGTGTCCAGGCTGCCTGCCTGCGGCGGGTGATGGCCCTCAGGCTGCAGCTGCCTCCTGCTGTTGGAAGCTGGGCCCCTCCCCAAGCCCCTGCTCCCCAGCCGGGAGGGACCTGCATTCCCCAGCTGCTATGCTGCTACAGGAAGCACTTCTGAGAAGGGCACTCTGTGCGCCTGTGCTCCTGCTGCCCAGCCCGGAGCCCCTCCCCGGGGACAGGCCCCTGTCAAACCAGCCCAGCCCCCAGCAGCAGCGGGAGCTCAACGCAGGGGTCCCAGAGCACCCCAGCCTGAGGTCCTGGAGGCCCCTGAGAAGAGCCTTCATGCACATGCACACTCTCCCCGCTCAGGGCCGGATCCAAGATCATAACCCCAGGGGCTTCCCTGGTGGCGCAGTGGTTAAGAATCCGCCTGCCAATGCAGGGGACACGGGTTCGAGCCCTGGTCCGGGAAGATCCCACATGCTGCGGAGCAACTAAGCCCGTGCGCCACAACTACTGAGCCTGCGCTCTAGAGCCCGTGCTCTGCAACAAGAGAAGCCATCCAATGAGAAGCCGGTGCACCACAACCAAGAGTAGCCCCCGCTCGCCGCAACTAGAGAAAAGCCCACGCAGCCAACGCAGCCAAAAAAAAAAAAAAAAAAAAAAAAGATCATAACCCCAGGCCTGACTCCTGGGCCAGGCTCTAGACACAGACAGTCTTACTGACAGCTGCCCCGGCCGAGAGAACGTGATCCCCCTCAGGAACCTGTCTGAGGAGATACAGGTGTCCCTGTTCTACACATGAGGAAACGCTCTCAGAGATGTTCCACTCACCCAAGCAGCAGTGATCAGGATGGAAGCCGGGGTTAGCCCGGAGCTCAAGCCCATACTTAACCGCTGCGCTCTTACCCCAGACACAGCGCCGGTAAAAACCAACTTGTGGTTTCCCCTCCACGGGGAGCTTCCTGGCTAGACCCCGCCCCACTGCGCTGCTCCGGTGGGCCCTCCACACTGTGGTCTGACCTCTGAAACAGCTGTGGCATCAGCCATCACCTTGCCCACCAGGAATCTTTGTGTACCCTGCAACCCTACCAGGAGATAGGTGGGGCCCTGGCCCTGAGGCTGAGGCTCTGGAAGCACGTGCGAGGCAGGCCCGGGGAGGGCTTGCCCAGATAGTCCGGGTAGGAAGGATGGAGTTGGGATTCGGAGGATTACAAACGTTTTAAAGCCCTGGAGACTCTGTGCTGTTAAGATTTTTTTTCTATCATCATTCAGTTTTTTTTGGTTTGGTTTGATTTGGTTTTTTAAAATCAGAGAACAGTATAAGACGGAGGTTAAGAAGAGCATGGACTCTGGGGACAGATTGTTTGGATTCACATTTTGGCTCTGTCACTGACTGTGTTACCCTACATAAGTTATTTAAACCCTCTGAGTCTTAGTTTCCTCATCTGTAAAATGAGTACGATTAATTGCTTTACTGTGGGGCTTTGATGAGATAATGCATGCCACATGTTTAGAAAGTGTGTGGCACATAGTATGTGCTCATAGATATTTGCTATGACTATTACTAAAAAGTAATTCATGTCAATTGTGGATAATATGCATATGCAAAGAGAACATAGAAAATCCCTGGCAGAGCTATCATTCTGATATTCTTTATAGGTTATCTGCTTATCTTATAATTTTAAATTAATGAACATGACTCAAAATTTAAAGGGTACAAAAGGATTTACAGAGAAAAGTTTCCTCGATCTGTCTCTTATGACCTAGTCCTCCCCCGTGGAAGCCTATACTATCAGTTTCTTATGAATCCTTTCAGAGCCCTTTCCCTCACGCCCTCCATATGTGGACATACACATACCATAATGCACTATAGTATAGAGACTATACTTACTTTTCTGTGCCTTGCATTGTTCCCCTAAGCAATAGGTCTTAGGCATAGAGACATACAGAGGTGCCTCATTTTTGTTTACCATTGTCTAGTGTTCCATTAAATGTGTTACGGGAATTCCATAGAAGTGGAATTCATGGATCAGCGGGTGGGTGCCAAGTGTGTGCTAGTGTGGGGTAAGGGGACAGGAGTTGAGACTTCGGTTCCCAGGACCCTCCTCTGCTCTGAGCACCCCTCCCTAATCTGGGTTCCTTGGCCTGGACTCCCTGGGCATGCTCAGATACTGAATTATGTGGCATCACTGACTGACCACCTGTCCCAGGGGCCCAGAGACATCTCCTGCCCAGACTTCAGGGCTCAGCACCAGACTGTGCAGGCCCAGCCTGTGGAGGGGCCTTTAGCTTAACTGCCTGAAGGCCATGCCCGGGGAGGGGCAGCTGGCCCCTGTTTCCCAGGGAGCTGGACCTGGGCCAGCAAGACCTCAGGCCTGGAGCCAGCCCAGCTTCCCCGCCTTTTGCACCTGAGCTGCCAGTGCCCGCTTCTCCCAGCCTGGGCCATCGCACTTGGTCCCAGGTACAGACACATTCCTGCCAGCCCAGAGGGGCTCCCCAGGGCTGCAGTCCCTAGGTGGGGCAGCGGGGAGCAGCTTCCCCCCTGTCAACTGAGGTCTGATCTCCTCCCCGGCGCCTGGGTTGAGTGTCTTGGCTGAGCTGGCAATGCTTGTCGATGGAGAGAGGGATTGTTGTGGAAACAGTCCCAAGCAGTTCAGGTAGAGATGGAAAACAGTTGGCAACTGACAACCTTGGTGGAGAAAAGGTATATGTAAGGAAGCTGCCATGGTTCCGTCTTTCCTTCTGGTAGGCTTTGCCCTCCTCCTCCCTTCTTCCCTGGACATGAGCACCGGGCACCCCCAGCCTCTCCAGGGGCAACTCTGCCCCATTAGGAGTCAATTCAGTTCACAGTTACTGAGTTCTTGCTGTGTGCCTGACTCTGTGCTCAGCTTCAGGAATGCAGAAAGGGGGTCAGGCCTGGCGGATTAAGAGTGTCAGATCTGGAGTCAGATCAGTTTGGCCGCTTAGCTGTGTGACCTTGAACAAATTCCTCGACTGCTCTGTGCCTCATTTTTCTATCTATTAAAGTGGAAATAGCATTGGTAATAGGTACCTCTTAGGGCTGTAGAGAGGATGAAAAGAGTTATTAACATGCACAAGGCACTTGGAATAGTGGTTGGTACCTAAAGAAGCAGGCGTAGTGGTTGGTACCTAAAGAAGCAGGCGGTAAGCGTTATGTTATCATTATTGGTATCATTACCGTCATTCTACCAAGATGCGCCGAACAAGTGCCATGTTAACTCATGCCTGAGGAGCTTCATCTTGGATCTTTTCAACTGGAAGGCAGAGTCGACTTCTCAGCCCTTTTACAGCAGCCAAGCCCAATGTCTGGGCCTCGGGAACAAAGATGAGCAATGGTGTCCTTAGGACTGAAGCTCTGGGTCCCAAGGTAGGGACCTTATTAACTTCCTTTGAAACCTCTTGCCCTAGTCCATACCCAACAGCCCCCATCAGCTATAGACCTGCCCACAGAAGTTGAAGCAAGAGAGAGAAAAAGTAGGCAAGACAGTATCTTTTTTCGGTTTTCTTCTTCTACAGATGTTAAAAAGATATTCCTGGGGTAGGTGGACTTCTTATCTGCCCCAGCCTAATTGATGGGGGATGGCCCAGAGAGGTAAGTGGCCAACCCAAGGTCACACAGCCGGGCAGCACTGAGTCTGCCTCTCCCTCTCTTCCTCCTCCTCTTCTCTTAGGTCCAGTAAGGCCTCCTTTTCCCAGTGGCCGTGCCCGAGGGTCCTCCCTGCCCTTCCTGACACGCCCCTCCCCGGGAGGGGGCACAGGTGTGGCTGCCCAGCAGCTCCCGGTGCCTCGGGAATGAGGCTGGCTTTGTTGCGGCCCCAGCAGCTGCGGCCGTTTGAGTTTCCATTAAGCCGTTTCCGCGGCCTGGTCTGGAGCAGGAGGCTCGGCATTTAAAGGTCACCCGGCTTTCGAAGCTGCAGTGACATTAATAGCTTGGGAAGGAAACAAGACTGTGCGGGGACCGGAGGACAAGGCGCCTCTGTCAGGGCTGCCCCCCCGCCCCCCTTCCCCGCTGGGTGCTCACGCGCATGCACACACGCTTACACACTCGGACACACACACACACAGACCCTGACAGCCTCTGTCCCTTGTCCTGCCCTCCTTCCTCCCCTTTTGGGGCCTCTCCGGCTCAGAAGCCAAGAAGCTCAGGCAGACTTCCCTGTGCCCTGCCCCCATCACGTCCGAGGTGACAATTGGACAAGGATGCAGCTGCCCCAGGCCCAGCAGCCTCCCCATTAACACTGCCATTACCCACTTGAGGTTTCCCCAGGACTTAACCATGGTTACACAAGCATCCCAGGGGCCATATGACCTCATTCTGGCCCTGCTGGCTTTTGCAGCCCGGATTCCTAATGAGACAAAATAAGCCTGGGCCTGGTCTTCTCATACGGAAACGAAAGGGCTGGCAAGCAGGGTGTACCTTGCTTGCCAGTTCTAATCACTTGGTAGTGGCTTGCCCAGAGCGCTGAGTTGAAAAGGCTTCTGAGGTGGTGTGGGTTCCATAGGACAATACCTAGATGGATTAGTGATGTCTGCCAAGGACACAGGATATAAACTAGTGGCGTGTGTGCCTTGTATTTCGCACCTTGGGAATAAATTATTTTGAAACCCTTCCAGTCTTGGATTCTAAGATCCCTGGAGTGGCTGGGTGGCTCCTCTTCCTTTTAGTCAGCCCGAGAGTGGGGGGTGGGGCTGATTTTTGAGTTCTTGGAGAGAAGCTGATCTGTATGCCCTTTCCTGGGAGCAGTTGTGGCCTGAGCCCTGGGACACCACCTAGTGGCCTGCAATGGTAGTGCCATTGGGCTGGGCCCAGATCTTATGCAAGAAGTCCCTCTGCAGGCTGTGATCACGGCAATTACAGATAGATCACAAGATCCGGTCTGTCCCTGTCCCTGGGAGTTTTCAGAGGAGGGAGCCAGGGGTGTGCAGGGACAGAGCTGGCCTCGGGTAGTCACTCCAGAAGAATGGGGGGGGGGGCGTGCAGAAAAGTGCCGGCATTTGGGACCTCTGGCCTCCCAGCCCCATACCTCCTCCTGAGGCCTCCTCTTCTTTTTTTTTTCTTTTTTCTTTTTGCAGTGTGTGGGCCTCTCACTGTTGTGGCCTCTCCCGTCGCGGAGCACAGGCTCCAGATGCGCAGGCTCAGCGGCCATGGCTCACGGGCCCAGCCGCTCCGCAGCATGTGGGCATCCTCCCGGACCGGGGCACGAACCCGTGTCCCCTGCATCGGCAGGTGGACTCTCAACCGCTGCGCCACCAGGGAAACCCAGGCCTCCTCTTCTAATCCCCACCTTTTGGGGTTGAGTCCTGGTCCTCCTGGGAGGCAGCAGAGTATCAATTCAGGTGTTGGAGGGGGTCGACCTCCTGCCCGCTGGAGCTGTCGCTGGCTTGGAAAGAAGACCAGCAGACCAGCCTTGTGTGCCAGGGAGGAGGCCCTCAGGCCAGGTGGCAGGGGGCTCAGGCACCGTAACCGTGTCACTGAGCAGCCTTGGCCTTGGTCGCTTCGTCTGTGAAGTGGGGTAATAACGCACACCCTGTATAAGTGATAGGTTTGTTGTGAGGACTAAGTGAGAATGCAGAGAAGACAGGGCTTTGGGAACGAAGAAAGCACCCCGTCCCCACCGCGGATATGAGCCGGAGAAGGAAGAGGGGGGAAGGGACCCCACGGTTGCTGCACTCCAACTTCTCTCCTTCCCTTCTTTACTCATCCGCCTGATAAGTTACGTTGGAGCTGCTGTTGGACATCCATGTGGAGGCAGCGGGTCGGCTGTGCAAGTGTGGAGTTGAAGGGCGTGTTCCCGGGAGACCTCAGGGCGAGAGACACGTGGGAGCCAATATTCGGCGTGTAGACAGTATTAAAGCTGTGGGACTGGATAAGATCACTCAAGGTTTGAGTATAGCTCAGGAAAAGGGCCAAGACCTGGGCCGGGGATCGCACCAACCTGTCTCGTTGGGTGCTTCCTATGCTGAGGCACCCCTATAAATTCTATCACAACACCCCTTCCACGTAGGTATGATCCCAACTTTGACAGACGAGGAGGCTGAGGTTCAGAGAAATGAAACAATTTCTCCAAGTCCCACAGCCTTACCAGGCCCAGGCAGAACGGGAATCCATTCTGGCTCTTGGGCTCTCAGCCCCGCCATGTGGGCCCTACCTGGCCCTGCAGGAGACTGGCTGGGATGACCTTGGGCAAAGTCGGGAGAATGACTCTCCGACTCTCTCGGGCAGCTGGCCCACCTCCCTGGGCCAGGCCGGGAGTGACTCAGGCCTTGGCTGTCTACACGCGCTTGGAGGGAAGCTTGGCTGTCTGCCGCCCCTGTCAGGCCTGGATTCCTTTATGGGGAGGCGGAAGGCCTGGCTCCCTGGGACCTGGGGGAGGACAGGTGTGGGGTTTCTGCTTCCCAATCCCCAGGTTGCTCACAACCTGTGAGTTCAGGAGAGCCTCTGAGTCTGCCTCCAAGAGGTCTAATGGGCTCAGCAGGTTAGATTCACTTCCTTTTTCAGAAGTCAGGGGTTATCTCCCTCTGCTTCCCTGCCAGTGCCCAGCAGCCAGGGTTCAGAGAGGCGGAGGAGTGATTTCCCCAAGGTCAGAGAGCCAGTTCTGGGGCACCGCCAACAGACCCCCTCCCCGCCCTCCCTCCGCCAGTGCCGTCTGGGTCACATTTCCTCTGCTGGAATGTCAGCCAGGCTGTGCCGTCTCCTGAGCCTTTCTGAGGTTCCTCCCCGCCCGGCCCTGCAATCCTGACTTGGCATTTTTGGCTCTTAGGAAATGGGTTCCTAATTCTGGCTTCTCTACACACTGGCTGTGTGACTTTGTACAAGTTACCTAACTTCTCTGAACTGGTTTCCACAGCTATAAAGTGGGGACAATAACATCTATCTCTGGAGTTGTAAAAAAAAGATTAAATGTGAAAGCGCATGGCACCAGCTCGTACACCTAAGCTGCCTACTTCATTTTTTCATGTGTTTTAAATCTTTTTTCATTTGAGCCGTGCCGGTTGTAGAAGGCAGCCTGGCACGGATGACTCTGACCCTGAGGACAGTCCTTCTCCCTGCTCCCAGCCACGCTGGCCAAACCTCAGCCCTGGCCTCAGCCTCTGCACTTGAGCTCAGCGAGGGCTGGGGAGATGGTCCTCTGAGAAGTGGGGGTCCTCAGAGCGGCCCCTCCTGGTGTTAATTGTAGGCAGCCTGGCTCTGGGAGTCCGTGGGTCCTTGCAGAGTCCTATGAAAATGGCATTTCTCTACACTGAATCCTGTTTCCCACTACTGTTTCTGAGCCACTTTCTCCTCATCCACAGAAACGCTCTCTGATGGAAAAGTCAAGGCTTTACCGCTCTTGCTCTGTGTCCTGGGCATCTCCTCTGGTCCTGGGTCTCGTCTCTTCATCTGTAATGTGCAGCAGGCTGTAGAGTTGTCGGCCGTTTTCATGTCGCGGCAGACACACAACGTGCTCTTTTTCAAGGCTTTGTACCTGGGGTAAATGGAAGCAGCTGCTGCGGCCCAGCCTCCCCTGGGGCTGTGAGGATCAGTATCTCCTTCCTGAGGGCTGACAGAATTTCGGGGGTTGACATCCAGATGCTGGGGACGGATCGCCTAGAATCCCCCGCCCCATCCACTCCAGGAGCAGCTTGGCCGGCATACCAACTGCCCCTGGCTCTCTGCCGGCCTTGTGGGGCAGTGGCAACAGCAGTCACGCAGCTAACCACGTTCCAGGCACTGTGCTGAGGATTATCCTGTTTAATTCTCATGGAAACCCCATTCGTATAGGTGAGGGATGGGGCACGGAGAGGACAGGGGATGGGTACCAGGTCCCACAGCTGGAGCGGCAGAGCTGGAGTTGCAGCCTGGGGCTGAATCAGGGCGCTTACTGAAATGGTAGGAGGGCAAGAAGGTTTCTTGGGGGCTTCCCGACACTCAGGCCCGGAGCCCGAGGGACCTGTAAAGAGGGCTGTTAATGGGGAAATCGTGGGCCCCATCATCTTCCTTCTTCCTCTCTCAGGGGTGGATCAGGTCGTGGCCTCTTTCTCCAAGGGGCTGCCCTTGGCAAAGTGAGAGCCAGGTCCCTCAATCTCTCTTACGAAATTACTCGAAGGGGAGGGCAAAGGTGGCGAAGGTGGCCGACTCCAGAGGCGTTAGCACAAGGCACTGACCCCCATGTGTGACGACACCAGATTGCAACCCAGGGCACGGCTTCTGGGGCCTCCTGGCCCTGAGGTCCTTGTTAGGAGCCTCAGGGCAAGTTTCCAGAACGCAGGACAGAGGCAGACACCAGGGTGGAGCCCCACTTTGGAGGGTGTTTTGGCAGCACCCTCTGACCTTACCGTGTGTCAGGGCGGGTGGAAGGTGTGGGTGAGAGGAGGTGGGGTGTCTAAAGCCGGCTGTGGGAGGCCACGTCACACCTGACTGCCCTCCTGGGTGCATCCTCATAACGCATTGGTTGGACGGATCCTTTGAGGTCACTCCTCTGTGTTTCCTTGTGCACTGGCTTTGGCCTCTCTGAGCTGTGACTCGCTCATCTGGGAAGCGATGGGGTGGAGGAGGTTGGATAATAAATCATACTTCACCCAGTCATCAGAATACTACTCAGGCATTAAAGACCATGAAGGAGATCTCTATGTTCTGACATGAGAAGATGGCTACAATCAATCATTAAGTGGAAAAAAGGAAGTTGCATAGTAGAATTTATGGTCTGATCACATTTCAGTAAAATGAACTCATCCATATGGTAGTATGTGCATAGAAAAATGTATCTGCATGTGGATATTCCAGTGTTAAGAGGTTTTCTCTGGGGGTGGGAGGGGATTATAGTTCTGTAACATCAGTGTCCGGAGGCTGCACGGGGCCCATGTGCTTCTAGTTTCCTGCTCTTGAACACAGCCCGCCCTCCTGGGACTAGGCAGACACCCACCCAGCAAGCCCCAGAGCATAAGCCCCGGACAGTTTCCACGTCCCTCGAAGGAGGTGGAGGTTTGAAGGAGATAAGAATCTCAGCCTGGTGGCACTGGAAGGCACTGGGGGACAGTATGAAGCCCCGTTTTTACCTGTGAGGGGACTAACCTTTAGGGACAGGAGGAATCAGTGGTAGTGATGTGTCTTCTGGCCTCAGGGTGAGGGAGGGCGCTTCCACTGCACCTTCCACACCCTCTGGTCTGGTCTTCCTTTCATCATCAGTTAACTGTGGAGATCATGGCAAGGAAGACCATCATGCTGATTTGCTCACACCAGCTTTTCTCTATCATCTGTTAAGATGATGACCCCGAGTACTAGAAAAGGACTTAAGAATATCCTTTGCTGGAACAGCCCCTTAAAATAAAGCTGCCACTTTTCTACAATTAGCAAAACTACCGTACATCCTGGGATAAGCATGAGAAAGTCAGAACCTGATGTTTTTAGACACGTTCAACTCTCAGTTACCTGCACTAGCAGAAGCGCTATACCTTGGAAGTGATTTACAGGCCTGGTTCTGAGTGGGCTGCACTGCGTTCTGCTGCAGATCTACTGGAGCTCTGCACAAGTGGATGCCATGATGGTGGGGCCCTGAGGTGAGGGAGCTAAGGAAAGCAGAGACTGGATGGGGCTGGAGACCAGAGGGGGAGGACATTGCCTATACAGAGCCCCTCCTGCCCCAGTCAAGTCTCTAGGAGTCCTTGGCCGTGTGTGTAGTGGTTGAGACCAGTGGCTCAGGGGCCATAGTGCTGGGTTCAAGTCCCCACCTCCTCCACTTTCTCAGGTCTGTGCCTCTGCATAAGGGGGATAATAGCACCTACCTCATAGTGGTGTCGGGATGTAAGCCCTTGCTAACTGGTAAAGAGCTGTGCCTGTTTACCGCAGCTGGAGAGAAAGCAGAAAGAAGCTGTTCTCCCGTGGGCTTGGCGGGGGTCGCCCAAGTTCGTTGCATTCTGCCCCTGACTCTTGTCTCCTTCGGTTTCAGGTGGGATGGTCCGTGGAGCCGGACCCAGGACGCTCCCGGGGTGTGGATGACCAGCCGCCCAGCCCCGCACGGCCCAGGCCCGGATGCCGCGCCCTTGTCTCCTGACCCGGGGACCCCGCCCGTCGTGGGACTGAGCTTCCCGAAGCCGCTGAGCGAGCGGCGACGGCGCAGGGACCCGGGGGAAGGGGCTCGGCGCCGGCGGGAAACATTTTCCCCCAGCGGCTCGGCAAGATGACCAGCCTGTTCCGCCGGAGCGGCGGGGGCGGCGGCGGCGGCGGCGGCGGCGGCGGCGGCGGCGGGGGCGGCTCGGCGGCGGCGCGCGGGGCTGGGGGCAGCGCGGCCGCCTCGCAGGAGCTCAACAACAGCCGGCCCGCCCGCCAGGTGCGCCGCCTCGAGTTCAACCAGGCCATGGACGACTTCAAGACCATGTTCCCCAACATGGATTACGACATCATCGAGTGCGTGCTGCGGGCCAACAGCGGCGCCGTGGACGCCACCATCGACCAGCTGCTGCAGATGAACCTGGAGGCGGGGGGCGGCAGCGTCTACGAGGACAGCTCGGACTCGGAGGACAGCATCCCCCCGGAGGTAGGGGCACGGCCCCGATAATTCCCCGGAGCTCCAGCAACTGTTTGAACCTCTTAGAGGACTTGGGTTATACTCCTGTCTGGGTTCTACCTAGCAAGCAGCCTTATTTCTCCTAGGGAAACGTACCCAAGTCAGCCCGTGGCCTTATTTTATGGGCAGAATTCATGCGGTCACTAAACAAACACTGAGCACTACTCCGGGGCTGTGCCAGGCACGGTACTAGACCCAGGGTCAGGGGTCATCAGAACGAAGGAGCCTGTTCAAAATGTAGACACCTCCCCCCCCCACAACGTCCCGAACCCCACTTCCGGGCTGGAGCTGTCTGGTCTGTATTTTCTGAACCTCCAGGTACCCGCTAAAGGCCAAGTCAGAGTTTCTGTCCTCACAGAGTTCACAGTCCAGTGAGGACTAGAGGCCGGTGTCAGGCAGTGGCAGCCCGGAGGGGTGAGTGCTAGGATGGGAGCAATGGAAGCAACAGAGAGGAAGGGATGGCTTCCCCGAGGAAGAGTGAAGAGTGAGGGAAAGGTGTGTGGGCAGAGGGAACAGCTTGTGCACAGGCTCAGAGGTGAAACAGAGAAGGACTCGTCCGGGAACTGGCAGCAGGACCTCCTGTCAGGATCCTAGAGTGAGCAGAGACCAGGAGGCCTTGCGGCTGAGAAAGAGCGTGGTGTGTTCTGGAGCGTGGGGGCCCGTGGAAGAGAGCTTGCGAGCTCAGTTCCTCTGACCGAGGCGCGAGCGATACCCAAGCAGTTCCCTCCTCTCTCCAGAAAGGTGGCTGAGGGCGAAGGGACCACCCGACTGCATCAAGGCCCACTTGCTGGGTGTGGCCAGGCCTCCTCGGCCCCTCCAAGAGCTCAGTAGATGTCTGAGCCCCCAGTCTCAGCAGGACGTGCAGTGCTGGGCGCAGAAGGGGCACTCACAGCCTTTCAACGAGAGGGTCACTGCCCACAGGGGCATCTGGGACATGCAGCCATGGACAGGACGGAAGGACCCAGCAGATCGGATTCAGCTCTGCTCGTCACTGAGTCCCAGCCTGGGCCAGGCACCATCCTACATGCTTTAGGTGTATCGTCTTTTCGAATCCTCCTAAACTTTGTGAGGTGGTGTTATTATTACCCCCGTTTACAGTGGGAAACCTAGACCCAGATGTGGCCTCAGAGTCCTTCTCAACACAGCCCTGCAGGTGGCCATTCTCCGTTAATCAGAGTCATCCTGTAGGGCAAAGCCCACTTGCTCTTCCTCCTGTGGGGCTGCTGCTTGGGAGTTCTCTGTCCGGATGGAGGAGAAGCTCTGTGGGCAATGGCATCTGGCTCATCCCTGTGTCACGCACAGCGCCCAGGACAGTCACTGCACATAGCAGGCACTCGGGGAGTATTTGTTGAATGAATGAATGCTGCTGCTGTCTTTGCGCAGCTTTCTTCAGTCTCTTTCCCGGAGAGCGCTCCTTGGCTCTGCCTGGATTAGCCAGTGGAGGGAGTTTTGGAAAAACCAGATCTTCTTTGTGAAAGGGAGGTGTGTGTATGTGTGTGCAGATAAGTCCTTTAAGCGTGAGCTGGAAGGAAAGTTCTCTGCAAACGCTGACCCCTTCCACAGTCTCATTTATTCTGACAGTCTGGCAGGTAGGATCATATTTCCTTCTCTGTTCATGGCACCAACAGCCCTGCGACCCTCCGCAAAGCTTGCCTGATGCCCTAGACGGGCCTGCACTGTGTGCGCTTCTGTTTTCCCAAGAATCTTGCTTTCCAGATTGAGCCCCTTCTCAGCACCCCTCCTTGGCTGTTTCCCCAACCCCCCATCTTTGGAGCTCTGCGTGGGCCCATCGGCAGGCGGTTCCTGAGCCAGCGCAAAGTGCGGCGGAAAATTTATGAGCAGCAGCTGGGATGACAATAAGTGCTGACTGAAAAAAGCCCCCTCTCTGGGGGCTGATGGATGGTGGGCTGGCCCGAGGGGTATCCTTGCCACAGAGAAATATCTCCTGTCAGATAAATGGCCCAGACCTTGGCCCCTAGAGCACCTGGCAGGCATCCATCACCCACATGGAGTTAAGCCAGGAAGCCACAGAACCAAAAACTTCAGCACCTTTAGAGCCAGAAGAACAGCCTCACTGTGGCTGGTGGGGGAGGGGGCGGGGCGGGGCAGGGCGGGGGCGGAGACCAGAGACATGGCTGGGGTTACTTCTCCCTGGAGACTGGGGATCAGCCTTTCCGGAGCGTGCCTGGCCTGCTGTCTGCCTCCTTGGTGTTTCCTCATTCTGCTCCAGGAGCCTCTGATGAGCGTCTGGCTCTTGTAGCCCCAGGAGGCCGCGCTGAGGCAGGAGCGGCTGAGAGGGGAGGAAGCCCCCCCTGCGCGGCTGTGGAGGCCCGACCTCTCTGAGCCCCAGGGGCGGCTGCTATGGGCCCCAGTCAGAGGAACCCCAAGCGGCTTCCTTCTGGGAGCAATTCCTACTGAGACTTCCCCTCCTCGCCCGTCTCGCGCAGACCGGCTTCGGGGTGGGGGACAGTCCAGGCCGGCCACTGAGGGGGAGGGGCTCGGCCTACAGGCCCCAGCGTGGAACCCTGTCCCTTAGAGCAGTTGTGTGCCGGGCACTGGAGGTTGTGCAAGTGTGTGCCAGTGAGCAGGGCTGGACTTGACAGTGTTCTCTCTCTCTTTTTCTTGTGGAAGTTTGGGGTAAGGAGAGCAGTGGCCCGAAAAGCAGCTGCATTCTTCTTTTTCTGCAAAAGCATCTGTTTAAGTACTTTCTGACTCAAAGGAAAGAACGTCAGTGCATTCCAGAGCAGGAGGCCTCCTCGGGTCAGGCTGGCTGTGCGTGTACAAAGCGTGGCAGTGTGTGTGTGCTGGTGGTGTAGTGGAGAGCACAGCCGCCTTCCAAAGCATGGCAGTGTGTGTGTGTGTGTGTGTGTGTGTGTGTGTGCGCGCACGCGCACGTGCGCGCTCACTCACCCACCTGCCCACCCGCCGTGGTGTCCCTTTGAGACTGGGTGCCTGGGCATGGCTGGGCTCAGGCAGGGATGTGCAGAGACATCTTAGCAGTGATTTCTGCAGATTCACTTGGGGTGCAAATTTTGGGCCAATTGACAGCCTCTGAGCCCTTCCCACGTTCTTTGGTCTTGGAGGAGATGGGCACAGACCTGGAGAGGAGGGCGCGGGGGTGGGGTTGTGTGACCTGGGCTCTCCAGGTTGATGGCTTCCTCCTGCTCCAGACTTCTTTGCAGAAGGGCTCAGGTCAGTCCATATGGCAGGGAGCCTGGCCTTTGCCCAGCCTTGGCCTCTCCTGCCCCTTTCTCTGGCTCCTGGATGAGGAGAGGAGGCCAAGAAAGAGCCTGGGCTCTCCCTTTGCTGCTGTCTGCCCTGAGAATCCAACCTGGGTGTGCAGGCATTGTGTCTGAAGGAGGCAGTCTTGCTGCAGAGACCACATCTAAGTTAAAGACTCAGTTGTAGAAACAGTGTGTGGCTCTTGCCATGTTAATCGGTCAGCCTGGGCCTCAGTTTCCTCATCTGTAAAATGGGGGTAATGATCCATAGCCTACTTTGCCAAGTTGTTTGAGCTTAAGATGAGATAATCGATGTGGAAGTACTTTGAGAGGTAGGAATGATGTTAAAGTTATTTATCAAAAGTAACACAGGGACAGAAGAGTCCATGAGCCACAAATACACAGCTTGGTGAAGTTTCTTCAGCACCTGGATCAAGAAACATCAACAGAGCCTGGAATCCCCCTTGTGCCCCTTCTCAGCCTTCCCCACCCCCAGAGGTCACACTGCTCCAACTGCAATCCCTGTGAATTTGTTTTGCCTGTTTTTCACCCCCACATGTCTACTTATTTATTTATTTATTTGGTTGCGCCGGGTCTTAGTCACGACAGGCGGGCTCCTGAGTTGCGGCTCGCTGGCTCCTTAGTTGAGACACTTGGGCTCCTTAGTTGTTGCCTACGAGCTCTTAGTTGTGGCATGCATGTGGGATCTAGATCGAACCCAGTCCCCCTGCATTGGGAGCGTGGAGTCCTGACCACTGTGCCACCAGGGAAGTCCCATGTTTTGCCTGGTTTTGAACCTTACTTGGATGGCTAATGCTGCATGGAGCATTCCTTTGGGGAGAAGTGCTTTCACGTCTGCTGTGTATGTTGGAATCGTGGGCTCAGAAGTAGCCCATGTGCTGAGCGTTAGTACAGGAAGCCAAACGGTTTTGCAGAGTGCTGGTTATATCACTTTACACTCCCACCAGCAGCAGCAGAGTTCCCTTACTACACATCCTCGCCCACACTTGATTTTGTCTAAATGTTATTTAAATTCAAGGAAGGATTGTTAATATTTCTTTCTTTGTCGTCTCTGATACAGATTTTGGAAAGGACCTTGGAACCTGATAGCTCTGATGAGGAGCCCCCGCCTGTGTACTCCCCTCCAGCCTACCACATGCACATGTTCGACAGGCCTTACCCTCTGGCTCCCCCGACTCCACCTCCCCGGTAAGAATCCGTCTCCTCTCAGAACGCAAGGCAGTGGGGCGGGGGATCAGGGCTTGGGATTGAGTACAAACACAGTGGGAAACTTGACTGGACCCTTCGGTAATACTATTCCACCAAGAACAGGCTTCTACTGCAGCAGAGGCATTTTAGCTAGACACCAAAGAGAACTGTCAAACTGTAAGGATTGCAAGCGCAGACATCCACTAAATTCCTACTCCAGACTAGGTGCTATGCTGAACACTGGACGGGACATAGAGATAGACGACGCTCAGCCTTTGCTTTCTGGAAGTTTATAGTCAAGGGAGATGCAGAGTGGGGATGACAAGCACATGGAATGTGTCCTGACACTTCCCCTCCTGAGCCCATGGCAAACATTACTAATTGATCACTGTGCTCTTTCCTGCTAAGTTGAGACAGAACCTCAGAGTCCTCCTCCAAACAGCACTCCCAGACAGTCATCAGTAATTGGTGGAATAGATATCTGTTTGCTCTCCCTGTTCTAGGGATGTTGTGGGGATTTTTTAAGCAATGGGAGCAAGTTAGTCTCTTTTTTCTGGGGTAATTCAGTCATTGGAAGCAGAAGAGTTGGGTCCCTGGAGGCTTCGTCCAGCTCAGGGACTCTGTGATTTGGAAGTTTAAAATGAAGCTGGTTGCCAGCTGGGTCCCTGGGTCTCTGAAGTGCTTGGTTTTTCTGGGCTCTGTGTTTGAGGAGGGCCGTTGGAGCCCAGGTGCCTCTTTTTCCTGGAGCTGCTGGTCCTGAGAATAACTCAGGCCTGGGGTGGGGAGGGGTGGGGGGACATGATGGGACAGGGACCTTGTTCCAGTGGATCTTGCCTTCTGGGGATCTTGGGAGCCCCAGATAGCGGTGGTGGAGAACTCTGTGATCATACAGGTATAGATAATAATAACACCTACCGTTTACTAAGCACCCTTCAAATGCCTGAAACTGACAAGGTTCTTTACCTACGCCGTCGCATTCAAACCATCTGACAATTTGTGAGGCAGGCACTGTTGTCATCCTCATTTTACAGATGAGGAAACTGAGCCTCAGAGAGGTTTCATAACTTCCCTAAGTCTACAGAGCTGGGATTTGAACCCAGGTCATTTCTGACTCCAAAGCCAACAAATGCTCTTCCCTGCTGTGTCCTGTCATCCCCCTAATGAGAAAAACCTCTGTGATTGCAGCTCAGGGAGCTGACAGAGGCCTAGAAAGTTATGGGGGGAGGAGGAAGCATTGTTTCGAGTCAGGGACATGAGCAGAGCTGAGGTCCTCCATCACAAGTGATACCAGAGGCTGTAATGGGGCAAAGCAGGGGTAAGTGGATAGGTCTGGGTGAGATCTTGGCAGGACTTGCAGCCCAGGATGGGTCATGATGCCCAGGGCTAAATAATTTTCCTTTGACATTTTTTTAATATCCCAAGATGCTTTTGCAAAAAGTTCAGTTTCTATTAGGCAGACTAGTTCTACCTATTTTTCCGAAGGGAAAACTGAGCCTATAAGAGACAGAATCCCTTTGTAAACCTGGCATGGATATCCTGGCCGCATCCTCCCTCCCCTCCTCTGTGTATGCTGGGGTGAAGTAGGGTAGGGGTAGTGTAGCCCAGTGATGGGAGCCCCAGTTGGGGGCAAGATGACCTCAGCACTAGACCAAGGCTCAGGAGGTCTTGCTCATACCTTTGGACAAGTTACTGCCCTTGCCTCAGGTTCAGGGGCCTGACCCGGAAATGAAGGCTTTGCTGGCCTGGGGGTGGATACAGGGAAGAGAACTTAGTTGTGAAGTCGGACAGAGGCGGAGTGTTCTCCCCAGCCCGCCTCCTTTAGCTGCCTCACTTCTGATTCTTGAGGTGCCTTTGGCTCACTGCTTAACGTCTCTGAGCTTCATCTGCCTCATCTGTGAAATGGGAATACTAATCCCCGCCTCAGCACTCTCGTGAGGGTTGAATGAGGTATTGTGGGGGGGCCCTTAGCGCAGTGCCGGGTATGAACCAGACCTGTCGCCAGTGCGTTACTGCTTCCTCCTGCCCCTGGCTGCACAGTGGGCCTCTGAGGTCAGCTCTGACAGTGAACGTTGAGACCAGGGGTAAGGCTCCCCTCAGAGGCCAGCGCTCCGAAGAAGCAGGGCCAGCCTCTGAGCACGTGCCCCTTTGCCTCGGGATGGCCCTGCTAGGCCCAGATCCACCCCCAGCCCATTTCCAGGGCCTCATTCAGTCTCTCCATCCAGGACGTGCATTTCCAGCGTTTATGGAGTCACCTGAAGCATGCAGGTGCTGAACCATGTGCGATACAGAGATGAATACAGCCCCGCCTTGACCTCCCAAGGAGATCAGGGTCTGGGGGAGGCAGAGACGTGCGGCAGGGTACAGGGAAGGCAGCCTAGAGGAACTGATGTCCAAGCAGTGAGCTGGTAAAGCGGAGGACAGTAGGGCGTTCCAGGCAAAGGAAACAGCATGTGCAAGGGCCTGGAGGCAGGAAAGAGGGCACGATCTGAGGGAACTGCAGGAAGTGTGGAATGGCTGGGGGAGGCTGGAGGGGTGAGAAGATCATGGAAGCCCTTGAGGGTCCTCCGAGGAGCTTTGACCTTATCCTCCAGCCGGAGGTTTAAGCTGGAGAGTGACGGGGTGAGGTTAGTGTTTTAGGAATCTCTCTCTGGCTGCTGGGGCCAATCAGATTTGAGTGGGGGGGGTTGGGGCTAGGAATGGCCTGGCTCCCCTCTGCCACCTCCAGTCTCTGGGGTGCCTTTGAGAGTGAAGAGGGAAGAGGGTTTGGGAGCTGGCGCTGCTGGGGCACAGAGAGGCAGGCTGATCCCAGGGGAGCGCGCCTGGAATGCCAGGATCCCTGGGCCCAGGTTTTAGCAGGATGATCTCTGTGTTCCAGGACAGGCCT
Organism: Hyperoodon ampullatus; assembly: GCF_949752795.1. Taxonomy (NCBI): domain Eukaryota; kingdom Metazoa; phylum Chordata; class Mammalia; order Artiodactyla; family Ziphiidae; genus Hyperoodon; species Hyperoodon ampullatus. Next base: position 55,876,585 of record NC_136932.1, read on the forward strand.
GACCCCATCTGGGCCTCAGTGTCTAGTCTTTACCAAAAATCTTGCCTGGAAGGCTTGTTGCTGAAATCCTTCTGGGCTCTGATATTCTTTGGGTGAGCCTGGGGGTCTGATGGGGCGTGCAGCTCTAGTTCTGGGGTCCAGAGAGCCCCCCCAGCCTTCTCTCTCCTTCTCCTCGCCCAGCCCGTCCTTTCCTGAATGAATGACGGGCGCTGAAGCCCAGAGGCACGCCTCCTCACAGGCCACCTGCTGTTCTTCTATTGAAATTACAGCCTTGGAAGTTTTTTATTTGCCTCTCGGCTCATTTCTGACATTCCTTTCTGACCCCAGTGCAGTTGCCTGGGCCGCCTGTGCTCAGGGTCCCCCCTGGCTCTCACAGCTGTGGGCTGACCTCATCTCAGCCGGTGCCAGGCCCAGCAGCGAGGGACTCTCAGCCTCCTACTCCTCGTCCCCTCCCGACGTGGATTCTCAGGAACAAACGGCTAGCGGGGTCCAGCTGCAGCTCCGGGGCTCTCTCTCCTTGGCTTTCCTGGGTAGCTGTGGGTGTGATTGAGTTGGGGTGGGCACCCATGTCCCAGATGAAGACCCTGAAGCTGGAGGAAGGGTGCCGGGGTCGACCAAAGAAGGCCCTCGAGTCCCAGAGGGATGGGGTATCCACCCCCTTGACTCTCTGGCCCTCGGAGAAGAATGAAGCCACCAGCAGTGATAGGAGGTGGGTGAGCGCTGGAGAAGGAAAGGCGCCCAGGAATGGGAGTCCCGGGCCGCGAGGCAGGCTCTTCTCTGGACCACTCCCGCATCTGTACAGTGAGAGGGGCCCCGGGGTTTCTTGGCTCCTGTCTGAGAGCTGAGCTCCCACCAGGCATTTAGCGGCTTGTTATCCTGTCTGCTGCCGCCCCCACCCTTCCCCCTCGGCCCGCCAGGCCACCCGCCCAAAATAGAAAAGGAAAGGAAGTTATTTCCATAGTCAGGGGCAGCCCGGAAAAGCTCCCCTCCAGTGAGGGGGCGGGCGGGATTCCTGGAGCTTGAGACCAAATCAGAGCCAGGCCCGAGAGAGAGTGGCTCCCGGCCCTCGGCTGCCTTCTCTGTGTGTCATTTCCCTGATTCAGCAGAACACGTGTCCTGCGGTTGCCACGCTGCAGGCTGCCGAGGAGCTGTGGGGAGCTCCTGGCCAGGCCCCAGGCCGCCCTCAGGCCAGGACGGCAGGGCGGGAGGCTGGGGGTCAGGGAGGCCACGTGCCACGGTCTCCTGCCTCTCCTCTCCGCCTCGCTGTTGGCCTCCGCCTTGGCCCAGGGGAGCGGTTCCCCAGCGCCACTTGGAACAAGGGCCCTTCCGACCCCACACCTCCAGGTGCCTTTTCAGCACGTTGTTCAAGACAGCCTCCCAAGGGGCTCCCACGCACCTGGGCAGGGAGACAGCAGCTTGTAGGAGACTGAGCCCCAGAGGGGACAGGGTCTCACCCAGGACCACGTGGCTGGCTTGTGTCTGCGCCAGAACTGGAGCCTAGATCCGCTTACCCTCTAGGGATCCTGGTGTCCCCATGTCCCCCGACCCTAGCGAACCAGCACTGGGGCGGGCTGGGCTGCTGGCAGCTCTGTGTCTGTTCGCTCGGAGCACACCTGGCACTCAGCAGCCAGGAGGAGCTCGCGTCATGCGAGGTGCTAGGGATAGAAGCATGAAGGACCATGACTGCCACGTCCACGTCAAAATCCACAGCGCTCATATGAGCGCCGGCAACACAGAGCTCTCTAGGCCCAGAGACCCTGAAGGCGCCGAGTAGTTGAACATCCAGTGCAGCGGAGCCCAGGGCCCAGAGGCTGGGGGTCAGCCGAAGCCTGGTTGAGAAGCGGAGCGAGCGTGCTGCGGCTTTGTGCCAGAGGCAGCGGAGGCCGCGGGAGGCCCTGGAGCAGCAGTGCCAGTCTGAGCGGGATCTTGGTGTGCTGGGCCAGGACACCTGTGTGTGGGCCTGACTGTTCCCTCCTCCTCGTCACCTCTCACCCTGCAGCATCGACGTGCTGGGCTCGGCGCCCCCTTCCGGCCAGAGGCGCTATCGGAACTGGAACCCCCCACTGCTAGGCAACCTCCCGGAAGACTTTCTCCGCATCCTGCCCCAGCAGCTGGACAGCATACAGGTAACGGAGGATTCCCCCGCCCCTGGCCTGTGCAGCAGCTCTGCTTGCCCACCCCGCTCATGCCAGCCAGCGTCACTCCGTGCTGTTTGAGCCCAGGCTGAGCTATTTCTGTTGCCCTGGGTTTGTAGGGAGAGAACACTGAACCAAAAGCCTCATTTCCTGTCTGGGCCGGGAGGTTCCCTCTTCCACCCAGGAAGGTGACAGCCCTGAGGACGCTCCCTGGCTGCAGCCATCACCCCAGGCTGGAGGGAGGTGGGCAGGGGCGGGCGGTGGGGGGCTGTCACCGGCAGAGCACCAGAGCACCTTCCTTCCCTCCCCTGGGAAAGGGCCAGGGTGCTTCTCCCCAGAGGCCGGCCCTTGGCAAGGGGTCTCCCCTGAGACAGCTTAGACAGGGAGAGCTTTGAGTTTGGGGACCCCGAGCAGGTCTCAGATCACTCCTCAGGACTATTCAGGTTTTGATGAAGGAAGGTGGGGGGCGGGGGTCCAAGGTGGAGGAAGTGGGGAGTCGTTTTTAAGCCCTTGCTGCCTCCTCAGCAGAGAGGGCTCCGGCCTGTTAAGTGAGACAGGAGGTGCTGGCCGCAGGGCGCGGCCACAGCATCCTGGGAAGGACACGTGTACCCCCAGGTGCGCGTGGATGTCTGTGCAGCGGGCGTCCCTGTGAGTAGGCGACCCACATGCTCGCTCCCCTCCTCAGGCTACCTCCGGGGGCTCCAAGCCTGCGAGCACAGAGGGAGGCCGGCCCCTCACGGCCGGGCCCGGACCCCGGGACCAGGAGAACCGCTGGAAGCAATACCTGGAGGACGAGAGGATCGCGCTCTTCCTGCAGAACGAGGAGTTCATGAAGGAGCTGCAGCGCAACCGCGACTTCCTCCTTGCCCTGGAGAGAGGTGGTGCCCCGGGTGGGGCGCTGCGGCTGCTGCTCCATGGCTAAGGAGGGGCTGATGTTGGCTTTAGCCTTGGGGCTCGGGGTGGCCTCTGTGCTGTTGAGTTATTCTGGTGGGAGCCTCAGAATTCTGCCAACAGGGACCTGAGTCACCAGCCACCGCTTCCCTCCTCTGGAACTCAGAGAGAGAGAGAGGGGTGCCCTTCCCTTGCTCCCCTGCCTGTCTGCTCTGGGCCAGGCACTGGCTTCGGCACCGTGTGTCAGGAGCTCCAGGAATAGAGGGATTGGGTCCGTGGGTGCCTCCCTGAGCAGAGGACATTAGAGCAGGGGCTCTTGAGTTTTTTGGGTGTTTGAGTTGTCCTTGGGCCCAGGACTCTGCCGCCCCCAGCCTGGCTGCCTTCCCGCTTCAGGGTGGGAGTGTTTGATGGGGGTACAGCGAGGGGCCTGTGGGAGGGGGTGTGTGTGTGTGCACGTGTGTGTGTCTGACTGTGTTTTGGGGGAGGGAGCACGGTGTGCAGGGAGAAGTCTGGCCTGAGACAGAGGAGGCCCAAGGCTGGTCCCAGCTCTGCATTAAAGGTGCTGGGGGTCTCGGGGTCTTTCCTTTTAAATGAAGGGCTGGACTCTCCGACTTCCCAGGGTCCTTCTAATTTTGACATTCTGACACTGCAGGTGGTGGTCAGGGCAGTAGTTTCTGTATCTTTGAGAGTTCTGGTTCTTTGAGAGCCCGTAGGCGTCGTGTGTGCACGTATTTTGTGCCTGCATGTGTGTGTGGGGGGGATTCTGGGGGTTTGGCCTCTAACAGCCTCCTGCATCTCAGCGCAGGCTGCCCCTGGGTGGGAGCTAACTTCCCCGACCAGAATGTGGTCCTTTTCCAGATCGATTGAAATACGAGTCCCAGAAATCTACATCCAGCAGCAGCGTAGCTGTGGGAAATGACTTTGACTTTCCCGCTCCTGTCCCAGGTAACCTTGCCTTCCTAAGAGAGAGCTTGGAGGGTGTAGGGGCTCACACCCCAGCTGTGGTTTGCGTATTTGGAGTTTGGGGGTCGGCTGAGGAAACAGGCTGGCAGGGAGGTTTCTCCCTCTTCTCCATCCTCGCCGAGAGGGAGACGGCCCCTCCGCTCAGCAGCCCCGGGTTCTTACCAACCCAGCGGCTGCTGCAACCCACACCCGGGATCGGCCAACGGACTGGCGGAAGTCCTTGGAGGTGCCTGGAGCACGGGCAAGAAGGGGACACACCACACCACGTAATGTCCCAGGGGGTGTCGGAGGTGAGGTGGCAAGGGACTCAGAGACTGGGTCACTGCCCCGGGGGAGCTTATGGTTTGACTGGGAACGAACACTGGAGATGCATCCAAGAAACAGGCAGAATGAAGCAGCAAGGCTGAGGACACACTTGTTAATTATGGCAGAGACATGTTGGCGGGGAAGGGCAGGATCAGTCTGGGAAGAGTTCGTTCATTCATTCATTCATTCAGTAGCTGGGGAATATCTGCCACGGGCCAGGCTCTGCCTTAGTGTTGGAGGAATAGAATTGGAAGGGTGGTGAGAAGCAAGAATTGCCTCAGTGGCTGAAGGAGGGCCAGGGGTGGACAGCAGGCTGCTGGGCTGCACGGATGAGGGTCAAGCTGGAGCTGGGGACACCCTGAAGGTCCCGGTTCCATACTCGACATCTGGACTCTGCCTGTGTGTGTGCACAGTGGCCCCTGGTCAGCCAGTGCCCACCACACACACACAGGCTGCCCGCCTCAGAGAAGAATCCGCAGCTCTTGCCCGAGACAGATCTTACGTCGCGTGGTAGAATGGGGGAGGGGGGAAAGGACGGGGAGCTCAGCTGATCCCAGCCTGAAGAGAGAAAATCCTGTCGAACTGATTCATACGCGACAGGCTGCGAGCTTAGGTCCCCCCAGATATGCATCTGGGGGTTTAACAGCAGCCTCTTGTCCTTGATCCCAAATTAACCATAGACACCTGGACCGCTGAGGTGGCTCAGAATGACTCACAGGGGCTTAGCAGGCAAGGTGACTCGGGATTAGCGTGGGAGCTTTAGAAGGGCAGTGAGGGACCCAAGTGGGTGCTGAGTGAACGGGGAGACTCGGCGCACCACGTCAGGACGCAGGCAGGCTGGCCACGTGCTGGTGAATGTGTAACAGCCTGTCGGGGTGCAGGGGAAGCCCCAGTGCTTAGCATCGGGTAGCTTCCATGGTGTAAACACTCCCATCGTGGCTGATTTCAAGCTACCAAAGGGCCTTCACGGAATGCAGAGGGGTCAGAGGAACGGACAGCTGGGAGCCTGCGGGAGCCGGCCCTCCACACATACAGACCAGACCACTGACCCTTTTTACAGAAAAGGGGAGAGTGAGGCTTGGGTGGGGAAAGAAATGCTCCTTGAACCCCCGGCGTCCTCCTTGCGTTAAGCTCCCTCCCCGTTAGGGCAGGAGCCTGCTCTTTGCTCCCTTCCTCAAGTGGAAGGGTGGGGCTGAGCCCCTGTCCTGTGGGGACAGCCCTGACCCGCCTCCCCGGGCCTTGGGCAGCCACTGGCCCTCAGAGGTGTCTTCCCCGCTTCCAGGAACCAGCGACAACAACCCCGCTGTGTCTGAAGATGCCTTATTCAGGGACAAGTTGAAACACATGGGAAAATGTGAGTCCCGCCCACGCCCCCTCCCCAGCTCTTCTAAGACGGGTCTGTGGCCTCCTGGGAGGGAGGGAGCCACCCGGAATTTTAATGCAGCTGACTCTTGGTGAGCCAAAGTGACATTTTAATCACGGGCTGGCTCCCTCAGCTTTCCTGCCTCACTTCCCTGTGCAACTGAGTCTGGATACAAATGAAGTTTTAAATCCTCTTGAGCCATCTGTCTGCAGAAAAATAATGTGCTGGACACCGCACCCCCCTGCCCCCCGCCGTTTTAGAGTTCACATTCTCTGTGGCTTGAGGGGGCTTGGCCGGGCCGGGCCTGAGTGGGGAGGCCCAAGCTAAGTCCACGTTCTGTGGGTGGGCGGTCCACCGGCTCAGTGGCCCCTTCCCACAAAGTCCTGCCAGCCGGGTCCCGCCTTCCCGTCCACCCCACCCCCCAGACACACAACCATGCGTGGATGAGGCTGCCACCCTCTCAGGCTCCATTTCAGAGAAAATCTCGCATTAGTCATGGACATCCCAGAACCAGCCCTGGAGGTGGACAGGGGAGAAGGGAGGTGGCGGGAGGAAAGCCGAGATGCGAAGCCGTCTGTCACGGCGGGGGGAGGAGGAGCACCCGCGTCTCAGCTGGATCTCAGCTGCTGGCTGCGGTCCCCGGCCAGGCTCTCGGTGGCCTGCGCTGCCTCTGCCGGCCGACCCAGGATGGCAGCCTCGCTCCGCCACGGCACCAGCCTGACCCCGTCTGCGATTGCTGTCACCCCTTGCCCTCCCCCACCAGCCTGCCCGCCTGGCCCAGTCCTGGGGGGCGGCTCCCTGCCGCTCTGGCTGCCGGCTCACAGGTCTCTCTGCCCCTAGCCACCCGGAGGAAGCTGTTTGAACTGGCCAGGGCCTTCTCGGAGAAGACCAAGATGAGGAAGTCAAAGAGGAAACACTTGTTGAAGCATCAGTCGTATCCTTTCCAGCCTGGCACTGGGGGGCAGCGGTGGATGCTAAGGGTGCTGAAAACCCTGGGCTGGACTCCCTGAGGCCGCCCCCTCCCCCGGAGCGGGACCGGGCCGTGTGACTCGCCCCTCTCCCGCCGTGGGCCCTGCTGCCAGCCTGGCGCTGCCCTATCTCTTGACCTCAGTGTTGACCCCCCGTCACCAGGCATGGGGAACGGGCCAGTGTAGGCCCCCTGTAGGCTCAGAAGTTGTCCTACCACTTTTTAACTTTTTGTCTGGGGTAATCTGCATCTTGAGAGAAAACTTCGTCCTTCCATGGAAATCAGCAAACCTTTTCCTAATTTCTTTCTTTTTTTAATTAATTAATTTATTTTATTTGATTAATTTTTGGCTGCATTGGGTCTTCATTGCTGCATGCAGGTTTTTCTCTAGTTGAGGAGAGCGGGGGCCACTTTTCATTGCGGTGCGCGGGCTTCTCACTGCGGTGGCTTCTCTCGTTGCGGAGCACAGGCTCTAGGCGCACAGGCTTCAGTAGTTGTGGTTCGCAGGCTCCAGAGCGCAGGCTCAGCAGTTATGGCGCAAGGGCTTAGCTGCCCCACGGCGTGTGGGATCTTCCTGGACCAGGGCCCGAACCCGTGTCCCCTGCGTTGGCAGGCGGATTCTTAACCGCTGTGCCACCAGGGAAGCCCCCCTAATTTCTTAAGTTGAATTAATCCACAGACATTTCCACCTCCTCATCTCACGTGTTGGCCCTGCCTTCTCACTCTTAGTTCCTCCAGTAAAAATATTGTTTTCCACCATTTTACCCAGACTTGCATCCATGCTTGTCAAACAGGGCCCAGGATATTATTAAAGAAGCTGAGCAGCCAAAGGAGAACAGGGAGAAAGTTCCTTCTCTATCTCCAGAGGTGGGAGCCGGGCGAGAGAGTCAGCGCCTGGCTGCTCAGTTGACCCCAAGAAAAGGAGCCTGCGGGAGGTATTGGGGAGTTTGGGGGGATAAGGCTGGTGCGGTGAAGGCCTCCTGAGCTTGGAGCGGGGGTAGAAGTCCAGGGACAGGGAGCGCCCACCCATCCCTGGGACAGTTTTCCTGAATAGCCCGGCAGACTGGGGGCTGCGGCCTCAACAGCCAATCTCCTGGACGACGTGGAGGGCCACACGTGTGGTGAGGCGGGGAGGGCAGGGAAGTCGGGGCTCTGAGTTGCCTGTGATGGGTGGTCCTCCAAGAGGAGGGCCTGGGTGTTTCGCAGGTGAACCCAGACTGTAAAGGAGGGGACACCCAACCTGGGGGACATATCAGGGTTGGTGGGCAGGTGACCCAGGGAAATGGGTCCCCCCGCCCGACTTGGTCCATATTGCCTCTCCCTTCCACTCCTGAAAAGGGGCCCAGCCACACCTCCACCTAAATCTTTACCTGGAGTACAAAGCGCCGAGTGCTGTTTCTGGGGAATATTCTCTGGGGTGTGAGGGGACAGACAGGCCCGCCCACATGGAAGGGCCTCCCCTTGAGAGCCAAGCGCTGGGCAGTTTCAGTGTCTGGGCCCCAGAGGCCCTTCAGCGTTCATTCAGTCCCTCCCAAAGGCATGTGGGCCAGCAGACACTGCCTCCGACCTTCCCAGGCCCACAGCTGAACCCTGATCCTCAGGCCTCAGAGCAGAGGTGCCCTTTGACGGTCAGGAGACGTCCAGAAACAAGGGCTAGAAGGGCCTTGGCGGTCATCTGGACAGTCCCACTTCCCCGTCTCGTTTTATAGATGAGGAAACTGAGGGAAGAACTTATCCAAGGCCTCAGAGCTCACCGATAGAGACAGAGCAGCAGCCAGGGGTCCTAACCCCGCACCGTGCCCAGTTGCCCCTCACCAGACCCACGCATCGCTCCCGGGGATCAGCGTGGGCCCCGGCAAACAAGGGTGGAGAGAGTTGGGTCAGCCGTCTTGCCCAGCCTGGGGGACGGGCCTGAGTGAGGCCCTGCAGGGTGGGGGGTGAGGTGCTTTCCTCTGCTTTTCAGACGAAGACTTCCGGGGAAGGCGACAGGAGGTGCCCAAGGTGGAGGAAGCACTAAGGGAAGGACGGTAAGAGGTAAGGCGCAGGACGGCCCTGCCCCACACCCCAGAGCGTGGTCTTCCCCGTGGTCCAGAGGCATCAGGCTCAGGCAACTAGATGGCGCAGGTCCGGGGATTTTTCCCTTGTTGTTATGGCGGGGGACGTGTGCGTGGGGGAACTAGTGTTTTGCATTACTGATTCATTTGACAAAAGATAATCACACCTGCCTAAGCCAGATGCTAGGAACAGGAAGAGAAAAATCAGCTTTGACCTTGAATAGTTTACAGCACAGTTGAGAAGAGAGTCCAGGATCCACACAGCACACTAAGAACAATTTAAGAAAAACTGAGACGGCCTCACCCGGCCGTGTCCGCACAGAACTCTGCCGTTGCCTCTTGGGTTTCGGTGGTGGGAAGACGAGGGAAACGGCCCCTCTCAAGACAGCTCTGTGTCTGGCTGGAGCCATGGGCCTCCAGGCTGCTCTTCCTCCTCTTGCCCAGTGCATCCCTGGGGAAGAAAGAGGGAATGTCAACACCTCCTCCAGGGCTCAGGGGAACCTGTCCCTCTTCCAGCCCCTCCCCCATCAGGAAGCGGCCTGCCCACCCTGCCCCCAGCCGCTGTCCTGGTCCTAGTGGTCAGCTATCTACAGGGCTTTCTTGAGCTCACGGTGTGGCAGGTATGGCCCCGTTTCAGGCTATGGAGAAATACTTGCTACCCTCCGGGTAGCTGTAGTGGAGCGGAGAAACCAGGGTGGGGAGGACACAGCCAGGAAGAGTACAGGCGCCTTCTCCCCTCAGCCTGGGCGGCTGGCCTTCACGTCACTTCTAGCTGACTCGCCACCCTCCACCAGGCCCTTCCAGACCTCTTGTGTTCTCTCAGGCTCTCCCCACCCATGTGGCTGCACCCACGCTTCCCAGGTATCCGGAATGCTGAAATAAAGCCAGCCGGGGGGGAGGACCCCCACCTCCCGTGCAGTGTCGCTGCCACCTCCTTCCCACTGGTCCCCCGGGAAACGTGCTGGCCCAAAGCCACCCCTTATCAGGACCTTCCTCATCATTTCTTTCTTTCCTGAATCTTCCAGCTTTTCCCTTTCCTTCCTCAAGTCTACATCCTCCTCGTCCCATCTTAAAAACCAAGAGTCCTCAATATTTTCCATCATCACCCAGTTTGCAGAAAAGTGCATCCTTCACCCATTGCCAGCTGCCCCCCACCCCACCCCCAGACTGACTCAGGATCACTTGCCAGGTCCTGGGCCTTTTCCTGTTCTGCATCCTCTGGTGCTGTCTCTGCACGCCATGCCCATCGTCTCCCCTGAAACTGCCCTCCCTTGGCTCCTGTGGCCCCAGGAATCCTGGATCCGCGTTCTCTCTGCCGTTGATTCTCTGTGCGCTTTTGGGCTCCCGTGGCTCCTTCCACTCCCTCAATCCCAGCTCTCCCCGTAGCTCTGGGCTTGACCCTCTTCAAAGTCTCCTTACTCCCTCTCCCTAGCGGTGCCACCAGCCTCTGTTACAGCATCAGCAATACTTTTGTGCAGTTGGCTCCCAAATCTGAATCTCCATCTTAGTTCTCCAAATCCACTCCACAGCCCCAGCTGTGCCCACGATGGTCTTTCTAGCCCTGGCTGTCAACTCACTGAAAGCTGGACAGTCCCACTTCTGATTTCCCCAGTTCATTTCTCTGCTTTATTCCTCGCGTCACTGCCCTGGCAGACTCTCATCACCTGGGTAGTAGCTGCTGGTCTCTTCACTGCCCCTGCTCTGTTCACCCATCACCAGGACACCACTATAGTTCCACTTCTCCCTTGCTCTCTGAATGGGTCTTCCAAGTGAAGACTCCTCAGCTTGGTGTGGGGATCCTGCCAAATTCTGATCCCATTTTACTTTTCTGCCCCTACAGGTGCCCTTGGTGTAGCTCAGCTGGGCTACCGCTGTATCACAGAACAGGACAGGCACCCAGGCACCCAGGCACCCCTCTCAGCCCTTCACAGACAGCTGCTTCACCCCCCCCCCCCCGCCCCACCACTCCATCTCTAGCTGCCAGAGTCCCTGCTGTTTTGCAAGTTGGAATGTTTCTAGGAGCTTGGATTGGTGGGTGTGACCACAGGCAGATTTCCAAGGCTGACATAGAGTCCCTGGGGGAAGGAGAAGGCTCCTGTCTTTAGAAGCTGCTGCCCAGAACCATCTCTCCAGGAACCAGTGGTGAGGAAAGACCCCTGGGCTCCACTGAAAAAGACTTCTCCCATCCCTTTTTCCTGCCAGATGCAGCAGTTTCTCCTCGCCGGAGACCATCTGACCCGGTAGAGGCAGCCAGAGAGCAAACCGGCCCTCCGCTGAAGAGCCCAGCTGCAGCCGGATGGATGGTGCTTGAGTTCTGAGGCCCAGTGGTTCTCCGGCCACAGTCCAGCCCAGCCACTGCCACTGCCACTGCCACTTCCCAAGGGACTTAGAACTTCGGAGTTGCATGCTGTGATTGGAGGAAGGGCCTGAGGGTGGAGGCAACAGCCAACCACGGTCCCTTTTGTAGCCAGGCTGTTCTATGGGGGACAAGTGGAAATGTAGGATCTAACCCCTCTTCTTAAAAAAAAAAAAAAAAAAAAAACACCCAGAAAACTGGCAAAGGTTGGAGTACCCAAAAGGGGAGGATGATCCTACCAGAGGCTCGTTGGCCTGAAGGTGGAGCCCCTGCCCTCCTCTTGTCCTGGTCTCTCCTGTCGGGCCACAGACACTGCCTGATCCCATACCCCCATCCCCAGCTCCCTTCTGGGCACCTAGGGTCCTTTATTCCCATGGCCTTCTGCATCTCAGTCTTTCCCCGGGGGTGCTGGTCCTTGGCACACCCCTGCACGGAGCTCTGGGTGAGAGAGTCCCGGGCAGTCACTCGGGCCCGCTCTGAGGAGTGATGGGCCACCGCAGAGAGGTATCTGCTGAGTACCCTGCCTGGGCCCCTCGGGCTGCCTCTGTTAGGGGCTGGCAAGGGCCCCCAGCGGGGACGGGGAGGCTGGCCACCCCGGAGCTGGTGGATTCTAGCTAGGCAGGGGTAGTCTTTACTCTGACAGAAGACAAAAGTCCGTTCTGGATGGGATCCTGTAGTCCCACGACAGTGGGGGCTCCAGGGGCTCTGACTCCCCAGTTGGACTAGACGTTCTGCTGTCATTAAGGCTGGGCAGCGGCCAGGTCTTTAGTAACCCTGAGAAGGTGCAGGACTGAGGGGCAAGAAGGAGAGGCTGCCAGCCGGGCCAGAGCCCCTGGGGCAGAAGGGCTTGCTGGGTGCCCCTTGCCAAGAGTGAGAAGGCAAATGGCCAGGAGGAAAACAAGGGTCCTACGAACCTGACCCGGCACCAACCACTGCCAACGGGAGGGAGGGAGGGAGGGAGGGAGGGAGGGAGGGGCGGCCGGGCTCCTGTGGCCCAGCTGCAGACGGGAAGGCGCTGACCTCGGGAGAACCGGGGAGCCGGGCAGGCACGGGGCCAGGGCCCGAGCGGGGAGCCAGCCCAGCGGCACGGCGGTGGGGCGTTGGGAGCGGGCCCAAGCCTGGCGGGGCTTGGTGGCCGTAAGCCACCTCGAGGTAATGAGGGCGTGACGGGCTCCCCGCGGTGCTGGAGGGGGACCCTGGCCCGGCTCAGCATCCCGAGCGAGTGCGGAAGTGCTGCCGCCCGCCAAGGGCCCCTGATGACCGGGCACAGAAGAGGGGGAGCGCCAGTCGCCCCCCACCCCCCGTCCGTGTGTGTGGCTTTGTCCGTTTTTTTGTTTTTGTTTTTTTCTCCCACGTGTGGGTTTTTTCTTGGAGCAGTTTCATAGGAATTCGTGTAATAAAGACTTGGTGTTCTCTTGGTGCTCTGACGTGGCGGCGCGTGGGCTGACCCTCCTCTTCGCCTCCCCCTCCCCCCGGCACCCCGCGCCCGTGGGCCGCCTGCCCGGCCCACCCGCAGTGCCCGCGGGGCCCCGGGGCTCGGCCTCCCCGCAGCGCCCCTCAGGTGGCCCCTGTGCCGCACCGCAGCCTCGCCCACCTGCTGGCGCTGTCCGCCTTCCTGTTTGCCTGGGAAAGTAAGTAAACCGCTTGCTGACAGGCCAGGGAAACACCAGTCTGTTGCGAGAGCTCCAGCCGGTCACCTTCCTAAATAAACAGAAAGCTGCCAGAATAACGTCTCGCCTGGAGCTGCGGGGATGTGTCGTCTCGGGCTTCAAAGGGCCCGCAGACGTCTTCCGGTTCAAACCCCTCTCGCTTTCCCTACTCCCAGGCTTCGGTGAACTACCTCCCGCGCCAGGGAGCTCACTGCCAAAGGAGGAGGCTGGTGCCCTTTTCAGACAGGGCGGTTTTCAAGGTTAAAAAGTTCTTCCTGGTGTTGAGCTGTGGGCCTCCTTGTGGCTTCAACCCACACAACTTACTTCTGGGCTCCGAGTCACCCAGGCCAAGTCACTGCTCTTCCCCTGATGCCATGTGTTTTTGTTTTTGTTTTTGTTTTTTTTTTGTTTTTTTTTTTGCGGTACGCGGGCCTCTCACTGCTGTGGCCTCTCCCGTTGCGGAGCACAGGCTCCGGACGTGCAGGCTCAGCGGCCATGGCTCACGGGCCCAGCCGCTCCACAGCATGTGGGATCTTCCCAGACCGGGGCACGAACCCGCGTCCCCTGCATCGGCAGGCGGACTCGCAACCACTGCGCCACCAGGGAAGCCCTGTTTTTGTTTTTAATATTTGTTTATTTTATCATTTACTTGGCTGCACCGGGTCGTAGTCACGGCACGCGGGATCTTCGTGGTGGCATGAGGGATCTTTAGTTGTGGCATGTGAACTAGTTGCAGCATGTAGGATCTAGTTCCCTGACCAGGGATGGAAGCTGGGCCCCTTGCATTGGGAACATGGAGTCTCAGCCACTGGACCGCCAGGGAAGTCCCCCCCTCCCCATGCCATGTTTGAGTTCAGTGGCCTTTCTCCGTCTGGATAAACAACGCAGGTTCTTCCTGCCTCCCCTACAAAAATGTTTTGCCCCCACCCCTGCCCTGCCCCCAGCCCAGGTAGACCGAGGTGGGCTTGTAAATTGACGTACCTGGACAGCTGGTGAAGCTCCAGACCTGGTGTTTGGACCTCAGCAACCCAAGATTATCCTCTCGTCCCTGCTCTGTGCGTTCTTTACTGATAGCTGTTGATCAGTGTAAATCCCCCCACCGCCAGCATAGCACCAGCACCTGGGACCTTGTTAGAAATGCCAATTCTCAACCCCACCCCAAACTGAGTCAGAAACTCTGGGGGTGCAGCCCAGCAGTCTGTGCTTCTGATATGCACTAAAGTTTGGGAGCCATGGTGTTAGGTCAGTACCTAGTACTGGCTGCAGAGTAGAATTACCAGAGTAGTTTAAAAAATCCTGATGCTCAGTACCCTACACCAATGAAATCAGCAGTTATAGGTTGGTTTCTTTGAAAGCGCCTCAGGTAATTCAAGTTCACACTCCAGTTTGCAATCAAGTTGGAGGACCAGCACAGCTAAGCAGTCTGTTAGGTGTTTCATATTAGCCCAATTAATCTTGCCCAATAATGGCCACTTTACAGATGATGAAATGACAATTCAGAAAGGTTAAGTAACTTACCTAAGAGCTAGCAAGGTGTGAAGTCAGAAAAGGGGCCAGGGCTGCCTGACTTCAAAACCTGTGCTCCACCCTCTATACCCCTGCTGCTCAAAGTGTGCTCTACGGGCCAGCAGCATGGGCATCACTCGTGAGCTTATTAGAAACGAATGTCATCAGGCCCGACTCCAGACCTCCTGAGTCCGAGCCTGGGGGGTAGTTGAACAAGCCTCTTCCAGATGATTCTGATACGTTTGAGAACCACAGTTCTACTACCTTGCTACTCAAAGTTTGGTCTGCGGACCAGCAGCATCTATTATCATCCGGGAGCTTGTTAGAAACAGCATTTCCGGCTGTGCTCCAGACCTACGGAACCAGAACGCGCATTTTAAAAAACTCCTGTTTTCTTCTATGCACAGTAAGGCTTGAGAAACACTGGTTCTCAAACTTGCTGCACACTGGAATCATCTCTGTTGCTTGGGTCCCATTCCCAGAGATTCTGGTTTAATTGATTTGGGATTTAGCCTGGGAATCAGATTGTAAAAGCTCCTCAGGTGATTCTAGTATGCGGCAAAGTTTGAGCACCACCCACTACTACGCCTATTAGTGTAGATGAGGCTGAAGGTGATTGGAACCGGAGAGGGGGGTGTGGGGAAAGAAGGCAAAGAAAGCTTACCAGGTCCAACAGGAGTGCAGAAGATGAAGCCCCTGCTCCATGATGAGCCCCTCCCAGTTGAACAGTGTGTAGAGGCCCCAGGAAGGAGTCGGGCTGGGTCAGGTGACTGCCTCAGCCACCCACCCTCACACCACGCTCGTCTGCAAGTCCTGGGCTCTTGGTATCCACAACGTGATACTTGCAGATTTATCTTCTGCAAAAATGCTGAGCTGGGCTATCCGGAGTCTGGTCCAGCCAATGCCCCTCCCCCTTTGTATGCTTTGGTGTCCTCAGGGCTCAGTCCCAGCTTGCGAGGAGCTCATGGGCCTTGGGGAATGCTGTGCCCAGAAGAACTGGCCTGGTTATTACCATGCTGGCGTCTCAACCCTCCCTCTGTTCTCCTGAAGCAACTGGTAAGGGGTTGAGGTTGGAGGAAACACAGGAGAACTTGGTTTGAAGCAGGCAGGTAAGGTGTGGGACGATGATGCTGAGAGCTGCTTATCAGTGCTTACTGTATGTCAGTCACTTTTCTGGGGTGCTTTACAAACAGTATTTATCCCACAACCATTATATGAAATCAGTATTTATACTCCCATTTCCCAGATCAGGAAACTGAGGCCCAGAGATGTTAAGGTCCTTACTCAGTATCACCGTCAGTAAGTGGTAGTGCCTGAATTTGAACCCAGGCAGCTGAACTCCAGAGCTGGTGCCTAAACACTAAGCTGTATATTGGGGTGGGGGGAACAGGTGATAAGACTTAGAACCTCTGCATAAATGCAATTTGTAGAGCACGGAAAGGTCCACCTGCTTAAAAACATCTTCAACAGCATGCCCGGAAGTCACCTATTAGCATTCTTTATCTGATTTTAAAAACAATCTCTTAGCATTTCCATTAAGTGGCAAATATGCTGCTGAGAGACGCACATGAACCCCTTTTGCCCATTATCACAGCATAGATTAATATTCATTGGATTAGTTGGCTAGACCAGCTGGAGAAAGATTTGGAAGTTTCTGGAGTTGATGGTGGGCTGAGGGGGCGGGGTTGGGGTGTTGAAGGGGGCTGTGTAGATCTACTGCCACCTGGTGGTGATCTCTCAGAAGCGGCAGTTGCTGGTCACCGAGAGGCCCAAACACCATGTTCCCAGAAGGAAGACCCCAGCACCTGTGTGGCCTGAAGCCAGACGAGGAAGTTTACTCTGTTCACATGGTCTTCTGTTTGGTAAAATTTGCAAAGCAAGGATATTTTTGTACCATTTTCTTAAAAGGGCCATTGAGATTACATAAGCTTCAGGCCCCACAAAACCAGCATCTACCTGGCCTGTCATTTCTATAAAGAGTCAGAGTTCTTTATCAGGCCAGGAGGATTATTCCAGGGACTCTGCAGGGAGGAGTTGTGAAGCTCAGTACAAACTCAGCACGAGCCTGCCTTGCTCTGACCTTGCCATTCAAAGCGTGTTCTGTGGCGACGGTGACCAGCCATTCTGGTTTTCCAGGACTGAGTGGTTTCCTCGGATGGGGAACTTTCAGCGCTAAAACCAGGAAAGTCCGTGGCAAACTTGGGTGAGTCGATGACTCTATCTGCAGACCGGCAGTATTGGCGTCAGCCTGGAAGTTTTTTTAGAAATGCAGTTTCAGGCCTCACCCCAGAACTACTGGGTCAGAATCTGCATTTTCCAAGAACCCCATGACCTTCAGGTACACATTAAAGATGGAGGGCTGTGCCTCAAGGGCCTACCCCAGCCCCGACACGTGTGCCTGCAAGGGTCTCATCTTCTGCTGGGAAAACTCCACAGCGTGGTTCCCACTGGACTTTAATTCTGATAACAAAAGGCCAGACCTAGCTGGCTCCTGTTTCCTTGGCTACAACAAGAGCCACAGTGATACAGACCACCCGGGGCAGGTAGACACAAAGTGCTTCTCTCTCCTCTGCCTGAACTGGGTTCTCCTTGGGGGCAAGGCTGCTGTTTGCTGAAGAAATGAATGGGCAGCCTTGTGAAAATGCTTTGAGGGAATTCCCTGGTGGTCCAGTGGATAGGTCTCCACATTTTCGCTGCTGAGGGCCTGCGTTCATTCCCTGAAAAAAGAAAGACAAAGAAAATGCCTTGAAAATTGTTAGATGAGATTTAACTGTAGGTGTGATTGAATACATTGTGATCTGTTGCTCTTAGGCATGGAATGGTCAGAAATTGTTATCATCATTACTCCTATTTATTGAGCAATTACTATACACCAGGCACGGTTTTGAGCACTCTACAAGAATTAACCCACTGGTATTAACTACACTGGTTAACCCACTGGTTAACTATAGGTATTAACAAGGCTACGTGGTGGGTGCTATGATAATGCCCATTTCACAGAAGACAAGCTGAGGCTCAGAGGTTTATAAAAGGGATCTATCCTATCAGTGAGGCACAGAGGACAGCCAGCACGGGAAGTGACCAGGGGCCTGATAGGGTGGACGATTGCTTCCATTCCACCACAGCTTTCTCCCTATGGGTGTATCCAGGGAAGGCCTCCAGGAAGGAGGGCTGAGGTCACTGTACCCTCATTTGCTCTAACTTGGTTTTATTTCTCCGTGCTGTTCAGCTAGAACATTCTTTCTATGAGCCAGCTCTGGGCCAAGCACCAGGCTGGGTGTGGGGAGGCAGAGATAAGAATCCTGGTTGCTGCCTCAAAGAGGCCCAGCTAGACAGACTCAGACAAGCAGACAGTTACAACACCAGGCCTGCAAAGTGAGAGAGAGAAGGTGAGGGAGCCAGCAGGCCCCGGGGGCACATCCATGCAGTCTGGCTGAGTGTGTGCTGGGGCTGAAGCGCCTTCCCGACTGACTGTTGAAAGGAAGTGGAGGTGTGGGCCTCCAAGGAGGGAGGGTCTGGGCCAGGAGACAAACAGCATGGAGGTGAGAGGGGGCACTCCTGCCTCTTCCTTGAAGACGCCCCCTCCGTGCCCTTCCTCTTCCTGGGCCCTGTCCTGTGGATTGAATATACATTACTGCTTTCCTCCCCCTTTAAAGCAACATCTAACTGCTCTCTGGTCCTGGCTCTCTGCCAAAGGTGAGTAGCAGTATTCATGATTTCATCAGCATGCTGGGGGGTTCACTTGCCTAAGCTCTTCTGCTATTGGAGATGTTCTTGTTCTTTTCGTCAGACAAACTCCTGGGCACTAGTTACAAAGATGTGGGCAGACTGTAGGGAAGCCGCGAGGGATGGCCTAGACACTACGGGTGGTACAGAGGGGCACAGTTGGCCGTCTCTAGGCCTGAAGAGAAGGGAGGAGACTGGAACCTGGGGAGAGAGCTGGGTGTGAAGAGGCCGCCCTGCGGATCTAAGACTTTAGATGGTCCTGGATTGTATAGGGAGGACGAGTGGGAATGACTTCTGTCTCCGCCTTCTTCCCAGTCCCTGGCCAGTGCCTCCCACTGGTGAAACAGAGGGCAAGGGGCTGGAGGATGCAGTCCCAGAAGTCAGCCTCCGGGGCGGAAGCAGAGCTGGGTGACGAAGGGCACAGAGTGGGTGTGGCTCTGGGCAGGCAAGTGGAAGCCATTCAGTGCCAGGCCTTATTGATCAGTGTTGTGGGCTGAATGGTGTCCCTCCAAAATTCATACACTGAGGTCCTAACCCCCAGTACCTCAGGATGTGACTGTGTTTGGAGATAGCATCTTTAAAGAGGTATTTAAGTAAAAATGAGGTCATTCGTTTGGGCCTGAATCCAATATGACTGGAGTCATAAGAAGAGGACATGGACACACACAGAGGGAAGACCGTGTGAAGACACAGGGAGGAGACAGCCATCTACAGACCGGGGAGAGAGGCCTCTGAAGAGACTAGCCCTGCCAGCACCTTGATCTCTGTCTGACTTCCAGTCTCCAGAACTGTGAGACAATAGATTTCTGTTGTTTAAGCCATTCAGTCTGTGGTATTTTGTTATGGCAGCCCTAGCTACCCAAGAGTCAATAAGCTATTCAGCACGTAACTTATCAATTATGCATTTGCCTCTCTGTCTCCCCCTCTGGACAGCCAGCTTCTCCAGGACTCAGCACAGGGTCAGGTGGGCGCCAAAATGTTTGTGGGATGAACGGATCATTTAACAAGAAAATAAACCATTAAGGCCATCTATGAAATATCATCAAAATGTTGCAGTCTCAGGTGGCAATCAGTGGATTACAGGACACAACAGCAGAAGTGATGCTGTAACAGCCACTACACTTGCCTGTTACAAGCACTTACTACGTATAGGCACTGTGATGTGTGCTTTACGTGAATGATCGCTTTTACTCTGGCAATGAACAGACACCGCCAGATGTTACATGGGGAAAGAGAGGCTTGAAAAGTTACATAAGTGCCCAAGGTGACAGGATCAGTGGGCGCATCTACAGTGTGATGCAGTGGGACAAAATGGGGCCAAGCGGTACTGTGGAAGGAATATGACCTTCTGGAGAGTTTACAAGCTCTATTCCTTTATCTGTAAGATTGTCAGGACATGATCTATGGCCTCAGGCAGTTGAACTATTGAAGGAGATAATCCAGGTCCCTGGTGTGGTGCATGGCATGAGTGCATCAGCTTCCTGCAGCTTTGAGAGGCCCGGATGAGAAGACAGAAAACCTCTACTGTCCATTCTGCGGCCCCCAGCTCCCTCCTACGTGATGAATGAATGCTCCCTGGGATGCAACTTTCTGTTGCAGGTTCAGAGGGTTCCCAATCCATCTTTGCTCCCACATCTCCATGGTTCCTTACACTACCCACAACATTCCGTTCTCAGTCACAGAAGCATGAAATAGGATGCTGGAGGGGAAACTTGAAAGGCTCAGAAGAGGAAGGGACTTGCCCAAGAAGACCTAGAGAGAAAACTGCCACCTTGCAATTCCTCCCCCATCGAGCGTTTGGGTCTTTGGCTCCCCTCCCTGAACTTGGAATAAGCTCTTCTAATTCTTTAGCAGCGGTAAACTGGGTAACAGCGGTGGCCTACAGGGCAGTCCCGAGTGGGAGGAGGGAAGTGTGTCTGTGGTCTGGGCTGGCAGCTAGTTCTTACTTGGACGGAATTAGAAACTTGTTTTGAAGCCTGGGAAGACTATATTTAGCTGCAAGTATGTTTGCTCTCCCTAGAGCAAAGTCTTGTAGACCTGCCTAGGACTCCACGCTTGGCCTGGCAGCCAGAGCTGTGCTCTCTCTTCCCTGCTCCAGAGGGTCCTGAGGCAGCAGTGAAACCCACCTCTTGGCCCTCAGCCTCAGATCACCCTGTCCCCTGCCCCTGGGGCCAGTTTTGCCTGAGTTCCTCAGCCCATCAGTCTCCAGCCGGAGGCATGGCTAAGGAGGCATTGTGGGGTCCTAGAAAGTGCCCAGGTGGGGCTGGAAGCCTGGCTCTGTCAGTTACCTATCAGACAAGTTACTTAACCCCCTGTGGCCTCACATTCTCATCTGTAATGGGGATAACAACAGCCAGTTGTGGGTAGGTGTGTGGATTCGGTGAGAGAACACAAGCAAGCATTAACTGCTCATCAGACATCCCCCTCCACCTCACCAGCCTCCCAAAGAGCAGGGAGGACTCTGGGATGATTTGACACTCTTTCTTGATGACAAAGATAATGGGCTCCCGGGAGATATTGTGTGTGTATGTGATTCAGAACATTTCTCTGGATCAAAAAGTTCAAAAATGAATACAAACTCTTCACAGGTCAAACTCTGAGGAATACATAAAGAAAAAAATTCTCCCTTCCCCTCTTGCAGTCTCACTGGAGATAATCAATGTTCACAGCCGTGGGTGCCTTTCCACATAATTTCTATCCTCATACAAACACGTCTAAAAGATTTCTTTTTTCTTTTGATCAAAGACCTCTGCAATTTCCTTTTTCATTTAACAATAAGTCGTGGGCATTCATCTAGGTCAATACGTATGGATCTAGCTCGTTCATTTCAATAGCTGCATAGGACTCCATAGATTTTATGAAGCATAATTTTCCAGCCATCTCCCATTCGATGGATGGGAGGGTGCATTACAAACAATGCTGCAATGACGATCTCTGCACAAATATCCTCGTGAAATTGTGTTTTAATTTCTATGGGGTCCTTTACGCAAAGTATGACTGTTGGGACAAAAGGTTATCCTGAGAGGATACTTCCCCAGATTTTTGAGTTTCCTTCTCGGAATTTGTTTGTTCCGGACACTTTCACTTTTCAAGCTCTAAGGTACAGCTAGCTAGCGACGCCTCCCGGGGAGAAAACACTAGCTGCCCGCAGCATCCCTATTAGAGCGCATGCAGGTGGCGCTCCAGGGCCAAAGGGTTTAGTGGGGAGCGCTAAACAGTAGGAGACGGAGGACGGAGGCTTGGGCTCTAGGGTGACCCTGGGCGGGTGACGTTCCTCCCCGGGCCTCGGTTTCCTTCCGCGCAGCCTTTGACTCCAACCAAAATTAGGTGCAGCCCGTACCTAGAGCTGGTGACCTCTTATCTCTGCCTTACGAATTCCTAGCCTAGTTGGCTCTCCCAGGACCTAGGCTGCGCCTCCCTCCTCTCTCCCCAACAACTTCCCTCCGCACGGCCCGGTCTTCTCGGGCGGAGTTGGCTCAGCAAGGCCAGAAAGGGTAAAGCAACCACCACAATTAACCCCTCCCCTGGATCGGTCATTTATTGCTTCTGCCGGGCTTTGGCTCGCTCCCTCCCTGGCGGCTCGGCTATCGAGTGCTCCTGTCTGGACCTGGCGTGTAGCCGATGGCGTGCCGATGCGGCCATCCTTTGCTTCTGCCTGGCTCCGCCCTCCCGCTGGGGCCGGGGCGGTAGCCCAGGGATCCGCGGCTCGGCCCGCGACTTACAGTCACTTTGCCTGCTGCGGGCGCTTCCGGTTCCGGTACGAGGAGCCGCACGGGATCCCAAGCGCCGGGCATGGCGGGGAGCCGCCTGGAAACCGTGGGGAGCATTTTCTCGCGGTGCGTACTCGGAGCCGGGGTGGGCCGAGGGCGCCTCCCCATTTTACGCCCTTTCTTGGGTGGGTCTGAGCCCGGCCAGGCCTCTCTTGTGCTCTCTCCTGTTTCTGAAGAATGTGCTTGACTATGTCATCCCTTGACTTTCTTAGCTCTCACGTTCAGTCGCACCTCTCCGCTCCCCGAGTGGGGGTCTCTAGGAAGAGGAAGGGAGGAAGGGGCTGATGGGCCTGGCGGGACCGTCTTTGCATTTTCCTTGACGGGGCGGGGATGGGGCGGGGGGGTGGTGGGACGCACATAAGAAGGTGGAAGGTTAACTCCCGAGCACGGTTAGGTTGGTTTGGAACATGGAAACATCTTACCTGTAGGTAGGGGACCTCCTGCTCTGCCCTCCTTCCGGTTGTTTTCCGGACTCTGTGACCCCGTCGGTGTCCCAGGCTGCGGCTACACTGATTCACTGACTGACCTTGGTTTCTTTTTTTTAATTAATTAATTTATTTATTTTTGGCTGCAGTGGATCTTCTTGCTGTGCGCTGGTTTTTTTCTGGTTGCGGCGAGCAGGGGCTACTCTTCGTTGTGGTGCGCGGGCTTCTCATTGCGGTTGCTTCTCTTGTGGAGCACGGGCTCTAGGCGCCCGGGCTTCAGTAGTGTGGCACGTGGGCTCAGTAGCTGTGGCTCGCAGGCTGTAGAGCGCAGGCTCAGTAGTTGTGGCACACGGGCTTAGTTGCTCCGTGGCATGTGGGATCTTCCCGGACCAGGGCTCGAACCCGTGTCTGCTGCATTGGCAGGCGGATTCTTAACCACTGTGCCACCAGGGAAGCCCTCTGACCTTCGTTCTTTACCCTTCCTGCAGGACGCGGGACCTGATTCGGGCTGGTGTGTTGAAGGAGAAGCCCCTCTGGTTTGACATATATAATGCCTTCCCGCCACTGAGGGAGCCGGTTTTCCGAAGGCCCCGCTTGCGATACGGCAAAGCGAAAGCTCACATCCAGGACATCTTCTACCACGAGGATCGGATTAGAGCGTGAGTACCGGGCCCGTATGGTGGACAGGAGGCTGCAGAATTTTAGAAGCAAAGGTTTAGCCAGCAGTCTGACAACGTAAATAGGAATTGAGTCTGGGCTTGCTCTGTGGAGCCGGTCTTGTCTGTCTAGCCGGATTAGGGAATCAGAGCCCCTCCCCGATGTGAGAGAAGCAGAAGTTCGGAGAAGTAGAATCTGGAGCCCAACAACTGACTGATCATTGCAGTGATAGCTACCTGTTACTGCACATCTGTTTGGTGGCTGGCACCGTGCTAAGCCCTTAACCAGCGTTATCTCATTTAGGTCTTACTTCAACCCTGCAAGGTCGGTATCCTCCTCTCCATTTTAATCATGAGAACAATGAGGCTCAAGGTCAACTTCCTGGGAATTCACTGACAGAGCCCTTTCCCTCAAATACAGATGTCAGTTTTTAGTATCCAGAGTGTGTACAGTTTCTTTTCTCTTTAAATGTTAAGATCAGAGATTGTGCCTAATTGAAATTAATACATATACCTTATTCTTACCCCTATTCCTGGATGTAAGAAAACAATTTATAAAGTCATTTTCTCTGTTGAGGTCCAGGCACCTTTCACTTGACGAATCTTTTTTTTTTTCTCCCATAACACTCCTTTGAGGAGAACAAGTACGTTCTGGCTCTGCTTGTAAAATTTCAGAGATCTTCGGGGCATTAAATACTTTTTCAGTACTTTTCTGCTCAGGTCCATTGCATGCTCTCGGCCAGGATGCTTTCAAGGTCATTTACACATTAAAATCATTTGTGCTTCTACTGTGTGCGTAGCAGTGGAACTGGGTGATGCTCACTGGAGAATGTGGAATAGTTTACTGCTTCCTCTTGTATTGCTGTTAAGGCCAAAATAATAACACCTTATACTTAAATAGTTTTTTGAACCTTTATATTTTTGGCCTTTTTTTTTTTTTTTTTTTTGGTGTTTTTGATATTTTTAAGAACTTAAAACAACAAAATAAGTTTCAGGTGTATCAAAACCTAAATGTAAAAAGTGAAGTTCTAAAAGTTCTAGAAGAAACTATGGGATAATTTAAAAAATAATCTCTGTGATAAAAGCCTACCTAAGCATGATATAAAAACCCAGAAGCCATAGATGAAAATATTAAAATTTCTGCACACAAAAACTACCATAAGCAAAATCAAAAGTCAGGTGACATACTGGGAAAAAATTTTGCAACATGTATGACAGAGGGATAATTCCTGTTTATATTGCTATAAAGTTTGCTTATGAGTCAATAAGAGAAAGACCAAAAGGAAAAATAGGCAAAGAACGTGGACAGGTCACAGAAAAGGAAATTCATTTGCTTTTAGAAATGAAAAGATGCTCAACCTGTTTCATAAGAAAAGCAAAACTACAATGAATTATAATATTTCACCTGTCAAATGGACAAAGATCAAAAAGTCAGAAGATATCATTAGGTGCGGGTGTATAGAAATAGGCGGTCTCCTGCCTTCCCGGTGTGGGTATAAGTTGGCACAGCCCCTTTGGCAAGCATTCTGGCAATTTGCAAGGCCAAATTACAAAGGCACATACCTTGACCCAGCAATACTATTTTTATGAAATTATTCCACAGGCTTATTTGCACGGTACACTAAGAAATATAGATAAAGGTAATCATTGCAACACTGTCTAAAGTAGCAAAGGACTAGAAACAATCTATGTGCCCTGATTTGAAATGATCTCTGAGAAATATTAAGTAATAAGGAAAGATGTGTTTACTATCCTTGGGGTTAAACAGTGTGGCTGGGGATAGGGAATGATAGATGCATGTGTGGTTGTATAGTGATAGAACATTCCTGGGTGGTTACACAAGGAACGGGTTAGTGTTGCTTAAGGGGAGGGGACCTGGGAGTTTAGGGTACAGAGGTGAGGAGGAGTGTTACTTTTCACTGGATACCTTTCTGTAACATTTGATGTATTTACCATGTGCATGCATTGCTTATTTAAAACGAACAAAAAAGGTCTGTAGGTCACGTTATACTCAGTTCCTCAGGGCCCAGCAGTTACTCTTTCCTCCATTCTTGGCCATGATCTATAACTGGAGATTTATATTGTGTTGTTTTTTACTTTCTAGGAAATTTTATTCAGCCTATGGATCTGGTCAAAAAGCTTTTGATCTGTTCAATCCAAACTTCAAGTCTACCTGTCAACGGTAAGCCATTCCATGAGTCTTTGGTTACCTTTCTTTTTTTAGGATTTAGTTGTCAATTTGAGGGGTTTTGTTGCATTCCACTTGAGGAAAAAGATGTTCCTATAGGGGCTTCCCTGGTGGCGCAGTGGTTGAGAATCTGCCTGCTAATGCAGGGGACACGGGTTCGAGCCCTGGTCTGGGAGGATCCCACATGCCGCAGAGCAACTAGGCCTGTGAGCCACAACTACTGGGCCTGCGCGTCTGGAGCCTGTGCTCCACAGCAAGAGAGGTCGCGATAGTGAGAGGCCCACGCACCGCGATGAAGAGTGGCCCCCGCTTGCCACAACAAGAGAAAGCCCTCGCACAGAAACGAAGACCCAACACAGCAAAAATAAATAAATAAATTAATAAAACTCCTACCCCCAACATCTTCTTTTAAAAAAAAAAAAAAAAAAAAAAAAAGATGTTCCTATAGGAAGATCTCTTTTTTTTTTAAAATTAACTCTTTTTTTTTTTTTTAAACCATAGGTCCTTGTTGGTTATCTGTTTTAAATAGAGCACTGTGTACGTGTCAATCCCAGACTCCCTAGGAAGTTCTCTTAAGGGAATACTCGGGACTGTGTAATAGCATGTCTTGACAACTCTCAATATACAGACTGAAGATGTGACTGCTTGGAATTCTAGGTTTGTGGAGAAGTACACTGAGCTACAGAAACTTGGAGAAACAGATGAAGAGAAGTTATTTGTGGAAGCAGGGAAGGCTTTATTGGCAGAAGGTGTCATTTTAAGACGAGTAGGAGAAGCAAGGACTGTGAGTATTAGCAAAACTATTACTAGGATTGGTTGTCTGTTTGTCAGAGGTTAAAGGAAGGCTTGGTTTTCTTTCCCCAACCGTGGCTCCAGGTCAAATACTGTTAGATTGAATAGACTAGAATTTTGTGGTAAGGACTGCTGCTTGGAACAAGTGAGTTGTCATGAGGGCTTTTAAAATTGTGGTTCTGTAGAGACTTTTTATCACATTTATTATTTGTTGTAATCAAATTTGACCTGAGATATTAATGTTAGATTTTTGAGTCAGTGATAGAATGTGCTAGTCATACAGCTTCAGCTGATTGAGTGAAAGTCATAACATCTGTGTGACGTACTTATATCTGGTCTTTTAAGCAACAGGATGGTAGTCACATTTCCTGGAAATCTGAACCCATGGGTGTTGAGCCCCAGACTGTGTTGGAGGAGAACCAGTCTCTGAAAGAAGATCCACAGGCCCAGCATTTGGGGGCACCTGGAGAACAGTCAACAGGTCTCTCACCTCCCTGAAGACCTTGTATGCTGTGTATACTGGCATCCAAACCGGATTCACTACATGAATGTTGTACTGTTTTTAACAGTTGAACTGTGTAAATGTTTCTTGATCTCTAAGGCATCACGTTTGCCTTCTTTTGGTTCCCACTTCCAGGTTGTCATAAAGCTCTGTATCGTGGTTTGAAGAAGCAGTTATGTGAACTTTTATGTTAGGGCGGTATTAAAGAATTCCTTGGTGCTTATAAAGTAAATTTACTTTAAAATTGTAAATAGCATGAGGAAACCTTTGAAAGTATTGTTTGAATGGGACTCATTCTGAGTAGGTTTGCTTGGAGTTTTGTGTTCACATTTGATTCTCTGGTATGTTTCTCTTCTCTTGATCCATCAGACTTTTACTTGCACATCAGGTGTGGTTCCCTGGCCAACTGTGTCTGCAGCTAATCTTTGTACTTTTTGCTTGAGAGGCCAGGCTGACTTGTGCTTTGCAGTAAGAATGAGGACCTATCATTGATGATGGACCAAGGCCAAAACTATAATCTCATGGATTGAGTGCTGGAGATGGTTAGCATAGACCTGCAGGTAGTAGGCTGCTCAGGAAAGATTTGTTGAATGAATGAATGATTACATCCTGCTGAAGACCGAATTCAGATGACTTCTCTGTAGGTAACTGGGTTGCCAAGAGGGATGACGCTCTTCCCCGGCATCCACCTTCCTCCCTGGTGTCAGGGTGTGCTTACGAGTTTCTACCAACTCTCCTGCCTTCTTCATTTCCTTATCTTTTACTGAATAAATAAAACACCCTTCAGCTATTAGTCTTCAGCTATCAGTAAGTTGCTGCTCCAGAAACTTCTTACTTTAAAACTTGTGTAGCTTTCCCCCCCGTTCCTGTGTGCAGTCCCTTCTGTCTCCTGGCATGTCAAGGGCGGGGCCCACACCCCACAGACTGTACACCTTGCACATGGTGCTCGGGTAATGGAAGGTCAGTGAGTACATGAGGCAAAAGCCATTCTCAGCCATGCTGCTTCCCCCCCCCACCTTTATCACTGTTGTACAATTCCTCTTGTTTAGGGAATGCTTTACATTTAGATGGGGAGCTAAATTACATCCATTCGACATTAGGCAACCATTGGGTGCCAGATACCGGGCCTGGCCTTGGGAGGAAGACTGCGGCAGGTGGAGCAGTTGGTTCTGTTCTCAGAGGAGTGATTGTGGTTCCCTCATTCTCAGAAACCTTATCTTTCTGGGATTTAAAAGGTGGTGTTGTTTTTTTTTTTGCGGTACGCAGACCTCTCACTGTTGTGGCCTCTCCCGTTGCGAAGCACAGGCTCAGCGGCCATGGCCCACGGGCCCAGCCGCTCCGCGGCATGTGGGATCTTCCCGGACCGGGGCATGAACCCGTGTCCCCTGCATCGGCAGGCGGACTCTCAACCACTGCGCCACCAGGGAAGCCCAAGGTGGTTTCTTTGTCATAGTAATGAAGACGTTTAAAAAAATTATTTGTTGCGTAATTAAAGAAAAACTTATACATGCTCATGGTTCAAAATTTGAAGGTGAAAAGTCAATCTCCTTTCCACTCCTGTCCCCTGGCCCTCCCATTTTCCCTCCCCTGCGGCCACCACTATCACCTTTCTTTCCAGAAATAATTTTGAGTGTGTACAGGGGGACACAATGTATACTGTTCTGTACCTTGTTTTCCACTTAATGTCTCAGAGATCTTTCATATGGACGCGTAGCAAACCTTTAGGTTGAACCTCAGTGATCAAAACATAGTCAAAGGGAATGTCAATGTGAGCAGCTGGGTGGCGGCTGCCAGTTCACACAGAGCCGGGTTGGGTTGCACGATACGAGGAGAGGTCTGCGTGCTGCGGGGCTGGGTTGGGAGCGTGCCCCCGCCTTCCCTGTCCCCCACCCCGAGCCAGAGAGAGAACCCAGGAGCCCCAGCGCCCCAAATAGAAGGATCCCTGAATAGCCACCCCACTCCCCACTGGCAGCTGCTAGGGTGGTGGGTGAGCAAAGTCTAGGCTTCTGAGAAAGCCAGGATGGGAAATCTGTAAAAAGAAAAACATAAAACATTGTCAAAGGCGTGAAGCTTCCTTGGGGAATTCAGAACTCTTCCCATGGTCAGTGTGGGCAAAAGCCATCACCAGGTCCCTGTAGTGTTTGGAGAGAATGGAAGTGTGACCTCGTTCTTGGCTTTCTTTAAGGAGCTTAACATCTAGTTGGGAAGATAAGAGTGACTTTCAAAACAAGAGGAACAGGAATCCTTTTAAATTACGGAAGTGTAGAGAGTCGGGGAGAGGGATCAGTCCTGGACTAGTCTAGGACCACTGCCTGGAGAGCCTTGAAGGGCAAGTGGGATGTGAAGTGTGTGTGCTGTTTCTTTTGCCAGGAGCACCTCCCTGCCACTGCAGTCTTTAGAAACCATACCTTCACAGCCCTTTCAAAAGCTATCTCTGCTTGCGAGATTTACCAACATCCAAATTGAGTCTCAAGTCCCTGTCGAGACACTTCCAGGCTGCGCTCACTGCATTCGCACCCTGGGTCCACTGTACTCCTGCCTGGTTGACCCTGGTCTTCCATGCCAGAGGTAACTATCCTCTCCCTGCTGAGGGTGTGAACAGCAGCAGAAATTCTTATTTGTATGCACTAAATCATTAAATCAGGAGTAGACCCTCCATGTGGGTTTGCTGAGCTGAAGCCAAGGAAGGCATGTGTCCAGGTTACAGTGAAGTTTGCACCAGACAAGTCTGAAGGTCTGGGTTCTAGTTCTGGTGGTTCCAGTTTGTACTGGTGTGACCTTGTGCCTGTCACCATCTCTCTGACTACAAAATAGGGATGATGTTTGCTTCTTTGGCTTCCAGTTAGTACTGTGAGAATTCCTTGAGATAATGAATGCAAAACTCACTTGTAGCATGTGTGACAGGTGCCTTTATTACTCTCTTGAGGAGCAGCGGAAGACAGGTTTGAGCAGATAGGATGGGATCAGATCATGGTGGGCTCGATAACTGCACAGAGGACTTGAGTGGGTATAAGGAAGTCTGAGCAAGGAAGTAACGCCTAGTGAAAACTGTCAGGTCAGAGGAAGGTTCACCCAGATGTGACATAAAGAATAGGGTTGGGGGAGTGGGCAGGGAGGGAGGGAAGAAGAGACGTGTCAGAAAGACTTTGGACTCTGTAGCCATCCCACTTGAAGTCAGGGATTTCAAGGTTGCAAACCTGAGTGACCAGAATAGCGATATCACTAACAGACAGCAAGGTGGGGAAGAGAACTGAAGTTCTCAACATGCTGAGTTAGAGGTCATGGCTCAATGTTCAAGTGGCAGACAGAGATGGGTTGGGTGTCTGGGAGATGCGGAGGAAACCTTAGCACAGGTAAGGGTTGGAGCCAGGAGACTGAATGAGCTCTCCAGTGGGAGGGTAGAGAGATACAGGGTATGGGGACTGAGCCAGGATGGGGGAACAAGAAAGCAGATGAAACAGGTCCTGCATCATCCATCATTTAAATAGGCTTGTTTAAGTGGTCCCAGATTCACCAGGTTTTACAGAGTTCTCCTTTTGCTTTTGTTGGGTAGAACCGATCCTTGATTGTGTGTCCTTAAAAGGCAAGCACAAGGCTTTTTGTAATTTTGTGTAGTCTTCCTCAACTTACGATGGGGTTAAGTCCCAATAAACACATCATAAGTTGAAAATATCGTAAGTTAAAAATGCATGTAATACACCTAAGCTACTGAACATAAGAGCTTAGCCCAACCTACCTTAAACACGCTCAGAACACTTCCATTAGCCTACACTTGGGCAAAATCATCTAATGAAAAGCCTATTTTTATATAAAGTGTCAAATATCTCATGTAATTTGTTAAGTACTGTACTGAAAGTGAAAGACGGAATGGTTGTCAGTGTATCAGTTGTTTACCCTTGTGATTTCATGGTTGACTGGAAGCTGCCCTGCCCAGCATCACAAAAGAGTATCACAGTGCATATTGCTAGGTTGGGAGAATATCAAAATTCAAAAATCAAAGTGCGGTGTCTACTGAATGCATATTTTTGCACCATTGTAAAGTCTAAAAATCGTCAGTCAAACCATTGTAAGTCGGGGACTGTCTATATAATATTTAATGTCCTGTTTTCCTGATAGTGAAAGTGGTATTACAGAAAACCTGTGCCTCCAAAGGATTCCTGATTCTGTTAGAATGATACCCGTCCCCCTAAATAAATGATGGCTTGCCACTTGAAAACATTCAACAGATTCTTTTTTTAAACAAAGTCATTCAGGTGGGATGATAAGATTTTCTCTGAGGCTAGCACTGGTGCCTGCCTCTGTTCTTGGTCATCCAGATGAGGCACGCTAGCCTTGTGCGGCCTTATCCATCCTTCTAGGCTCTCAGCTCTGACCGAGCCTTGCTCAGAACCAGGCTGTTTCCCTGACTATCTGGGACCTGGGGCATGTGACATGGTGTGGCTCCGATAATGGAAGCAGGCTGGCACTGTGGAGCTAGGAACAAGGAAAGGTGAGTCGTGTGTGTTTGGGGGGTGGGGGTGGGAGGGGCAAGGTTATTACTTTGTTCCTGGTCCCTGTGTTCTGCGTTCTATTCCAGAACAGCCAAAAGGTGGAGGACCGGCTGGCTGGGTTAATCATGCGTTTTGAGCCTTTGATGGTGCTCGATGAGATGGATGCCTGAGCATGTTGTTCAGTGAGCAGCTTGGTTGAGGTCACCTTAGCTGATGGAGGAAGGGCACCTGCCCTCCCGTGGAAAAGGCAGGAAATGGTTTTCCTGTCACTCCTAGGGTAGCGTTCAGTGTGGCAAGTGGGTCTCCGATTGGATGAGCCCAGCACTGGAGCAGTTTCTGTGGAGATGCTGAACCAGACAAGTGTTTATTGCTGCAGCATGGAAATGAAAAGGTTGCTAGGGGAAGGCAAAGGAGGCTGGAAGTGAAGTGCTATGTTCCCTACGAATGCCGCCTCCATGGCTCACCCCCTACCCCCCACCATCGGGGCAGATGACAGAGAAGGGATTTTCGTTAAATGTTAGCTGACAATGAAATTACATTTGGGGTGTAGTTTTACCCTTGATTGATGCTCTTCCTGGACTGGAACTTAAATGTCAGTCACCTGACCTTCTAGTTGCTCAGTTCTTTTAATTAAAAGATGATTCTAAGTAACATCCAGTAGTGGTCTATTTATTATTTATCAAGCATTTTCTTTCCAGCAGTTAGTGAAAGGTCAGTCGCTTCAGTGGATGCTTTGTTTTTGGTGAGCAGCTTAGATGAAAAGACATACAATCAATCTCTGCTCCCTCCTGTTTGCTCATGGGCAGGACACTGTTGAATAGTCATTGTGGCATTTAGGATCGCAGACCTCTTGAAACATGCAGAAAAGTGCACTTGCATCCCTTGCTGCTGAACATTTCTCCAAAAGGAAACATCAGGTTGTGATTATGGTTAATAATGAGATATTGATTGTTTGAAAATGTCACCGCCTGGGACCTTGGCCCCAGCACCGCTAGATGGCGCTGCACTCTCATGCTGATCGGCCACAATCATTTTATTTCCGTGCCTCGGGGTACCTTGCCTTTCAAGGTTGGAGAGTGTCCTTGTAAAATGGTGTTCTGCCTGAGATTTAGGAAGCTGAGGTCCTGGGGTGCCTGGGTTAGGGTAGAGATGGGAGCGGATGGGCCTCAGGGCAGGTGACGAAGACTTACCGGGTACGGGGCGGGGGTCCCAGCACTGTCTACGTCATAATAGCAGCAGAAGGGGAAGGACCTAACTGGTGCTGAGCCCCTGGGGACCCTGCCCAGAGCAGTGTTCCCTAACCTTCCCCAGTCAGTGACACATCTGCGAATTTGCTGCGGAGGATGGAGGGAGAGAACGGTGCAGGCAGGAGGGCAGCGCGGAGCAGTGGGAAAAACCCAGGCCTTTGGAGAGACAGACCCGGGTTTGAAACCCAGATAGACGGCTTTGTCTTGTGACATTAGGGGAGTGAGTGAATGAATAGCTTGTGCCTCAATTTCCTTACCTGTAAAACAGGAATACTCACATCTACCTCTTGGAGTTGTGAGCAG
This sequence comes from Hyperoodon ampullatus, assembly GCF_949752795.1. Lineage (NCBI taxonomy): Eukaryota > Metazoa > Chordata > Mammalia > Artiodactyla > Ziphiidae > Hyperoodon > Hyperoodon ampullatus. Next base: position 55,908,874 of record NC_136932.1, read on the forward strand.
ATAAGTATGAACAAATCAGATGTGTCTTTGCTCTCCCTGCTTGAAGGCCTCAGCAACTGTTGATTCCCACTGGGTGGAGACGAATGTGCTTTAGATCAAAATGCAGAAGAAACCAAACAGTGGTGTCGTGTACCTTTTCACCAGCCGCTTGCTTAACCATTTATCTTTTCTCCACCCTTCCCCGCTAATAGTTACCATCTCCTTTATCTTCTTCCAGCCTTCTAGCACCCAATCAATCAATCAGTCAATCAATCAATCAATCAATCAATCAAAAAAGGCAAAGGAGGAAACCAAACACCAGCCTGCAAACTTGTCCACTGTTGGAACTTACCCAATGCTGGTAGCTTTCACTGAAAAACTTGCTTTTCTTTAGTTATTGCTTAGGCAGGTAGTGTGTGTGTGTGTGCGTGTGTGTGTGCATGTGTGTGTGCGTGTTTGTGTGTGTATGTGTGTGCGCGCACGCATGTGTGTGCGTGTGTTTGTGTATGTGTGTGTGTACGTGCGTGTGTGTTTGTGTGTACGTGTGTGCGCGTGCGCGTGTGTACGTGTGCGTGCGTGTGTGTTTGTGTGCACGTGTGCACGTGTGTGTGCGTGTTTGTGTGTGTACGTGTGCGTGTGTGCATGTGTGCATGTGCGCGCGCATGTGTACGTGTGTGTTTGTGTGTGTACGTGCGTGTTTGTGTGCGCGTGCGTGTGTGTACGTGTGCGTGCGTGTGTGTGTGTGTACGTGCGTGTGTACGTGTGTGTGTGTGTAGAAACCGGTGTCTTAATGGCATACTTTCTGCCCCTTCTTTCCGCCCCTTCTTTCCCTCCTCATCGTTGCTCTCCTGTCCTCCTTGGGTTAAACTTTGCTCCTTTCTTTCTCCCCCCTGCACCCCAGATTGTGGAGGGAAGCCAGAGGGTCACACCCTAGAGGCCCAGCAGAAGAAAACCTCAGAGACATTGTTTCTGGGACCCGGGGCTGCTCAGCAATTGGGGCAGGAGTTTCTGGAACTCCCTCTGGTCCTCCTCCCAGTGAAGGGCAGGGGGTCGTGGGCGCCGGGGCTGAAACGGTGGGTCGGACGGGAGTGCGGTCCGGAGAGCCAGAAAGATCTGTTAATTGTCCTTCCCCCGTCCCTCCATGTGTCCCTGGCTGGTCTGCAGGTGGGTCGTGGGACCCCTCTGCCTCTGGTCACCCGGGATGCTAGGTCAGAGGAGCACAGGGCTTAGGGTGCCACCCGGGTGCGTTGGGAGGAAGAGCTCTCTGCCTTCTTTCCTCTCGAGGCCTGAGTCAAAAGAACCGTGTTCAAATCCTGATGCTCCCTGTGTGACTGCGGCTTTGGGCAGGTCACTTAACCCTTCTAAGCCACATTCAGTCCCAGCACAGGGTCTGGAGCCTAATAGGTCCTTGAAAGTGTGTTTGTTGAGTGAACGAATGAACAAAGGAATGCTCCCCCGTCTATACTGTGGGGATAATCGTATTGGCACCAAGGATGCTTTGGGGGCCGAATGCCAACAGGATGCAGAGCTTTGTACAAGCCTTCTACAGTTACGCGAAATACAGGTGTGGGAAGATGGCAGTGGGTGTGGAGCCGCAGGGCTGGGCTGCTCCCGGGAGCGCAGAGCCGGAGACTGTGGCCTCGGGAGAGGTGCAGAACAGCAGGAGAGGATGATGGTCCCGTCTCTCCTGCTGAAGAATTCTGCAGCGGGGCTTCCCTGGTGGAGCAGTGGTTCAGAATCCGCCTGCCAATGCAGGGGACAGGGGTTCTAGCCCTGGGCCAGGAAGATCCCACATGCCAGAGAACAACTAAGCCCGTGTGCCACAGCTACTGAGCCTGCGCTCTAGAGTCCGCAAACCACAACTACTGAGCCCACATACTGCAACTACTGAAGCCCACGTGCCTAGAGCCGTGCTCCACAACAAGAGAAGCCACCGCGATGAGAATTCCGCGCACCGCAACGAAGAGTAGCCCCCGCTCGCCGCAACTAGAGAAAACCCGTGCACAGCAACGCAGACCCAACGCAGCCAAAAATAAATAAATAAATAGATAAAATTAAAAAAAAAAAAAAAAAAGAATTCTGCAGGAAATGCCCACTGTTCCTCAAACCCCCTCCCGGCATGCTCAGTTTAAACTCTAGACATGCTCAGGATTATTGTTAGAATATTAAACACGGGGAGAGAGGAGGATCCTGAGCTTCATCACCAGCTTCCCCTGGCTCCTGCCAAGTGAGGTGAAATGTCCCTGCGCCAGCTCATGGCAGGGTCACGGCTCCCCCGCCCTCCTGGAGCGCATCCTCTTCCCAAGGCCTGGCTTCCTGCTGGGATCCATCCCCCTGCCATGGCATATGTGTCACTTTGGCTCCCTTCCAGCCCCCTGAGGGTATAATTCAAGGAACAATGGGCTTGTGCTGTCACTGCTGCCAGCCTTGGGCTGTCACCTCTCACAGAGAGGCAGGGTCTCCAGTTCAGACCGGGCGGAGGAAGGGTCCAAGCCCAGGGCCTGGCTCACCTCAGTGACTGTGCCTGAGCCCTGGCTCCCGGTTTCGCTGTCCAGCCACGCTCATGGGGCCCCTGAGGTTAGAACAAGAGGCTTAATGTCAGAAAAATTCCACATTAAATCCTAAGAAGGCAAACTTGTCTTTGGCAACATTGCCCCATCCCTCACTTGCCCAATTTTGGATGTGTGAGAAGAGGAAGGGGCCCTGGGAGACAGGCCAGGTGAGTAGGAATGGTCTGGTAACCTGAGCTCCAGGCAGATAAAGGGCACCAGAACATTCCATAGTCCTACAGCATTCCAGCCGGGTCTCTCCTGCCCTGGGCAACCTAACCTCCAATCCAGCATGTTCTTAAGGTTGGACCTGTTTATTCCTTCCCTTTTGATTGCTGAAGTAATCAAAATCAAATTCAGACTGGCTTCTGAAAAGAACCACTTTGAATACCTGTAAAGTCAGGAAGGTTGAATTTAGGAAACTCTCATCCACAGGACTTTGTTCCCCTGAGCTGTTGGCCACTTATAATTAATATTAATGAAAGATAGATGACAGATGCTTACTGCTCAACTGGCATGCGTTGCCAAACCCCAAAGGGGTTACTTTAAGATCTCAAGGACTTGAATGTACTTTACTGTCACGTTGAAGAGAATAAAACTTTCAGGGTATAGTCAAAATTTCGTATGTATGAGAACTCATAGGTGATGTCTGCCTTAACAACACAACACAAGACGAAACAAAAGAATAACTGAGTGTGCTGCCACTTCTTACTGACATTTAAAAATAGCTCCCTTAAGCCCAAAACCGATGCAGGAGAAGACTTGAGACAGTAGATGGAGCACAGGCTGAGGCTCCTGGAGACCTCGGCCTGGCCCCAGCTCATCCACTACTTGGCTGTGACTTTGGAAAATCATTAAACCTTTTCAGCCATTTGTAAAATAAGGGGTTGAACTACAAGACCTCAGAAGGCCTATTTTTTGGGTCTGTGGGTCCGAGAAGAGCCACAAAGATGGGGCGAACAAGCACATTCCAAGACTTACTAAATACTTATTTAAAATCTTTTCACTTTTTCAATTTTGATTATGGAAGCACTCGTAAAGGTAGAGAAAATAGTGTAATGATCCTCCATATGTTCATCGTGTAGACTTAACCCTTATTAGTATTTTGCCATATTTGCTCGCCTATATTTTTTCTGAAGAATTTTAAAGCAAGTCCAGACATGAGCTCCCCCACCCAAGGCTTCAGCCTGCTTCTCTGAAAAAAAAGACCTTTACTTACATCAACACAATACCATCATTAAGCCTAATAAGATGGTAATTAAAAGTAATTTAGCGACTTCCCTGGTGGTCCAGTGGTTAAGACTCTGCACGTCCACTGGAGGTGGTGCGGGTTCGATCCCGGGTTGGGGAACTAAGATCCCACATGCCGCGCAGTGCAGCCAAAAAAATTAATTTAATATCACCTAATACCCAGTCCGTATTCAGATGTCCCCAGAGTTCCCTGAACAGGCTCTTAGCCTCCTCCTACCCCAGGTCTGTCCCTGGGGTCAACCACTGTTAACTACTTCCGGTTTTAGTGCCTCTGGTGATTACCTTCCCAGAAATCATAGTTTATACCACCACTTCTTGTTTACCAACTGCAGTCACAGTGTCTGGGCTTCCTGCTATGATAGATGAGGGTTGAGCTAACTTAGATTCTCTCTTCCTTCCATTGGGGTGTATTTCCACCTAGTTCTTCTGTACAGTAACACCTACTAAGGTTCTACTTTGGGTTGAATTGTGTTTCCCCCCAAAAGGTATGCTGAAGTCCGAGTTTCTGGTGCCTGTGAATGTGACCTTATCTGGCAATAAGGTCTTTGCTGATGTCATCAAATTAACGCGCGGTTATATTGCATTAGCGTGAGCCCTAAATCCAGTGCTGGCACCCTTGTAAGGAGAGGGATATTTGTTTTAATTTTTATTTTATATATTTATTTATTTATTTATTTATTTTGCGGTACGCGGGCCTGTCACCGCTGTGGCCTCTCCCGTTGCGGAGCACAGGCTCCGGACGCACAGGCTCAGCGGCCATGGCTCACGGGCCCAGCCGCTCCGCGGCATGCGGGATCCTCCCGGACCAGGGCACGAACCTGTGTCCCCTGCATCGGCAGGCGGACTCTCAACCACTGCGCCACCAGGGGAGCCCAGGAGAGGGATATTTGGAAACAGACACACACAAAGAGGGAAGACAGCCATGTGAGGACGGAGGCAGAGATTGGAGAGATGCAACCACAAGCCAAAGAGTGCTGAGTTTTGCTGGCAACCACCAGGCGCTGGAAGAGGCAAGGAGGGATTCTCCCTCCCAGCCCTCAGAGGGAGCACGGCCCTGCAGGCAACTTGATCTCAGACTTCTGGCCTCCAGAGCTGTGAAAGAATAAATTCCTGGTGTTCTAGGTCACTCAATTTGTGGCAGTTTGTTATGGCAGCCCTAGGAAACTAATATGGTTCCTCTATCTTTGGAGCATTACTGTAGGGGAAAAACTCAGTTTTCCACCTTCCTATGTAGGGAAAAACCCCGTTCTTCCCTCCTGGGTGTTTCTTCTTGTCAGTTTCCTTCACTACTCACATAAAACACTTCACTTCTGGTCACCAAATAGGTGGAGGCTTCCCCCTACAACAAGCAATTCTCTGAGACACCAGCTGAGTATCCTACAATTTAATTCAGTTCTGACACTATCTACCCAAAGATAGCATCAGATCCCACAGGTTAAGAGCCCAGCCTCCCAGTCTTATAAGACTGCCCACCCTCACCCCGCATACACACACACATACTTCAGATGCCAGTCACAAGCCCAGGTCATCATCTGTGCTTCAGACCAAACAGCTGTAGATCAGAGCTTCCAATGACCCCCTCCTTGGGTTTCATTCATTTGCTAGGGAGACTCACAGAACTCAGGGAAACACTTACTTAACGTTTACCAGTTTATATGTGACAAAGGATCAGATGGGGCTTCCCTGGTGGCGCAGTGGTTGAGAGTCCGCCTGCCGATGCAGGGGACACGGGTTCGTGCCCTGGTTCGGGAAGGTCCCACGTGCCGTGGAGCAGCTGGGCCCGTGAGCCATGGCCGCTGAGCCTGCACATCCGGAGCCTGTGCTCCGCAACGAGAGAGGCCACAACAGTGAGAGGCCCGCGTACCGCAAAAAAAAAAAAAAAAAAAAAGAAATAGGATCAGATGAACGGCCAGATGGAGGAGATGCCTAGGACAAGGTATGGGGAAGAGACGTGGAGCTTCCATACCCTCCCCAAGGCACCACACTCCCAGCACCCCGACATGTTCACCAACCTGGAAGCATTCCGAACACCATACTTTTGGGATTTTACGGAAGCTTCATCATGTAGGCATTATCAATCATTAACCCCATTTTCAACTCTTCTCCCTCCTCCAGAGAATGGGGGCGGGGCTAAAAATTCCAAGCTTCTAATCGTGGCTTGGTCTTTCTGGTGACCAGCCCTCATCCATCCAGCTGTCTAAGAGCCCACCTAGAGTCACCTCATTGGAACAAAAAACACTCCTATCACCCTGGAAATTACAGGGGTTTCAAGAGCCCTGTGTCAGGAGCCGGGGGCAGAGACCAATACATATTTCTTGTTACAAATCACAATTACATAAAATGCTTATGGCTGTGTTTCTTGTTCTGTCAACTACCTCGATTCTCTACTTTGTGAAATGGGGATAAGAACCAAAGATTTCAACAGACAGCTGAATGGACCCAGGGTCCGAGAAGTCAGAGGGATCATGGGCTGCACCAGGCAAAGGGTGGATGCTTCTGATCCAGGGCCATAGCTGCTCCAGCTTGAAGGCTGTAGAGAGTCCCAGCGCCGAGGTGAGGGAGGGCCCTGCCAGCCCAGAGTTGATGTTATCTCATATGCCTCCAGGCACCAGCCCCCAGAGTCTGCCTGCTTCCCTCTCGCTTATCACAGACCTGTTCCTCTGGAAAGGTTCCAGACGCCGGCTATGAAGATGGGTCCTCCCAGAGCAGCTTCTTCTGAGTCCTGTTTTGACATGAAGCACTGGCACGCATTGGGGGATGCTAGCAAAATTGCATGATGCTCCCCCGCTTTTTTCTGTAGGAATGTCATTAACCATCTTGCCAATTCGGTCTTCTAGAACAGTTGTGCTGAGTAGGCGGGTGTGCCCATTTCTCCCACCCTGGCCCATTCTTGGAGGTGTTTTTTTTTTTTTTTTTTTGCAGTACGCGGGCCCCTTACTGTTGTGGCCTCTCCCGTTGCGGAGCACAGGCTCCGGATGCGCAGACTCCGCGGCCATGGCTCACGGGCCCAGCCACTCCGCGGCACGTGGGACCTTCCCAGACCGGGGCACGAACCCGTGTCCCCTGCATCGGCAGGCAGACTCTCAACCACTGCACCACCAGGGAAGCCCCTGGCCCATTCTTGGACGTGTTTTGTGTACTGCTTTTGCTTAAACTTTGCTTGATCTTTCTTGCCCTTTGTCCAAATGTCCCCATTTACTCATTTTTATCCTCGTATACTTTCTGTAAGCATTCTTTTGTCCATTCGCCCTCCTGTTTTCTTTCGAATGAAGCAGGATCTAAATACATAAGAATTAGACAGGGCCCCACAGAATGGAGATCACAGTACACAGGGGCTGCCTGCTACCCCAGCCCTGGTCCTGCAGGTGTCCTGGCTCTCGGGATTTGTTAAGGTTGCTATCAGTTGTGGCTAATATATGTTCAGTGCTCACTACATGATAGGTGCCCTGGTTACATCCTCTTGTTCAATCTCAGAGCAACCCCATGAAATACCACCATTATTCCCAGAACCTTGATTCAAAGGAGGCAGTGATGCCAGAGTCTCTGCTCTTAACCAAGGCCTCCAACAGGGCTGCCGCGTGGGGTGGCTCAGGCTGCACGTTGCACATCCCCAGGGGACACCGTTTGCACAGACTGCCTTGTGAACGGCGCCCCCTGGAGTTGTGCAGTGCAGTGGCCCTGGCCTTCTACTAAGTAAGAGCTTAAGGAAAATGCTTTCTACCTATTTGACAGGCTTAGGAGGGTAGATCTCACTACCCACTGAGGGGCTTTTCTGTTTTGGATTTATAGGACTTTCTTAAGGTCATGGTTCTTCATGTTTTAAAAGCCTATTGGTGTGGAAGCCCTCCCACCTACATAAACATTTGTTTAGGAAGGGAGTGCCCAGCGTGGGCCCCGTGCACTGACACCAACCATGTAAGGGCATGGACTCGGCCGCTGTTTGTGGCTTCCCCGCTTGGCCACTGCAGACTTATTGAGCAATATATTATGAGCGTGCCTCACTTTGATGATGTGTTATAGATAAATCATTAAGGAGGAGGCTGCTCACCGCGGTGATGTATTGGTGTAATAGATCATCAGAGTGAAGTCTTCTGCCGGCATACGGCCTGGCTCAAAGGGTGGTGTCATTCAGGGAAGAATTAGCCCAGCAGCAGCTCTGGCTTAATTACAGGATAAAAGGTTTGTGAATGATAGGTTGAAGTCTACAGCACCAGCATTTTGATTCTTGATGTAAAAATATAATTGGGCTTCCTGAGAGAATTTTTGATTATTTTCAAACAGCCCTCCGCTTTATCACAACAGCACAACTTGCCACGTGGCTGCAGGGGTACCTTTTATTGGGGGGAATCTCCAGGCCCTTTCCGCATCTGAGTTACTGCGGTCCTTTCAATTTGTAGGCCACAGAATGGGTTAAGGGGAGATAAAATCCAGGAGGCCTGACTTTAAGGCCTTCAGAATGACGTTCTTAGCAAGCAGACCGTTGGAACTGAGTGATTTATTCAAATCATCATTAACTAAGGCAGTGGTTCTCGACTCAGTCTGTGTGCACGTGTGGGGAAGAGGGCAGTCTGGCGAGTATGCGTGTGCACGTGTCTGAGAACAGTAGCATCTCAGGGATAATAATCATGTTTATCGGACACTTAACATTGTGCTAAAGGCTTTGCATGTGTTATTTAACCTCATTTAATCCATAGGACAACATTGTGAGACAGGCATTCTTCTTCTTCTTCTCATTTTCCAGATGAGGAAACCAGCCAAGAGCCGGCATTACCGGCCAAGGTTGCACAGCTGCTCGGGGGCAGAGCCGGTGGGCCTGGCGCTGCAGGTGACTCTTACCATCTCCCCTCCCACCTCGAGATCCCCCCCTTCCTTTGAGAACCCTGAACCAGCGCTCTGTGGACCACAGACCTCAGTGAGCACAGTTCAAGATGCGTTTGTTGGAAAAGTAATTATTTTATTTTAAGACACATAAATCAAACATTCGGTATTAGTAGGGCCTCAAATTTGGTCTGAGTTGGTTATTTCATGAAAAGCTTGTAGGATGAGACTTCTAGCAATAGTAGGTGAAACTATTTGGCCCAGCTCTCCCGGGAGACAACTACAATAGATGCATAAATATTTTTTGAAAGATTCTTAAATAGTATTAACTTGCTGATAGGAGAGTAAGAATGACTAGGTTGACAGAGATGGAAGAATAGGAACCAGAGGGCTTCCCTGGTGGCGCAGTGGTTGAGAGTCCGCCTGCCGATGCAGGGGACACAGGTTCGTGCCCCGGTCCGGGAGGATCCCACATGCCGCGGAGCGGCTGGGCCCGTGAGCCATGGCCACTGAGCCTGCGCGTCCAGAGCCTGTGCTCCGCGACAGGAGAGGCCACAACAGTGAGAGGCCCACGTACTGCAAAAAAAAAAAAAAAAAAGAATAGGAACCAGAGAGATGAATGAGCACAGAGGCTGCTTTCACCCTGAGGGTTACTGATCCTGATGGCCCTACAGCTACTGGAAGAGAGAGGGCGATGGAGGCCGGAAGGCAGCCCTCTCCACAGTATGTGGGGAGCCTCAGGGCTATACCCCTGGGAGAGGTGACCTGGAAGTGGAGCAGCCTTCACGCAGAATTACAACCCATGTTCCAATTACCCAGATTGTCCAGGCCCAGGAAATCTCAGCCTTGGATGTGGTTTAAGGTGGGCCCTTGGGACTTCCCTGGATGTCCAGGGTTTAAGGCTTTGCCTTCCAATGCAGGGGTTGCAGGTTCAATCCCTGGTCAGGGAGCTAAGATCCCACATGCCTCGTGGCCCAAAGAAAAAATACCAAAAACATAAAAAACAGAAGTAATATTGTAACAGATTCAATAAAGACAAAAAAAGAAAAAAAAAAAAAGGTCCACATCAAAAAAAAAAAAAGGTGGGCCCAGACTGGTATGGCTCCAACACATTACAGAAGCAGATCTCTGGACATCTGGCCTCATATTACTCCTATAAATAATTTTTAAAATACTGGACTATGGTCGATGAGAACCAGGCACACAAGGAAACTCGACCCCATGAGAACCAGCAAAAACAGGCAATAGAAACAGATCTATAAAGACTTTAGTTATTGAAACCATCAGACTACAGACAATAAATGACTTTTCTTCCTTATTATGTTTAAATAAATAAAACGTGAGCTTGAAGATCTCTTAGAAAACAGAAGACAATAAATGAGAAGTTGTTATAGGACAAATATGCAGCTGTCTATCCACCGCTCTCGCCTCCCATTCCACCCTCAACCCTCGTGCCTCAAAGAAGGAAGAAATTCTGGACAGCAGGATTCAGTATGGAAATCTCACTTAGCTTGGTACCAGGAAAACTAGGAAGGACATTATCATATTCTCAGTATGTTTATTTTCAATAAAGAATGTCAAATATAGAACTTCCTTATTTGGCTCTTATTTGTGACTTAAAAAATATATATAATTTGAATTTTCATTTGTTTGGAAGTAAGAAATACAGACAAATTGACTGAAAAATCTTGAAAATAGGCAACCAACAATATACCACAGCCCTCTCCCACAATAAAGGGGGGTATACAACCTCACCTTTCTAAATCATCATAGAAAATATACTATTAAATTTGATATGTAAGTGTTAAAATCTGAAATGTAAGTGGCTATGATGCTATGATGTATAGATGACATTGCTAAAAATCCTTAGGAATCAGAGTTAAAAACATGGGCTCCACCTCAGACAGACTGGGTTGAAGCTGCAGTTCTGACAATTAACAACATTTTGTAGCCTTGGGCAAATTAGTTAATTTCCCAGAGCCTCCGTTTGCTCATCTGCAAAATGGGGATAATAATAGCACTGCATCTGCTTCAAGGTGTTGAAAGAGTCAAAAGAGATCCAGGATGGAAAGAGCTTTGCACTCCGCTGACCCAGGAAACTTGCCATTGTGACTTTAACTTCCTGGAATAGCACTACCACACCAGGGGAAGCTGGCATTTGCATTTTGCTTGCATTTAAATCTAGGAAGGCTTTACGTAAAGAGACTGATTCCATATGTGTAACTACTCAGAAAAACTCTCTTACCATGAAAAGCTGATGAGACTTGGCTCCTGGGGACCAGCTCAGGGCTGCTCAGGCTTGGCTGTTTACGGGGAACCTTTTGATAAAGAAGCCACTTATTCTGGCCTCTAAAATCAAGGCCGTCTCCTTGTGAAGGGTAGAAATCCAGGTGAGATAAGATTGATAATCCTGCATTGCAGAAATTTATTAAAGATGTCCAGATTAAAAATTGAGTTGTTTGTCAATCAATCATCCTGTTTTCTACCTTTTTCTCTGTTATTTACTAAAAATATTTCTGTATGTCACTGAACCCCCTGTAGACATCCTAAATGCTAATCTCCCTTCCCTTGCCTTTGGAAGGACAAGCTTGGTTGCGTTCCTTGACAGAGGTCCCTGGGTTTGTCCTTGTCTTGTTGAAGGCTTTACTATTATTAGTTAAACTTTTCCCGAGTCATATGATTTCAAGTGAGGAAGAAGTGCACAGCAGTGGATAAAGTGTGGTTCAGGCTGCATTCCCCTAGTTTTGATAATTTCCTTAAACCCCAGTGAGAGGGGACAGGTTGCAAACAACCAACCTAAAGATTGATCCAAGGCTTAACTATTGACCAGTAGGTTGCTGTGAAACTCTTGGGGTTCCTTGTTTCAAAGAACTAAGTCAGCATCATTTGAATTTTCCAATATCTCAGCATGCACTTGGGGGATGTCTTAGAGTCTGTAAGCAGACTCTGAGATGGAGAGCTGCATGTAAAATTTTAGTTAGGCGCGTTCTCAGGAGATACACCTATAAGGGGACAAGGCAGGCAGGACCTGGCCCCCAGTGTGGTTGCCTTAGAGACCTCAGCTAATTGTATGGGGAGCTCTGCAAATGAGATGGTCCTTCAGAGTTGTCCCTAGGGAAGGGGGCTGGGCCTTTGCTTCCCCCTATCAGCCAGTCATTGGCCAGGGCCATCCCAGGGAGAGGATGTACCTTGGGTAAAGCAATTTCCAGTGAGGGATGAAGCTCCGAGCCATAAGCAGCCCATATTCTCAGCAGCTGGGAGATGGGTGGGTGGCCCTGAAGAGGGGGATCTTGGCGGACAGTATTCGTGACAGATCGTCCATTGAGCTGCTCAGACCCACTTGCTTTTCATAGTAAGTTTGCCCCATCTCTGATGGTTTCTCTAGGACTGTGCGTTGTTTCGTAGGGAAACTGACAAGAGAAGGCTTAATGGGGCAAACTGCAGCCCCTGATACTGCATTTGATCTCAAGACTCTAACTGATACTCAGGTGCCCCCTTTTCCACCACCTGTACCAGATTCTTCTTACTCTTGGCCAGCATCTCTGCTGGTCTAAGTGGCTTGCTTGGTGGGATGACCAGGCGCTCATTCCTGAGGATTCTGAGGGGCTTTGGTTACCACTCTCATTTCACGCCTTGGTTGCCATTTATCATTAAAATTGGGTATAACACCAAGAAATGCCCCGGTGGATCATCTGGGTGTCAAACGTATCCTTCTCTGCCTCCACTGAGAACTAGCAGCCGAGGTTCACAATGACACATACTGAGCTGACCCATGTATGAACTTGGCTTTTTTCCTCGGACCCCCGTGCAGCCTTAGGCCTGGAGCTGGGGCGACACTGGTGCACGACATGGGGTCTGGGCCACCTGTTCCTGAAGCTCACTCATGATGATCCTGAGTGTACCACTTCCATCTTATGATGGATCACTGCTGGGCCTGCCTGTGACTGGGTGGATCTGACAAAACCAAGTCCACGATGGGCATCTTTGGTTGCCTGTCTGATCACTTGGTGTCACTCGGTCGGAACGTCATCTCTCCCAGGTTCTGTAGCATCTGGGAACTGCTTTTGAACTGGTGTGTAGTTCTTCCTGCAGATGTCCTGTCTTGCTTCAGAACTGTAGGCGTCTATACTATCTTTTTTTTTTTGTGGTATGTGGGCTTCTCACTGCTGTGGCCTCTCCTGTTGCGGAGCACAGGCTCTGGACGCGCAGGCTCAGCGGCCATGGCTCACGGGCCCAGCTGCTCCGCGGCATGTGAGATCCTCCCAGACTGGGGCACGAACCCGTGTCCTCTGCATCGGCAGGCGTACTCTCAACCACTGCGCCACCAGGGAAGCCCATATACCATTATTCTCTTCCTGGGGCTTGCCAGAAACTCCACGTGGCATCTTTTCCTACTGCAGATCCTCTGGTTCCATGGAGCCTGCCGGGTTGTACAGCGCAAGAGGCAGGGTCGCCTGAGCTTGATCAGAGCCCTTTCCTGCCCTCGTTCCTACTCTAAGCTGGCAGACTTCTGTGTTACCTGGTGAAGCATGGCCTACGGTGTCTCCAGAACCCGACAAGGCCTACCAGGCCTTATGCTCCCTGCTAGGCGCTGGGAACTGAAGCTGCGCAGCTGGGATAGTTCAGGAACAAGGAGGCAGGGCTCACATCCCTGCCTCAGCCGGTCCTTGGCCACAAGCTGCCCCCTGGAAGGGATGTAATTTTTTTTTTTTTTAATGTTTATTGGACTATAGTTGCTTTACAATATTGTCTTAGTTTCTACTGTACAGCAAAGTGAATCAGCTATGCATATATATATCAGCTATACATTTATCCCCTGGGATGTAATTTTGAGCAAGGCAGTTCTGTGTGGCCAGAGGAATTCCCAGTGAGGGATACAGCTGTGAGCCCTCATCAACTGATAGCTCCAACTGCTGGGATGTGAGCATGGGGGTTCTGGGCAGAGGACAACAGTATCCACCACAGGAATCAGATTCCAGGACTGGCACTAGGGTGAGGCAAGTGAGGCACATGGGGCCCAAACTTGAGTCACTCACTCTCAAAATTATACAAGCGCAGACTTGGCGCTTGCCTTACCCTAGTCCTGGCCTGTCAAATGCCCATGGAAATCTAATATCAGGAAATGGTAAAAATTTCAGGTTGATCAGAATAAAATTCCCAGTCACCATGAAGTCAGCCTCTTTCTGGAACTGGTGGAACGTTGGACAACATAATTCTAGAATATTTCCTTTCTACTTCTCGGCAGGGGACAGGGAAGGGTGGACACTAGGTGAAGGTGTTACCTGTAATTACTGCTAAAAAATTCAGAGCACCTTTCCAATGTGCCAATTATTCTATGACTTTCTTTGTCTAAGCCCATGGTCATTACCCCATGATCTCTGCGTTATGGAAACGAAGTCAAAGGAAGGAAGGACTGAACATTTCAGTTTCCTTCTGTTATTATGACATTGATGGCATTGTCTAATCCTGACCCTACAGGCCAGCTTCAGTGGGTGGGACCACTCACCTGCAAGAGAATGCAGATTATAGAACGACCATAACATGCTAGGAGAACAAGAGGTGGTTGGAAGGCCAGAGAAACACATAACTCATATACAAGTAGAAATCAGAGTTGGAGCCCAATAGGAAAGAAAGCAAGAGTTGAATACAGAGTAGGCTGAGTGGAAGAGGACATGGGTATGGGCAGGATCATTCTGGGACTGATACTGAACCTGCTGGATTCCAGCCATGGCATCCTGGGAATGTGTGGGCATCGATGGATAGTTTTTGTTTTTCTTTTTTACCCAAAGCATCTTAGAGCATCCTTCCCAATCATATAGTTAAGGCAACTCTAATCAGATACCATTGCAGTTTTTATTATTAACAACTTGAAAATAAAGTTCATTAGGAAGGATAAATGCATGAGAAGAGCCAATGAAATTTGAAATATAAGAATGTGATATACCTACTAACTATCAAATGTATTATAGGGCAACAATAATTAAAACAGCATGATACAGGTGTAAATAAGCAATTAGACCAAGGGAGTACAACAGAGTTCAGAAAAAAACCCTGTGTATGGGTACTAAGTATATGACAAAGCATTTCACATCAATGAGAAAAGGGTGAATTATTAGATAGGCAGTGTTGGGAATAGGTTGTGAATTTCAGGGGAAATTTTAATTTAGTTGTCTATCTGGCACCCTACCCCAAAATGATCCCACACGAATTAAAAATCTAAAAATAAAAATTAAAGCTATAAAAGTACTAGAAGAAAATATAGGGCCTTTTTGAACATGACATGAAATTCAGCAGACAAAAGGGAAAGAGTGACAGTTCTGACTACATAAAAGAAACAGTGACAACAACTTCTGTAAGGTGAAAAATACCACAAACAAAAGTTAAAGGATGGAAGAAAATAGTTTAGACATATACGCTAGACAGAAGCGTTCGTTTAAACCCGAACGCTTCGGGTTTAAACCTGAACGAAATTTTTGGTCCACCCAGTACATCAGGACCACGTTCACATTCAAAGGATGGTGCAGGCAGGGAAGAAAGGAGACACACTAACTTGATGTCAGTGGTCATCCTTGAGGAGTAGGCTTCATGGGGGTGGATTTTTATTTTTAACATTTCAGTAGTGTATAATTTGTTTTTACATTATTACGGTAAAAGAAACCTCAGTAAAGATTTTTAAGAGAGTAAGAGAGAAACCTCAACCATCCTTTTTATCTCTACAAAACCCCCTTATAAAAGTTAAAAAAGCAACTGAAATCATTGTTACTTGATTTTAAAAAGCCACCTCCAATCTTCGATGGAATGGTTTGGTATTAATACATCAATAAAGATATTAAAATTGGAATACATAACTAATACTTATTACTATCAGAATATCCAGTTTAGGTCAAATTTTTGATAGTTGAGTTACAGCCTTTAAGTGCTGCATGAACTGTATGTATATTATAATATAGCGAAGCTCTTATAAAAATCAAGGTTGCTGGGACTTCCCTGGTGGCGCAGTGGTTAAGAATCTGCCTGCCAATTCAGGGGACATGGGTTCGAGCCCTGGCCGAGGAAGATCCCACATGCCGCGGAGCAACCTAGCCCGTGTGCCGAAACTACTGAGCCTGTGCTCTAGAGCCCGTGTGCCACAACTACTGAAGCACATGTGCCTAGAGCCCATACTCCACAACAAAGAGAAGCCACTGCAATGAGAAAGCCACGCCCTGCAACAGAGTAGCCCCTGCTTACCGCAACTAGAGAAATCCTGCGTGCATCAACGAAGACCCAATGCAGCCAAAAAAAAAAAAAAAAAAAGAAAAAGAAAAAATCAAGGTTGCTATAGACTGAAAAAAGTTTGTGTCCCCCAAAATTCATCCGTTGAAATCCTAATCCCCAAAATGGTGCTATTTGGAGGCAGGAAGTTTGGGAGGTGACTAGGTCATGAGGGTAGAGCCCTCCTGGATGGGATTACTGGATGGGATTAGTACCCTCACAAAGGAGACCCCAGAGAGCACCCTTGCCCCTTCTGCCATGTGAGGCAGAAGATGCAGAAGATGGCAATGAACCAGGAAGCGGGTCTCACCAGACACCGAATCTACCAACACCTTGATCTTGGACTTCCCAGCCTCCAGAATTGTGAGAAATAAGTTTCTGTTGTTTATAAGCCACCGGTCTATGGTGTGCTCTTATAGTGCTCAAAGGGAGTGAGACAGATGTATACCTGGATGACCATTTTATGGAACTGAAGAGGTCCAATTGCAAAGTTTCCAGAGGGAGACTGTGATTGGCCCACGTTGGGTCAGCTGTCCCCTCGTGGCCCAATCAGCTGTAACTAGGAGGGTGGGGCTGTACATGCCAGGGTGGGTGGGCTGAGCAGACATCTCATCTCCACTCAGCCAGCTTTTCTACTTCTCCCCCAAGTTTCCCTCCCTTGCGTTTCTTGACCTAACTGCCTTGTGCAGCCCGCAAGTGTGTGGAGAAGGGAGCATGGTGGAGACGTAGAGGAAGGGGCTTTGAAGGCAGACAGTCTGGGTTTGGATGGACAAACTGTGATTCTGAGTAAAACCCTCTTCTCTGAGGCTGGCTCCTCACTTCAGTTAAGGGTTGTGAAGGAGAAAATGCCTTATGGATGAAGAGGACCAGGTCCATACCTGGCACGCCTTCCACGCCCCTTTATCCTGAAGCGTTGTGAGCTTGGGCTTCTTATTCAAGAACCCGCCCCTGGAACATTCTGGAGTGGGGCTTGGAGATGCTGCAGCACAGCCCCTGTCACTGCAGAGTCATCGCAGGGGCCTCCCCAGCTGCGCCGACAGAACCAGGCACAGCCCCAGCCCACGAAGCACTGTTTGCACAACCAGGGGCCCATCCCCTCTTCCCCTTGACCTTGGAGTGCAGCCCCCAGGGCATCTCCTCACAGGCCCAGTCTTCCCACCGAGGCCCATCTCTCCTCACCGCAGGCCTCTCCGCACACCCACTCGGATATGCGCTAATGCCATTATCCTCCCGAAATTAAAATCAAGCCTCAACCTATAATGTTTCGCGGAGAGGGAATTGGGGTTATATATTCCTGCGTCGAGCGATATTCTATTTCAGTCATAGCATTTAATTATGATTGGTATGTTAGTGCCCACCGGAGCATAACAAATTGTCATTATGTTATTCTGCTGAGTCTAATTTAATTGGCAAGTTGTCACAAAAGCAATTATCCATCATTTATTTTGTTGCCATAACCACATCTAGAAGAGCACCTGCTGTCTGCGAGGGGAAATGCGCCACTGTCTCTCAGCCCTGGATCCAGGCCACTTATCTGACACAAAGGCATTGCTTCCCCTTCTGATTTAAAAATATGTTCCTCATTTCCTGCTGCGGTCTCATGAATCCTCCTGGGGAGGCCTCAAAGTGCCAGAGGAAATTCACAGCCTGGGAAGTGGCCTGGGGCCCACCTGAGGCTGGAGATCAGCCGCTCTGTTGGGGTGTGGGTTGGGGGCAGTGGGAGGAAGAGGCCCCGAGGAGGGTCTGGGACCCCGGGCTTTGCTCTGTCAGCTGTTTCAGCAGCCACATCAGTGACGGATTTATAAACATTTGTTGCTCTTTTCTCCCAGGGCATGTGCTTGCTCCCTGGGAAGCAGGAGTATCTGGCCATTTCACAGAGAGGCAACCTGAGGCCCAAAGTCACCAGGGGAGTCTGGGGAGGGGCCGAGACTACAACAGAGATCTCCAGACTCCAACGGTTTTTCCCATTCTTTGGATCAAGCACATGCAGGCAAAACCAAGGTATTTTTGGGCCTGACACAGTCCCAGGCTGTGGCTCTGGTGCAGTTGGACAGTCATCTGCCCTCCTAGGCCAGGCTTCAAGGGCCCTATTTCACATGGACACACCAGAGATAGCAGCCGAGTGGGGTGCAAAGAGCAGAGGGCGAACAGGAAAGGGAGGGGAGAGCCACCAGGTGGCCTGCCCACCTCAGAGAGCCTGAGACAGGAATGGCCCCCTTCCCGGGAGCCTCTGATTCTAAACTCTCTAGGCGGCCTTGGCGGTCCCGCCCCTCCCTGCTGGCCTCCCCAGGCTTGAATGCTCTCCCCACACCCAAGCCCAGAAAGACTTGTGTGAGTGAGGAAGCAGAGTAAAGTTTGGTTTATGGGATTTTTTTCTTCCCTAAAGCTGGGAGATGGTCATTCCTAAAGGAAGATGCAGCCTGCAGGGCTGTGTCTGTCCTGTGGATGGAAGTGGGTGGAAAAATGACTAATCTTGTTCTTGCTTCCGCGATGCTTTTATTAGCATAGTCAACAAAAGACTTGTTAAAAACAACATCAAACCCCAAACACAACACCCAGTAGGTTGCAAAGGGGAAAAAAGAACCAGACCTTTAAATCAACTAGCTTCTCCCTCTGGGTCAGTCAGCTGCAATTCCCAGGCTACCTATTTGGGGACATTGGAAAATTACCAGCTTCCCAAACACAGGCAGATCATTTCTTGTAACTGTTAAAGAAATGTTTTGTTGTCATTGCTGACTAAGAATAAGCTAAGCATGTGTCCAGTTCCTCCCTCCTGGACCAGCATCATCCCTAAGGAGTGTCTCTCACAGCTGCTGAGAAGTCACTCTTGTCACCGTAGCAAAATGGCCAGGATCTCTGCTCAGTGTGGGAGGCACCGTTGAGTCTCTGGCGCAAGAACTTATACAGTTGATATCAGAGCAGGAACAAGTTTAATAGGCAGGTAGGAGGCTGTGCATGAGGGCCCCGCTGGGTCCAGTTGTGGTAGAGGGTGGTGTTTAATTACAAGTGGACGTGTAAATTAGCTTGAACTCTCTGGAAAGTAAGTTGGTTAAAAATGGGTCAAGGGTTTCCCTGGGGGCGCAGTGGTTGAGAGTCCGCCTGCCGATTCAGGGGACACGGGTTCGTGCCCCGGTCCGGGAAGATCCCACATGCCGCGGAGCGGCTGGGCCCGTGAGCCGTGGCCGCTGAGCCTGCGCGTCCGGAGCCTGTGCTCCGCAACGGGAGAGGCCACAACAGTGAGAGGCCCGCGTACCGCAAAAAAAAAAAAAAAAAAAAAGGGTCAAGAGCCATAAAAAAGGTCCATCATCTGACTCAGGAATTCTGCTTAGGATAAACAAATTATTTCAAAACAGAAGAGAGATCTTTGCTCTGGTGTTATTTATAATAGCAAAAACAAAATCTGTGCTGAGGAACAAACGGACTTAGAGCAAGTGGCTCTGAGCCCAGGGGTGTTGTTGGTAGAGTTTTTGCTTTGTGTTTTCTGGGAGGGACAGGAGTCAGGCGTCAGGAGGAATTCCTTCTGCAGTTGCATTAAGTAAGCCTTTTTTGGGCACCACAGTAAACAGAGCCAGGTTATATGTGTATGTAAATACAGATAAGACATGGTCCCTCTCGAGTTAGTTTCCTATTGCTGCTGCGACAAATTATCTCCAACTTAGTGGCTTAAACAATACGTATTTTTTATCTTACAGTTCTGGAGTGGGAAGTCTGGAGTGGGTCTCACTGAGTAGAATCAAGATGTCAGTAGGGTGTGTTTCTTTCTGGAAGCTCTAGGGAGAGTTGGTTTCCTTTCCTCTTCCACCTTAGAGAGCCTGCCCTCCTTCTCCATCTTCAAAGCCAGCAACAGTGGGCTGAATCCTTCTCACCTGGTGTCTCTCTGACCTTCTTCCCTGGTCCCAGCTCCTTCTGACCCTCCTCTCCTGCCTCCCTGGACCTCTTCTAAGGGCTCATGTGATAATCCAGGCTATTCTCCCTGTTTCAAGGTCAGCTGATGAGCAACCTTAATTCCATCTGCCGCCTCAATTCGCCTTTGCCAGGTAATGCACCATATTCATAGGTTTGGGGTCTAGGACATGGACATCTTTTGGTGGGGGGCCATTATTCTGCAAACCAGGGTCCAAACCAGGAGCTTACCATTTAGTGAGAGAGACACGTGACCACATCTTTAGAGTACATGGCAGAGAGCCATAATCAGCCAGCAAGACTGGGGGAGGCAGCATGCATATTCATAATAATCCAGAAATTCCTTTCTGGGAAGCTAGATACTATCCTACTTGTTTTCCTCCTCCTCCCAGCACAAACTCTCTGCCCTGGTCACTTTAGTGTCTGCACTGTTTCATAATCACCAAGTGCACTTTCCCAGTTTACACCTTTGCCCACTGCTGCCCCTACCTGGTTGCCCTTGTTTCTTCTTACTCCCTACCCCAATCACCCCAACCCGTCAAAATCCAGATCAAGTGCCAGGTCCTCCCTGACTCTTCCCTGTACCCTCTCACCCCAGCCCAGGCCTTCTAAAACACTTATAGTCTCAACTACACAATGTTCCACCTAAGTGTGATCACTTTCCTGTGCTATTATATCAATTTTAGTGCGTTCTTATGTCTCAGCTAGATTTCAGTCACTCCGAGACCAGGGATCATGTGTTATAATTCTTCTGTCACTCCCATAGCACCTGGAATGGTGGCAGTGAAGAAAAGTTTGCTAAATCTATTCAAGCCATTCTTTGAACACATGGGGCACTCACAAAGGTACCAGACCCTGGGGATGGACATGAGCTCCAAAGGGAGTCCTGCTCTAAAGGGGCACTCAGTCTAGAGGGGGAGATTGACGGGTTATGATGTGGTCCGACAAGAGCTAGAACAGAATCACACATAGGAGGGGCTTCTGGGTCAGCTTGTGGGTGGATCAAGGAAGGCTTTTCAGAGGCGGTGATGTCTGGGTGGAGTTTTGAAGGAGGAGTAGGAGTGAGCTAGATAAAGGGATCTGGGAAAAGCGTCCTATTCTAAGAGAAGGAGGAATATTTAAAGCAGAAAGAAATGGATTGAATTCTGGAAAAACTACTCATCTCTCTGTCTCTACCAGATGTGAGGGTTATAGATGCTAAATGTTGTCCAGCTTGGTTTCCCCAGCCTCCCAGCACAGGCTCACTGCTCTGGTCACTTGAGTCTCCTCTCTGGTCTGTAGTCATGACATGCTTTTTCCTAGTCCCACACCTTTGCCCATGAACCTGGAAAAAAATGGTAAAAGCTGACATTCACAAGTGAAACTGACAAGGAAGGGACAAAAATGATCTTCTCACTAAGTCAAAAGGCTAATAATGATACCTATGACAGACAATAAATAATATCCTTAATACATACCTGATAAGGAAAAGACAAAACTTAAAAAAAAAAATGGACAAAGGACAGGAGCAAGCATTTTACAGATGAGAGAACACCAATGGCTGATAAACATTTGAAAATATGCTCCACTTGTCGTTGGGGAAATGTACAAGATTGTTACTATATTTATAGTAACAAAAGCTGGATAAAATCAGAATGGCCCATCAATAGGTGAATGTTGAATAAATTATAGTATTATAGAAAATTATAGGGCAGACTAGTATAGAATATTATGGAGGTAGTGAAGAGTGAATTAGATCCATATATTTGACCTGGAGGAATGAATCCCCATGATACCGTGATATAAGGTTAAGCAGCAGGAACAGTGAGTGTTACAGCCTGTGGGGGAGTTGGGGTGACTTAATGCGGAATGGCTGTGTCTGTTTAAATCACCGTCAGGAAAGGTATGGAAGCCTCCTTCCAATGAGCACATACTCTTTTCGTAATTGCAAATATTAATAACATTTTTTTTAAAGTACTGAGGAGAGAGTGCAGCAGGGTCTCTGTTAAGGGGCTGAGGAATGATTCATGCAGGCAGGTTCCTGAGTGCGGGCCTGTGCCTCCTTGGCTTCTCTTCTATTCAAATGAGCTAATTTAACAAAAGTGAGATAGCTTTCATTTCCTTGGTTAAGTGCGTTTAGATCCTGGGATTAAAAACAGCATCATTTACATATGTAGTGACCCTCTCTTTGTACGAGTGAACTCCAATGATAAATTAATTAGAACCATTCAGTCCCAGCCCCGCTTCCCTGAGGATGCCTTCCTTTGAGTGCACACATCTGTCTGAGCTAGGCTCTGGACAATGTGTATTGCTAACTCTTCTACCCCTGGGTAGCAGGATGAGCCCAGCCTCAGCTCAGGTACCTCTGAAGTTGTTTGAGCACTTGCCTCAGGTCTCCAAGGCTAAACTCGTTAAATCTCTGTCCCAATTGATCAAGGAGAATATGTCATTTGCATCTCAGCTCCCTGCTTCTTAGTAAAGCCGGCAGAAGCCCTTTCTTGTGAATCTGAGCTACTCCGGAGGTCACTGGCCTACGGTCACCATGGCAACTCCCTTCAGTGTACCACGGAGAGGGTTAAGGAAAAGAGTCAGAAACTTACCAGGGGGCTGCAGGAGAAAGCCACTTTCACAGAGAGGGATTTCAGTCTCAATTATTGGGTTGCTACACGGGGCACTGCTTTATATAGGATACATTTTTTTCCGTAAAAGTTGCTCTAGGTCAATTTTTTGGGTAAAATTTTGTAATTTTATTTTAAACACACAAGTGGAATTCCCTATATTTAGAACTCCACTGTGAATTCTTCTCTAAAGGGAATAAACCCCCCTACGATTCTTTTAGTACAAGCATAGATGTCAGATGTCAAGTTGTTTTGAAGTTCAGCACACCAGTTTTTTGGGGTTTGTAAGGTGGGGGTTAGTAGTGTGGGTGAGAGCTGGTTGGGGGGAACTTACTTCGAGTAATGCTTTGGGTGGCATTTGCATGCTGTCTTCGGTTGGATTCTACTAAAAGAAGACCCTGAGCCACAGATTTGGGTGCAAGTGATTTATAAAGGGACTGCTCTCAGGAGAAATCTGTAGGGGAACAGGAGAAGCAGAATAGGAAAGGGGAGGAAACCAAGTGAAAGTCAGATTTCAGGTCCCAAACTCAGCCTGATCCCATGGGGAACTCAGAACTTACCACCTTGAATCAAAAGAGCTGGGCTTTTTTTTTTTTTTTTTAATTTAAAAAAAAATGTATGTATTTAATTGGGCTTCCCTGGTGGCGCAGTGGTTGAGAGTCCGCCTGCCGATGCAGGGGACATGGGTTCGTGCCCCGGTCCGGGAAGATCCCGCATGCTGCCGAGCGGCTGGGCCCGTGAGCCGTGGCCGCTGGGCCTGCGCATCCGGAGCCTGTGCTCCGCAACGGGAGAGGCCACAACAGTGAGAGGCCCTCGTACCGCAAAAAAAAAAAAAAAAAAAAGTGAATCACTTTGCCGTACACCTGAAACTAACACAACATTGTAAATCATCTCTACTTCAATTAAAAAAAAAAAAGTCTGGA